>NC_091993.1:100026606-100626606 GCF_044704955.1 Pristiophorus japonicus
TAATACCTCCCCCAAACCTCTTCCACCATTTGTGGAGGTGCTAAAATCCAGCTCCCCCACCCCCATCATGGAGTGTGCATTTCATTAAAATCCTACAGTACCTGTTACTCCTGTAAGTGATGCTGTAATGGACATTTTCCATGTTAAAGGTGTCACACTGTCTGACACATCACAGCTGCTATTTTCTAATGAGTGTATCTTACCCTGTGATTGTAGTATTTGGCTACCAGGTTCCCACAATTGCTTAAAATGCTTTCTGAAAATGTTTTACACTGACATTTTATCCAATGAGACTTTGTTTGCTGTTTTCAGAGAAGAAAGGAATGGTAACGGAGGGATCGAAATCCAAAGTTTGGAGGTTCTAAGAAAGAATGTTAGAAGATGATCAGCCATATTTCAACATTGTGGAGATGCCAGGAAAAGGAAAATCATATTTGCAACTTATTAGGAATACAAGAGAGGAGTTTTCAGAGTCCATTTTCTTACACACCTCCATCAGAGGGAATCTCATAGAAACATATAAAATTCTGACGGGATTGGACAGGTTAGATGCAGGAAGAATGTTCCCGATGTTGGGGAAGTCCAGAACCAGGGGTCACAGTCTAAGGATAAGGGGTAAGCCATTTAGGACTGAGATGAGGAGAAACTTCTTCACTCAGAGTGGTTAACCTGTGGAATGCTCTACCTCAGAGTTGTTGATGCCAGTTCGTTGGATATATTCAAGAGGGAGTTAGATGTGGCCCTTACAGCTAAAGGGATCAAGGGGTATGAAGAGAAAGCAGGAATGGGGTACTGAAGTTGTATGATCAGCCATGATCTTATTGAATGGTGGTGCAGGCTCGAAGGGCCGAATGGCCTACTCCTACACCTATTTTCTATGTTTCTATGTTTCTATCAGAAATACCAACACTGTAAAAAGCTGTACCAATAGTGTATGTAACATATATTTAGAAATATACAGAATTATCCAGACATGCATGACATGTCACCTTGTATAAACTGTTGAAAGTACCAAATAAGAAACTTTGCGACATAAAATGTAACACAATTCTTTTTACCGATGAGCCAACAGCAAAGTGCATTATTTGACTTCTATCGGAGTAACTTCTTCTCAAGCACTGGAGCATGAAGTCCATTTTATTTACCTCACCCATTTATAGACAGTTATTTTCTATAAAATGCTTTAAAAAGAAAATGTCCACCAATGGCACAGTGCACCTCCTGCTGTGGTACACATGCGTAATGACCAGAGGTTTATTATCAGGCTCTTGTTTATTGATCAGTCAACTGTCAAGGGAATTCTATGAATTGCTATAAATATATTTCATGCAAGTGTCCTCACACACATACACAGAACAGCACCAAATGCCTGCAAATGCAAACAGAAGTGAGAAGCAAGCTAATTGTGACAAAGAGACATGCTTCAAAAGTGTTATTTCCTTTCCAGTAACCAACTCAATTACACAAATACCTCAAGTTATCATTTCTATGAAATAACCTATTTCTGTAAAATAAGTTGAAGATGCAAAAAAATTTTGGCCGGATTTTACCCATGCGCGGCTACTTGTTTTTGCTCTGTGGAAATTGAGCAGCGCCCCATTAGGCTGCCGTGGGCGATGTCAGTGCCAGCCTCATGGGTCGCGAACCGGGCTGCACTCCGCTTGCCGGGTGAAAATTAAAGGGGAGATGCGCGGCACCATTTTTTTTTTCCCGGCTGACTTATCGGTCTGGCCTACCGTTGTTTATTTCACGGGAGCCGTGCCACGTTGATACAGCCCGGCACTCTGCTTCTGTACTGGGTTGCTGATACGGCACCCCTCACCCCACTGCAGAGCTCACAAAATGCCTTCCCCTTTAATGGAAGGGGCGGTCTACACGGCGTTGTGCGTAGCGCTTGAAAATTCCCACGGTTAGCACGTCAGTGCCGTCTCTGAGGGGAAGTGGACACCCGACATTGCGCTCCACTTCCTCTTGGGGGCAGTACTCCCAATTTCGTGGCCGGGGTGGGACTTCAGTGCTGGACGCAGGAAGTCCCGACTCGCCTCAGTTACCGCCCCCAAATGGGGTGAAACTGAATTTTGACCCCCAAATTTGCAAATCATATTGCATACAAACGTCAACTAGTCACCCATGTGCATTCTCTTAGTGCCTTTCTTCCATGTGTCTTTGCCTGTCCTAGTGCTCCTACGCAGCCCTACCCCAGTGGCTGCAATATGGCTGCTGGAAGGAAGACTGCTGATGGCTTTGTGGACGACCTCGAGCAGGTTTGGGCCTCGAAGGCCCAGCGTCGGACTGTACCATCTCGACATGGGCGGCAGCAGTCTGGGCTGGCTGATTGACAGGCAACAGCTAGGGCACTGGTGGAGTGGCAGGGATGGGAGGATGACCGCTGTCATCCTGAGAGAGGACAGCAGGCGCGTGCTCCACGGAGTCACTGCCACTCCCCTGGGGCGACACCTCACCAATCCTAGTAATCTGTTGGAGGAGAGATTGCTGGGCTGCTGTGACACCCTGCAAGGCCCGTTGAGCACTGCTATCTGCCGGCATGATGACAGCACACTGAGCTTGCATGAGAGCAGTCTGAGCTTGCGTGGCAGCAAGCTGACTTTGCATGACTTCAGCCTGAGCTTTTGCTGCAGCACCCAGATGTTGGGTGGCTTCTGCTTGTGCTGCAATGGAAGCTGAGACATCGAGCATCAGATGCTGCATCATGGTTGGGTCCACAAGTGCGCGAATGGATTTGGCCACCACTTCCATGCTGGAAAGGATGGGCTCCAAGCTCTGCACAAATTTCTATGCAAGGTTGGTGTCGAACTAGTCCATGCTCCTTGACATTGTACGCAGGCTTTCTGGCAGGTCTGCACCAAATATTTCAGTGTGCACACCCATCAGCCTTCATCTGTAGGCTATCCCATCGAAGTCCTTATCTGAGTCCACTGCAGCAGAATACATGTGTGACCTCGCGCTTCGGTGAGCTGGCACCTCTGCTACCCTTGCCCCCTGCCGTGCTGTAGGCCACTCATGCCCAGTGACTCATCACATGCAGATCCCACCTCTAAACAATCCATTAAATTACCCCGAGTGTCAATGTCTGAGCTGGTGGTTGAGAGTGTGAAATTAACTGACAATGTTTCTTCTTCATCACTGCCTTCCTACTCTTCCATCTCTTGCTCTTCCACCACTTCCTGACCAGGTTGCAGTTCTTGAGTATCTGAAAGGAGAAAGGCACAAGAGTAGGGTTGTGGTGAGGGAGGTGGGGGGAAGCAAGAGGTGTGAACCTACACCAACTGCAGCTTGTAAAGCAAAAGAGATTCTGGGATGAGGGGCAAGTGGGGCGTGAGAAGAAGGATTAGGTATGAGGATACCATCATCTTCAATAGTTTCAGCCCTGCCACTGGCCACGGCCTCAACAATAGCCACTCAAATGATGTCAACCACCATCTCTTCCATGAGGGTAAGGACATGCAGCCGAGCCTGTCTCCCGCCGCTTAGCTCCAGCTGCCTTCGGTTATGCGTCAACTTGTCCTGCAAGAGAGAGGGAAGTGCGTCAGTGAGTGTGGTGCAATGTGTTTGGATGATGTAGCTGTCATGGTTGAATAGTTGGCAGTGTGTGCAAGCTGTGAGATGTAAGTGTAAGTATGTGCGGGTTAGGTGAAACTATGAATGGGAGATATGAAGCATGTTTGGTAGAAATTGTTGTTAGGTGAGTGATGGGATGTGGTGCTTTGAGCTTTGTGTGAGGTTAGTGGTTCCTGCACTGATGGTGGGGTATGGCATTTGAAGATGAATTCACTGTCCTTGACCTGATGTGTGAAGTCATTGAACTTCTTCCTGCACTGAGTTCAAGTCCTCACAGCTATACTGCTGGCATTAATCACATTGCCTAGCTGCTCCCGTCTGTTGCCTGGAGGGCCTCTTGGCCCCCTGTGGGGAGAGAACTTCTCTGCTGGAGTTGACCTCCTGGACCAATGCCTCCAGTTCTGAATCGAAAAATCTTGGAGCTCTTTCTCTGGCCTGTTAAGCCATTACTCAGTCTTCTTTTTCTGACAGCAGCCTTCACAATCACTTCCACCACTGCTGCAAGTCTGACATTTACATCTCACAGCTTGCACACACTGCCAGCTATTCAACCATGCCAGCCACATCACCCTAACACAGTGCACCACACTCACTGACGCACTTCCCTCTCTCTTGCAGGAGAAGTTGCAGGCAGAAGGCACCTCCCCTTTAAGAGGCGCAGACTGCCTTTATATTGTGCAGGCTTACTTTAATTGGTGCTAGCCTCACATTACCTTGGGCCTCCTGTTGAGCGTTTAGCCACTCAGCAGCGTGTTCAGCGCTCGGCTAAGAAACACAATCATACAAAGTAACAGGCAGCACGAATTTTGCATGTTGCCTGCAGTACTCCGAACGGATACGGGTTCCTATCACATCGCAATCCCCAGGCCCACTTTCGGGGGCTACCGAATTTCTAGGCCATGGAATTTAGAGGTTAACTGGATAGTGATCAGGAGTAGGGCCCTGGCTGAATTTTTCCCCATTCCTAGTTTAGCAGCAATGAGGCTGCTGTTCAAAAAAAATCAGATGGCTTCATCCAGCAAGGTGTGAAGCACAGCAAAACATTAGGAAGCATTTTCAGCTGTCTAAATTTGTGCAAGCATTCACTGTAATGCAACATTTCTCATGCAGTAAACTGAATTGTATCCGTTAACTTGCTGTGGATTGATAAGAAGTTGCACAAATATTGAACCATTTATTTATTGTTAATTATTTTGAACCTAACAAAGCTAAAATCTAACAATTAGCCAGAAATACTCCAAGAGGGGCTAAATGTGATAGCCCTTCGAAAACGAGTGCAGGGATCATGAGTGCGTGATTAACTTGCACATTTAAAATGCTTGCTAATTTAAATGATTGCAGTGTGAAGCCAGCACTAAATGTGATGTTGAGTGCCTGCATGCCTCATCATGGTGCCCAAGTTTGTGGTTAAAGCTAGCCTGCACATCTTAAAGGGAAGGTGCATTCTGGCTGGAAATGTTTGTGGAAGAGAGTCTGAGCAGGTAGAAGACTGAATTATGGCACAACAGTGGAGAGAGTGTGCTCCAAGGTTCTCTGAACCTGCACTGGAGGCCTCGGTGGAGGTGGTAGTCAGGAGGAGACAGGTTCTCTATTTACAGGGGGCCAGGAGCCCCTGCAGGCAAACTCTGCAAAGGCAGGGGGAGCATAGAAACATAGACCAAGAAACACAGAAAAGAGGTGCAGGAGTAGGTCATTCGGCCCTTCGAGCCTGCACCACCATTCAATAACATCATGGCTGATCATTCCCTCAGTACCCCTTTCTTGCTTTCTCTCCATACCCCTTGATCCTTTTAGCCATAAGGGCCATATCTAACTCCCTCTTGAATATATCCAATGAACTGGCATCAACAACGCTCTGCGGTATGGAATTCCACAGGTTAACAACTCTCTGAGTGAAGAAGTTTCTCCTCATCTCAGTCCTAAATGGCCTACCCCTTATCCTAAGACTGTGTCCCCTGGTTCTGGACTTCCCCATCATCGGGAACATTCTTCCAGCATCTAACCTGTCCAGTCCCGTCAGAATCTTGTAAGTTTCTATGAGATCCCCTCTCATCCTTCTAAACTCCAGTGTATAAACGCCCAGTTGATCCAGTCTCTCCTCAAAAAGTCAGTTCCGCCATCCCGGGAATCAGTCTGGTGAACCTTCGCTGCACTCCCTCAATAGCAAGAACGTCCTTCCTCAGATTAGGAGACCAAAACTGAACACACTATTCCAAGTGAGGCCTCACCAAGGCCCTGTACAACTGCAATAAGACCTCCCCGCTCCTATACACAAATCCCCTAGCTATGAAGGCCAACATACCATTTGTCTTCTTCACCGCCTGCTGTACCTGTATGCCAACTTTCAATGACTGATGAACCATGACACCCAGGTCTTGTTGCACCTCCCCCTTTCCTAATTTGCCACCATTCAGATAATATTTTGCCTTCGTGTTTTTGCCCCCAAAGTGGATAACCTCACATTTATCCACATTATACTGCATCTGCCATGCATTTGCCCACTCACCTAACCTGTCCAAGTCACCCTGCAGCTTCTTAGCGTCCTCCTCACAACTCACACCGCCACCCAGTTTAGTGTCATCTGCAAACTTGGAGATATTACACTCAATTCCTTCATCTAAATCATTGATGTATATTGTAAAGAGCTGAGGTCCCAGCACTGAGCCCTGCGGCACTCCACTAGTCACTGCTTGCCATTCTGAAAAGGACCCGTTTATCCCGACTCTCTGCTTCCTGTCTGCCAACCAGTTCTCTATCCACTTTAGCACATTACCCTCAATACCATGTGCTTTGATTTTGCACACCAATTTCTTGTGCGGGACCTTGTCAAAAGCCTTTTGAAAGTCCAAATACACCACATCCACTGGTTCTCCCTTGTCCACTCTACTAGTTACATCCTCAAAAAATTCCAGAAAATCTGTCAAGCATGATTTCCCTTTCATAAATCCATGCTGACTTGGACCGATCCTGTCACTGCTTTCCAAATGTGCTGCTATTTCATCTTTAATAATTGATTCCAACATTTTCCCCACTACTGATGTCAGGCTAACCGATCTATAATTACTAATTTTCTCTCTCTCTCCTTTTTTAAACAGTGGTGTTACATTAGTTACCCTCCAGTCCATAGGAACTGATCCAGAGTCGATAGACTGTTGGAAATGATCACCAATGCATCCACTATTTCTATGGCCACTTCCTTATGTATTCTGGGATGCAGACTATCAGGCCCCAGGGATTTATCAGCCTTCAATCCCATCAATTTCCCTAACACAATTTCATAGAAACATAGAAAATAGGTGCAGGAGCAGGCCATTCAGCCCTTCTAGCCTGCACCGCCATTCAATGAGTTCATGGCTGAACATGAAACTTCAGTACCCCCTTCCTGCTTTCTCGCCATAACCCTTGATCCCCCGAGTAGTAAGGACTTCATCTAACTCCCTTTTGAATATATTTAGTGAATTGGCCTCAACTACTTTCTGTGGTAGAGAATTCCACAGGTTCACCACTCTCTGGGTGAAGAAGTTTCTCCTCATCTCGGTCCTAAATGGCTTACCCCTTATCCTCAGACTGTGACCCCTGGTTCTGGACTTCCCCAACATTGGGAACATTCTTCCTGCATCTAACCTGTCTAAACCCGTCAGAATTTTAAACGTTTCTATGAGGTCCCCTCTCATTCTTCTGAACTCCAGTGAATACAAGCCCAGTTGATCCAGTCTTTCTTGATAGGTCAGTCCCGCCATCCCGGGAATCAGTCTGGTGAATCTTCGCTGCACTCCCTCAATAGCAAGAATGTCCTTCCTCAAGTTAGGAGACCAAAACTGTACACAATACTCCAGGTGTGGCCTCACCAAGGCCCTGTACAACTGTAGCAACACCTCCCTGCCCCTGTATTCAAATCCCCTCGCTATGAAGGCCAACATGCCATTTGCTTTCTTAACCGCCTGCTGTATCTGCATGCTAACCTTCAATGACTGATGTACCATGACACCCAGGTCTCGTTGCACCTTCCCTTTTCCTAATCTGTCACCATTCAGATAATAGTCTGTCTCTCTGTTTTTACCACCAAAGTGGATAACCTCACATTTATCCACATTATACTTCATCTGCCATGCATTTGCCCACTCACCTAACCTATCCAAGTCACTCTGCAGCCTAATAGCATCCTCCTCGCAGCTCACACTGCCACCCAACTTAGTGTCATCCGCAAATTTGGAGATACTGCATTTAATCCCCTCGTCTAAATCATTAATGTACAATGTAAACAGCTGGGGCCCCAGCACAGAACCTTGCGGCACCCCACTAGTCACTGCCTGCCATTCTGAAAAGTACCCGTTTACTCCTACTCTTTGCTTCCTGTCTGACAACCAGTTCTCAATCCACGTCAGCACACTACCCCCAATCCCATGTGCTTTAACTTTGCACATTAATCTCTTGTGTGGGACCTTGTCGAAAGCCTTCTGAAAGTCCAAATATACCACATCAACTGGTTCTCCTTTGTCCACTTTACTGGAAACATCCTCAAAAAATTCCAGAAGATTTGTCAAGCATGATTTCCCTTTCACAAATCCATGCTGACTTGGACCTATCATGTCACCATTTTCCAGATGCACTGCTATGACATCCTTAATAATTGATTCCATCATTTTACCCACTACTGAGGTCAGGCTGACCGGTCTATAATTCCGTTTTCTCTCTCCCTCCTTTTTTAAAAAGTGGGGTTACATTGGCTACCCTCCACTCCATAGGAACTGATCCAGAGTCAATGGAATGTTGGAAAATGACTGTCAATGCATCCGCTATTTCCAAGGCCACCTCCTTAAGTACTCTGGGATGCAGTCCATCAGGCCCTGGGGATTTATCGGCCTTCAATCCCATCAATTTCCCCAACACAATTTCCCAACTAATAAAGATTTCATTCAGTTCCCCCTCCTTACTAGACCCTCTGACCCCTTTTATATCCGGAAGGTTGTTTGTATCCTCCTTAGTGAATACCGAACCAAAGTACTTGTTCAATTGGTCTGCCATTTCTTTGTTTCCTGCTTTATAAGGATATCCTTCAGCTCCTCACTAGACTCTTGGTCCCCTAGTATTTCCAGAAGGTTATTTGTGTCTTCCTTCGTGAAAACAGAACAAAAGTATTTGTTTAACTGGTCCGCCATTTCTTTGTTCCGCATTCTTCTGAATCTGACTGCAAGGGACCTACGTTTGTTTTCACTAATCTTTTTCTCTTCACATATCTATAGATAGCTGTGGCAGTCAATTCCAGGAGTCAAGCCCCAAAGGACCTGGATGCTTTGCCACAAGAAATTCAGTGACCTAACATGAGAGGTCACGGTCAGTGCATTAATCTTCAAATGCCATATCCCACCAACTGAACCACTAGGCTCAGACACTGCTCAGTGTACCACATCCCAATCACTCACCTACCATCAATCTCTATCAATCATGACTCATACATCACATTCATAGCTTCACCTCACCCTTGCACACTGAGCACTGCTCAGCACTCAGGCTCACACCCACATCTCACAACTTGCTCATACTGCCAGCTATTCAACCATGACAGCCACATCACCCAAACACATTGCACCACACTCACTGACCCACTTCCCTCTCTCTTGCAGGACAAGTGGACGCAAAACCAGTAGCAGCAGAAGATAAGAACATAAGAAATAAGAGCAGGAGTAGGCCCTACGGCCCCTCGAGCCTGTTCCGCCATTCATTAAGATCATGGCTGATCATTGACTTCAACTCCACTTTCCCGCCCGATCTCCATATCCCTTGATTCTAGACTCCAAAAATCTATCTTACTCGGCATTGAATATATACAGAGACTCAGCATCCACAGCCCTCTGGGGCAGAGAATTATCTCCTTATCCTGAGACTGTGACCCGCAGTTCCTGACACTCCAGCCAGGGTAAACAACCTCTTACCATCAACCCTGCCAATTCTCAATTTGACTGTTCCTGTGAAGACAAAAAGAGTTTGTTAAAGAAGGAAGCAAAACTATCCTCGGCCGCCAGCACATTGATCACCAGGCTTCATAAACGCCCGGCTACTCTGCTGAAAATGCACAGGAATAGAGTTCTAGAGTTAGCCGGGCATGGGGTGCATAACATGCTACCCGTACAGGCACAGCCCACATCGGCCTACTAAGAATTCACCTTTGTTTCGGAGATGCACTTTTGCTGCTTAGACTCAAAATCGTCAAACCCGGCGGGAGACAGGCACGGTGGTATGTACTTACCCTCATGGAGGAGATGGTAGTTGCCATCATTGGAGCGGCTATTGTTGAGGCCGTGGCCAGTGGCGGGGCTGAAACTATTGAAAACTATCAGGCTGTGAACACCGGGAGAGAAAACAGAGGCACTCACAGGTAGCCAGGTTTTTATTAAATGGGCATTCAGATCCAGCATAGGCTGCGAGAAGATAGGAATGCAGAGGGTAGTTAGAAATTATTTTGTTTAAGCCAAGTGAGATGATTCACTGATGTAGGGAAGCATAGCAAGCTCATTATTGTATATTAATTATGTGAAAATAAGTTGTAATATTTGAACAGAGTCCGAATATTGCTATGTATGTTCACTTGCTGCCTGTGAAATAAGGTCACTTAATGATTTATATCTAGCCACCCATTACCAAGTGTTTTCATAGTCTGCCTTTTGAGAAGTTTGGAAAAGCCACTCTTCGAATCAACTTACTGGCCGGAATTTTCCGTACCTGGGCGGGTCGGGTGCAGGCAGTGACCGTGGTGAGACGCGACCTCGCTCCTGATTCCAAACCGCTCCGCAAATTGACTTAATGGGGCCTATTAAGGCCGCCCTGCATGTTTCCCGGCCCAATTAAATGGCACGGGTCTGATGACGTCACCGATGTCGTATTTTCAGCCGGAATATTTAAAGGAGCCATGGCCACATTGCATTTGAAGGTTCACCTCGAAGTTTGCAGGTTGCACAATTGGACTGCTGCAAAGAGTGCCAAAAGTGACTGCACCCAGGTTCTCTGGTGACTCCCTCCATCATCATCGACATATCATCATAGACAATCCCTCGCAATTGAGGAAGACTTGCTTCCATTCCAAAAATGAGTCCTTAGGTGGCTGAACAGTCCAATTCGAGAACCACAGTCTCTGTCATAGGTGGGACAGATAGTCGTTGAGGGAAAGGGTGGGTGGGACAGGTTTGCTGCATGCTCTTTCCGCTGCCTGTACTTGATTTCTGCATGCTCTCGGCGATTAGACGTGAGATGCTCAGCGCCCTCCCGGATGCACTTCCTCCACTGAGGGCGGTCTTTGGCGGGACTCCCAGGTATCAGTGGGGGTGTTGCACTTTATCAGGGATGCTTTGAGGGTGTCCTTGTAACTTTTCCTCTGCCCACCATTGGCTCGTTTGCCGTGAAGGAGTTCCGAGTAGAGCGCGTGCTTTGGGACTCTCGTGTCTGGCATGCGAACAATGTGGCCTGCCCAGCGGAGCTGATCAAGTGTGGTCAGTGCTTCAATGCTGGGGATGTTGACCTGGTCGAGGACGCTAACGTTGGTCCGTCTGTCCTCCCAGAGTATTTGTAGAATATGCTCCATATGCTTGTGGTGGGAGTCAGAGCATGCAGGGAGGTCCTCTTCCCTTCTAATGGGCAGAAGAGACCTCCCTAGGAGGCCAAAAGAGCCTGGCTCCAAATAGCAGGGGGGGTAAACAGCAGGGATGTGGTCAGGAGGACCTGGAAACGTTTCAACAATCTCATTCGATCAGGAAAGGTGAGCATAAGGCCACACTCAACTTCTTCCTGCTGTGCCTCTCATCACATCCCCATCACTCTGCCTTCCCAACCCTACTCCTGCACATCCTTACTCACACCAACATACCTTGCACCTCCGTCCCTCTCTATCTACATTATCACATCCCCACCTCACTAGCCACCCCTCACACTCACCCTCATCTGAATGCAATCATACTAACCAACAACACACAAGGAGGCCACTTGACTTTGGTACCACCCTCCATCATAGTCTCCCTCTCAAGGTGTAAACCCATCCATTCCTTACACTCATTCCGTCACTCTCACTCTACCTTCTCTTCTTACCCACCTTAAAGGAAAAGACAGCACACAATAAGAGGGAGAGGGAGAGAACTAGAGATGGAACGCCATCAATGGCGACCCTAAAATCAGCAGGGGAGGCTGCTTTGGAAGTTTCTGGAGTCACTGAGCAGTTGGAGGTGGGAGACAGAGAGAGGGGGACATCTCAGCAACCCGGTGACAGAATTACATCTCATACAGACACATGGCGTACATCAGTCACTCATATAGGGGCTTATGTCAGTAGCCACTGAATGGTCATCATGTGCATAATGGTATCTGTACCCATTCTTCATAGGACATATCCAACACATCTCTTTACTCTCCCCCAGGTCCTTCAAGAGTGCCCCCACTGTCCAGGAGGAAGAGGATGATGATTCCTCAGAGGAGCTTCCAGGCTCTGAGGGCAGACTGTCACCAGACATAAGTACACTCAGCATCAATGCAGATCCGCACACCTTGGTAGGTGCCACGCGAGATAGAGTAGTGTTGTCAGCTGGTGTCTCACAACTCACAAGTGATCAACAGCAGATGGTGAAGACAAGGCCAGCAGTGGAGATTCCTCGCCAGAGAACACAGGACACTCCCAGCTCTGCTCGGCTGCATGGGGACCATCCAGAAAGAAGCTGATCCTGGAGGTGCAGCAAGAAGTGCAGGAGGCTCTGGCAGGTTTTGCGACCGTGATGTCTGCAAATGTCCAGAGAATGGAGGAGTCCATCTCCAACATGAGCACCACCATGTCGCAGGCAATGGCTACTATGGGCTCTTCCATGGATAGGATGGCCACTTGCATGGAGCAGCTAATGCATTACTCACTGGAGCACATGGTCTCTGTGGAGAATAGATGGCTATCTATAAAGAATAGATGGCTATCTACGGACAAAATATGGCAGATGCTCATAGACCTCCTCTCTAGGATGGATGTCAATGTAGACATGGGTCCTCATGGCCTCTGTGCTGTACAGCAAGATGCTCTCCATCTCCTTGCTAGCAGGGAAGTGCGGATGGCCCACGAGGGATGATGGTGAGAGGGGACATGGAAGTGGGGGCTCCTCACAAAGCACTCACACATCGCTACAGCTGCCTCCTCGGATAGCGATGGCCCAATCTACCCCTATACAATCGTAGAAGGAGCAGACTTTGGCAGGGCTCCAAACCCAGAGGACATCTGCCAAAAACATCTAAGCAATCACAGCAGGGAAGTAAGCAGGCTGCTTCTATCTCTGTAGAAGCCACAGGGGAAGCATCTTGTAGAAGCACAGGTAAGAGAAAGATGAACCACAATTAGATTCACAATGGTAGCCACTTGAGTGTTTTGCTCAATGATTCTGTATAGGTTCCGTCATGTATTTTCACACATAAAAATCTCTTTTTTCACCACTTTCTGGTCATGGATAAATTTGTGTGCACCTTTGGAAGTGGCTTTGTGAGTTGGAATGAATGGTGAGACATAAGGTTACCTCCAGCACTGGTGGTCAGTGTAAAAAAAATGGCTTGGTCATTGTACGGATCATTTATGATATTGCTTGGGGTGATACCAACCTGGCACAGCATGAGGCAGCCATATGTGTGTAATGCATAAAGTGAAATAAATCTGGCTATGATGAGCCTATCTTTGGCCTCCCAGGCAGCAATGTGCTCAGGTGCTGGTGGGATCTGCAGGTTCCTCCTATTCCTCCTCCTCATCCTCCAGCTCATGCTCCTCCACCTCTTGCTCCTCCTCCTCTGAAGAGGCTCCAGATCTGTCAAGGCATCTGAAGCACATTTTCAGCATGCCTATTGTCTGCTCTAAGACACATCTGGTGGAAATGTGGCTTTCATTATATCTCTCCTTGGCCTCAGTACTTGGCCTCCTCAAGTGTGTCATGAGTCACATGTTCAGTGAATAGCCCTCGTCTCCAAACAGCCAGCTGGAAACCTGTTTGGAGGTGTGAAGAGCTGAGGGCGGGTGGACTGGCACAGGACAAAAGAGTCATGGCAGCTGCCCAGGAATTTGAGGGTGCTGGTGACTTTGACAGTCACTGGTAAGGCGTGTTCACCAACTCCTTTGGCCGCAAGTCTTGTGCAAATGTGCAAATGTCTGCGACGACTTGGCGCGATAGCCTGGCCTCCTATGGTACTGCTGCTCAATCATGTTGAGGAAGCTCATCCTCTGCCTGTATACCCTGTGTTGGACTGCAATGACGTGTGCATCACCCGCACCATGACAGGAGCCGACAACTGTTGGACGGACCACTGCCTATTCCGCTCCATCATTACCATCAATGTAGCCCCAAAACATCGACGGTAACAAAAACAATGCCACAGGAAAATGAACGCAGAGGACCTCAAAAACCCTGTTATGAAAGCCTTATTCAGCCAACGCCTCACTGCCAACCTGGCAACCCTCGATAACCCAGAGACTCAGAGTGTCTACAGCGCCTGGTCTGCCCTCAAGACCTCCATAATCAGCACATACGAAGAGACGCTCGATCTCTCGACTGGGAAACATCAAGACTGGTTCGACGAGAATAACCAGGAGATCCAGGAGCTGATAAGCTGCAAACGCAAGGCATTTCTGAACTTAAAACAGCAACCCAACACGACAGCAAGAAAGCAGCTCTGCAGACGGCTGAAGGCTGAGGTCTAACAAAAAAACCCGTGACCTAAAAAACAGATGGTGGGTGGAAAAAGCACAGGAGATCCAGCAGTTAGCCAACAACCACGACGTGCGTGGATTCTTCGGCGCAGTCAAGACCACGTACGGCCCAAGCACCCAAGGTCCTACCACACTGCTGGCCAAGAACGGGGAAGTACCCCTCAAGGACAGAGAGGCAGTCAGTGCTGGTTGGAAGGAGCATTTTGAAGATCTCCTTAACCGAGACTCTGTCTTTGACGCGAGTGTCCTCGACTCCATCCCGCAGCATGCTACTCGCCACCATCTCAGCATAACTCCAACACGGGACGAACTAGAAAAGGTCATCCGTCAGCCGAAGAATAACAAGGCAACATGAGCAGATCGAATTCCCGCCGAAACACGAAAGCATGGCGGAGAAGCACTTCTGACACGAATACATGACCTAATTTCTCTTATCTGGAAGGAGGAGTGCATGCCAGGAGATTTCAGGGGTGCCGTGATCATGACCATCTTTAAAAAAGAGGACAAGTCCGACTGCGGTAGCTAAAGAGGAATCTCCCTGTTATCGGCCACAGAGAAAATCATTGCAAGAATCTTTCTCAATCATCTTCTCCCTGTGGCTGAAGATCTCCTCCCGGAGTCACAATGTGGATTCCGTCCACTATGGGGTACAACAGACAAGGTCTTCACCACATGACAACTACAAGCGAAATGCGGGAGCAGCACCAACCCTTGTACATGGTCTTCTTTGACCTCACAAATGCCTTTGACATTGTCAACCATGAGCAATTATGGAGTGTCCTTCTCCGTTTTGGCTGCCCTCAAAAGTTTATCACCATCCTCCGCCTGCTTCACAATGACATGCAAGCCATGATCCTAACCAATGGATCCACCACAGACCCAATCCACATCCAGACCGGGGTCAAGCAAGGCTGCATCATCACACCAACGCTCTTTTCGATTTTCCTTGCTGCAATGCTTCATTTCATCCTCAGCAAGCTCCCCGCCGGAGTGGAGCTAAATTATTGAACAAATGGGAATCTGCTCAACCTCCGTTGCCTCCAGGCCAGATCCAAGGTCGTCCCATCCTCTGACATTAAACTACAGTACACATACGACACTTGTGTCTGCGCACACTCGGAGGTCAAACTCCAAGCCATCATCTGCACCTTCACCGAGGCGTACAAGAGCATGGGCCTTACACTAAACATCCGCAAGACAAAGATCCTCTATCAACCTATTCCCGTTGCACAGCACTGCCCCCCGATTATCAAAATCCTCAATGAGGCCTTGGACAACGTGGACCATTTTCCATACCTCGGGAGCCTACTGTCAACAAGAGCAGACATTGATGACGAGATCCAACAACGCCTTCAGTGCGCCAGCGCAGCCTTCGGTTGCCTGAGGAAGAGAGTGTTTGAAGACCAGGACCTCAAATCCGGCACCAAGCTCATGGTCTACAGGGCAGTAGTGATACCTGCCCGCCTATATGGCTCAGAAACGTGGACTATATACAGCAGACACCTCAAAATGCTGGAGAAGTACTACCAGTGCTGCCTCCGCAAGATCCTGCAAATCCATTGGCAGGACAGACTCACCAACATCAGTGTTCTCGCTCAGGCTAACATGCCCAGCTTCGAAGCATTGATCATGCTTGATCAGCTCCGTTGGGTGGGCCACAATGTCCGCATGCCCAACATGAGACACCCAAAGCAAGCACTCTACGTGACGTTTCGACACGGCAAGTGAGCCCCAGATGGGCAGAGGAAACACTTCAAGGACACCCTCAATGCCTCCTTGACAAAGTGCAGCATTCCCACCGACTCCTGGGACTCCCTGGCCTATGACCATCCAAAGTGGAGGAAGAGCATCCGGGAGGACGCTGAGCATCTCGAGTCCCATCGGCGAGAACAAGCAGAAGACAAACACAGACAGCGGAAGGAGCATGCGTCAACCCAGGCCCCTTGAACACCCTTTCCTTCAACCGATGTCTGTCCCACCTGTGACAGAGACTGCAGGTTCTGCATTGGACTCCTCAGTCACCTGCGAACTCACTGTTAGAGTGGAAGTAAGTCATCCACGACTCCGAGGGACTGCCTATGATGATGATGACCCTTTGTTGGGGGTATTGCCTCCGGCATGGTGCAGCCCTGCGCTGATGGCCTCTGTTCTGTGCAGCATCAGGGTGTTGATGATAAGGTTGGTGTTGTTGTTGTTGGTGCTGCTGGTGTGCCTGGTGCTACTGGTGTTGGAGCTCATCGTGGTCCAATTCTGAGAACCAAGATGAGACAGTATAAACGGCACCCATGCTGATGCAATAGATGGCAGGCCAAGTAGAGACGACAGAAGCAACTGTCAAGGATGTGATAGGTTCTAACAATGAGGTGGCACTGGATGACAACATTGCTGGAAACACTTGCAGCCTGCAGACAGCTAAATCTGTGCTGGCAATGCAGTCAGCAACAGCTACTGCCTGAGGAAGGTGAGCAGCTGTGAGGTGGGAGTTTTTAATTATACATTCCATGCTGTGCACTGGATCAGGTTGACAGACGTGGTTCCCGAGCTGTGTGATTCCTGTGGTCACCCACTGACATTTGAAAGGTAGGGTTAAAAAGACTCTTAAGGGTCTGACAAGCACCTCATAATGATTTAAATTAGCTCGCCCGCCTCTGCCGTTCGGGTCACTGCCATGCCGGCAAACGCGCTCGACGGAAAGGCGCATGGGGGCAGTTTCCCAACCCGCTGCAAGATATTTCAAGTTTCCCACCGGACCCGCCTCCAATCACGCACGCATGGACCCCAGCTGTTTGTAAATATATAAAGTATAGATAGGAAAGTTGTGTAGCAGGTTGGTGTGAATTTATAATATCATATCACATCTGTTCGAAACACTTTAAAGTGCTACGTGTACAATGAATTACTTTGAATTACATTTGTTGATTACATCTCCGTGAAACACTTTAGGATGTTTTTCTAAGTTTAACATCACCCCCCAAGAATGGCTCCTCCAATGGTATAGCACTCCACTGGACTTCAAGTCCTGAAGTAAACCCGAATCCATTGGCTCACAAGCAAGAATTGCCAAATGAGCCAAGTTGGTACATGCTAACACATTTTGGTCACAGAATGGCAGGTTGTAGCTGTTTACCCATGAATCCCCACTCAGTCAGACTGTTAGAAGAAGGGTTGAGCAGAGGCAGATGCTCTCCCATGGGGACACAGGGAAAACCAGACAGTGAGACCACACACACTACTCTTGCACACTTCTTAGAGGGAGTGCTGAGTGCTTTGAAGTGTTGCTGCTCAATGGCACTCTCTGTTGATTGGGCATTCGTATGCTAATTGACTAATTGCAGAAACTCGTCGTTCCAGTTTGGCTGGGTGTGGCCTTTTGGCTCGGGCCAAGCACCAATTGTAGAGAAGAAGAAATCTGCTTGTCGACCGACCAACGGGTGGACCAGGAGGTCCACCAAGGTGCCAGACTGGCAACAAAAGATTGAAGGCTCCGAGCCAAAACACAAGCCGAAAGGAGGAATCTGCAAACCGGATGGCGGCCAACCGAATGGCGAACCAGGGTGTCTGAAACACCATCCGAGTGACTGCAAAGAAAGTGGAAGGACAGACGATGATGCACCCGGCCATCTTCGTGAAGAAAATTCTGCTTGAAACCTGTGGCATGAAAATCGCGGATGTCTTCGCCTTGCAGGACATCCCAAAGAGAGGTTACTTTGATGTAACCTTCAGAAATGTCACCCAATGTCTGAAATTCCTGAAGGGATTGAAGGAGGCGAGTGAACCACTGCGGTCAATGCTGACTTGGGAACCACTGTTCACCCTCCCATCGCAGAGGAAGCGCACTATCACAGTGCACATGTACAATCCCCACATCCCGGTCATTGATGTGCTGACATTCCTCGCCAGGTATGTCGATGGGGCAGGAAACAGCATCGACCTGAAGGACTTGCATGGGATTTGGACTAGCAAGCGCCAGATCCAGGTCACCTTGAAAGTGGACGCCAGCGGAACCATCCTTCACCCCCCCTCCAGCTTCAGCATTGGAGGAAGTCGGGGCTACATGATGTACGCCAGACAACCCAATATGTGCCGAACCTGTGGGAAAGCAGGCCACGTGGCGGCAAGCTGCAAAGCAATCATTTGCCGCAACTGCAAGAAGGAAGGACACCAGACAAAGGACTGCAAAGAGAGCAAGTGCTGCAACCTTTGTGGTCAGGCTGGACATCTGTATAAGGCAATTTCAGCTATGCGCAGGCGGCAAAGAACATGGTGACATGTGAGGAAAAAGCTGAGGAGCGCAACGCCACAGAGGAGACCTACACCTCCCTCCCCTCCCAGACACCGTGTGAACAAACCACCACCCTAGTCGACACTGACCGAGAGGAGGAAAGGCAAGCTGCCAGACACTAACACCCAGCAGTGAAACTCCCCCCGAGACACCGAGTCCATGGAAGAGGAGGGAGCAGAAGCAGAAGAAGAACAGGGATGGCAGCATGTCACCAAGAAGAAGAAGGCCCGCAAGTCAAAGGAAAAGAGGCCTCCTGCAGAAACAAGGGGCAAAAGACGGCTACAGTCCACGACGGACAGCAGTGGCTGCAGCTCTTCCGATAACGAAGGGCGAGGCAAAAGCCCCCACTACCACCAGCAGCAGAAGAGGCAAAACGCCAATGCGACCAGCGCAGTCCAGCTCTGGGACCCCGGGAGCAGTGATGTCACCGATGCACCCCTGCTCCGGATTTCCGGGAGCAACGAAGCAACCGATGCACCCCCGCTCTGGATCTCCGAAAGCGACGAAGCGACAGATGCACCCCAGCTCCAGAACTCCACAGGGGATGCACACAAGGATCACCCAACACCAGGCGAGGGCAGCCCAGTTGACATGGAGGACCCCCCCGTCCACACTGCTGGCGTCCCCTGGTCGAAGCATCCCCAAGGCAGAGGACAACCCATATCTCAGCCAAGGTGCAGTAGAAAAGTTTAAAGCTAACCTATGTATACTGGAACAGGCCACAGGGCCAAAGGACTGCGTGTTCGAAATGTAATGTTTGGATTGTAATCACCAAATTTAAAATGGGTTTAAAGATTGCATCCATTAACGTGCGTAACATTAAGTCAACTACGCGATGTGTTTCCACCTTGGGGTACCTCGCCAAGGTCAAGGCAGACCTGCTGTTCTTGCAGGAGTGCGGCCTGCCACACTTCAGCAGTTACCGGCAGTGGTCGCAATGGTGGTCCCACAGACCATCCGTCTGGTCAGGAGGCAACGATTGCCGTTCCTCCGGCCTGGGCATTCTGCTGCGGGGAGGCCACTTCACCATCACCGAAGTTAAGGAGGTGGTGGGTGGCCGCCTCCTTGCAGCAGATGTATTGTATAAAAATGTTCCTCTAAGGCTAATTAACATGTATGCCTCGCCTCTCAGAAGCGAGCGGCTGACCCTCCTCCATTAGCTCCCACTGCTGCTGGCGACATCCAGGCCGGTGGTTCTGGGGGGTGATTTCAACTACATCATCGATGTGGCTGGACGATCCAGCAGAGCTGACAGAAAACTGGACACCACATCCAAACTCCTGATGGACGCGGTAAAAGATGCCAAGCTGTGCGACGTCTTCAGCAACCCTGCAGATGGAGCACTGCGCAGATACACCTGGTTGAGACTAGATGGGTCCATCCGTTCCAGAATAGACTTGCTGTTTGTGTCCCACACGCTCAAGGTCAGATCCACCGACGTCACGCCAGTGTTCTTCTCTGACCACTGCCTCCTACTGGCTGACTGCCTCCCACAGGAAGGCCAGAAAGTTGTCAGGGGGATATGGAAGCTCAACGTGAAACTGTTGACCCCGGAAAACGTTGAGGAACTCAAGAGGGATTCCAAAGGTTGGTGAACCATAAAACCCCTCTGTGATTCCCCGATGCACTGGAGGGAAACTATCAAGACAAACATCAAGAGGTTCTTCATCCTCAAAGGTGTTCAGGAGGCAAGGGGGAGACAAAGGGAATTGTATCAACTCCAGAAGAGTATGCAAAACCTGCTCCTGCTGCATTCGATGGGGGTCGATGTCGTGGAGGAACTCCAAGAGGTGAAGGGCCAGCAAGCCTCGCTCTTTGCCTCAGAGTCCTCCAAAATCATCTTCCGCTCCAGAGTCCGCTCCGTCGAGCAGGATGAGACATGTTCGCGTTTCTTCTTCCAAAAGGTACACAGGGGGAGCTCTGTGATCACTAGCCTAAAGGAAGAAGATGGTTCTGTGACGTCTTCGCAGCCCAACATCTTGAGGATCAGCAAATCCTTCTATGCTGGGCTGTACAAAGTCAAACTCACAGACCGCGCGGCCTCCCAGTCTTTCCTGTCATCTATCTCAGAGGTCTTAGACGACAGTGAGCGGGAGAGTTTGGACCACCCGCTAACTCTGGTCGAGCTGACAAAGGCCGTCCGGTCCTTCGAGACGAGTAAAACTCCCGAAAGCGACGGCTTACCGGTCGAGTTGTATTCGGCTCTGTGGGACTGGATGGGCCCAGACCTGCTGGTATGCTGGTACGGGGGTATGCTTCTGGCCGGTAGCACAGAATCAATGAGGAAAGGCATCATTACCCTCATCTACAAGCAGAAGGGGGAGAGGGAGGAAATCAAAAACTGGCGTCCCATCTCACTGCTCAATGTGGACTACAAGATCCTGTCAAAGGTCATCGCAAACAAGGTCAAGTCTGCTCTGGAGCTGGTGATCCACCCGGACCAGACCTGCGCTGTCCCCGGCAGGAAGATCTCTGATAGCCTCGCGCTACTCAGGGATACGATCGCCTACGTGCGGGACAGGAGGATGGACACCTGCTTAATCAGCTTGGACCAGGAGAAGGTCTTTGACAGGATATCGCACACGTACCTGATGGACGTGCTCTCCAAGATGGGGTTTGGGGAAGGTATCTGCAATTGGATCCAACTGCTCTATACAGACATCAGTAGCGCAGTTCTAATCAACGGGTGGGAAACTGAAAGCTTTCCGATCAAATCTGAAGTCAGGCAAGTCTGCCCCCTCTCCTCTGTCTTGTTTGTGTGCTGTATCGAGCCCTTTGCCGAGGCCATCAGGAAGGATGCGAGCATTAGCGGGGTGACGATCCCAGGCAGCGGAGGCGCTCAGGTCAAGACCTCCCTCTACATGGACGACGTCGCCATCTTTTGCTTGGATCAGCAGTCGGTCCGTAGATTGCTCACAATCTGCGACTAGTTTGAACTGGCCTCGGGAGCGAAGGTCAATCGCAGCAAAAGCGAGGCTATGTACTTTGGCAACTGAGCCGACCGATTCTTTATTCCCTTCACCGTTAAGCCAGATTACCTGAAGGTGTTGGGAATATAGTTTGGAACAGACGGGGCGTGTGCCAAAAACTGGGAAGAGCGTATTGCCAAAGTGAAACAAAAACTGGGATGGTGGAAGCTGCGCTCCCTCTCCATTGCAGGAAAGAACCTGGTCATCAGGAGTGAGGTGCTCTCAGTGTTGTTGTACGTGGCACAGGTCTGGCCCATCTCACGCTCCTGTGCTGCGGCAGTCACCCGGGCCGTCTTCCACTTTGGAGGTCCAAAATGGACCGTGTCCACAGAGACACGATGTACAAATCTCTGGACAGTGGAGAAAAGGATGTTCCGAGCGTGGCCCTCATCCTGATGGCCACCTTTGTGTGTGGCTGCATCAAGCAGTGCACAGACCCCTGGTACGCAAACACCAAGTGTCACTACGTGCTGAAGTTCTACCTGTCCCCGGTGTTGCGAAGGATGGGTCTGGCCACGCTGCCGCGAAACGCACCCACCAGTTGCACCATGCCTGTCCACCTGTCCTTCGTGGAAAAGTTTTTCAGAAAAAACCCCTTTGACCACAAGGCCATAAAGCAGTGATCGGCACGCAAGGTCCTGGACGTCCTACGAAAGAAGGAGAGGGTGGACCCTGTCGGGTGATTCCCCGAGCAGACTGTCGAACTTGTCTGGCAGAACGTCTCATCGCCAGAACTTTCACACAAGCGCCAAGTCGTAGCTTGGTTGGCGGTGAGGAGGGCCCTACCCGTCAGATCCTTCATGCACAGCCGGGGTTTCAGAGACACGGCACTCTGCCCCCGAGTTGGCTGTGGTGCGGACGAGACTGTCATCCATCTCCTTTGGGATTGCCCCTTTGCAAGTCAGGTCTGGAAGGAGATGCAGTGGTTGCTGTCGAGGTTCATCCCAAGCAGCTCTAGCACAGGACTCTGTGCTCTACGGGCTGTTCCCAGGGACACACACCGAGACAGACATCATCTGCTGCTGGAGGGCCATCAACTCGGTGAAAGATGCACTTTGGCCTTGCCGAAACTTGCTGGTCTTCCAGAGCAAGGAGATGTCCACATCTGCGTGTTGCAGACTGGTGCAATCCAAGATCCAGGAGTACATGCTGAGGGACGCACTAAAAATTGGTGCAGTCACCGCAAAGGCACGGTGGGGAAGAACCACAGTTTATGGCCCTTCCGCCACGGTAAACCCAGGGGATGGAATCAGTATAAAACTCCCCTCGGGCTGTACTTGTAAACTTTTTGTTTACATAGAGCACCATGATCTGAAAAAACCAATGTAGTGCCATGTATAATGCAAGTTCTGTTTAGTAATGTATGTTGCAAAGAAATGTAACTGTACCCTCACCCATTCCGTGTACCGTATAGTGCCACATGTAACGTAATTTGATGACTGTATTGCAATGTATCCTGGATTGTACTGAAATGTACCTCGAAATGTAAAGCAAGCAAATGTATTGAACGGAACTGCCGTCAGCATCCAAATGTATTGTATGGAATTGCTGACCACATCCAAATGTACTGAACTGCCTTCCAATGTATTGTGCAAATTTTTATATGAATAAAGAATATTTTGAAATTAAAAAAAACTTCTTAGTGGACAGCTGCAGAGTACAATGAGCAGAGGCCTGTGATCAACTTCCTCTCAACAAGGAATGATGATTAAAAAAAAACCATGGGACAAGTAAGTACTTCATTTTTTTTGCTGTTTATTTACAATCTATATTTACAGATATAAAAACAAATTTTGGGTTGGAGGTAACTCAATGGTCGATCACTGATGCCGTTACCCACTGGTGAGAGAACTGGAGACATTTTTCACGTAAAACACTTTTGAGAGGAAAATGTATCAACACTATTAAAAATTCATAATTTCTACACAGTGTTGGCATAAAAATCAGCATAAGAGCAAGGTTGAACAGGGAGCAACTATTGTATTCTGTGCTAAGTTAGCTGATCCTAACTGGAGTTATGGTAGGTGCACTACAATTGCCCCTCAGCTTGGGAGGGGGAAATGTGCCAGGACTCCTGCACCTGATTGCTAACCTGTGAGTTCTGCTGGATGGTCAGGATCATGGTTGGCTCAAATGCCCCTGTGGTTGAATTGTCTGGCAACCCTCTGGCCAATGTTGTCCACATCTGTGCTTTCCAGCCTGTGATTTTTCTGACCATTAAAGTGAAATGAGCAGAACATTTTGGCCATGACGAACACAGAAGTGGAAAAGCTCGGCCTCTCTGTCAAGATTCACGTCAGAAGAATGACCACTTGGGTGAAGCACCAGAGGGCAGCCAGTGACCACAAAATGTATCTCAGCATACATCCGCCATTTAAGACAGGAAGGGAGAAAGTGAAGAGCAAATACAGTTTACTGGCAGCCGATTCTGTTACTCATGAGTCAACTATCAAGAATTATGTTCAAAACTTTTGACATCTTGCTCAATTGGAGCAATTTCAGTGCAACGTGAAACATCTTGAAACTCTGAAAAATGTGGTGGAGATGGGCAAAAGAATAATCAGCAACATCTCAAAAACCTGTAGCTTATCAAGGAAAATGAGTTACTACAGATAGTGAAGAATTGTATGAATGTTTTAACGGTTAAAATGCTAAAATCTATAACAGAGTTTATTAGAAATTTAGGCAAGACCATCAAAATCCACAAAGGCTTTTCACGCACTTTGTGTTAATTGTTGTGAGTTTTGAGATTGTTGTAAGTGTGCTTGCCATAAGCGGGAACAACAACCTAGCAGAAGTATATCCAATACCTAGAAATGTGAATTATAGTGATACGGTTTCCTTATGTGCTCGGCAGATAATGAGAATTACTTAAGGTTCCTCAACAACAACAGACCACAGTGCATTTCTACAGAGTTTTCACAAGAATTTATCTCCTACACATTTCAAACACTTCCCCCTTTTTTCTTCAGTATGCTAAATATCTTGATTAAAAACGTGTTCCTGTTCTTATATGAAAAAAAATCTTGGAAATGTAATTCGAAGAAAAATGATCTTTTTCGGAACGTGTCAATTATTAGCAATTTCTCAAGTTAACTCCAAGTGTCAAAAAACAACTTAATACAGGCACAAACCCATCTTGCTTTCTGAGAATAATCATCCTTGATGCAATCTCACCCAAAATAGTCCAGTCCTGATTTATTTAGTTCTCAGGCCCTAGATCAATGCTTAGGCATAATATCAAATAAACTCTGAGATCTAATGTCTCTGCTGTGCATCATTGGATAGCACATCAACGCTGTCTCTGCAAGGTCCTGCAAATCCCCTGGGAGGACAGATGCACCAACGTTAGCGTCCTCAATCAGGCCAACATCCCCAGCATTGAAGCACTGACCACACGCGACTAGCTCTGTGGGTGGGCCACATTGTTCGCATGCCTGACACAAGACTCCCAAAGCAAGCGCTCTACTCGGAACTCCTACACAGTAAGCGAGCCAAAGGTGGGCAGAGGAAGCATTTCAAGGACACCCTCAAAGCCTCCTTGATAAAATGCAACATCCCCACCGACACCTGGGAGTCCCTGGCCAAAGACCGCCCTAAGTGGAGGAAGTGCATCCGAGAGGGTGCTGAGCACCTCGAGTCTCGTCGCCGAGAGCATACAGAAAACAAGCGCAAGTAGCGGAAGGAGCATGTGGCAAACCAGTCCCACCCACCCTTTCCTTCAACGACTGTCTGTCCCACCTGTAACAGAGACTATAATTCCCGTATTGGACTGTTTAGTCACCTAAGAACTCACTTTTAGAGTGGAAGCAAGTCTTCCTCAATTTTGAGGGACTGCCTATGATGATGAGCATTGACCAGCTCTGTTGGGCATGAAGGTTGTGGGTTCAAGTCCCACTCCAGAGAGTCGAGCACAAAAGTCTAGACTGACACTCCAGCGCAGTGCTGAGGGAGTGCTGCACTGTCGGAGGTGCTGCCTTTCGGATGAGGCGTTAAACCAAGGCCCTGCTCTCTCAGGTGGACGTAAATGATCCCATGGAACTATTTCGAAGGAGAGCAGGGGAGTTACCCCTGGTGTTTTGGTCAATACTTATCCTCAATCAACATCACAAAACAGATTATCTGGTCATTTTCACATTGCTGTTTGTGGGAGCTTGCTGTGTGCACTTCAAATAGAACTTTATTGGCTACAACATGCTTTGGGATATCCTTAGGTCATGAAAGGCTCTATATAAATGCAAGACTTTCTATTCCAGCTGAGGGAAGGTTATGGTCTGAAGTTTATTATTTTACTAAATTCGAAAATAATTGTCTACCTGTTTTTAAAACTATTTTTTTCCCAATTTCTTTCCTCAATGTACTGATTGCTGTGGTACAGTTCCAATGGGCTGGCAGCCCTCTGGTGCTTCACTCAAGTGTAATTTTGTACAGTGAGCATTGGTAGACTATTCGGCAGTGATGGACAGCACAGTCAAGCCCAATATTGTCCTCACTCATACAAATGTGCTTTCCAGTGCAATTTACTGGGTAACGATCAAGTGATCAAACCCCAGCAGATTTCTGCTTTACCTAGTCTAGGGAGGTCGAGGTCTATTGGAGCATCTCAACTGCTGTCCTGGTTGAAATCAGCTAATTTATCACAGGCCAGGAATCAAACCTAGGATTTCCTGGCCTGTATTGCGCTAGCTGGTATCTTTAACCCCTAGGCTATCAGGGGATCACATAGCTATCTACTGAAATGTTCTAAAAAAATCTTGTGTGCAGGGTGGTGAGAGGTGATTTCAAACTTAATTATTCTCCCATAATGGTCGGAACAGAATGTTAATTTCTCCTTCCATTGAGAAGAAATCCCATCACAATCAGTTTCCCAGCTTGGAGGTTATTGTCCTCTTGATCTATGTGACAGTTCTATTGGTGGGCAGTTCTCAGTACGGTGAGTATGGTTCAGCATCCATTCCCTCCTCGTCCTGAATCCCAATGACAGACTACTGTCAGACTGCCTGATTGACATCAACTTGTGAATGAGTGAAAACTTCTTCTGAAACTGAATGTCAGGAAAATCAAAACTATTGTTTTGGCCCTTGCCATAAATTCCATGCCTTTGTCACTGACTCTAATCCACCTACATGGTCATGCTTTCAGGCTGTATCAGACCATATGAAACCTTGGCATCTTGTTCAATCTGTAGCTGAGCTTCAAACCCCGCATCCTATAAGTCACCAAGACCAATCACTTCTAGCTCTCCAACATTGCCCTTCTACACCTTTACCTCATTCCCACCACTCTCAAAATCCTTATCTACACTAATGTCATCTTTAGGCATGATCTTCCTTGTCAATTTTCTATTGTCCGTCTTCCATTATCTCAAAATTATTAAAAACTCAGCTCCCCATATCCAGCCTTGCACAAAATTGCACTCAGCCATTTTACTCACCGTTTTACATCTACACTTGCTCCTTGCATTGATTTCAAAAGCCTGATTCTCATCTTCGAAATCTCTTCATGTCCTCACCCCATCCTATCTCTGCACCCAATACCTATCCTTCAGCCTTACATACTCTCCCATGTTCTCTGGCTTTCTGTACATTTGTCCCCTTCTGTCACCCCATCATTGATGGTAGAATCCTCAGCCACCTCAGCCCAACTTTCTCCAAATTCTACCGCCTCTTCAGTTCCCCATCCACCTTAAAAAGCTTCTCAGAACACATCTATTCAACCCATCTATTGGTACTGGTATTCTTTATTATTTGTACCTTTCCTTTTTCCTATCATCCATAAAGTGCTTTGGCACATTTTCTATGTTAAATGTGCTGTATAAGCTGCTGCTCTTTCCACTTTCCTCGCGATAGTGTTCTTCCAGTCATCCTATGGCTTCAAAATGCAGACTTTGCAATTTTCATTTATTTATAAACTGATGCTGAATCCTTTCCAGCATTGATAGTAAAGGCCGGTTGTCCCGCACTTTGTCCTAGTAACAATTTCTGGTCACATCGTAACATTCTCTGAATGGCTTGCTAGTCTGTTTGTATAAAGTGATGTGTCATGTTACTTGATTGGAACTTTCCCAGGGTAGTGTATACTTGTTAAGCTCCTCATGCATTTCTCATTACTTTTAGAAATGTGGTGCTCTGCATTTTTCTAGCCGACTCCAAATCAACAGGTAGCTCCAAGTAATCTTTGAGATAAACTAATTTGAGCAGAAAGACAGATTTGATTTAAAAAAGCAGAGCTTTAAAACACCAGCACTGCCTGGAAATTCAGATATTTGTTGAGAGAAAGCGATTGCATTCATCAAGCAGCAAAATGTACTCTTTACAAAATTCTGTACAGGGAGGGAAGCATGGAAAGTGAAGCCGAGGAAGCATGGAAAGTGCTTTTGAAGGCACGACTATCAATGGCGAGGTGAAGCAAGGAGGGTACACAACAGGCCAGAGTCAGAGGAATTGAGTGTTTGGGGGAGGGGTCTTTGTCGTGCTGGAGGAGGTTACAGTGATAAAGGAGGGTGAGGCCATGAAGAGATTTAAACATGTGAATGAGAATTTTAAATTTGAGGCATTGGTGGACAGGGTGACAATATATGTCAATGAGGAGAGGAGTGATGGTCAAATATGTTATGTATGCAATAAAGGTATAAACTGAGTACTGTTTAACTGAACAAGGTACAACCTTGTTTCTGCTTTATTACGGCCCAAAGTACCTGACTCACAAAATGGCTGACCTTTTATACCAGAGCAGCACCATGTGCGTGCTGCTCAGTGGCCTCCAACAATGACACCATCTGGTGGCTACAGCAGCATCTACATACATGACAAAAGAGAGACTTGGTGCAAGATAAGATATGGGCAACAGAGTTTTGGATGAGCTCACTTGCAGATGGCGGAGGATTGTGGCAGCCCAAGAGAAAAGCAAGAAAGAAAGACTTGCATTTATACAACGCCTTTTTGCATGCGCATTGGAATAGTCAAATTTGGAAGTGACAAAGACATGGATGAGAGTTTCAGAGCCAGATGGGCTAAGGCAGGAGTAGAGGCAGGTGATATAAGAAGGTGGAAGTAGGCGATCTTTGTGATGAAGAGAATAAGGGGTCAGAAGCTCAACTCAGGGTGAATAGGATGCTGAGGTTATGAACAATCCAGTTCAGCCTGAGACAATTTCCAGGAAGAGGGATGGAGTCAGTGTCGAAGGTATGGAGTTTCTGGTGGTGGTTGAAGACAATAGCTTTAGTATTCCCAATATTTAACTGGAGGAAATTGCGGCTCATCGAAGACAGCATGTTGGAACAGCATTCTAATAAGTGTGGAAAGGTTGAAAGAGGTGACGGAGAGATAGAGCTGGGTGTTATCAACGTACATATGGAACCTGGCCCCCATGTCAGTCGATGATGTTGCCAAGAAGCCGCATGTAGATGAGGAAGAAGAGTGCGCCAAGAATCGATCCATGGGAACGCAGGAGATAATAGTGCGTTGCTGGGAAGAGAAACCATTGCTTGACTGCCACATAAAATATTAATGAAATTTGATTTTTTTTTGGCTTATGACCAGCAAGTTAACTGGCAGAGAGCTTGATGAGATGCATTAGTTACCATTAGAACTGACTTCTTATGATTGCCTTCATTTTGCTGGTTTCTTGTTCATTTTATTGAATACAAAGAGAAGAATTTACAATTTTTTTTTGTCTTTTAGTTGAACAGAATTTTCTAATGGTGAAACGTTCTCATTTTCTGAAAGTCCGACACAAAGGTGCTTTAAACACATGTCAGGGCAACCACAGCCTATCATGTCCAGTTTTGATTCCATCACATATATGCATAATCAATTACCTGATTACAAGGTATTACCAATCTGATGATTTGACCAAATAGTTTATTTTATTAATTACTTACTCGTCCTGTGATATCTCTCCTGCTCCATGCCAGTTTTCTATTTCTATTTAATGTACAGATTGAAAACCTAGAGCGTGCTGCATCATTCTCTTTCAGAGTGCTTTGTGGAATATTTCTCGATGTATTGTTCATTTATAATGTGGTTCCTGTTGCTATTGGGTGATCTGGATTTTGACACTTGAAATTGAACTTACTTACAGTGCAACATTGCAAATACAAATTGCCCTGAGTGCATCTTCTGAACTATGCAGAAATACACGTGATGCAAAGCATTCATGTGGTTTCTTAATGTCTCATAATGCACTAGGCATATTTATATATACACACACACACACAAAAAAAATTTGACTCTTGAAATGGTCAATGTAGCGCTGCAATAGAAACACACTCCTCTCAGGGATCACTGTTGTCCATTTAACCTACATTTTTGACAATACCAAATCCATCCTAACTAAAATGTAATAAATGATTGCAATATTTCCAAAGGATCCTTGTGTTTCATTCCCAAATAACAAAGTTAAGGATAATTCCTGTCAGTGTCTCCTTTATCCAGTTGTCAATGCTTACAGATATGCGTGTGTGGGGAAGGGGGTGGCGGGAGGGGCGGGAGGAGAAATCAGCCCTGTTTCCTGTTCATGATCATTGCCTCGTGAACCCCATTAGAAAGTGCATGCCTGTTGGCATCAGGTGAGGAAAAAGGTCAGGCTAGGTTGTGATTCCCCACCATGGACGGACTTTCTTTGACCCATGTGCAAGAGCTAGGGCCAAGCTGTGACGTGGAAAGGTGGGGAAATTACGTGATGAGGCCTACCACCACTTTCCCGATGTACCTCTATTTCCCTCCCCTTGCCCCAAATGGGAAGGTGCCACCTGTCCCTTCTCTGACCTCAGCATCTGCCTCATTTCCCTGCTTATTATCTTTCTCTTTGCCAATCACAGGAACCACGAGCAGAAAGGTGGTGGTATTCCCTGGGGTAGCACCTGTAAACCTCCAAAGTTGCTGCATGGAGGGAGAGGGCATCTATGTGCTCTACTTTCCCTCAATATGGCCCCCATGCACTTATCCAATTTAGGCCTCAGTTTTGGCCAAGGCCTAAAACAAATTGTATCTTTCCTTTTTGAGATTCTTCTGCCCCAATAAATCCTCTTTGGGTGCTGCAGCAGCAATAGTGCTATAGCACTTCCAGAATTTTCCAGCATGCAAGGGGTCAGCTCCCTCTTGATGGCAGGGATCCCACCAGGAGTCCACCCTACAATGAGCCCGACCTCGGAAAATGGGTCAAAGGTTACAGCGGGGTCAAAGTGGTGGTGGAAGTTCTGCTCTGCTGCTACTCTGCCACCCTCCCTCTCTAGGCTCACACATAAAGTATTGCCACTTGGACAAGAGGCTGCTCATGTCCATGCAACTGCATCTGATCAACAGCCAATCTCTTTAGGAGAGAAGGGGAGAAAATCAGCGGAAAATAGAAATAGGAAAAATAAGTACTAGATATTATTGTTGGAACATTAGTGGCCAAACTGCATTCATATTGCATTCCCTGGTCAGCGATTAAAATAGGAGATTTAAGAGCAAATGGCAGTACATTCACTTTAATGCATTTCTGTTTTATTTTTATGCTGGCATTTCATCTGTCTATCAGAGTCAGAATCACCTCTTCCAAAAAAATGAAAGGACGGTGTTCATAGTGCGTTTCCCTATCCATTACTGAAAGAAAAAGAAAGACTTGCATTTATATAGCGCCTTTCACGACCTCAGGATGTCCCAAAGCGCTTCACAGCCAATGAAGTACTTTTGAGGCATAGTCACTGTTGTAATATAGGAAACGGCATTAAAGGCGCTATATATAAGTGCAAGTTGTTGCTGTTAATACATATACCTGTTTATTCTAAATAGGTTAAAATAGTGAATAGAGGATGTCATACAAATGTGTTAAGTCAATGTCTGTTAAGATCACTCAATATAATGTCTCAGCTCATGTTTTTTTACTTGTCTTTTAAATTGAGCTCATTTTAACCTAATATGAAAAGATAGATTATTTTATATTGCAAACTAAAATCCCCTGAAAATATTTTGTGTACCCAAACTCAGAACCTTGACAGAGATGGTGTGTTTTCACATACACTTAAAAGTTCTTTATGCTCAATTTTCGACGCAACTTTTCCAGGTGAGATAATTTATTTGAATAATTTGTTTTATGTTGTTATAAAAGTTAATTCTTTTTATTAAGTGGACAAAAAACAGGAACTGAAAATTTTCCATTCAGAATTTATCAGCGTAATCTGTAAAGTGGATCCGGGGGTTTGTGGTGGTTGTTTCAGGGAAATCAGACAACTTTCTGCCACCCATTACGAGAACTGTCCTCACAAAAGGGGCCTGTTAGGGGCTGACCGCAAGTTTGTGGTGACCTTAGTCACACTATCACTATCCACCGATGAAGTGTTGCTGCCTCGCTCATAGTAAGCATAGTTACAAAGGTGGTATAAAACAGTGCATTTGGCTTGCAAGTAAAATAGGACATTTGAGAGCAAATGGTAGTACTTTCACTTGAATGCATTTTTGTTTTGGTTTTATGCTGGTGTGCTGGGATTTCATTGCTTATCAGAGTGGGAATCACCTCTTTCAATATGTCCCAAAAAATTAAAGAACAGTGTGAATTACAGCCCTGGAATAGAGGAAGAGCAATTTTAATTTTAAAGTTGAGGGGAAGGAGATACCAGAACTGTTTTATATTTTAAATAAATAAAAAAATCACTTGCACACCATGTGGACATGGTGGAATTGGCTTGGGTGAAAGAACATAGAGTAAAACAGAATGCTGAGGGGATTCATTGATACGGGTTTTCCCCAGTAATTATCAGTGCACTACAAATTGCTGTATGATGGAGAGATGCCAGTCAGAGTATGACTAAAAGGAGTCTGTTATTGTAAAATATGGGTGTGCAGCAAAAGCCAGTGTATTTTTTATCATGGTACAAAAGGAGAAATCAGGTCTATGAATGGAAAACTTCGCACAAACTCAAACCAATGGGAAACAGTTTTGTGGAGGAGTCCCACACCACAGAGCTTTAATGCATTCAGGAGTCTTCTGAATCATACTTTCCCTTTTGAGTCAAAGTGCAGTCAAAGCCACTTTGTATTACCAGGAAAGTGTCAGTGTCACTGTAACCTTAAACAAGACTGTGTACATTCTCCATCCATGAATCTACATCATTAATCTGCATTATTATAAATGTGTTTGCATAAAAATCCCATGTCCCAAAAACATCTGAACGACCTCACAGAGATTCCTGAAGATTATGAGTCAGAAAGCGTTAAAACATTTTGGAGCTGCCTTTTTGTGAATAAACAAATAACTTATTTCAATAGTTCAAAGTTGTGAATGAACCTGAATTTCTTCCAATTGAGCATTGGGAAAACCAAAGCCATCAAATTCAACCAACACCAAAACTTGATAACTTTGCCACTGACATCATCTCTCTCCCGACTGCTTGCTTAGGTTGTACCAGATAGTCTGCAACTGTGGTTTACCGTTCAACCCGGAGCAGAGTTCCAATGCGCATATCCTGGCCAGCATGAAGACTGCTTACTTCCACCATTGCAACACTGCGCACCTTCACCTCTACCTCACTTTTACCGCAGCCGAAATCTTCATTCATGCTATTGTCAGCTCCAGACAAATGTTTCTAATGACTTCCTAAGCTGCTCTCTCCATAAACTCCTGCTGCCCACATGCTGTCCTGATAGTCCATCATTTTGTTCCCCACTGATTTTGTTATGTATGTATGCAGATCTTACCCAAATGTAAGACTTGCCACCAGGGGGCACACCTGTGGGAGACCTAAGGGTCACCTGTGCACCCTGGGGCAAGCAGGTATAAAAGGTGATTCACCATGCTGCTTCCTCACTCTAGAGTCTGAAATAAAGAAACCAAGGTCACAACAGTTTGAACTTGCAATATAGTCCTGTGGATTTATTCTGTACATAACAAGTTGGCGACGAGTAACGGATCACGAACTTTCATGCGGTAATGGCTGCTATTGGTATTCTTGAGAGATTTGTTGAGGGTGATGATTGGGAAGCCTTCGTTGAGCGCCTCGACCAGCACTTTGTGGCCAACGAATTGGACAAGGCTGAGACAGAGGCCAAGCGCAGGGCGATTCTCCTCACCGTATGTGGGTCATCTGTCTATGGCCTCCTAAAAAACTTGCTGGCGCCGGAAAAAATAATGGACAAATCTTATGCAGAGCTGTGTACACTGGCTAAGGAACATCTCAAGCCAAAGGAGAGCATCCTGATGGCCAGGTACCGCTTTTACACGCACCTTCGCTCTGAGGGCCAGAACATGGCAAGTTTTATCGCCAACCTAAGACGCCTTGCGGGGCACTGCGACTTTGCAGGATCCTTGAGAGAAATGTTGCAGGACTTTTTCGTGCTTCGAATTGGCCACGAGGTCATCCTTCACAAACTGCTGTCTGCCGAATCCCTAGATCTGAGCAAAGCCATCACCCTAGCCTTCATATCCATGAGTGATAACACGAAACAGATATCTTCACAGAATCGAAGATCACCGGTGAGCACCGCGCACAAAATAATGTTTGCAGCAGGCAGAATGGCACAGGGCAGGGCCCACACGGTTGCAGAGGCCAGACCTAGGCCTAGAGTGACTCAGACTCCATTGTGAGCCGTGAATTCGTATCAATTAGCAATATGTTGGCTCATAGAGCTCATCAATGTCGATTCAAGCCCTATGTGTGCAAGGGCTGTGGAACAATGGGGCACCTCCAGCGAATGTGCAATGTGGCAGAGTCAGGAGAGGACGCCCGATCCAGCGAGGATCACGATGAACGAGCAGAAGAGGCAATTGAACCCGAGGATTAAGAGGAACTATATGGGATACACACCTTCACCATCAAAAGCCCTCTGATAATATTAAAGTTGAACTTAACAGCACTCCAGTCTCCATGGAACTAGACACAGGGGCGAGTCAATCAGTCCTGAGCCAGAAGGCTTTCGAGAGGCTGTGGAGTGACAAAGCCAAGAGACCCGAGCTAATCCTGATTCAGGCAAAGCTGCGCACCTACACCAAGGAACTGATACCAGTTATTGGTAGTGCAGACAGAAGAGTATCCCATGAGGGAGCGGTGCATGATTTACCACTGTGGATTGTTTCAGGTGATGGGCCAACACTGCTTGGCAGGAGGTGGATGGGGAAGATTCGATGGAACTGGGAAGACCTCTGCGTACCCTCTCCGGCGAACGAGGCCTCCCTTTCCCAAAGGCCGAGCAAACCCCTTCTTCCAGCTGAACCAGGCATCGAAGTGCAGATCCCCAAGGCACAGGCCACTCATCACAACCACGAGGAGGTAAAGTTCAACCGAGCAGCGGTACAGGCGCGGTACCCACCACCCTTCACGACGATGGAAGAGGCTCCAGGTCAACCATGCGGAGTGGTACTCCGGCCGAAACAATCCGAATACGTCTTCCCGACGCCAGAGGCAAAATACCTGGGGAGGAAGATCACTGCAGTCGGCATCACGGACATGGACGAGAGAGCATCCAGACCACGGGACGAGAGAGCATCCAGACCATGGGACGAGAGAGCATCCAGACCATGGGACGAGAGAGTGTCCAGACCACGGAAGGTCGCCGCAATGGAATGGAGGAATGTGTTGCCCAGCAAGGAAGACAACTGGGTTTGGGGCAAAGGTAAAGGGGCAGCCGTGGGGAAGGCCAGGAACCAACCTTGCTCAAATATATTGTGTGCACCATGTAACCTGTGCGAACGGTCTTTCGCGGCCAATGATATACCATTGTATGGGGTTGGGGGGGATGTTACCGCACGGGCTTGGGAATGTTGTGCAGCAAGCAAAAGTAGAGGACGAACCCCAGGTGATTGAACATGTATCAAATAAGCTAAACTGAGCAGCAGCCTGCATTCACGGGACTAAAGAGACATACCAAAGAGTGTCCCATTATGTGCTCGAGTCAGACAAGCTGCTCATCCCACGAGCTTGGGAGAGCAGAGGCACCATTATCGATGCACTGTTTCGAGAATGTCCAACACTGTCTGTGCACTGTAACATGATCCGCCACGGGCCAGGCACAGAGATAGGCACCCATGCTCTCAGTTGGCCACCGTTGCCCACCCCTGGGGTGGAAACAGCGCAGCCTGCAGACCCACTCGCGGTCATGGAAGTGCTAGAAAGTGAGGGCTCAACCGTAACGGCCCCCCAGCTTAGGACCTGGATCAGCCAGGATCCCATGTTACCGCCTGCCAAAGGTGAACTGCTAGACGGGATGTGGCAACCGATCTGCCAAAAAGACGATAGAACCATCCCAATGTTGCAAAGCAAGGCAGGGTGGCTACATGCAGTCTGTGGTCCGGGGCCCCCATACTACGGCCCAATGTCCACAGGGACCACTAGGCCTCCCGCCACTACTGAAAGTCTCAAGGCCATGGGCTAGCCAGACCTCAGGGCCAACGCCCAAATCACTAAACCTAGCACCACGCGTGCCATGGTAGACTCCCTACAGACCCGGCTCTCCTGGGTGTTACGCAATCACCAGACAGAATCACTCAGAACCGAGCCTTCCGCATGCCATCAGCAGAGAATGCACCATAAGCGCACGGTCCCTCCACGCGACATCAGAATAAGTGATGTAGACCATGTTCAAGGCTCCAGTCAGGCCACTAGCACCGCATTAGCCGAGGGGGGGAATGGAGTGTATGTGATGAAAACGGAGTGTTTGATTGTGAAACCATGTACGGGGTTAACGATTAAAGCAGTGGGACGAGACCAAACGGCGAATGACAAATAACCAGGAATCACACTGTAAGGACCTGGCCCCCAGCTGCCTACCAGCATGATCAACTTCGCCGTCAACCACAAGGACGAACCCACCATGTCAAGACTTCAACCCAGGCGATCGACCCGGGGGTGTGGGGTGTCAGATCGCCTCAACTTGCAAATAACTTGCACAATAAGACTTAGGGGGGAGTGATGTTATGTATGTATGTAGACCTTACCCAAATGTAAGACTTGCCACCAGGGGGAACAACTGTGGGAGACCTAAGGGTCACCTGTGCACCCTGGGGCAAGCAGGTATAAAAGGTGACTCACCATGCTGCTTCCTCACTCTAGAATCTGAAATCAAGAGACCAAGATTACAACAGTTTAAGCTTGCGATATAGTCCTGTGGATTTATTCTGAACATAACAGATTTACACTGACTTCCTTAATGATACATATTGACTCCCTATCCCTCAACAAAACTATTTTTAAGTTGATGTCCTCATCTATAGATCCATTCATGGCCTCATTCCATCCTACCTCTGCGATTTATTCTACTTGTATATCTCGTAGTGAGCCCTTTGTTCCTCTAATTCTATAGCCCTGGGCTTTCAGCTTCCTCACTGACACACATTGGCTCCCTATCCCCCAACACAACTATTTCAAAATCCTAGCCGTACTCTCTGGAACTTCCTCTTTAAACCTCTCTGTCTCATTTCCTCTCTCCCTGACGTCTGAAAACCATGCCTTTGGTCACCTCTAACCACCAGCAACCCCCGCTCTCCCTGCCCCGACCCCACCCCCCCAGCTATGCTTGATCGTCATTTTTTCTCTATGAATCATCGTGAAACATTATCCTGTGCTTTATAAATGATGTTGTAGCAGATAAGATGCTAATTGGACCGAATTGAACTGTTATTTCTGCTGGTCGCAAGTTATTGCCACATTGGGGGATGATTTAATAGAAAAATCCCAGAGGAATACTTTCTCAAAACTGTTAGAAAACTCCTACCTAGTTTAGTTGGTAAAGGAACTGTAGGGAAACTATAACAATCAGAGGGTCCAGTCAGTGGCGAGCTAATTAACATCAGTCAGGGTGACATCATGGGTGCTGCAACTGATCTCAAATTTTCTGGTTGAGAGACAAGATCAACCAAGATTCACATTCAATTGGTATCCCGTAACTCCAATATGTGTGCATATTAGGTCATGACAAAATTGGACTTGTTTGTGGTGCTCCCACTGTAAAATCATCATCATAGGCAGTCCCTCGAAATCGAGGAAGACGCATCTTAACCTGAGTTCTTTGGTGGCTGTACAGTCCAATATGAAAACCACAGTCTCTGTTATAGGTGGGGCAGATAGTCGTTGAGGGAAGGGGTGGGTGGGGCTGGTTTGCCGCGCGCTCTTTCCGCTGCCTGTGCTTGATTTCTGCATGCTCGGCGACGAGACTCGAGGTGCTCAGCGCCCTCCCGGATGCACTTCCTCCACTTAAGGCGGTCTGTGGCCAGGGACTCCCAGGTGTCAGTGGGGATGTTGCACTTTATCCGGGAGGCTATGAAGGTGTCCTTGTAACGTTTCCGCTGCCCACCTTTGGCTCGTTTGCCATGAAGGAGTTCCGAGTAGAGTGCTTGCTTTGGGAGTCTCATGTCTGGCATGCGAACTATGTGGCCTGCCCAGCAGAGCTGATCAAGTGTGGTCACTGCTTCGAGGCTGGGGATGTTGGCTTGGTCGATGATGCTAATGTTGGTGCATCTATCCTCCCAGGGGATTTGTAGGATCTTGCGGAGACATCGTTGGTGGTATTTCTCCAGCGACTTGAGGTATCTACTGTATATAGTCCATATTTCTGAACCATACAGGAGGGTGGGTATTACTCCAGCCCTGTGGACCATGAGCTTGGTGGCAGTTGTGAGGGCCTGGTCTTCGAACACTCTTTTCCTCAGGCGGCTGAAGACTGCACTGGCGCACTGGAGGCGGTGTTGGATCTCGTCGTCAATGCCTGCTCTTGTTGATAGGAAGCTCCTGAGATATGGGATGTGGTCCACATTGTCCAGGGCCTCGCCATGGATCTTGATGACTGGGGGACAGTGCTGTGCAGTAAGGCCAGGCTGGTGGAGGACCTTTGTCTTGCTGATGTTTAGTGTAAGGCCCATGCTTTCGTACGCCTCAGTAAATACGTCGATTATGTCCTGGAGTTCAGCCTCTGTATGTGCGTAGATGCAGGCGTCATGCGTGTACTGTAGCTCAACGACAGAGGTTGTGTTGGTCTTGGACCTGGGCTGGAGATAGTGTAGGTTGAACAGCTTCCCACTGCTTCTCTAGTTTAGTTCTACTCTAGTGGGGAGCTTGTTGACTGTGAGGTGGAGCATGGCAGCGAGGAAGATTGAGAAGAGGGTTGGGGCGATGACACAGCCATGTTTGACCCCAGTCCGGACGTGGATTGGGTCTGCAATGGATCCTTTGGTAAGCATCACGGCCTGCATGTCATTGTGGAGCAGGTGGAGGATGGTGACGAACTTTTGAGGGCATCCAAAATGGAGGAGGACGCTCCATAGACCCTCGTGGTTGACAGTGTCAAAGGCCTTTGTAAGGTCGAAGAAGGCCTCGGACCACCTACCATCAAGGGCGCTACGCAGTGTCGAGCCTGCGGCCAACATCTCGCCGTAGGCAATTAGGCCCATATAGCAGTGCCTGGTCTCCAGTCATCTTGGACACCCTTGCCACTGGATCAAGACCTTGCTCAACTAAGCCCATGTGGTAGCCGGTGTGCAAGGGCCACCCCACGTTAAAAGCATTCATGCGCAGCACCTTCCACTCCTCTAACACCGTCAAATAGCTTCACAATGTTTACTGTTGACACTCGTGCTAATATTCAAAGAATAGCTGTTTGGGCAATGTAGCGAAAGGCAATCGGTCTCCCTGGAACTGTCTCTCAGCAGTAGAGTAGAACAGATAAAGGGAAGCAAATGACCAATAATGGCACATAAGTTTTTTTCTTCCTGGCCTCTCTCCAAGCTTCAAGCTAGAACTCCTTTATCCAAGAGCCCGAGCAAAATTGAATAAAACTAATCCCAATGGGAGTACCTGTACCCCAATGTTAGATCCTTGGCTTGAAAATAGAAGCATAGAGTACAAAAGCAAAGACGTTATGCTAAACCTTTATAAAACATTGGTTAGGCCCCAGCTGGAGTCTGGGCACCACACTTGAGGAAGGATGTCAAGGCCTTGGAGAGGGTGCAGTGGAGATTTACATGAGTGGTACCACGGATGAGGAACTTCAGTTACATGGAAAAACTGGTGCTGTTCTCCTTAAAGCAGTGAAGGTTAAAATGAGATTTGATAGCGGTGTTCAAAATAATGACGAATTTTGACAGAGTAAATAAGAAGAAACTGTTTCCAGTGGCAGTAGGGGCGGTAACCCAGATTTAAGGTGATTCGTAAATGAACCAGAGACGACATGAGGAAAGAAAAATTACACAGCGAATTGTGATCTGCACTGCACTGCCTGAAAGGGTGGAGGAAACAGATTCAATAATAACATTGGCCTCCGCAAGATCCTACAAATCCCCTGGGAGGACAGACGCACCAACATTAGCGTCTTCGACCAGGCCAACATCCCCAGCATTGAAGCACTGACCACACTTGATCAGCTCCACTGGGCAGGCCACATCGTTTGCATGCCAGACACGAGACTCCCAAAGCAAGCGCTCTTCTCAGAACTCCTTCATGGCAAACGAGCAAAGATGGGAAAGGGAAACTTTACAAGGACACCCTCAAAGCCTCCCTGATAAAGTGCAAAATCCCCACCGACACCTGGGAGTCTCTGGCCAAAGATCGCCCTAATTGGAGGAAGCGCATCCGGGAGGGCGCTGAGCACCTCGAGTCTCATCGCCGAGAGCATGCAGAAATCAAGCATGGGCAGCGGAACGAGTGTGTGGCAAACCAGTCCCACCCTCCCTTACCCACCTGTGACAGGGACTGTGGCTCTCGTATTGGACTGTTCAGCCATCTAAGGACTAATTTTAAGAGTGGAAGCAAGTCTTCCTTGATTCTGAGGGATTGCCTAAGATGATGACTGCCTGAAAGAGTGCTGGAAGCAGATTCAATAATAACTTACAAAAAATAATTGAATAAATACTTGAAGGGGATAAAATTGCTGGACTATGGGTAAAAAGCAGGGGAGTGGGACTAATTGGATAGCTCTTTCAGACAGCCGGCACAGGCATGATGGTTCTAATGGCCTCCTTCTGTGCTGTATCATGCTATGATTAGGTTACCACACTGCATTGCATAATGTCCTTTCTAGTTGTCTAGGCATCTCAAACTCCTAGTCCAAGCCATGTTAGTGTGTAAATGTGATGAAGTTGGAAATGTTGTGGAGCAAAATGGTTATTGATTGCAGACTTCTCTTTCTCACACCTAGATATAACTATAAAAAACACAACACAACAAGGACTGTGACTCAGCAACCGCAGACCATAATTATTAACCATTCACAACCCTGACAAATAATCTTTCTCCTGTGGTTAGAACATTAATGTTTACTTCCTCACTACAACTTACAAAGTGATGAAATATCATAAATTTTGTCATATAAAAGATAGAAGCCTTTGACTGCATGTCATGTAAGCATGAGCTAACTAGTCCCAGCTCCTCATTTCCATCGATTGTGCTGGTTCGGTTGACCGGATCTTGGTCCCGCTCCAGACGTGATACAATAAGTGACAGGTGCCGAAATCCCTCCTCTAGTGTGGCATTGCTAATCGGCTACTGGCTTTTCACTCCCATTTCTGAAGTCCCCAATCCCGCTGAATCCTTCTCGTCACTCGACGGTGCCAGAGGGATGAGCTAAACCTACAAGCTGAGCTGCCTGCATCCCACTAGGGCCCATCCACCATAGGCTGGGGCCCATCCAAATTACACTACTGGACAGACATATGTTCATAGCAAATATTCGGTTGAGGTGGTGGACTGTGAATTTAGGATGTAGATTTATCACCTCAGCTCACTACACCTTGATATCCTCATTTCAGCTAATGCATCAGGGCAAGGCAACTATACTTCCTGAGGTGGAGGCAAAGTCGACGTGCTCACGTCCTTGTGGCTTTAACACAGAAAGAAGGTTACCTGCTCACTGCATGGGACCTAAAAGGAGTGCAGAAAATGTTTTTTTTAATAAAGGGGATAAATCAATTGATCAAACAATGGGAAGTGAGTCACCTTAGGTGGGCCAGAAGTAATGGTAAACGTGGGTGCACTTTGGTAAATGATGGTAAGAAAATGTGAATAGTGTGACAATATTTCATATTGTATTGACTGGAAATAAAACTGTCATCTTGAATTCTGGCTTGCAAGGTAAACACATTTCCATGCAAATATAATCAGTTTGAAAGTATCGAAGAGGCCACTGACCTTTAAGTCGACCACTGATCTTTAAGTTGACCACAGTTTTTACAATAGCATTGTTACTGGAATGTTTGAAAGGTGCAATCTTTATCATTTCAAAGCCTTTCTGCAAAAACTGTACTTTTTGAATTTGGCCGTAATATTATTGCAAACCTGTATGCGATACACCTGTCCATGTTCCATCTTTGACACACGTATTGTCACTAGCACATGAGGAATTTTTGGGTTGAAACTTACACATGTCTGATGACAGGGTTCCCAGGTAAACATCTGTTGTGGTAATGAGTCACCCAGATCAGGAAGTTCCCAGGTTTGAATCCTCGTCTGTGCTGAATTAGTTGATTTCAGCTGGGGTGGAAGTCAAACTGGCCTGGGATAAAGACCACAAGAAAAAAACAAGAGTTCTGCTCTTGATTGTTATCCAGTGAAAAATTTGTTCATGAGATGTGGGCGTCACTGGCAAGGCCGGCATTTATTGCTCACCCCTAATTGCCCTTGAGAGGTGGTGAGCCGCCTTCTTGAACTGCAGTGTGCAATTAAAAGTTAACCACATTGCTGTGGGTTTGGAATCACAAATAGGTCAGACCAGGTAAGGACAGCAGATTTCCTTCCCTAAAGGATATTAGTGAACCAGATGGGTTGTTATGACAATTCATGTTTCATGGTCACCATTATTGATACTAGGATTTTATTCCAGATTTATTTAATTAACTGAATTTAAATTCCCCAGTTGTCATGGTGGGATCATGAGTCCAGACCTTTGGATTACCAGTCTAGTAACATAACCACTATGCTATCGTACCCCTTTATCATATATATGAATATCAGATAAGAACATTGTTGCCTCTCCCAACCTTACCACATGGGTCAAATATCTGGCTAATTATTTATGTTTGTATATAATCAATGCAGAATTGGTAGTATAATTGCAACGTAAATGAGGCTTTTGAGACCTGCTCTGAGCAGGCTATTACTAATGCCCTTGGAGCTTTCATCATCATAGGCAGTCCCTCAAAATTGAGGAAGACGTGCTTCCATTCTAAAAGTGAGTTCTCAGGTGTCTGTACAGTTCAATACAGGAATTACAGTCTCTATCACAGGTGGGACAGAAAGCCGTTGAAGGAAAGGGTGGGTGTGGCGTCTGGTTTGCCACACGCTCCTTCCGCTGACTGCGCGTGTTTTCTGCATGCTCTCAGCGACGAGACTCGAGGTGCTCAGCGCCCTCCCGGATGCTCTTCCTCCACTTAGGGCGGTCTTTGGCCAGGGATTCCCAGGTGTCAGTGGGGATGTTGCACATTATCAAGGAGACTTTGAGGGTGTCCTTGAAACGTTTCCTCTGCCCACCTGGGGATCGCCTGCCATGTCGGAGTTCCGAGTAGAGCGCTTGCTTTGGGAGTCTAGTGTCGGGCATGCGGACAATGTGACCTGCCCAGCAGAGAATCGATGGTGGGTGGAGAAAGCACAGGAGATACAGCAGCTTGCTGACAGCTATGACAGTGCAGGGATTCTTTGCCGCAGTCAAGTCCACCAATGGCGCAAGCACCCAAGGCCCCACCCCACTGCTGGCCAAGAACAGGGAGACACTCATCAAGGACACCGAGGCAGTCAGTGCCCGCTGGAAGTAGCACTTCAAAGATCTCCTGAATTGAGACTCTGCCTTTGACACGAGTGTTCTCAAATCCATCCCACAGCATGCTACCCACCACCATCTCAGCAAACCCCCATCCCTGCACGAGGTAGAAAAAGCCATCCGTCAGCTCAAGAACAATAAGGCATCAGGAGCAGATGGAATCCCCGCTGAGGCACTAAAGTATGGCAGAGAGGCACTATTGGCACGAATACATGGCTTCATCTCTCTCATCTGGAAGGAGGAGAGCATGCCTGGAGATCTCAGTGATGCTGTAATCATGACCATCTTTAAAAAAGGGGACAAGTCCGACTGCGGCAACTTCAGAGGAATTTCTCTGTTGTCAGCCACTGGGAAAGTCATCGCTAGAATCCTCCTCAACCGTCTTCTCCCTGTGGCTGAGGAGTTCCTCCTGGAGTCACAGTGCGAATTCCTTGGAACTTTACCCCAGCAAGGAGTGTACATTCAGGGAAGGAAACAGTAAAGGGGGAAAAAAAATCAGCAGTTGAAAAATAAATCCATACATCAGCGTATTTAAATAAATTAATATTGAAACTTTTGCCTTAGTCTCAGTCCCAATCCCAAAGCGGTACGCAGGCCAATTTTGTGTGTGTTGTAAATATTTCTTGGAACACAGGATTCCCTGGTACTTGTTCTGCTCTCTGAAAACAATGGATGTGTTACTGTAAACGTAAAGCCATACTGACCGTGCAGTGTAATGCCATCCTGTCTGGGTCACATTCACATTGTTTTAAATGGAAAGAACAAATGGGCTCTATTATAATTCACTGACTAACAGCCTTGTCATAATATTGCAGGGTAAAATTTCTCTTGTCATAGTAGTGCAGAAATAAACTGTTTCCTTAGTTTTCCTTTGCGTGTAACATTAATACTGAACACAGGGACCTGTTTCATATTACACTCTTTAGTCTACTGTGAGCAGGATCGTGGTTGTCCAAACTCATGTCACTAACAATCCTCAATGTTTAATAATGCATTGGAGTACTAATTCATAGTGTGGGATACAAGTTTATGCCGACAATCCTCCACACTCTGAGTCCCTCAACTCAAGCAGGTCACTGCGGGGGAGCAGTGAGCAGAGGCCAGGCACTTTGTGACAGGGAAGCAGGGAAAGGTCCGAGGAAAAGTGGGAGTTACTCTTATGCACCTCGAGTAGCCTGCTCAGAGCAGCGTTAGCAGAGGCCTGGGAACACGCTGCTCCTTTGCACACAGTTGGTGTATCTATCAAAGAAATTAGGGAATGGCTTCAAGAGGAGATATCCTAAAATAAAATAAAAACACAACTCCTATTTCTTTCATATGAATTTGAAATCCAGGTCACTGTCTGAAATGGTCAATGTCTAAGAGAAATATGGCAGCCCATTCATAGAGACTCTTTTGGATGTTACAGCATTTAATAAGCAGCGTGATAAATTGTTATGAAGTAATGGTCATTATGTTCCTCATCACAAGGGGCCTTTAATTGTAAGGCTTCTAAGAGCATTGCTGGGTTAGGGTAATGTTGTCGTGAACATTTTGTGTTGAAGCAATACAAAATGAATTGCTAAGAATATTATGTTTCGAGAACTGATAGTTGCCTGCCTTCCAATAGATCATAGCATGTGCACAGAGGGGATTGTGTTAACACAATTGGCATTTTAATCAACTGGGAAACAGGTCATTCTGATCTCTGTAATTATCTGTTGCAAAGAATGAATTTGCAATAGTTGAATCGCAGTTTAGATAAAGCAATATGAACAAAGCTATTGATTTCTGGCAATGACATAGCAATGGTTTCAAGCTGAGCTATAAAATTGGACTGAAGGCAGTACTTCATCAGTGAGCCAGTCAAGTCAAGAATTGTTGCAGAGATTCAATATTAGTGGAACTCATTGCAATCCCCGCTGTACTGATCACTATATAGCAAAGGGCAAAAATAAGTAACTGACCAGCGTAAGAACTGAAATACTAGTTCAGCTCTCAGTACTGCAAAAACTATGAAATGTTTTTTGCTGAGAATGAGTGACCCAGTTGCAGTTGATGTGAGCCATTGCAAAGCTATCCCATCATTTATCTCACTGAAATCAATGATTTGCGTGTGGAAATGCAGTACAGTATTTGGTACTGAGCCGCAAGGTCCCAGAGGGAACCAGGTTAGGTCCTTGGTGTGTGAGTTAGTTGGTCTCAGCCAAGCTGAGGGGTAAAAAATACTCCGGCTGTTGCTCCTGATCACTGAACAATCGCCTCAGCGGGAATGTGTGCGTGTGTAGACATTGGGCAAGGACATGTTTGGACTTGGTTGTGGGACTGGGACTGAAGTCCAAATCCAACCCAGACTGACTACATGACTATCTTGTAATTTTTTTTAATAAATGTGTGAGTAGGGGACAATATATGCTTGATTTCATTTTCATTGGATAATTTTGCAATGAGAAAATGGAAATTGTAAATTTATAAAGCTGGTGATAGCATTAAACGCTTCTTGGTTCGTTCGAACATTCCCCAAGGGCAGTCTGAGGGAGCTTTGTGCAGTGGATTCATGATCATAGACTGAACAGCTGGTGCTGGATGGTTATTCAATTATTGCCCTGAACAGAACTTTCATTTTCTTTTCATGAACTGATTTCCAATCCAGGTACCAGAGGTGAAAGATAAATAACGATTAAGTGCCTTACCAGCTGGACATTATGGCCAGAATCTTGCCTACCTGCGCGGGTCCGTTGCGGGCAGTGTCCGTGGTGGGCCATGGCCCTGCTGCTAGCTCCACCTTGCTGATGAAAAAGAACTTATCGCAATGGGATCTATTAAGCCGAGCGCATCATCCGGCCCAATTAGATAAAACAGCTCTGGTGAATAATGCATGACGTGTTTCCAGCCGGAATCTTTAAAGGGACCATGGCCATGTTAGATTTGAAGTTTAATCTAACATAGTGCTGTCAGTGCACTACAGCATTGAAGTGCTGCAAACACTAACAATGAATGCACAGAGGCAGAGGACTGCACCCAGGTTCTCCAATGCCTCCCTCCATATGCTTATGGAGGGAGTCAGAACTCTTCCCTTCCAATGAGCGGAAGAGACTACCCCAGGACATCTATACAGCCCGGTTGCACATTGCAGAGGAGGCCACAAGCAGAGGTGTGGTCAAGACGACTTGGGTGCAGTGCCGCAAATGTTTCAATGATCTCATTGGATCAGAAAACGTTAGTACAAAGCCACACTCAACTGCATCCTGCTGTGCCTCTCATCACATCCCCATCACTCTGCCTTCCCTACCCTACTCCTGCATATACTTACTCACATCACTTGTCCCTCCGCACATCCCTTTCTCTCTATCTACATTAGCACATCCCCATCTCACTCGCCACCCCTCACACTCGCCCTCATCCTTGTGCAATCATACTAACTAACAACACACATTGGTAGCCACTTGGGTGTTTTATGCAATATTTATGTAATGTTTTTGTTAATGTGCTGTCAAACATAAAAATCATTATTTTCAACACTTGGACATTTCAACAGTCTTGGACAGATATATATCACAATATATCATGCTCCACTTGCTCAGTGGGGTGGGAGCGGGATGGAAAGACTTCGCGAAGGTCATATCGCTTTGTGGTGAGACGTGTAGTGATGCCGCGTAGACAGAGCCCTCCTCTTCATTAACGGGGAGGGCCAAGCTGCCAACTCTGAGGACCACCATGGAGCAGGGTGCCGTGGCAGCAGCCCGGCACACAAGCAAAGTGCGGGCTGCAAGATGGCAGCATGAACCCCGCGATCGAGGAGCTAGAAAGCCACGACCGGGAAGTTGGCAATTTTTTTTTTTACATTCCTCATCCCTTTAATTATCGCCCCGCGAGCGGCCTACAGCCATGGCAGCTTCAGGGGATGCTAGCTGGCGGATTTTCACTCCAGGGCGAAAATGGGTCACTGCGCACGGTGATGACGTCATTATCGCCAGCGCAGCAGAGCGGGGTGCTACCGGTTACAGCCGCCGCTAAACTCCTGTGGAATTTTGCAGGAGATGGTAGTGGTGCCGTGCCCGGGCTAAAAGTCGTTTGCCCCTCGTTAGTGACCCCCACCTCGGGGCAATGACAGGAGGCGCAAACACCTCGAATTTCTCCGCCAATGTGTTTATGATTTTACTATAAATAGCAAAGAAAGAAAATTATCCTGCATGGTGCTTTGTATCAGTACCAGCTGTAATGTGCATTGTGGCATTAGCCCCACTTAACAACAGCACAAAAGGGAATAAAAGTCTTGCTCTGCATGCTTCAACAAGGCAGTTGCTGCCAAGTAGCAAAACATTGACTAAAAATATCACAGCAGCACTCATTCATAATCTTAATTGTCATTTTAACAGGGAAATGCGCTTGAGTGGCTGTGCAGACCAAGATCTGTCGGAGCTTCTAGGGTAGTCTTCTCCCAGCAGACAGGAACACTTCACATGGCACTAATTTCCCCTAGGTTACTATGGAAACAATAAAAGGATGATCGATACAAAGGATTAATGCCTTAAACAGTGACAGCATTGGTATGCTTTCTTCAAAAAGATTTACCTTCTCCGTTGTTTCAGAGAGACCTGGAAGTAATTAGAAGCTAATTCACTTGTGGTGATCAGTTGAGGCAGTTTTTTAAAAAAACAGAATGAAAAAAGAAAACACCATCTTTCATAGAAGTGAAACAATGCAGGGAGTTCCCCGTCACTGGTGAGATGTTCTGCTTCATCGCTTGGTACTGGTACTTAAGCTTGCCTCATTTAGATACTAGTTGATTGCGTGTGGGAGTCGAGACCAAGTGTAGCCTTCAGCTGAAGAAGAGTTAGAGTTCCAGGTGAATGTGGTTCTGAGCAGGAAGGCCAGATAGGCTCTCATAATATTTTCAATGTCGGTCCTTTGCCTGAAAAACGAAATAATGACAGGACTTCCATTTAACACCAGTGGGGCCTTATAGAGGTAGCTGAGGATCGAGCGGAGACTGTGGAATGTTTGGAATACATATCGGATATATGTGGATCGGGGGCGCACAGATGTAATTTTGTCCCTATTTTAAAGTTGTATATTCTGTCCTTGCTTATACCTTGATTTTATATGGTAACTTACAGTTAAAATCAAAGCTTGTGGTAATTTGGGAAGCAGCAGAGTAAAAAATCATAGAATCATAGAAATTTAGAGCAGGGAAGGAGGCCATTCGGCCCATCGTGTCCGCGCCGGCCGACAAGAGCTATCCAGCCTAATCCCACTTTTCAGCTCTTGGTCCATAGCCCTGTAGGGTACAGCAATTCAAGTGCACATCCAAGTATTTGTTAAATGTGGTGAGGGTTTCTGCCTCTATCACCCTTTCAGGCAGTGAGTTCCAGATCCCCACCACCCTCTGGGTGAAAACATTTCACCTTTAAACCTCCTACCAATTACTTTAAATCTATGCCCCCTGGTTGTTGACCCCTCTGCTAACGGAAATAGGTCCTTCCTATCCACTCTATCTAGGCCCCTTATAATTTTATACACCTCAAATGGTTGAAGTCTATGATTCTTTGTGAGCTGAGGATCTGGGAGATGTAACAATGAAATACTGCCATGCTACCAGTGGCGGGAGGATATAATTGCAGCATTACAAGTTTATATTGTTAGCTTCCATTATAAATATGGCTTCAAATAGTGACACATTATTCCCAACCAGAATAGAGATTATTGGGTAATTCACCTTTCAATTAAGCCTGGACACCGCACTGCTATAAGTGACCTGGATTGACTTTCTGTGCATAATTTTTGTGTGACTATCTTCTACCCATTGCATTTTGCTGGGGAAATAACCATACTTTCATCGAGTGACGTTGCTGCAGTTTCGGTCATGAGTTCTGTTTGCTGTCGTTCATAGAGACTCTTTTTAAATAGACTCTGTAGACTGCAGTCCGCTGTTTAAACAGACACTGTTTGCTGAGTGAATCAATTTTGTTAGCTGTAAAAGAGATTGTTTGCTGTCAGTCCTGCCACAAGTCATTGACTGACACAGCGGTGTCAATAGATACCAATGTGGGATTTGGGAACTTATAATTTACTACAGGAATAAAGTTTGCAGACTGGAAGTGTTTTCAGAGATAAAAAGTTTAATATGTTAACAGATATATTTGTTTTCATAATTCCTCCTAACACCTTCTGCCCTCTTTGCTGAGAACTCTAACCCTTGCTGTGGTACAGTTCTGTGGGCTCCAGCAGTCATGTAATGCTTCATCCAGAAGTACAAACAATGATTGGCAGCATGCTATTTGAGTACAGAGGGATTCATAACTGAGTCCTGTTCTTATCCAACATGTGCACATATTTGAGCTGCATTTGATTGATAGCAAACATGTGCAGGAACCCGGTCTGATTTAATTCCTCCGAATAAATGTAGTGTTCTTAATCCTGTGCTGGCTGCAATCAGCGAACTCAGCACTGTCTAGGGCCTCAGTTTTGCCCAAAGCTGTTTTTTGGCATATTGCCAGAGTTACGCCCGTTTTTCTAGGCCAGAAGTACTCCAAAAATATTTGTGCCAAGTTTCCCCGCTGTATTTTTCAAATTTGGCACCACGCAGCCTATCCTGTCGCCTTGGGGGGGTGGAGCCTGCTATCTGTGCCAAAAAAATGATGCCCCCCCCCACCCCCCTTCTGTGCATGCGCGAAAAAAAAGGACGTTTTTGACATGATTTCTATGGGTGCGCACGCGCAGTACAGCTCCTGGTGTGTAATCGGCCATTTTTAAAGAGCCAGTTGTGTGTGTGATAACGTTGTGTGCTGTGTGGGAACTTTGATTATCATTGGAAAAATCAGAGCTGCAACCCAGTGCAATGACCAAGAATTTCTTACAGGACGAAATGGAGGCACCAGTTACTGTGATTGAGGGCAGATGGCAGGAGCTGGCCATCAGCAGAGGTCATATAAAAGTTCCCAGAAAAGAAATGAAGAAACGCTTGAACCAACTTGCACAAGATTACTTTTCAATGGTGACCATCACGCGGTCTGGAGGCCAGTGCAAATAGAAGTGGCAGGATCTTGGTCAAGTAGTTAATGTAAGTAATATGTTCATTTTTCAATGGAATTGCAATTGTAAATGTGACCAGCTGTATATGTTACACCAAGCTGAAAGACACCCTCTCTAAAAAGTTGTATTTTCATCTTTGCAGAGGAAGGTGGCACACAACAAAAGGGAAAGAACTCAAACAGAAGGAGGCCCGGCAAATCTGCACCCACTGACACCCTTGGAAGAAAGGGTTGCTGGTTTGATGGGTCCTGCCTGGAGAAAAGCAACCACCACTGCACAAGCTGGGCCCACACTCGAGGGAGAGGGTAAGTCCTGCAAATTCCACAGTCTGGCTTTGCTAAATTTTAAGTGCTGCGCGGGCTAGCCATGCTTCTGTTCATGAGGATGTCTCCGTCAGCTACACTTCAGTTGATGCATGTGCTATCATTCATCGTGGTCCTTCAAATCAACCTGCTACCTGCACTGTGTGAGCCTACTCACACCATCCACCCTGCCCCCTCCTCTGCTGCTAACCATTTGTCTGTTCTGCTTTATTTTGCAGAAATTGAGGCCAACCCTGACGTTGCAGAAGAATATTCAGATGAGGACGAGCCTGAAGAGGAGAACATCTTCCAATCCCAACTTCCAGACCAAGAGCATGGGGGTGAGGGGGAGGGAGAGAGGGAGGGGATGGATGAAATCCCATCTCTTGTGCTCACTTTGGAGGAGGTACAGGTGCCACCCATTGAGTTGCTAGCCCTTTCTGTTACTAGTGGTTTGAGTGTTGGTGGGACATTCCATGGTTTCCCACTGTCCAAGGCTGGGAATTCCAGTGGGATGCAGCAAGGCACACCCAGGGCCCCATCATCCCAGACTGCGGGTTCCAGTGAGGTGCAGCGAAGCACACCCAGGGCCCCACTATCCGAGGCTGCGGGTCCCAGTGGTGGGGTGCAGCAAGGCACATCCAGGGCCCCACCGTCCGAGGCTGCAGGTCCCACCGGGATGCTGCGAGCCACACCCATGGTGAGGAGGGGAAGGAGAGATCGACCGTGCTTTCCTGAGGTGCAGGATCTAACAGATGTGGTTCAGATGATGGCAATGAGTGCGAGAGCATTGACCTTATGCCATCATTCCTGGACACCATCAGTGGGGTGGGTGATGAGGTATCGGGACAGTCGGGAGAAGTAACAGCAATCTCATGAGAAATGGGAACGATGTCCGGGACCATGAGTGAGGGAATATCTCAGTCAGCTGAAACCATGTCAGTGAACGTGAGGGAGGGAATGTCACAGGTAGCTGATGCGCTGTCAGTGAACATCAGGGAGGGAATGTTGCAGATAATTGAGAAACGTTTGCTCAACATGAGGGCGGGAATGATGGAGGTCATCGAGACATGGTCAGGGCTCATGAGGGTCGGCATGTTGGAGCTAGCTGTTTCAATAAGGGAACACGTCCAGATGCCGTGCCCATTGACAGAATCAACTGCCACTCCCACTCCAATCCCCAGACCAGCCTCTGAAGAGGCCCAAGCCGGACCTTCCACATTGCCGCCTGCCCCCCCCCCGCCCCCCCACCACCCACCTCCCTCAGCAGGTGCACACTACCCGAGATGTTAGAAAGAATAAGCTTGGTACCAATCCCAGAAACACAGCACCACCGCCTGCGGGCAGGGATGGTGGTGTCAACAAGATCAAGCGCAGCGGGCGGTCTTAGAATAAGGTGTAGGAGAGATGGGTGCAGCCTTTCTTTGCCGCTGTTGTTGTTGTTATTATTATTGTTGTTACTGTTGTAACTGTTAATCCCAAGTGAAAAGTTTTTTTATGGTATGTAAATTTACGAGTTTAATGTTAGTAAGTGATCTTAAAGTTTTTAAGTGATCTTAGAGTTTGTAAGTGAGCTTAAAATTTGTAAGTGATCGTAAAGTTTGTTAGTCATCTTAACTGAAAAGTTTAAAGTTTGATACAAGAATATTTTTATTAAAGTTAAGTTAAGTACAATGTTTGTTAAACTTTTGAATAAAATATATTTTAAATTATAACTGCATCATTTATATTATATGTTCCATTATTAACACAACTTTTGGAACTCAAGAAGAATCATTTCCATTATTTGTTCGATTATTAACACAACTTTTGAAGTAAACAAGAATTATTTCCATCATTTGTTTTATTAACACAACACAACATTACCGAACAGGTCCAAACAGTAAACATGGTACATGTTGAATAGTTGCCGCTGACCCTTCAGACAGCAAAGCATTCACGGGTGAGTTGCAGGCGCAAGGCTCGAGCAATCGTTAAAGGGACACGACGGCCCGCCCTCCTCCGTCGTCGTGCTCCGGATTCAGATAGTTGCATTGCTTCCTCATCCTGGTCCTCATCCTGCTGCTTGTCATCTGCATCTTTCTCATCATTATCATCAGCCACTCTCACCGCAGGTGGGTCTTCTATTACCAGCTGCTTCTGCCTCATGATGGCTAAGTTATGCAGCATGCAGGACACAACAGTGAACTGACAATCTCATGGGAGTAGAGCAAATAGCCTCCGGAATGGTCCATGCATCGGAGACGCTGTTTCAAGATGCCAATGGTCCTCTCTATTATGCTGAGCATCGCAATATGCAACATGTTGTATTCCCAGTCAGCTTCCGTCCAGGTGACGTGTAGAGGCGTCATGAGCCAGGTAGCAACGCCATACCCTTTGTCTCCCAATAGCCAGCTCTGCCCTTCTGGCTGCTGCTGAAACATGGCAGAAATAGTGCTCTCGCGTAGGATGAACGCATCATGGGTGCTGCCAGGGTATCTCGCATCGACTGACATGATGCGATGCATGTTGTCACACATGAGCTGCACATTAATAGAGTGGAAGCCTTTTCTGAGTCCTCCAAAGGTGCTCGCAAGGCGATGTGGGTATAATCAATGCAGCTCTGTACCTTTGGGAAGTCAGCAATCCTGGAGAAGCCCACAGCCCTTTCATGCATTGCCTGGGCTGCCATGGGGAATTTTATGTAGTCATTCCTCTGGGCATATAGTGCGGCAGTCACCTGCTGAATGCAGACATGTGTTGCATGTTGAGAAATGGCGCACACATCTCCAGTTGTAGCTTGGAAGGATCCGGATGCATAAAATGAAAGTACAGCTGTAACCTTCACTTCAACTGACAAAGCAGTCCTCCTGACACTTCTAGGTTGCAGGTCTGCTTTCAGATCTCAGTTACAACTTCTTTGCGGAAACACAGCCTTCTGACACAGTCTGCATCACTCAGGTGCGGGTATGAACGTCTCCCGACGTGGTTAAGACCTCCTGCCCAGCACCCTACAGGCTCTGAGGTTCCTCATGTGATGACGTTGAATCAGTTGTCTCCTCCGCAGCACCATGATGCAGAAGGCTCGCACAAAGTCAGTATTGTCCCCATACTTAGATTTTACCTTTGCAAGAAGCTCAAAATGGCAGACAGGCAGGACAGGTTCTTTGTTCTCTCTCCCCAAGGTTTGTATGGACCACACCCAGGTCTGACCAGGCGCAGTGATCGGAAACCCCTCATCGCCCCCCTACCCCCGCAAACCACCCCGGGCTCATTTGATGCCGAGTGCAGTCTTGCAATTTAATCTGATCACCACCTCTCCCCCCCCCACTCCCGGGCTTGTTTTGCAGCCGAGCCCCGAGCCCCTGTGCCCGGGCGTGGGACCAATTCTGCCGGCCGAGGCTCCGACCCTCCGGCAGATGTTCGGTGATGGCATGTGAGTTTAAAGAAAATGAAAACTTCAAGAATTCCATGAAACTTCCATCTACTCCATTGCAAGGTAAAAAAATTTAATCTTTATTATGCATATTTAAAGTGTTCTGGACTCCCTCCAAAACTTCGATGAAAAACAATGGTGTCTTTCTGCACCAATTTTTCAATGTGTGCTGCTTTCTCTTAACTCACCAGAAGCTTTTTTGGGAGTGACCAGATACGCCGGCCTAGGAGAATTTTTAGGGGGGCAAACTTCGAAAATGATTAATAACTGGCACAGACATGAGTTAACGCCCCCGATGACATCAAAAAAATACTAACCTAAAAAAATCGTAATGAACTCAGTTACGCTGGCGTGGATTCCTTGAGGAAACTTTAATGAAAAAACTTACGCCAAAAAAAGCGACGCGCGCCAAAAAAACGGCACAAATCACCGGGCAAAATTGAGTCCTCTAGGAATCTGGGAGTTTATGTTCTGCAGGTGCTATCTTTGCCTATTGGACCAATGGGGGCACTAAATTTGCATTTAAATTAATTTGGTTATGTGTTATTACATATGTGTGAAATACTGATCCTGTGAATGTGGTCATAAATAGATCTATGGCCCTGATTTTAACTCCAGGTAGATTCCTCACTCAAGCCTGAGTTAAAATTACAGTCTGGATTTAATGATCTCATTAAAAGAAGGACCCTGTTGGCTCTGGGCGCATTGCCTTACTGCCTAGTCAGGAGAGTAGGTTAAAATTGCACAAGTTATGATCATGGCAGCTTTCGGACAGGTAAGATCCAGGATGATTTTAATTACCCACCCACCAGGTTTATGCTGAGCGAGTAGGGTTAAAATTGCCCCAAAAATCAAAGACATTTCTGCCGTCCATTTCCACACCATTTTATTCCGTTTCTTCAGGGTTTCACGGATCTTTTGCTGAAGTTACGATGGTCGACAGGGAGAAGCTCTTTCGAAATGAAAACCCTACTAATCCAACAAATGCTGACCATGGCCCATCCCCAAAGCCAAGCAGTAGTAGCAGAAGCAGACTGTTAATATACTATATTCCTTCCATCCAGGTTATTATAGAACCATCCCCATTTATCAGTGAAAGCATCAATGTTAAACTGGACACCATAAGGCAAAGGTCACAGTCAAATCTTTAGGTGGTCCAGCTGAGACTATACCACACTAAATATCACCATACAGCCATAGTCCTTTACACAAATACATGTTGGTAATGTCATGAACCTAGCTATTTCTTGGCACTCCAGATTCTTGTACATAACACAGATATCGATTGATATTATATATTTTGAGCATTCAAAGCAGTTTCTAAAACTGTAGAACCCACATATCATAGAATCATAGAATCATAGAAATTTGCAGTATGGAAGGAAGCCATTTCGGCCCATCGTGTCCGCGTCGGCCGACCAAGAGCTATCCAACTTAATCCCACTTTCCAGCTATTGGTCCGTAGCCCTAATTATGGCACTTTGAATGCACATCCAAGTATCTTTTAAATGTGCTGAGGGTTTCTGCCTCTACCACTCTTTCAGGCAATGAGTTCCAGACCCCCACCACCCTCTGGGTGAAGAAATTTCCCCTCATATCTCCTCTAAACCTCCCCCAATTACTTTAAATCTTTGTCCCTGGTTGTTGACCCCTCTGCCAAGGGAAACAGATCCTTCCTATCCACTCTATCTAGGCCCCTCATAATTTTATACACCTCAATCAGACCTCCTCTTAGCCTCCTCTGTTCCAAAGAAAATGGACCCAGCATCTCCAATTTTTCCTCATAGCCAAAATTCTCCAGTCCAGGCAACATTCTTGTAAATCTTCTCTGCACCCTTTCCAGTGCAATCACATCTTTCCTATAATGTGGTGACCAGAACTGCACACAGTACTCCAACTGCGGCCTAACCAGTGTTTTACACAGTTCAAGCATAACCTCCTTGCTCTTGTATTCCATGACTCGACTAATAAAGACAAGTGTTCCAAATGCCTTCTTAACCACCTTATCTACCTGGCCTGCTACCTTCAGGGATCTGTGGACCTGCACTCCAAGGTCCCTTTGTTCCTCTACGCTTTTCACTGTTATACCATTTAATGTGTATTCCCTTGCCTTGTTAAACCTCCCCAAATGCATTACCTCACACTTATCTAGATTGAACTGCATTTACCACTGTTTTGCTCATCTGACCAGTACATTGATATCTTCCTGCAGTCTACAGCTTTCTTCTTCATTATCAACCACACAGCCTATTTTAGTGTAATCTGCAAACTTCTTAATCATACCCCCAACATTTAAGTCCAAGTCATTGATATATACCACAAAAAGCAAGGGACCCAGCACTGAGCCCTGCAGAACCCCACTGGATACAGCTTTCCAGTCACAAAAACACCAATCAACCATTACACTTTGCTACCTGCCTTCAAGCCAGTTTTGGATCCAACTTGCCACTTTGCCCTGGATCCCATGGGCTATTACTTTCATGACCAGTCTGCCATGTGGGACCTTATCAATAGCTTTGCTAAAATCCATATACACTACATCATACGCACTGCCCTCATCGACCCTCCTGGCTACCTCCTCGAAAAATTCAATCAAGTTAGTCAGACACGACCTTCCCTTAACAAATCCATGCTGACTGTCCTTGATTAATCCATGTCTTTCCAAATGAAGATTTATCCTGTCCCTCAGGATTTTTTCGAACAACTTTCCCACCACCGAGGTTAGGCTGACTGGCCTGTACTTACTCGGTCTATCCCTTTCTCCCTTTTTAAACAAAGGGTAGACATTAGCAGTCCTCCAGTCCTCTGGCACCACACCTGTAGCCAGATAGAATTGGAAAATGATGGTCAATGCCTCTGCTATTTCTTCTTTTGGTTCTCTTAACAGCCTGGTATACATGTCATCCAGGCCTAGGAATGTATCCACTTTCAAAACTGCTTAGGCCCTTAATACTTCCTCTCTCACTATGTTTATATCATTTAATATTTCACACTCCTCCTCCCTCATTGCAAAGTCTGCATCGCCCCTCTCTTTTGTGAAAACAGATGCAAAGTATTCATTAAGAATCATAGCCACGTCTTTTGCCTCCACACATAGATTTCCTTTATGGTCTCTAATAGGCTCCACGCTTTCTCTAGTTATCCTCTTGCTCTTAAACATATGGCCTGGTCGAGATAATAAGTGGCTTTCTGTCAAATGTTTCAGTTCTTATGGCTGAATATTTTCAACAAAAATTTCATAGATTACATGAAATTCCAAGAAAACATGCTATTCTTTGCAAACAACATTACTGACTGCACAACATTAAAAGGCATGTGCATTCTTGGTTCATCGCTGATAGCAGGTTGTGTCTTTGAGTTTCAGACCAGAATTTGAATACATAATCCAGGCTGACACTCCAGTATAGAACTCAGGGAGTGCTTGATTTGTCAGAGGTGACAGTCTTCAGGTGAGATGTTAAATTTACAGCCTGGGGGTTATTTTGACTTTGTGCGATAGTACAAAAGGGTAATAGGGAATTGGCAGCCTGTTTTTCATTTCTCCCCAATTTTAATTTATGGAAATAAAAATCAGGAGAGATGTAAAATGGACTGCCAATTTGCTATTGCCCATTTTACACTACTGTACAAAATCAAAATTATCCCTCTCCCTCCTTATTTGCTCATTTTGGCAATCCTGGTAGACATTAAATATCCATCACAATATTTGAAGAGCAAATATTTTGCCTGCGAGGGAAAGATTTTAACTCCCTCTGCCTGGCGAATTGGTTTGTCAATCGAGTTAAAATCAAGGTGCTGAATTTACTGCCACATTCCTGATTTGCCGCCATTTTAACTCGGACTTTCTGCTGAGTGACTCAGGCACCCGCCTAATTCAGGCGAGAGCCTCATTCATTTATGCAAAATGGCAGCCTATGATGTACATTGGACTCAAATGCCATATAAAAAAAAGCAAACCAAGTACTAGGGTTTATTTATAGAGAGATAGAATTGAAAAGTAGTGAACTTATGCTAAAATTGTGGCGAACCTTTAGTTCGACCACACTTGGACTGGATTTTCGGCTTTGATGTTTCTGGGGCGATAATATGGCAAGGCGGAAAAGTTAGCGCCAGGGAACAGTTTGCGACTCAGTAAGTAAGTTTGGGCAGCTGGGCACTGATTAAGGGGGCGCAGCACTAAGGGAGGCATTGGACACCTCTGTTAGGGCGATAGGATGGGAAACTATCGAGCTAAAGAGCCGGGTCGGGAGTGTTCCAAGAGACGCCGGGGGGGGTGGAAAATACCACAAAAACATTCCCAAAACATAGCCCACGCCACCACAACACAATTGCAAAAAAATTAAAAGAGAAAACGATCACAATTACCTTAGGAGTCCATTGCTTACCTCTTAGCTGTCGGGATCATTCGACCGTCTGATTTCCCAGGCGTTCACTGCGAGGCATGCTTTGGGGCGTGTGGGTCGGACTGAAGTTCAAACTTGTGCCAGTGTCACAACATAGAAACATAGAAACATAGAAAATAGATGCAGGAGTAGGCCATTCGGCCCCTTGAGCCTGCACCACCATTCAATAAGATCATGGCTGATCATTCCCTCAGTACCGCTTTCCTGCTTTCTCTCCAAACTCCTTGATCCCTTCAGCCATAAGGGCCATATCTAACTCCCTCTTGAATATATCCAATGAACTGGCATCAACAACTCTCTGCGGTAAGGAATTCCACAGGTTAACAACTCTCTGGGTGAAGAAGTTTCTCCTCATCTCAGTCCTAAATGGCATACCCATTATCCTAAGACTGTGTCCCCTGGTTCTGGACTTTCCCATCATCAGGAACATTCTTCCGGCATCTAAACTCTCCAGTCCCATCAGAATCTTGTAAGTTTCTATGAGATACCTTCTCATCCTTCTAAACTCCAGTGTATAAAGGCCCAGTTGATCCAATCTCTCCTCATATGTCAGTCCCGCCATCCCGGGAATCAGTCTGGTCAACCTTCGCTGCACTCTCTCAATAGCAAGAACGCCCTTCCACAGATTAGGAGACCAAAACTGAACACAATATTCCAGGTGAGGCCCCACCAGGGCCTGTACAACTGCAGTAAGACTTCCCTGCTCCTATACTCAAATCCCCTAGCTATGAAGGCCAACATACCATTTACCTTCTTCACCGCCTGCTGTATCTGCATGCCAACTTTCAATGACTGATGAACCATGACACCAAGGTCTTGTTGCACCTCCCCCTTTCCTAATCTGCCGCCATTCAGATAATATTGTGCCTTCGTGTTTTTGCCCCCAAAGTGGATAACCTCACAATTATCCACATTATACTGCATCTGCCATGCATTTGCCCACTCACCTAACCTGTCCAAGTCACCCTGCAGCCTTTTAGCATCCTCCTCACAGCTCACACTGCCACCCAGCTTAGTGTCATCTGCAAAGTTGGAGATATTACACTCAATTCCTTCATCTAAATCATTAATGTATATTGTAAAGAGCTGGGGTCCCAGCACTGAGCCCTGCGGCACCCCACTAGCCACTGCCTGCCATTCTGAAAAGGATCCGTTTATCCCGACTATCTGCTTCCTGTCTGCCAACCAGTTCTCTATCCACGTCAGTACATTATCCCCAATACCATGTGCTTTGATTTTGCACACCAATCTCTTGTGTGGGACCTTGTCAAAAGCCTTTTGAATGTCCAAATACACCACATCCACTGGTTCTCCCTTGTCCACTCTGTTAGTTACATCCTCAAAAAATTCCAGAAGATTTGTCAAGCATGATTTCCCTTTCATAAATCCATGCTGACTTGGACGATCCTGTCACTGCTTTCCAAATGTGCTGCTATTTCATCTTTATTAATTGATTCCAACATTTTCCCCACTACTGATGTCAGGCTAACCGGTCTATAATTACCCATTTTCTCTCTCCCTCCCTTTTTTAAACAGTGGTGTTACATTAGCTACCCACCAGTCCATAGGAACTGATCCAGAGTTGATAGACTGTTGGAAAATGATCACCAATGCATCCACTATTTCTATGGCCACTTCCTTATGTATTCTGGGATGCAGACTATCAGGCCCCAGGGATTTATCGGGCTTCAATCCCATCAATTTCCCTCACACAATTTCCAGCTTTATAAGGATATCCTTCAGTTCCTCCTTCTCACGAGACCCTCAGTCCCCTAGTATTTCCGGAAGGCTATTTGTGTCTTCCTTCCTGAAAACAGAACCAACGTATTTGTTTAACTGGTCCACCATTTCTTTGTTCCCCATTATAAATTCACCTGAATCTGACTGCAAGGGATCTATGTTTGTTTTCACTAATCTTTTTCTCTTCACATATCTATAGAAGCTTTTGCAGTCAGTTTTTATGTTCCCTGCAAGATTCCTCTCATACTCTATTTTCCCCCTCCTAATTAAACCCTTTGTCCTCTGCTGTATTACAAAATTCTCCCAGTCCTCAGGTTTGCTGTTTTTTCTGGCTCTTATATGCCTCTTCCTTGGATTTAACGCTATCCTTAATTTCCGTTGTTAGCCATGGTTGAGCCACCTTCCCCGTTTTATTTTTACTCCAGACAAGGATGTACAATTGTTGAAGTTCATCCATGTGATCTTTAAATGTTTGCCATTGCCTATCCACCCTCAACCCTTTAAGTATCCTTTGCCAGTCTATTCTAGCCAATTCACGTCTCATACCATCGAAGCTACCTTTCCCCAAGTTCAGGACCCTTGTCTCTGAATTAACTGTGTCACTCTCCATCTTAATAAAGAATTCTACCATATTATGGAGACTCTTCCCCAAGGGGCCTCGCACAACAAGATTGTTAAATTAGCTCTTTCTCATTACACATCACCCAGTCTAGGATGGCCAGCCCTCTAATTGATTCCTCGACATATTGGTCTAGAAAACCATTCCTAATATACTCCAGGAAATCCTCCTCCACCGCATTGCTACCAGTTTGGTTAGCCCAGTCAATATGTAGATTGAAGTCGTCCATGATAACCTTTATTGCACGCATCCCTAATTTCTTGTTTGATGCTGTCCCCATCCTCTTTACTACTGTTTGATGGTCTGTACACAACTCCCACTAGCGTTTTCTGCCCTTTGGTATTCCGTAGCTCCACCCATACAGATTCCACATCATCCAAGCTAATGTCCTTCCTTACTATTGCATTAATTTCCTCTTTAACCAGCAACGCCTCCCCATCTCCTTTTCCTTTCTGTCTCTCCTTCCTAAATGTTGAATACCCCTGGATGTTGAGTTCCCAGCCTTGGTCACCCTGGAGCCATGTCTCCGTGATGCCAATTACATCATATCCATTAACTGCTATCTGCGCAGTTAATTCATCCACCTTATTCCGAATACTCCTTGCATTGAGGCACAGAGCCTTCAGCCTTGTCTTTTTAACACCCTTTGCCTCTTTAGGATTTTGGTGTAATGTGGCCCTTTTTGCTTTTTGCCTTGGGTTTCTCTGCCCTCCATTTTTACTTTTCTTCTTTCCATCTTTTGCTTCTGCCCCCATTCTACTTCCCTCTGTCTCCCTGCATAGGTTCCCATCCCCCTGCCATATTAGTTTAACCCTTCCCCAACAGCACTAGCAAACACTCCCCCAGGACATTTGTTCCAGTCCTGCCCAGGTGCAGACCGTCCGGTTTGTACTGGTCCCACCTCCCCAGAACCGGTTCCAATGTCCCAGGAATTTGAATCCCTCCCTTTTGCACCACTCCTCAAGCCACGTATTCATCTGAGCTATCCTGCGATTCCTACTCTGACTAGCAAGTGGCACTGGTAGCAATCCTGAGATTACTACTTTTGAGGTCCTACTTTTTAATTGAGCTTCTAGCTCCCTAAATTCGTCTTGTAGGACCTCATCCCGTTTTTTACCTATATCGTTGGTACCTATATGCATCACAACAACTGGCTGTTTACCCTCCCCCTTCAAAATGTCCTGCACCCGCTCCGAGACATCCTTGACCCTTGCACCAGGGAGGCAACATACCATCCTGGAGACTCGGATGTGGCCCCAGAAATGTCTATTTATTCCCCTTACAATCAAATCCCCTATCACTATTGCTCTCGCACTCTTTTTCATGTCCTCCTGTGCAGCAGAGCCACTCACAGTGCCATGGACTTGGCTGCTGCTGCCTTCCCCTGATGAGTCATCTCCCTCAATAGTACCCAAAGCGGTGTATCTGTTTTGCAGGGGGCTGACCGCAGGGGACCCCTGCACTACCTTCCTTCCACTGCTCTTCCTGTTGGTTACCCATCCCTATCTGGCTGTGTAACCTTTACCTGCGGTAAGACCAACTCAATAAACATGCTATTCACGACATCCTCAGCATCGCGCATGCTCCAGAGTGAATCCACCCGCAGCTCCAGTACCACAATGCAGTCTGTCAGGAGCTGCAGCCGGATACACTTCCTGCACATGTAGTCGTTAGGGACACTGGAAGTGTCCCTGATTTCCCACATAGTACAGGAGGAGCATAACATGTGTCCGAGCTCTCCTGCCATGACTTAACTCCTAGATTAACTTAATTTGGCAACAATAATGCTAAAGGTTACTTACTGCTAAAGAAAATTAAAAAAAACTACTTACAAATCACCAGCCAATCATTTACCCCCTTGGCTGTGACGTCACCTTTCAATTTCTTTCTACTTCTTTTTTGCCTTCTCTCCCTGCTGCAGCTGCACCAGCTGACCTTTATAGGCTGCTCCGATGTCCCCGAACCTCTTTCTGTGATGTCACACCTCGTTTTCTTTTCCTCCCAGGTCGGGGAGTCAGCATTGGTGGGGAAAACAAGACAAAGCAATACCTCCTGCTCCCACTTGCCCAAACTCTTCCACTTACCTTTGCAATCTGACCTGCCACTGCACTCCGAGCAAGACTGCACCAATCCCCTCTTTTTATGCTGTTCCTGGCTGACTCACCACTGGCCTTTTTAGGGAACCAGTTTTTACGAGCTGTCCAATTAACCAAACGAGCTTGCTTGTTTGTCTCTGCTTAAACCTACAAGAATCCTATCTGTTTAATATTGCAGTTTTACTTAAACTTGTAATCTTATTTTACCTTTAGAAGCTATTAGAAATTGTCGTTACTAATTTACACCAACCTTGAAATGGTTTAAAAAGGATTAACCCTTAAAATTCTCCCACTTACCAAACTCTTACCTTTGCACTCTGACCTGCTGCTGCACAACCAGAGGTGTTGCACACCCGGCGCAACTCTTCCAGGCGGTGCTGCTCTGCGCCCCCGCTAAACCGGACCTGAGGATCACTGCAGGTCGCTGGAGGCTAACTGGCCAACCGAAACATCTCACTGCCGCCATTGTTGCCGCTCTGGGGCAAAAAACGGAGCACAAAAGACCCGAAAATCCAATCCTTGGAGTAATGCGTACAATTCTGGTCACCATATTATAGAAAGGATATAGAGGCGCTTTCGAGGGTGCAGAGAAGATATACAAGGATGTTGCCACAATTGCAAGGGTATACCTATCAAGAAAGGATGAGCAGGCTGGGTCTCTTTTCACTTGAAAAAAGAAGGCTGACGGGTGACCTAATAAAGGTCTTTAAAATTTTGATAGAGTAGATACAGAGTGAATGTTTCCACTTATGGGGAAGAGCATAACTAGAGGCCATCAATATAAGATAGTCACCAACAAATCAAGTAGGAAATCCAGCAGAAATTCTTTGCCCATAGGGTGGAGAGAATGTGGAACTCGCTACCACAGGGACTGGTTGAGGCAAATAGTACAGATGCATTTAAGGGGAGGCCAGAAGCAAACGAGGGATAAGGGAATAGAGAATTATGCTGATAGAGTTAGATGAGGAAAGATGGGAGGAGGCTCGAGTGGCACATAAACGCCGGCTTGGACTGGTTGGGCTGAATGGCCTGTTTCTGTGCCATATATCATATGTAATCCTATGTAAATCCCACAAACCTACCTTCCTGCCGGCTGGATTAGTGTCCGGGTCAACTAATACTCCATTGGTCAACTGCCCGATAGCTAAAATCGACTCTTTGATGCCAAGGCCAGGTTTTTCCCTTCAGCCAATAGCACCAAACAAAAAGACAAAGTAACTTATTGTTGCCGTCTAACCTGTTTCTGGACACTGCCGACATAATGGTCACTGCACTTCAACAAATAATTCCTTGTCTGAAGTGTTTGAAACATTTTGACATGAGGTGAAATGTAAATACAATGAATACTGTTTGTGGTCTGGTGATGCCATGTTATCAAGTGGTACGACATAGATTCCACCTCGGCGATTACCTGTACCCAAACGGTGAGGAAAATTGGAGAGTCAGCTTTCACACCTTTCAAGCCAGAATTGTTTTTTTCAGATGGGAGCAAGTTGCCCTCCTACCATCTCAATTTAAGAGTTCTGAAAGAAACGAGAGATGTTAAAACAAATTGAAAATTGGGGCCGAGTATGTAACAAATAGCGACTTGTGTTTTGGGTCAGTTGCGATATATGCCTAAAATAAAATAAATGCAGCATATTTTAAAACTGTTGAGATTATTCTGAGTTAAGGATTGTGTTTTACAACATAAGAACAAAGAACATAAGAAATAGGAGCAGGAGTAGGCCATTTGGCCCCTCGAGCCTGCTCCGCCATTTAATAAGATCATGGCTGATCTGGTCATGGACTCAGGTCCATTTCCCTGCCCGCTCCCCATAACCCTTTACTCCCTAATTGCTCAAAAATCTGTCTATCTCCGCCTTAAATATATTCAATGACCCAATATTCACAGCTCTCTGGGGCAGAGAATTCTAAAGATTTACAAACTTCTGAGAGAAGAAACTTCTCCTCATCTCAGTTTTAAATGGGCAGCCCCTTATGCTGAGACTATTCCCCTAGTTTTAGTTCCCCTATGAGTGGAAATATCCTCTCTGCATCCACATTGTCGAGCCCCCTCATTATCTTATATGTTTCGATAAGATCACCTTTCATTCTTCTGAACTCCAATGAATATATCTTCATGAGTCAACCCTCTCATCTCCGGAATCAACCTAATAAACCTTATCTTAACAGCCTCCAATGCAAGTATATCCTTCCTTAAATATGAAGACCAAAACTGTATGCAGTACTCCAGGTGTGGCCTCAGCAATACCCTGTACAGTTCTAGAAGCACTTCTCTGCTGTTATATTCTGTCCCCTTTGCAATAAAGGCCAACATTCCATTTGCCTTCCTGATTACTTGCTGTACCTGCATACTAACTTTTTGTGTTTCATACACAAGGATCCCAGGTCCCTCTGTACTACAGCACTTTGCAATGTTTCTCCATTTATTTTATAATTTGCTTTTCTATTTTTGCTGCCAAAGTGGATAACCTCACATTTTCCCACATTATACATCGTCCGCCAAATTTTTGCCCACTCACTTATCTGTCTTTATCCCTTTGCAGATTTTTTGTGTCCTCCTCACAATTTTCTGTCTCACTCATCAACATCATCTTCATCTTTGTATCATCAACAAACTTGGCTACATTACACTCAGTCCCTTCATCCAAGTCATTAATAGTTGTAAAGATTGTAAATAGTTGAGGCCCCAGCACCGATCCCTGCGGCACCCCCCTAGTTACTGTTTGCCAACCGGAAAATGAACCATTTATCCCGACTCTCTGTTTTCTGTTAGTTAGCCAATCCTCTATCCATGCTAATATATCACCCTCAACCCTATTAACTTTTATCTTATGCAGGAACCCTTTATGTGGCACCTTATCGAATGCTTTCTGGAAATCCAAATACACGACATCCACTGGTTCCCCTTTATCCACCCTGCTCATTACATCCTCAAAGAACTCCAGCAAATTTGTCAAACATGATTTCCCTTTCATAAAACTATGCTGACTCTGCTTGATTGAATTATGCTTTTCCAAATGTCCTGCTACTGCTTCCTTAATAATGGACTCCAGCATTTTCCCAATGACAGATATTAAGCTAACTAATCTATATTTTTCTGTTTTCTGTTTGTCTCCTTTTTTAAATAGGGACATTACATTTGCGGTTTTCCAATTCACTGGGACCTCCCCAGAATCCAGGGAATTTTGGTAGATTACAGCCAATGCATCCACTTTCTCTGTAGCCACTTCTTGTAAGACCCTAGAATGCAAGCCATCAGGCCCAGGGGACTTGTCTACCGTTAGTCCCATTATTTTATCGAGTGCTACTTCTTTAGTGATAATGATTGTATTAAGTTCCTCCCTCCCTATAGTCCCTTGATTATCCACTATTGGGATGTTTTCAGTGTTTTCAAGCATGAAGACCGATAAAAAATATATGTTTAAAGTATCTGCCATTTCCCTGTTCCCCATTATTAATTCCCCAGTCTCATCCTCCAGGGGACCAACATTTACTTTAGCCACTCTTTTCCTTTTTATGTTTCTGTAGAAACTCTTACTATCAGTTTTTATATTTCATGCTAGTTTACTTTGATAATCTATTTTCCCTCTCTTTATTTTTTTTTAGCCATTGCTTGCTGGCTTTTAAAAGTTTCTCAATCCTCTGGCCTCCCACTAGTCTTGGCCACATTGCATGCCCTTGTTTTCAATTTGATACCATCCCTTATTTTCTTAGTTAGTCACGGATGGTTATCCCTTCTCTTATAGCCTTTCCTTCTCATTGGGATATATTTTTGTTGAGAGTTGTGAAATATCTTTTACATGTCTGCCACTGCTTATCAACCGTCCCACATTTTAATCTATTTTCCCAGTCCACTTCCACCTTATCTGCCTTCATACCTTTGTAGTCTCCTTTATTTAAGCTTAGGACACTGGTTTGAGATCCAACTTTCTCACCCTCCAATTGAATTTGAAATTCAACCATGTTATGGTTACTCATTCCTAGAGGATCCTTTACTAGGAGATCATTTATTAATCCTGTGTCATTACACAGTACCAGATCTAAGATAACCTGCTCCCTGGTTGGTTCCACAAGGTACTGTTCAAGGAAACTATCCTGGATACACTCTATGAACTCTTCCTCAAGGCTACCCTGGCCAATTTGCTTTGTCCAATCAATATGAAGGTTAAAATCACCCATGATTATTGCCGTTCCTTTTTCATAAGCCTCCATTATTTCTTGATTTATACTCCGTCCAACAGTGTAACTATTATTAGGGGGCTTATAGATTAAGCCCACCAGTGACTTTTTCCCCTTATTATTCCTTATCTCCACCCAAACTGATTCAACATCTTAATCTTCTGAGCCAATATCGTTTCTCACTAACGCACTGATTTCATCCTTTATTAACAGAGCTGCCCCACCTCCTTTTCATTTCTATCTGTCCTTTGATTCTACATAGCTCATAATTAGTTTCGATATTGGGTGTTTAGGAAACCTAATTTTCAGTAAATTGTTTGAAAATAGCAAAATATATTCCAATCTCAAAATGATAATCACAAAGAACATTTTTTTCTCTTAAAAAATATTCCTGCATAAGTCACGGCTAATATATCAAGTAAACGCTTCAAAAGGTTTGGGTGGCAGTGTCAATGTCTGAATTAATACTGTATGCTAACCCTGTCATATTTAGTGGCAGGATACTGAAACACTACTGTCAAGGCTTTCAAGGCCTTCAAGGGCTAAGCTATAAATAAGTCAAAACATGCGATCTTTGTTATATTTAACCACTGGGCGCAGGAAATTTACTGCGGGGCTTTAAAGATTCAAATCCCAAGTCAGAGGTTTCGCACAGTGACTGCAGTTGACAGGCTACACTGGGGAAAAAAGGACTCAGGAGGCATTTGCGTTACCTCATGTCAACCTGCACACTGAGATTGTGAGACAGCTGCAAGCTAGTATTAATGAGAGTGACAAGAGGAACACATTGACCAGCACTTGAGGCAATGGTTTAACCGAGGTTATGGAAACCCTTGGGAGCAGCTCAGATAGCAGTTTGATACAATTTATTTATTTATTTTGTTTCAATTATTTCAAGTTGTTTATAGTTGCTCATTATCCAGCAGTGATAAAGACAGAGAAGATAGACTAGGACCAGCTCCTGATTCAAATTTGATTTAAATGCAGCTCCATGACCCAGTCATCAGGCATCCATGTGAGCTGCATTTACAGCAGGCTCTTTATTCAGTCATAAATCCATCATTGATTTCAACTTCCCCACTTTGTCCAGAAATTTTGCACTGGACTAAATATAGAGTAGGTCAGACCAAAATGATTTGAGTCTGAAGCTCCTATTTAAAGAGCGCAGAACACCATTGTGGTGAGGTATCACTTATGGTGACATCCATATTGCGCACCAACATCTTAGTCCTTTAAACTTGGCATAAATTATACAGAACAGATATACCTGAAGTGCTGCCATGTGCTACAGTAAACAGAAATTATTAGTAGAATAAAGAAAAAAGAAAGTTTTTCATTTATATAGTGCCTTTCACGACAACTGGACATCCCAAAGCGCTTTACAGCCAATGAAGTACTTGTTGAAGTGTAACCACTGTTGTAATTTAGGAAATGCAGCAGCCAATTTGCGCACAGCAAGCTCTCACAAACAGCAATGTGATAATAACCAGACAATCTCTTTTAGTGATGTTGGTCGAAGGATAAATATTGGTCAGGACACCGGGGAGAATTCTTTGGATAGGATGAACTATCATTACTTTAACCAGGAGAAAAGCCTTCAGGTAGTTCATCATCATAGGCAGTCCCTCGAATCGAGGATGACTTGCTTCCACGTCAAAAAGTTCACAGGTGTTTCAATGAAGGACCTAAAATTCCAGGTCCGAACTAAATCTTGAAGGGTGGAAGATGTTGGGGAAGTCCAGAACCAGGGGACACAGTTTAAGGATAAGGGGTAAGCCATTTAGGACCGAGATGAGGAGAAACTTCTTCACTCAGAGAGTTGTTAACCTGTGGAATTCTCTACCGCAGAGAGTTGTTGATGCCAGTTCATTGGATATATTCAAGAGGGAGTTAGATATGGCCCTTACAGCTAAAGGGATCAAGGTGTATGGAGAGAAAGCAGGTGCTGAGGTTGAATGATCAGCCATGATCTTATTGAATGGCGGTGCAGGCTCGAAGGGCCGAATGGCCTACTCCTGCACCTAATTTCTATGTTTCTATGTTTCTATGCCGCGCTTGGATTTTTTTTAACATGTGGTGACCGTTGCACATCAGCCACCACACGGGCTTGACAGAGCTAGGTCTTGGTCCAGTAGCAAGGGTTAACCAAGACGACTGGAGACCAGCTCTGCTGCACAGACCTAGTGCGCACACATATCGCAGTATGGGCTGGCCCGTGCTGCCCCTGGGCCCTCGCCTCTTCTGGGCCCCGAACTCACGCCTCTCCTGGGCCCGATCACGTCCCTCTACAATCTCTCGCCACTCCTTGATCAAATGTGTGACGGCAACCCACAGAGATCATATTCAGTCTCAGGGCTGCCCTTCACAGGGAATGTAGATGTCTCCATTACACGGATTTATCATCTGGGTCATTAAATGGTGCATTACACACAAAAAAAACCTTGGGATGTGGATGGGTGGGATGAGACAACTGGCCTACCTGACCGCACCTGGAGTGCCCGGTTTGAATTGCACCTCTTCTGGTGTGATCACAAAATGATAATAGCCACGTTTGGGACACATTTGCAGCTTAACCTGCCCTACCCACCTGGTTAAAAGAGAAAATGGTGTGGCCTGCAAATGGAGGGGATAGAGCAACATTAAAAATCATAAATATTGCAATTTGTGATAATCATCAGCCGGACAGCTAGTTTGGGAACTGATTGCATCCTGAACTGACAGCAAATGAGCTGTTTTATGTGCTTGAGGTGTGGTGATTCAACTTTGGCGAAGTTAGAATTTACCTGTCATTTACACAGATTATACATTCATATGATGCAAGCAAACAGGAACTTCAAAGAGCAAAAAAAAATTGTACAGCTGGTTAAAGTCTTACTTTACTGAGAGACTTTGTAGTGGGCTCCCTGAACATTAAATAGTGGAAATGATCAAAAACAAAATGCCAACCTACAGTAGAACACAAAACAAATGTAATTCTTGGTCGTATTATTGCTTGAGCTGACACTCTAAGTTCAGATAAAGTGCTGGATTTTCAGATTACAAACGAATAAGATAAACATACAGTTGAAACAAGATTTAAAAATCCTAGAAAGAATCCTGAAGTAGATTAATCCTGGCTTACTGATAATTTTGGCACGTGAATGGGTATGAAAAGATGCTTACTCAACCCTTTTTCTGAAATTGGTTAAGATTTGTACAGTTTTAATCATATCCTTTGGGACTGTTCCTCAACAATTCCAATACAGACTGTGTAACCATTCCTCAGGCTGATCCAACACAGCATCGATTGCAGTGCTGAAGTTTTCCTTCCACACAACGTATGCTCATGCTCACAGTTTGTACCAGCCCGTTTCTTCTCCTTCTTAAGCAGTCCCTCAGAGTCGAGGATAACTTGCTTCCACACTGATATGAGTTCTCAGGTGACTGATGAGACCAATGCTGGATCCACTGTCTCTATCACAGTTGAGGCAGATGGTTGAAGGGATGGGTGGGGTGCTTGGGTTGTCGTGCGCTCTTTCCACTGTTTGCGCTTGGCTTCCGTGCGCTCCTGACGGAGAGACTCGAGGTATTCGTCACCTTCCCGGATGATTCTCCTCCACTTTGAGAGTTTTTGGGCCAGGGATTCCCAGGTATCGGTGGGGATGTTGCACTTTTTCAAAGAGGCTTTGAGGGTGTCCTTGAAGCGTTTCCTCTGCCCACCTGTGGCTCGCTTGCCATGCTGGACTTCTGAGTAGACCCCATTTATACCATGTGGTGGTTTCAATTGTAGGAGGGAGATAAACATGCACAGCTGAAAAACATCGCTAGTGCATGCTCATTGGATCCCGATCCAGACTTCCATCCTGGCTGCCAATCAAGCAATGTTAACAGGAACTGTCTTATTTCTTTTTTTATTCATTCATGGGATGTGGGCGTCGCTGGCAAGGCCAGCATTTATTGTCCACCCCGAATTGCCCTTGAGAAGGTGGTGGTGAGCCGCCTTCTTGAACCGCTGCAGTCCATGTGGTGAAGGTACTCCCACAGAGCTGTTAGGGAGTGAGTTCCAGGATTTTGATTTATACATGCTGTTTTGTAGTTTTTCTGAACATGGTTCGAAAAGGAAAAAAGGAAGAAATGCAGAAACAAAAAAAATTAGCAGATTTTTTCTGACCTCGCTGCGAGAATTATAGGTTTGGAATCCTTGATATGGATTATTAATCTGCAAAAGTGGATTTATGAAATTCAGTCTAATTTGCTGGCTATACATAATAGGGATTTCTGGAACTTTTCAATGGGAAAGAAAGAAAGCTAAAGAACAGATTGTATCTATATCTGTGAGAAGATGAAAATTAGTAATGAGCCTTATTGCTCAGGAGATATTCTATGGTGCCTTAAATAATTATGGAATCGATCAGGCTAATTTGTTGTTAGTTCACTTAATGTTCGCTCCTTGTCACAGATATAATACGAGCAAAACAACAGTTTTATGCATGCAGAACAGAACCAGACGAAAAGATCATCCAAGATCTCATTCTGCAGTATCAGTCCCATTTTGTTAATGTGACAACTGTGTTAAATTGAATGGTGACAATATTTTTTTTCTTAATCCTTCAAGAATTGGCAATTTCAGAACGTTGTTGGGAACCCATTGTCAATTAATACGGCAGTTTTGTTTTCAAATTTTAATTTCCATTCACACGGATGATACTCATTTCCATGCTACGGGTGGATCAGGAGAGTTTGAATTATATAACTCCTCCATAGCTACTATTGGTATTCATCATCATCATAGGCAGTCCCTCGAAGCGAGGCTGACTTGCTTTCACGCCAAAAAGGGATGAGTTCACAGGTGTTTCAATGTTCCAGATCCCGAACTAATCATCATCATCATAGGCGGTCCATATTCCAGATCCTGAACTACATCTTGAAGGGTGGAAGATGCCTGTGTGTGGATTTTTTTAACGTGTGGTGGCCGTTGCACACCAGCCACCACACGGGCTTCACAGAGCTAGGTCTTGGTCCAGTGGCAAGAGTTAACCAAGACGACTGGAGACCAGCTCTACTTGCGAGTTAATTTATTTACACTTTTGGTATTAACACTTGATCAGCTGACAAGAGGTCTGATTAAAGTACAGCTAGGTTCTATCTATTTATCCATTTACTGAGACAACTACCTTTAGCCTTAAAATCATGACCAGTTTGAGACACAATTCTAGAACTTGAATGTGTTGCTGGAAAGAATCGACTTTTCAAGCATTTAAGTTGTGAGACCCTCTATTTGAGTGGATCTTTTTTCTATGTGCTGGGAGTTTGCCAATCAGACTGAAGCTGTAACTCTCATAATGATTAACAATTCAAAATATGATACAACAAGACCATTTATTGAATGAAGTGGTTGTGTTGCCAACTTTTTATGAGCCGTGATAATTATATCAATGTGCCACACGCTAGATATATTTTGGATATTGCTAGCCCAATTTATTACTCGGGGGAAGTGACATTTAAATATGTAAATCTTACATAGTGATAACGGACTATTTGCATGTGATAAAAAATACTGATATTTGCGTACTTCTGTTGCATTATTATTGTATATCCCTTAGCTACAGTATTGAGCAGACTGTTACACAATTATATGCATTGCAATGCTCACTTTTGTAATCTTATTTGGTCAACATTTATTATTGTATTTTTAGCTCAACTGCTGAGAGAATTCTTCTTTTGTCATCTTTTACACACAAATGTTCTTTCAATTACTCTATTAAATTAACTCGAAGTAACTCATCCTCATGTACAGGTCACATTATTGCATACGCATGTTTGCAAGCTCAAAAAAGTAAGGCACTTCTTACTGACAGCTGTACATCTTTAGTCCTTTCTGTGTTGACTGCCCATTTACTTTGGTGTTTTTTTTTATGGGACTCAGTCACTACCCTTGGGGTGAGGGAAATCGAGAAGTCAAGTTATTGAAGTGCCTGTAGCTATGAACTAAATTAAGCTTTGAATATAGTTTAAAGTAGTCAATGTTTTGACCCCCAACTATGAGATGTCTTGAGATTTTTTGCTACTTAAAAGGTACTGGCTACATTAATGTAAGTTGCTGCATTGTTTCATTGTTGTGTAACTGCTGAAGTGCATGTTTGTTTAATGACAGAACAATCTGCAAATCAATTCTGAAGGGTTTAATACATCCTGAGTGCAAGATTCTGAATGTGTATTACTTATGTTCCTATGGAAGCATTAACTTATGACTTGTATTTTACCATCTAAAAGTTTTACTGGTTCTTGCTCAGTTTACTATCACATCATCACACAACATGCAATGATGTCATACTTAATGCAGGAGGGTACTGATGTTGATATGTATCATTCCATCATCACACACCGTTTCCTGGATGCACTGTTCAAAATAGAAACAGCTTTGCAAGCATACTACAATCACATAGTAAATAGGACAGAAACAAGGAATGCTGATTGCCTTTGTTCCTATTTGTCACAGTTCCAAAAGAGCTTGTAGTGATTAAAGTGCCTTTCAAAGTTAAATTTCAACTGATTCAGACCATTCCAATTCTAGATATGGAATATGACAAAAGAATTATTCCTTCAGAACTCAAAATGTCAAACCCTTAAAGCCTTGGAGAAAAATCTCAATATATGTAATATAATAACAGAGCTGAGAAATGTCATATTCGGCTTGAGACTCATGCTACCATCATGCTAGTAAGCTCAAGTTTGAAGGGGAAAATAACTCAACAGTGACCTCCAGTACAGTTGATCAATATGATTTTGCACTCCCTTGATGCCACCACATTTCAAGGGCTTATCCTTGACACATTTCAGGAATGACAGAAATTGTTTTGGTTTCTGTTTGTCTTTTGGAGAAATCCCAGTTATACATGAGCAGCACTAGCTTCATGCCATTGTAAAGGATGAGAGCCAATGTTGCACCTGCTCACCATCCAAGCTGGCAAATTGCATGTGTTGGCTAGGTAATGGGTGAATAAGACAAATCGTGAAATGATCATGAAAGTGGATTACAGATATAATGTCCCGAATCCGGAATTCCAAAAACCGGAATTGTCCAAAAACCGGACATTTTTGAGGCGGCCAAGATGGCGACTTTGGGCAACGTGGGATGAGGAAACAGGTAAAAAAAATGCAGCGCCGGGGTCTGTGGACGATGAGAATCAGCAGGCAGCTAGGAACTGAGGATCGGTGGGCGATGAGATGCAGCAACAGCGAGGTCCGAAATCCGACAAAAACCCAAAACTGGCACGGATTCAGTCCCGAGGTTGCTGGATTTCAGACTATTGATTTTCTTGTCCGAAATCCGGCAAAACCCAAAAACTGGCATGGATTCGGTCCCGAGGTTGCCGGATTTCAGACGATGTACCTGTACTTAGTTTTGGGTTGAAGATTCATTATAAGTACCTGATGGCGGATAAGGCAAAATAGGGGCATTGCTAATCCAAATGCATTTGTTAACATTGAATTGCCTTAATAAAGGCTCACAATCAACACGTAGGGCTCAATTTTCCCCAATGCTTTTTTTGGCATATTACAAGAGTAATGCCTTTTATTTTGATCCTGACTACTCCAAAAAAAAACTTGCAAGTTTCCCCGTTCTATTTTTTGAAATTGGCGCTGTGCAGCCTGTCCTTTAGCTTTGGGGGTTGAAGCCTAATGTCCGTGCCGAAAAAACGATGCTCCCCCTTCTGCACATGCGCGGGAAAAAAAATTACGCTTTTTACGTGACTGCTATGTCTCCCTGCATGCCCAGTGCAGCTCCCGGTCTGCATTCGGCCATTTTTAAAGAGACAGTTGTGTGTAAGAGCTTTAATTCTCAGTGGAAAAATCGGAGCTGCAATACAAGATGCAACGCGGTTCAAGGACCAAGAATTTCTCACATGACAAAGTGGAGGCACTAGTTACTGTAATTGAAGCCAGATGGCACGAGCTGGACACCAGCAGAGGTTACATAAATGTTTCACCAAAAGAAATGAAGAAACACTGGAACCAACTTGTAGAAGATTACTGTGCAATGGTGACTGTCCCGAGGTCTGGAGGCCAGTGCAAAAAGAAGTGGCAGGATCTTGGTCAAGTAGTTAGTGTAAGTAATATTTTCATTTATTCATTGGAATTACAATTGTAAATGTGACCATCTGTATATGTCCCGCCTGGCAGAAAAACACCCTAAAAAGTTACATTTTCATCTTTGCAGAGGAAGGTGGCACATTAGAAAAGGGAAAGAACTTGAACAGGAGGTGGCCCAGCAAATCTGCACCCACTGACAGGAAAACATAATCGCTGCTTTGATGGGTCCTGCCTGGAGAAAAGCAACCACCACGGCACAAGCTGGGCCCACACTCAAGGGAGAGGGTAAGTCCTGCAAATTCCACATTCTGGCTTTGCAAAAAGTCAAGTATTGCGCGGGCTAGCTATGCATCAGTTCATGGAGATGTCTCAGTCAGCTACGCTTTGGTTGCTGTAATGTGCTATCATTCATCGTGGTCCTTCAAATCAGCCTGTTGCTTGCGCTGTGTGTGCCTACTCATGCCACCCTGCCCCCTCCTCTGCTGTTTACCATTTGTCTGTTCTGTTATATTTTGTAGAACTTGAGGCCAATCCTGACGAGGCTGAAGCCAATGCAAAAGAAGATTCAGACGTGGGCGAGCCTGAAGTGGAGAACATCTTCCAATCCCACCTTCCAGACCAAGAGCATGGGGGTGAGGGGGAGGGGCAGGGGGTGGACGAAGCCCCTACTGTTGTACTCACTCTGGAGGAGGTGCAGATGCCACCCATTGAGGTGCCAGCCCTTTCATGAGTGGTACGAGTGTTGGCACCTTCCATGGTTTCTCACAGTCCGAGGCTGGGGATTCCAGTGGGATGCAGCAAGGCACACCCAGGGCCCCACCATCCGAGGCTGCGGGTCCCAGTGGGATGCAGCGAGCCACACCCAGGGTGAGGAGGGGAAAGTGAGCTCAACAGCACTCTCCTGAAATGCAGGATATAACAGATGTGGTTCAGATGATGGCAATGAATGCAGAGAGCATTGACCTTACGCCCTCACTCCTGGACAGCAGCAGTGGGGTGGGTGATGAGGTATCGGGACTGTAGGGATAAGTAACAACACTCTAACGAGAAATGGGAACACTGTCCGAGCACTTAAGGGAGGGAATATCGCAGGTTGCTGATACTCTGTCGGTGAACATGAGGGAGGGAATGTTGCAGATAGTTGAGACACTGTCAGGACACATGAGGGAGGGAATGTCGGAGTTAGCTGCTGCAATAAGGGAACACGCCTCGACCCCACGGCCATTGACCGAATCAACTTCCACTCCCACTCCAATCCCTAGACCAGCCTCTGAAGAGGCCCAAGTCGGGTCTTCCACATTACCACCTGCCCACGCCTCCATCAAGAAGTGTGTATTACCCGAGATGTTCGAAAGAATAAGCTTGGTACCAGCCCAAGAAACGGACAGGGGTGAAGTCACCAAGACCAAATGTAGCGGTCTTAGAATAAGGTGGAGGAGAGATGGGTGCAGCCTTTCTTTGCTGCTGTTGTTGTTATTATTATTATTGTTACTGCTGTAACTGTTCTCAAAATAAAATATTTTTGTAAGTTGTATAAATTTACAAGATTAAAAGTTAGTAAGTGATCTTAAAGTTTTTAAATGACCTTAAAGTTTGTTACTGATCTTAACTGAAAACTGTTGTATGGCTGTCTTGCTCTTTTCACTTTGTTGCTTTAAACGTCGAATTACACACACACTCAGTTGTAGTAAATGCAGGATCAGATCTTTTATTCAGACATTCACACTATACAAACCAAGTATGAAAGTTACTGAGACACAAACACTTCACAAGCCAACTTTCTGCTTGCTCTGATTTCTGTGGCTGCTTGTGAGGCACACACCTTCTGAAATTCCAGTGTCTCGTACCCAATGTATGTGTGTCAAACTCTCATTTTTATACCGAAAAAGTTTTTGAACTCTTATTTCTTTGCATAATACATTTAGACAATTAACATGCAGACGATGTAGAATCAAAATGGCATTGTCCTGAAATCACAGCTAAATACTTTCTGAATCATTTAACATACAGACGATGTCATCAAATGACCAGCCACTGACTATCCTGAAGTCAAGTCTCACTGCCATAAATCGACTCCCACCATGAAGTACTGTAAACACACAGGTGATCAGATAGACACATTTGAATGGCTACATGGCTCCATATCATCTAGCAGCCTGTTTCAATCCAAACATCCGGGTTTTAATCAAAACTTCAATCTTCAACTTTTTAACCCTTTTGATTTCTCCAGACTGCGCCGAAGCAAAGAGTTTATGAAATGTGGGCTTGCGCTCCCACAAAAACCTTAAAGTTTGAGACAAAAATATTTTTATTAAAGTTAAGCTAAGTACAAACGCGTGTTTGTTAAACTTTTGAATAAAATATATTTTAAATTATAACTGAATCATTTCCATTATTTGTTCTATTATTAACACAACTTTTTGAACTAAAGAATAATCATGTCCATTATTTGTTCCATTAACTCAACACAACATTACGGACAGATCCAAACAGTAAACATGGTTCATTTGGAATAGTTGCCGCTGAGCCTTCAGGCAGCAAAGCGTTCACAGTGCAAGGCTCGAGCAATCGTTAAAGGGGCTCGACGGCCTGCCCTCCTCCGCCATCGTGCTCCGGATTCAGGTAATTGCATGGCTTCCTCATTCTCGTCATCTGCATATTCCTGTTCATCATCAGCCACTCTCACCTCAGGTGGGTCTTCTACTACCAGCTGCCGCTGCCTCATGATGGCTAAATTATGCAGCATGCAGCAGACAACAGTGAACTGACCGACAGTTGGGTGAGAGCTCAGATGAACAGGATCCCAAGAAAGAATGCAAAAGGCAGGAGGCAACAGAGCAGAGTAGCACTGGGATAAGTGTAAACCATAAGGTGATAGGAAGGGACAATATGTATGAATATAAAGGGGCTGCAGGAGGGGTCAAAACTAAAAATCATGGTTTAAAAACTAGTTTTAAAACACTCTACCTAAATGCACGCAACATTTGAAATAAAGTAAATGAATTGATGGCACAAATCATTACAAATGGGTATGATTTGGTGGCCATTACAGAAACGTGGTTGCAGGGTGGCCAAGACTGGGAATTAAACATACAGGAGTATCTGACAATTCGGAAAGATAGACAAGAAGAGAAAGGAGGTGGGGTAGCTCTGTTAATAAAGGAAGATATCAGGGCAGTTGTGAGAGACGATATTGGCTCTAATGAACAAAATGTTGAATCATTGTGGGTGGAGATTAGAGATAGTAAGGGGAAAAAGTCACTGGTGGGCGTAATTTATAGGCCCCCAACTTGCGCAAAACATAAAAACAGATCGTAAAAGCTTTTACAGATATATAAAACGGAAAAGAGTGACTAAAGTAAATGTTGGTCCCTTAGAAGATGAGAAGAGGGATTTAATAATGGGAAATGTGGAAATGGCTGAGACCTTAAACAATTATTTTGCTTCGGTCTTCACAGTGGAAGACACAAAAACCATGCCAAAAATTGCTGGTCACGGGAATGTGGGAAGGGAGGACCTTGAGACAATCACTATCACTAGTGGGGTAGTGCTGGACAGGATAAGGGAACTCAAGGTAGATAAGTCCCCTGGTCCTGATGAAATGCATCCCAGGGTATTAAAAGAGATGGCGGAAGTTATAGCAGATGCATTCGTTATAATCTACCAAAATTCTCTGGACTCTGGGGAGGTACCAGCGGATTGGAAAGCAGCTAATGTAACGCCTCTGTTTAAAAAAGGGGGCAGACAAAAGGCAGGTAACTATAGGCCAGTTAGTTTAACATCTGTAGTGGGGAAAATGCTTGAAGCTATCATTAAGGAAGAAATAGCGGGACATCTAGATAGGAATATTGCAATCAAGCAGACGCCACATGGATTCATGAAGGGGAAATCATGTTTAACTAATTTACTGGAATTCTTTGAGGATATAACGAGCATGGTGGATAGAGGTGTACCGATGGATGTGGTGTATTTAGATTTCCAAAAGGCATTCGATAAGATGCCACACAAAAAGTTACTGCAGAAGATACAGGTATGCGGAGTCAGAGGAAATGTATTAGCATGGATAGAGAATTGGCTGGCTAACAGAAAGCAGAGAGTCGGGATAAATGGGTCCTTTTCGGGTTGGAAATCGGTGGTTAGTGGTGTGCCACAGGGATTGGTGCTGGGACCACAACTGTTTACAATATACATAGATGACCTGGAAGAGGGGACAGAGTGTAGTGTAACAAAATTTGCAGATGACACAAAGATTAGTGGGAAAGCGGGTTGTGTAGAGAACACAGAGAGGCTGCAAAGAGATTTAGATAGGTTAAGCGAATGGGCTAAGGTTTGGCAGATGGAATACAATGTCGGAAAATGTGAGGTCATCCACCTTGGAAAAAAACAGTAAAAGGAATATTATTTGAATGGGGAGAAATTACAACATGCTGCGGTGCAGAGGGACCTGGGGGTCCTTGTGCATGAAACTCTTTTGGAGTCCTTGTGCATGAAACCCAAAGGGTTAGTTTGCAGGTGCAGCAGGTAATCAGGAAGGTGAATGGAATGTTGGCCTTCATTGCGAGAGGGATGGAGTACAAAAGCAGGTAGGTTCTGCTGCAACTGTACAGGGTATTGGTGAGGCCGCACCTGGAGTACTGCGTGCAGTTTTGGTCACCTTACTTCAGGAAGGATATACTAGCTTTGGAGCGGGTACAGAGATGATTCACTCGGCTGATTCCTGAGATGAGGGGGTTACCTTATGATGATAGATTGAGTAGACTGGGTCTTTACTCGTGGGAGTTCAGAAGGATGAGGGTGATCTTATAGAAACATTTAAAATAATGAAAGGGAGAGACGAGATAGAGGCAGAAAGGTTGTTTCCACTGGTCGGGGAGACTAGAACGAGGGGGCACAGCCTCAAAATACGGGGGAGCCAATTTGAAACCGAGTTGAGAAGGAATTTCTTCTCCCAGAGGGTTGTGAATCTATGGAATTCTCTGCCCAAGGAAGCAGTTGAGGCTAGCTCATTGAATGTATTCAAATCACAGATAGATAGATTTTTAACGAATAAGGGAATTAAGGGTTACGGGGAGCGGGTGGGGAAGTGGAGCTGAGTCCACGGCCAGATCAGCCATGATCTTGTTGAATGGCGGAGCAGGCTCAAGGGGCTAGATGGCCTACTCCTGTTCCTAATTCTTATGTTCTTATGTTCTTATGACAGTCTCAGGGGAGTACAGCAAGTAGCCTCCAGAATGGTCCAGGTATCGGAAACTCTGTTTCAAGATGCCAATGGTCCTCTCTATTATGCTGCGTGTCGCAATGAGCGACATGTTGTATTCCCGGTCAGCTTCCATCCGGGTTATGCATAGCGGCGTCATGAGCCAGGTGGGGAGGCCATACCCTTTGTCTCCAAGCAGCCAGCTCTGCCCTTCTGGCTGCTGCTGAAACATAACAGATATAGTGCTCTCGTGTAGGATGAATGCATCATGGGTGCTCCAGGGTATCTTGCATCGACTGACATGATGCGATGCACGTCGTCACAGATGAGCTGCACATTCCCGGAGTGGAAGCCTTTTCTGTTCCTGTACCTGTACATCTCAGAATCCTCCAAAGGTGCTCGCAAGGCGATGTGTGTACAATCAATGCAGCCCTATACCTTTGGGAAGCCAACAATCCTGAAGAAGCCCACAGCCCTGTCACGCATTGCCTGGGCCATCATGGGGAACTTTATGTAGTCTTTCCTACAGGCATATAGTGCAGCAGTCATCTGCTGAATACAGATATGTGTTACATGTTGAGAAATGGCGCACACATCCCCAGTTGTACCCTGGAATGATCCAGATGCATAAAATGAAAGTGCAGCTGTAATCTTCACTTCAACTGACAAAGCAGTCCTCCTGACACTTCTAGGTTTCAGGTCTGCTTTTACTAACTCACAGATTTCGGTTACAAATTATTTGCGGAAATGCAGCCTTCTCACACAGTCTGCCTCACTCAGGTGCAGGTATGAACACCTGTCTCGATAAACCCGACGTGGATAAGGGCTCCTGTCCATCATCCTATGTGCTCTGAGGTTCCTCATGCGATGATGTTGAATCAATCGTCTCCTCTGCAAAACATCATGCAGAAGGATTGCACAATGTATGGCATTGTCAGTATTACCCCAATAATTAAATTGTAGCTTTGCAAGAGGCTCAAAACAGCAGGACAAAAGGACTTAAAGTTTCTTTCCTCTCTCTCTCTCTCCCCAATGTTGACGCCCGAGTATGGACCACACCCTGGTCTGCGCATGCACAATCGGCTTGGTTAGAACGGGAAGCTGGGCAGTCAATGAAGACAGTTGGTGCAACAAAGTCTAATGCAATTCTTTAATTTTACAATATTTTCAAAGTACCACCCCACCACCAATCAAATGTCTGCTCACTGGATTCGATGGTCAGCCAACAGAATCGCTCACTCACCCGGACACAGGGGCTCGGCGTCCAGCCCCCCCCCCCACCAACCACTTCCCCCCCCCCCCCCACCAACCACTTCTCCCCCCCCCCCACCAACCACTTCCCCCCCCCCCCCCACCAACCACTTCCCCCCCCCCCCCCACCAACCACTTCCCCCCCCCCCCCACCAACCACTTCTCCCCCCCCCCCACCAACCACTTCTCCCCCCCCCCACCAACCACTTCCCCCCCCCCCACCAACCACTTCCCCCCCCCCCACCAACCACTTCTCCCCCCCCCCCCACCAACCACTTCCCCCCCCCCCCACCAACCACTTCCCCCCCCCCCCCACCAACCACTTCCCCCCCCCCCCCACCAACCACTTCTCCCCCCCCCCCCCACCAACCACTTTCCCCCCCCCCCCCCCCACCAACCACTTTCCCCCCCCCAGGCTTGTTTTGAAGCTGTTCTATAGTCGAAGGGTTCTCATCCCTTCAGTTCGGCTTCCAACCCCCCCGGGCTTCTTTTGAAGCCGAGTCCCGAGCCCCTGTATCCGGGCAAGGGAGCGATTCTGACGACCAATGCTCCGCCCCTCAAGCCCAGTGAAGAGACTTTCGGTGGTGGCTTTGAAATAAATCAAAAATTAAAGAATTGCATTGGACTTCCATTTTCTCCCTTTTGACTTTGAAAAAATGAGCTTCATGATGCATATTCTTTGTCTTCTTGACTCCCTCCAAATCTTCGCTTAAAAACAATGGCGTCTTTCTGCGCAGATTTTTTAATGTTTGCTGCTTTTTCTTAAGTGCCCAGAAGGTTTTTTGGGAGTGGTTACATACGCCGTCCTAGGAAAAATGTAAGTTGGCCAAACTTGCTTAAATGTGAAAAACTGGCGCAGACATTAGGTTACGCCCCCTATGATGCAAAAAAAATACTAACCTAAAAAAACATAACTAACTGAGCACGCTGGTGCAGAAACTTTGGGGAAACTTGGATATTTTAATTTACGACAAAAAAAGCGGCACGCGCCAAAAAACCGGCGCATATAACTGGGGAAAATTGAGCCAATAATGAGTAGGTAATCGGTAAATAAGACAAAGTGGGGGAAATGCTCATCAAAATGCATTTCTTCACTTTCTGTTGCCTTAGTAAATGTTCTTTATTACCTCACAGATTACACAATGATGAGATTTTTCATGAATATATTTCAATGTCCAAACCAGGTTTTGACATTTAATATTATATCGATAATGGCTGAAATTTAAAATATTGGGGTTGAAATTGGACCTTGTTGTGACCGTTTTATAGATGTAAAACAATCACAATGAACCCAATCTTGGTGGCCAACGTCTTAAACCCCAAGGACACTTGAAAAATATCTGACCCGAAATTGGGTTGCACAATTTTCAGGCATCCCTGGCTGCCATCTAAAACTGGCGCAAGGCCCCTCACATATTTAAATGACAGGCCTAACGCCTTTTTTAGGACCCAATAGGTCCTGGCGAGTGGATCAGGCACTGGGCCTGATCTGCTCAGCTTCACTAGGTGTGGGCGAGAACTAGGAATCGCCACCACCAAAAAGGTGTTTTAGTAATTGTGTTTTTTTAAATTCACGTGGAGCCAGGAGGAACAGGAGCACTCCTCCCAGTCGACAGCTCTCCCGCTAGTCATGATCAGTCCCCTCCTCTGCTTCCCAGCACTCACCGGAGGGTCACTGCTGGTGAGTCGGGCAACCCAAAATTCGTTCATACCAAAGGGCGAACTGCCTGTGGAAGCACGACAGGCACCGACAACTCACCCAGATTATTTAGACGAAGCCCGTGTGCACAATTTCGGGCCAGCCTCGGGCCTCCCTGTTCGGACTCGTGTTGCAACTTCAGCATGGCCTTCATGCCCAAAGCCAGGCCCTGGTGAATTTCTACCCCTTTGATGGAATATCTTTCTGTGTAGATGCTGTAAGTAAAAATAAAACCTTTTCAACACACCTTTTCAACAAAACATTTTAAGCATTCAACACACATACCGTAAGACTGACGCACAAAATAAACTTCACCTGAAAAGTATCTTTGTATACTTCAAGCATGAACATGTCCCAGAGCTGCACTGTGTCCATCACAAATAACTGTCAGTTTACGTTTGTGCACAGACTCATTTGCATCCAGCCATTCGCCAACATGCACTAACTCAGTCACCTGTCAACACATATAGCTACAGCCTGAGGCATCATAGTGTCAGCTGTGGCTCAGTGGGTAGCACACTTGCCTTTCAGTCAGAAGGTTGTGGATTCAAGTCCCACTCCAGAGACTTGAGCACATGAATCTAGGCTGACACTCTAGTACAGTGCTGAGGGAGTGCTGCACTGTCAGAGGTGTCGTATTTCAGATGAGATGTTAAATCTGCTCTCTTGGGTGGAGCTAAAAGATCCCATGGCACTATTTTGAAGAATAGCAGGGGCATTATCCCCGGTGTCCTGGCCAATATTTATCCCTCAATCAACATAACAAAAAAACAGATTAACTGGTCATTATCACATTGCTGTTTGTGGGAGCTTGCTGTGTGCAAGCTGTGTTTCCCACATCACAACAGTGACTACACTTCATTGGCTGTAAAGCGCTTTCAGGCATCCGTTGGACATGAAAGACACTATATAAATGCGAGTCTTTCTTTCTTTTTACCACTCACACAGAACCCAGCCCATTTATGCTGAGTATTAATCCGCATTTTGAAGCTCAAACTCTGAAACCCCTTCTGCCTATCCAGTCGTTCTATCTGCCGCATCAGCTTCTCGGACTTAAAACTGTTATAGCTGCTGTTACAGTTCAGGCTTTAACGTTCTTTAAGCAAAAATATGCACTAAAACATCTTACGTGCACATAGATACACAAACTAAAAGATTTTTGATCCTGTAGAATTTTGTCACCAAGAATATGGACCACAACCTGAGCAGCCCCACTCAATGAAGGCACTGAGACTGTGTAGGATAACTGGAAGAGCACCATTCAGTCTGCTGTCCAAGATTCTGTGCAATAATCAGAACAACTGTGTTCCGTCTTCCCACTTCTCTCTCCCCCTTTCTTTTTCAGCCATCTGCACTTTAACTGGGACAGTTACACTCAGTCTTTCCCCGAGAGCACCCTTTGTAACCAGGACAGCTCTGTCCATCCACTCAAGGTAGGCTGGGACAGGACAGCCAAGTATAAGAACATAAGAAATAGGAGCAGGAGTAGGCCATTTGCCTGCTCCGCCATTTGATAAGATCATGGACTCAGCTCCACTTCCATGCCTGCTCCCAATAATCCTGTTCCCCATTATTAATTCCCCAGTCTCATCCTCGAGGGGACCAACATTTACTTTCGCCATTTTTATGTACCTGTAGAAACTGTTACTATTTGTTTTTATATTTTGTGCTAGTTTGCTTTCATAGGGGTCAAGTTTCGGCCTGAGTTGCTCCTATTTTTTTGGAGCAACTAGTTTAGAATGGAGTATCTTAAGAAATTGCAATTCTTGGCCTTTAGTTTGCTCCAGTTCTAGTTAGTTAGAACAGTTTCAGTTTAGAACAGTTTTATTTTTCAAAAGTCCGACCACTTACGCCTGTTTTGCAAGTTTAGGCAGTGAAAACTTACTCCAAACTAACTTAGAATGGAGTAAGTATAGATTTTTGTACGCTCAGAAAAACCTTGTCCACACTTAGAAATCAGGCGTAGGGAATGAAAGATAGCAGGGGGGGCGGGTTACAAACATTAAACACTTCACTTTTACAAATAAAGAGCCATCATCAATAATACATGATCAATAAATCAAACCAAATAAATTAAAAAATTAAAATAATTTTTTTTTTAAAGTTTAAAATCACTCATTAAATAAAAAAATATTTCTACTCACCTACTGCAGCACCGGGGAGAAGAGGGGGAGGGGGGGTGGGGAGAAGAAGATGGGGGGAGGGGGGAGAGAAGAAGATGGGGGGGGCGAAGAGATGGAGATGGGGGAGGAGAGAAGAAGATGGGAGGAGAGAAGAAGATGGGGGGGGTGAAGAGATGGAGATGGGGGAGGAGAGAAGAAGATGGGGGGAGAGAGACGGCGATGAAGAAGCCGGGCCCCACCGAGGACTTTGGGCGGGGCCCGCAAGCAGCCGATGCCGGGCTGCCAGCGTCTCTTCGGGCATGGCCCGCCCCCAGCGAGATGCGGGGTGGGCAGGCTCCGCCACCGACGAGGAAGTTGGGCCAAACCGAGGACTTCGGGCGGGGCCCACATGCAGCCGATGCCGGGTTGCCGCCGCCGCCGCCGACTCTTCGGGCGGGGCCCGCCCCCAGCGCGAGGCCGGGTGTGCCCCGCCGCTGAGGTAAGATGTGCAGGCCACTCGGCCGGGGATAGAGGCGTTGTTCCCTTCGGCCTGGGATAGGGTCGTCGCCCCGGAAACAGGATGCCAGGAGCTACTGCGCATGCGCGCAGCTGCTGGCACTGTTTTTGGCGCAGGGCAGTAGCTCCGTTCCCAGCAGCTCCTGCTACGCAGCACTGAGGTGGAAATGGGCCTACAGCTATCTGAGAATCGCGAGGTAAGTATTTGGCGCAATTTTTGTTCTATAAATTAGGCGGGCCTATCCAATGTGCGCCGTTCTAGCGGGCGACCGAAACTTGACCCCATAATCTATCTTCCCTCTCTATTAATTTTTAGTCATTTTTTTTAATTTTCCCAATCCTCTGGCCTCCCACTAGGCCAATTTGAATGCCCTTGTTTTCAATTTGATACCATCCCTTATTTCCTTAGTTAGCCACAGTTGGTTATCCCTTCTCTTACAGTCTTTCCTTCTCATTGGAATATATTTTTGTTGAGAGTTATGAAATATCTCCTTAAATATCTGCCACTGCTCATCAACCGTCCCACACTTTAATCTATTTTTCCAGTCCACTTTAACCAACTCAGCCGTCATACCTTTGCACTCTCCTTTGTTTAAGCTTAGGACACTGGTTTGAGATCCAACTTTCTCACTCTCCAACTGAATTTGAAATTCAACCATGTTATGGTAACTCATTCCTAGAGGATCCTTTACTCGGAGATCGTTTACTAATCCCATCTCATTACACAGTACCAGATCTAAGGTAGCCTGCTCCCTGGTTGGTTCCGCAACGTACTCTTCAAGGAAACTATCCCGAATACATTCTATGAACTCTTCCTCAAGGCTACCCTGGCCAATTTGCTTTGTCCCATCAAATTAAGGAAGAAATAGCGGGACATCTAGATAGGAATAGTGAAATCAAGCAGACGCAACATGAATTCATGAAGGGGAAATCATGTTTAACTAATTTACTGGAATTCTTTGAGGATATAACGAGCATGGTGGATAGAGGTGTACCGATGGAGGTGGTGTATTTGGATTTCCAAAAGGCATTCGATAAGGTGCCACACAAAAGGTTACTGCAGAAGTTAAACGTACGCGGAGTCAGAGGAAATGTATTAGCATGGATGGAGAACTGGCTGGCTAACAGAAAGCAGAGAGTCGGGATAAATGGGTCCTTTTCGGGTTGGAGATCAGTGGTTAGTGGTGTGCCACAGGGATCGGTGCTGGGACCACAACTGTTTACAATATACAATAGATAATAGATGACCTAGAAGAGGGGACAGAGTGTAGTGTAACAAAATTTGCAGATGACACAAAGATTAGTGGGAAAGCGGGTTGTGTAGAGGACACAGAGAGGCTGCAAAGAGATTTAGATAGGTTAAGCGAATGGGCTAAGATTTGGCAGATGGAATACAATGTCGGAAAATGTGAGGTCATCCACCTTGGGGGAAAAAAAAACAGTAAAAGGGAATATTATTTGAATGGGGAGAAATTACACATGCTGCGGTGCCGAGGGACCTGGGGGTCCTTGTGCATGAATCCCAAAGGGTTAGTTTGCAGGTGCAGCAGGTAATCAGGAAGGCGAATGGAATATTGGCCTTCATTGCGAGAGGGATGGAGTACAAAAGCAGGTAGGTCCTGCTGCAACTGTACAGGGTATTAGTGAGGCCGCACCTGGAGTACTGCGTGCAGTTTTGGTCACCTTACTTAAGGAAGGATATACTAGCTTTGGAGAGGGTGCAGAGACGATTCACTGGGCTGATTCCGGAGATGAGGGGGTTACCTTATGATGATAGATTGAGTAGACTGGGTCTTTACTCGTTGGAGTTCAGAAGGATGAGGGGTGATCTTATAGAAACATTTAAAATAATGAAAGGGATAGACAAGATAGAGGCAGAGAGGTTGATCCACTGGTCGGGGAGACTAGAACTAGGGGGCACAGCCCCAAAATACAGGGGAGCCAATTTAAAACCGAGTTGAGAAGGAAGCAGTTGAGGCTAGCTCATTGAATGTATTCAAATCACAGATAGATAGATTTTTAAACAATAAGGAATTAAGGGTTATGGGGAGTGGACGGGTAAGTGGAGCTGAGTCCACGGCCAAATCAGCCATGATCTTGTTGAATGGCGGAGCAGGCTCGAGGGGCTAGATGGCCTACTCCTGTTCCTAATTCTTATATTCTTATGTTCTTATGTTCAATCAATACGAAGGTTAAAAACACTCATAATTATTTCCATTCCTTTTTTACAAGCCTCCCTTATTTCTTGATTTATATTCTGTCCAACAGTGTAACGACTGTTAGGGGACCTATAGACAATGCCCACCTGCAACTTATTCTCCTTATTATTACTGATCTCCACCCAAACTGATTCAACATCTTTATCTTCTGAGCCAGTATTGTTTCTCACTAATGCACTGATCTCATCCTTTATTAACAGAGCTACACCACCTCTCTTCCCTTTCTGTCTGTCCTTCCGAATTTTCAATAACTCTGAATATTTAGTTCCCAGCCTTGGTCACCTTGCAACCACGTCTCTGTAATGGCTATCAGATAATACCCATTTGTATCTATTTGTGCCGTCAACTCATCTATTTTGTTATGAATGCTGCGTGCATTCAGATAAAGAGCTTTTAAATTTATTTTTTTTACCATTTTTTCCTGCTTTGACCCCACTTTCTGACACACTTTTATGTTTATACATTCTGTCCCTTCCTGTCATGCTCAGGTTTTCATTTCCCCCAGTACTACCCTGCTCTATTGTCTTCTCCTTCTTCTTTGACTTAAAGTTTACACTCCCCTGAACCCTCCATCCCCACATATTAGTTTAAAGCCCTCTCTACAGCCCTAGTTATTCAAACAGACCACCAAACAGTAGCAGTGAGGTTGGGGACAGCATCAAACAAGAAATAAGGAATGTGTGCAATAAAGGTACAGCAGTTATCATGGGCGAGTTTAATCTACATATTGATTGGGCAATCCAAACTGGTAGCAATGCGGTGGAAGAGGATTTCTTGGAGTGTATTAGGGATGGTTTTCTAGACCAATATGTTGAGGAACCAATGAGAGAGCAGGCCATCCTCAACTGGGTGATGTGTAATGAGAAGGGACTAGTTAGCAATCTGGTTGTGCGAGGCCCCTTGGGGAAGAGTGACCATAATATGGTAGAATTCTTTATTAAGATGGAGATTGACACAGTTAATTTGGAAACCAGGGTCCTGAACTTAAGGAAAGGTAACTTCGACGGTATGAGGTGTGAATTGGCTAGAATAGACTGGCAAAGGATACTTAAAGGGTTGACGGTGGATAAGCAATGGCAAATATTTAAAGATCACAAGGATGAACTTCAGCAATTGTACATCACTGTCTGGAGTAAAAATAAAACAGGGAAAGTGGCTCAACCATGGCTAACAAGAGAAATTAAGGATAGTGTTAAAGCCAAGGAAGAGGCATATAAATTGGCTAGAAAAAGCAACAAACCTGAGGACTCGGAGAAATTTAGAATTCAAGAGAGGAGGATTAAAGGTTTAATTAAGAAGAGGGAAATAGAGTATGAGAGGAAGCTTGCAGTGAACATAAAAACGGACTGCAAAAAGCTTCTATAAATATGGGAAGAGAAAATGATTAGTGAAGACAAACATAGGTCCCTTGCAGTCGGATTCAGGTGAATTTATAATAGAGAACAAAGAAATGGCTTCACGAAGGAAGACACAAATAAACCTCTGAATGTACTAGGGGACCGAGGGTCTAGTGAGAAGGAGGAACTGAAGGAACTTATTAGGCGGGAAATTGTGTTAGGGAAATTCATGGGATTGAAGGCCGATAAATCCCCGGGGCCTGATAGTCTGCATCCCAGAGTACTTAAGGAAGTGGCTCTAGAAATAGTGGATGCATTGGTGATAATTTTCCAACAGTCTATCGACTCTGGATCAGTTCCTATGGACTGGAGGGTAGCTAATGTAACACCATTTTTTAAAAAAGGAGGGAGAGAGAAAATAGATAATTATAGACCGGTTAGCCTGACATCAGTAGTGGGGAAAATGTTGGAATCAATCATTAAGGATGAAATAACAGCACATTTGAAAAGCAGTGACAGGATCAGTCCAAGTGAGCATGAATTTATGAAAGGGAAATCATGCTTGACGAGTCTTCTGGAATTTTTTGAGGATGTAACTAACAGAGTGGACAAGGGAGAACCAGTGGATGTGGTGTATTTGGACTTTCAAAAGGCTTTTGACAAGGTCCCGCACAAGAGATTGGTGTGCAAAATCAAAGCGCATGGTATTGGGGGTAATGTACTGATGTGGATGGAGAACTGGTTGGCAGACAGGAAGCAGAGAGCCGGGATAAACGGGTCCTTTTCAGAATGGCAGGCAGTGACTAGTGAAGTGCCGCAGGGCTCAGTGCTGGGACCCCAGCTCTTTACAATATACATTAACAATTTAGATGAAAGAATTGAGTGTAATATCTCCAAGTTTGCGGATGACACTAAACTGGGTGCCAGTGTGAGCTGTGATAAGGATGCTGAGAGGCTGCAGGGTGACTTGGACAGGTTAGGTGAGTGGGCAAATGCAAGGCAGGTGCAGTATAATGTGGATAAATATGAGGTTATCCATTTTGGGGACAAAAACACGAAGGCAGAATATTATCTGAATGGCGGCAGATTAGGAAAAGGGGAGGTGCAACGAGACCTGGGTCTCATGGTTCATCAGTCACTGAAAGTGGGCATGCAGGTACAGCAGGCGGTGAAGAAGGCAAATGGTATGTTGGCCTTCATAGCTAGGGGATTTGAATATAGGAGAAGGGAGATCTTACTGCAGTTGTACAGGGCCTTAGTGAGGCCTCACCTGGAATATTGTGTTGAGTTTTGATCTCCTAATCTGAGGAAGGACGTTCTTGCTATTGAGGGAGTGCAGCGAAGGTTCATCAGACTGATTCCAGGGATGGCTGGACTGTCATATGAGGAGAGATAGGATCAACTGGGCCTTTATTCACTGGAGTTTAGAAGGATGAGAGGGGATCTCATAGAAACTTACAAGATTCTGACGGGACTGGACAGGTTAGATGCAGGATGAATGTTCCCGATGTTGGGAAAGTTCAGAACCAGGGGACATAGTCTTAGGATAAAAGTTAGACTATTTAGGACTGAGATGAGGAGAAACTTCTTCACTCAGAGAGTTGTTAACCTATGGAATTCCTTGCCGCAGAGAGTTGTTGATGCCAGTTCATTGGCTATATTCAAGAGGGAGTTCGATATGGCTCTTATGGCTAAGGGGATCAAGGGGTATGGAGAGAAAGCAGGAAAGAGGTACTGAGGGAATGATCAGCCATGATCTGATTGAATGGCGGTGCAGGCTCGAAGGGCCGAATGGTCTACACCTGCACCTATTTTCTATGTTTCTATGTTTCTAAATCACCAGGGCCCTAGTCCCAACATGGTCTAAATGGAGCCCGTACCAATGGAACAGCTCCCTCTTATCCCAGTACTGGTGCCAGTATCCCACGAACCAAAACCCATTTCTCTCACACCAGTCTTTGAGCCACGTGTTTAACTCTCATCTTATTTACCCTATGCAAATTTGCTCGTGGCTCAGGTAGGAATCCAGAGATTGTTATCTTTGTGGTTCTGTTTTTTAATTTGGCCCCTAGCTGCTCATATTCCCTCAGCAGAACCTCTTTTTTTGTCCTACCAATGTCGTTGGTATCCACGTGGACCACGACAACTGGATCTTCCCCCTCCCACTCCAAGTTTCTCTCCTGGATAAACTCTATGAACTCTTCCTCAAGGCTACTCTCCAGCCCAGAGGAGATGTCCTTAACCCTGGCACCGGGCAGGCAACACAGCCTTCGGGACTCATGCTCTCGGCTGCAGAGAACAGTATCTATCCCCCTAACGATACTGTCCCCTACTACTACAACATTTTTTTTTTACTCTCCCCACTTGAATGGCCCTCTGTACCATGGTGCTGTGGTCAATTTGCTCATTCTCCCTGCAGTCCCTGGTCTCATCCATACACGGCGTAAGAGCCTCGAACCTGTTGGACAAGAGCAAGGGCCGAGTCTCCTCCATCACTATCTCCTGGGTTCCCATACCTTCCTCACTCGTAGTCACACACTCCTGTCCCTGACCACGGATCGAATTTGAATTAGTTAATCTAATTGGTGTGGCTAGGATCACAGCATCTCGGTAACTCTCCTCCTGCCTGATATGTCGTAGTGTTTGCAGCTCGGACTCCAGCTCATCAATGCAGAGCTGAAATTCCTCGAGCTGCAGATGTGGTCGCCGTGAACCTCAATAGTGTCCACCCGTTCCCACTTGCAACAGCAGAAACACACCACCTGCCCTGCCATCTATAATGCATTCAATTAGTTAAGATTTGAAGTTTTGAATGTATAGTTTATAAACCCAGCTCTTAATTTAAACCAATGCCCAAGAAAAGAGAGAAAAACTGACCAACCCAGCAGCTAGTGAAATATCACTTAACTATTTTTACTTTCTTTTTTAATTGATTTTAACCTTCCCCCTCTTCTCTGAATTCCCACTCATTCCAAATTCCGGAAACCCCCCCCCCTGTTTACTCCACTCCGTTTAAGACCTCTCTGTGCAGATACGCAAGTGTGTAACTCATACTGCATCTGGGGAATTTAATTTGATCCCTCTCTCATTCCATGAATTGCTTGCTGGGGTACTCTTACCTGGCTGTCAGTGTGCTTCCAGTAACTCGCCCATTAAACATTATTCACGTGCGAGTGTCAATGGGTTTCTTAAACACAGATAGCATCACAGGCGAGTCAAATCCTGTCCTAAGCCTACATCCATGCACGTGCGCATCCAGCAGTCATCAGTGACCAGGAGCGGGAAGCCCGGTTGATTTTCTCTTTCCTAACACAAGGTCAATTGAGGCCCTGCTACTGCTGCCCGGCTGAAATCAGCTAACTCAGCATTGAACTGGGATTTTCCTGGTGTGCTCAGCACCTACTCACTGGATGAACCATTGGGCCTTGAGCCATTTGGAGGATGTACAACATCCCTTTTAAAGATAAACCTACGAGGTATTTTGTTGGCATTAAGGTACAGGGAACTGAATGATCCAGAGGATGGGGACACTTAGTAAATATGACCCATGACATTTATTCTGGAACTCCTCGACTGGCGACAGGAGTGAATACTTCTGTATTTTTGATGTTCATCAATGGAGTCAGCGATGGTACTAAATGCAAAGATGAAAGAAATTATGTTCATGTTCTGGGAAGAATTTGATCTGTTAAGATATGTTTGCTTAAATCATCAATATATTCTCTTTTAGCTTGAAGAGCAGATGAGTGGGCTGTGGATTGCTTAATGATGATTGATGCCCAACACTTAGAATTCCAGGTTATGAGCAAAGACAGGCAGAATTGATTCTGGTCTCACTGGAGGAAAGAAGATTGAGCTGATGCCTGACCTCGGTCTTTAAATTGCTGAAAGGCATAAACAACATAAGTAGTAGCAGATTATTTAACTTAAACTGCGATCATAGTACTAGAGGAAAGGAATGGAATGTAGCCAACACTTCAATGCGACTAGAGATTTAAATATTTTGCTTTCTCCAAATGCTGCCCCCGCCCACCCCACGTGCACACAGAACAGAAAATAATTGGAAATGTGGAATGGATTCCCATCAAAAGCAGTTGATGTGTCAACTCCTTTAAGAGGGATGGATAAATACCCTGTTTCAAAGAGATGGAAAATATCGAAAAGATAAAACATTTTCTTTAGGACATTGCGCTCCACAGGGGCCACAGTACAGCAGCTGCACAACTGGTCAGGATTGAATCGATCAAGTTATTCTGTTTGATCAGTCTCCTAGATTTTCCACTTGCTTACCTTTGGGAGACACTTCAGAGTTTTAACTTTTTTGTCTATTTACCTCTAGTTGTTCACCTCTGTCAGGAGAATAGCACCCCTGCTCTTCTTTGCATCATCATCATAGGCAGTCCCTCAAAACAAGCATGACTTGCTTTCACGCCAAAAAGGGATGAGTTCACAGGTGTTTCAATGAAGGATCTAATATTCCAGATCCCGAACTATATGTTGAAGGGTGGAAGATGCCTGTGCGTGGATTTTTTTAATGTGTAATGGCCGTTACACCCCAGCCACCACACGATTTGACAGAGCTAGGTCTTGGTCCAGTGGCAAGGATTACCCAAGACGACTGGAGACCAGCTCTGCTGCACGGGCCTAGTGCGCACACATATCGCAGTGTGGGCTGGCCCATGCTGCCCCTGGGCTCTTGCCTCTTCTGGCCCCGAACTCATGCCTCTCCTGGGTCCCGATCACATCCCTCTACATTCTCTTGCCGTTCCTTCGCCCCGACCTCGCCGCTCCTGCTGTACCTGCTCGCGCTCCAATCACCGACCTGGACCTTGATGACATCCCTCTTCGCTGCCGTCACCCTCCTGCATCAGCTCGCGCTGTACCTTGAAGTGGTACACTGCCACGCTGTCCAGGGGCCACCGCTCGCCGCTCCTTTTATGGCCCTTCCTTGCATAGCAGCATTAGATCTTATATGTGCACCTGAAAGGGCAAGCAGAGCCTCGATGTAATAACTCATCAGCGAGGCCGAAATTGCCCCCCTCTTTAAGGTCCATTAGGTAATGGGGCAGTAAGGCTCTCCGACCAGGGGCAGGTGGATGGTCTGACCCATCTGAAATTGCCCCCGGGCCGGGCACGGCAGATGCCGTGCCCCATGTGCCTGCCCCATCAGGCACACGTCAACCCCTTACTACCCAGCGGTGACCCCTTTCTGCCCCTCGAGGGAAAGTGCCCCGCAGGAGCGGAGCAGCCGCTGGTCCGTGCCCCCGACAGCTTTTTCGGCAGGAAGTTACTAATGGCTGGGCGATGCGTCTGCCCTTAAAGGGGAGGATGTACCGTCGCGGCCACAATTTTATTTTAATTGTCGGCCAACTCTGAAGTAAGCCCAACAATGGCAGCCATGGGTTCGGCCGGACTGCCAATGGGCAGCCCGAAACCCCCTCTTGGGTGCCAGGCTATTGGCCAGGCCGAAGCCCTCCCTAGTGGCGCAGTGGGGGCCACTAAAGTGGCTACAGATTTCGCAGCGGCCCTGCCTTTAACTGAAGGGGAGGGACGTTGCTATGCATCGCACTGACATCATAAGCGTTGCGCTGATATGCTCAGCGCAGTGCTGATGACACAGCCCGCCTTCCGCCCAGCTCCCCACTCATTTCCACCCCTCTGCCGTCTCAAACACTGCCCCAATGTTTTCTAAACATTAGAGAGGTCAATTTCGATCTACTCTCTGCCCCTCGATTCGGGTGGAGAATATTCACTTAATTCAAATTATCTGCCCCAAACGAAGCGGAGGGCAATTTCAGCTCCAGCATTTCCAACAAGGCAACACTCCCTCAGTACTGCAATTCTCAGCCTCGATTAAGTGTTCAAGTCTCTGGAGTTGAGCTTGTACCTAAGACCTTCTGACAGTGCTACAATGGAGCCAAGGCTGATGTGTGGCTTCTATATACAAGTCATTATACATAAAATGCTCTATTTGATGTTGCAAAGTCTGTATTAATAACTGTGCTGAAATGTGTAAGTATTTGGATGATATTTGGTTTATTTTCCTTGTTTTTTTTGTGGTGATTGCTGGGTGCATGCTCCCATGCTCATGCACTGACGTACTTTTCTTACTCAATGTAAGTCTCAAAAAATATTTATTTGTATTTGAAATTAGTACAATATGTATGGCGTCTAACCACGGGAATTTTAATTTTAAAATGAGGCATTAGCATTATATGACAATACTAATACAAAATGCTGAAATTTGGAATAAAAACAGAAAATGCTGGAAATCTCAGCAGGTCAGGCAGCATCTGTGGAGAGAATAGTATAGATGACAATACTGATGGGCACAAATGATGTTAAATACATGAATACCAATTATGGTGTGAATGTAATGTCACATGTGTGGTGAGGTCAAGTTGCATCATGTGTTGAAAATAGCAACAAACAAAATAATTTCCAAACCCATGTAGTGACACATTTTTTAATGCACTTCAGGAACGAGCAGTTTTTGAAGACCACTAACGTTACCAATGATAGAATTCTTGAGCACCCAGGGCCAGATTATGGGCCTAATGGGTCTGCTGGGGCAAACTGATCCAATTGGGCTTATAGTTATGTTTGTTCATGTTCATTACATTACGTCTATGATTCTGATTCTGAGTATGAAAACATAGGCCAGTATATTCAACAATGAAAGCATATATTCTGCATCAAGTTGGTACATATTCTGGTTCTGGTAACATTGCAAGACTAGATTCCTATACATATATGCAAATTTCTCTCAATAACATGTGAAATAAAACAGGCTAGTACATATTCTATTCTGTATATAGGTACATTAGTGTACATAAGTACTCTGCAAAAATAGGTATGTACACGTGAGGCCAATAAACAATATTTTCCTTGGTCTTTTTTTTCCTCTCATTGTCTATTCTATTCAGTCTATTTGGGAGGCCTTATATTTTTTTTTCCTACCTTTATTTGGTGGGCCTATGTTCTTTGGTGGGCCTGGGCTGCAGACCCATCCGCCCCGTGGTTAATCTGCCCCTGTGAGCACCTACAACCCCTTTCCAATACTGCCATTGAACTAACCCTTGGAGACTTGAAAGTGCTGCAGCTTATCTCACTTGCTGATTCTCCTTCCTTGTAGGGAGACAATTTGTTGACGTTTAACAGCTTCCAAAGATGCTTCGGCCTTAATCTTGAACAAACCTACGTGTGGAGAATCATCTCCGGCCACTCCCTGCTACAGTGCATTTATTTACCAGATTGCTATACCACTGGATCACCTCAAAAGTTGGTCTTTAAATGTAATTATTCTGTTCCAGTCCCAGTTAACGATGTAATGAACAAAACCCTGCTGGTCCACTTAATCGTTTTAAGTTTCTTTGTAGCTATTAAACTTTATTATCCTCAAACTAAGTATTTTTTTAAAATAAATAATTATTTGGAAAATTACACTCTTTTACATACGTGTGAGGTATTCAGCTCTGAACTTTGCCCCTTCCACACCTCAAATAATCTTCTGAATTAGGTTGATGATAAGCTGATTAACCGGTGATTACAGAACAAGATTGGTGCTAGCTGTACAACTGAAGTTTGTGGGTGAGGTCTTGCACAGCTTTCAACAACTGCATCCACTACTCAAGTACTCTATTTCTATGGCAGCACCCTCTTATTATCACATCCAATTTTCCAGTTAAATGCGAGGATTGTAAGAATAAGATGAGGGTCGAGACCTGTTTGTATACCCTGTTCCATCACCCCAGGCAGGCATTGCTTTCCAAATGTAAATCAGTTAATCAGCGGAGGGCAAGAACATTCAATTGCCACAACTGTCTAAGGAGTTGCTAAATATACTGAGCTTGAAAATATGTGTGCAAAATCCTGTTCCCCTCCTGTTCCAAGAAACTAACTTCTCTTTCTATAAACTCTAACTTCCTCACTTACAGGCATGTCAAGCATACTACACTGTCCCACATAAAGAAAGATAATTAAGTGAAAAGGAATAGAAACAAAATTAAAAAGTATATTAACAAAACACTCCCCTTATTCCTTCTATTATCTCCTTGTCTAGCAGTATAGTTAGTGATGTATATGTGCACAGTTATCAGGCAGGATTTTATCATAGAATCATAGAAATTTAAAGGACAGAAGGAGACCATGTCAGCCCATCGTGCCCGCGCTGGCCTACCACGAGCTATTCAGTCTAATACCACTTTCCAGCTCATGGTCCGTAGCCCTGTAGGTTACGGCATAATATTGGGCAGGATTTTCGGCTTTTGGGGTTTTTCAGTGTAAACAGTAGCGATATGTGAAACTTACTGTTTTTGCTGCGCTACCGTTTTAGGCCGAACTTTCAGGTTTTACGCATCGGTAAGGGGTTGCGCAAGGATTCGAGGTGCAAAAACGCGAGTTTCGCCAAATTTAGTCCGGAGGCGGGAGCACTGCGAGAGAGGCCTTGGGAGGGGGAAAAAAATGTTAAATTCCAAAAAGCATTCAAAAAAAATTTACAAGACACTTATCTATCGAATCGCTGAAAAAAAATGTAAAAATAAAAACATCCACTTATCTTTTTTGCCGGTTTTCATACTTACTGCTGCTGGCAGGGCTGCACCGACAGGTTTGACCTGTCAGTATTCTGGGTGGCGTACGGGTTGGGAGAGAGCCGAAGGTCTGATGGTAACGTGATCTGCAGCATTGCACATCAGCGCTCCTCTCTCCGGCGGTACGTCCCATCGCCGCCGCAAACAACGAGCCAAGGATCGAGCCCGGGATTTGCAACCGGGTTTTCGCCACGGAGGATCAAATTACAGGGGAAACCCGATCGCAAACTTCTTTAAATGCACATCCAAGTATTTTTAAAATGTAGTGAGGGTTTCTGCCTCTACCATCCTTTCAGGCAGTGAGTTCCAGGCCCCCACCATCCTCTGGGTGAAGACATTTCCCTCATATCTCCTCTAAACCTCCCCCCAATTACTTTAAATCTATGCCCCTGGTTGTTGACCCCTCTGCCAAGGAAAACAGGAGCTTCCTATCCATTATATCTAGGCCCCTCATACACCTCAATCAGGTCTCCCTTCAGCCTCCTCTGTTCCAAAGAAAACAGACCCAGCGTCTCCAATCTTTCCTCATTGCCAAAATTCTCCAGTCCAGGCAACATTCTTGTAAATCTCCTCTGCACCCTTTTCATTGCAATCACATCTTTCCTGCAATGTGGTGACCAGAACTGTACACAGTACTCCAGCTGTGGCCTAAATGGTGTTTTATACAGTTCAAGCATAACCTCCTTGCTCTTGTATTTCATGCCTTGACTAATAATGACAAGTATTCCATATGCCTTCTTAACCACCTTATCTACCTGGCCTGCTACCTTTAAGGATCTGTGGACATGCGCTCCAAGGTCCCTTTGTTCCTCTACACTTTTCAGTGTTGTACCATTTAATATGTATTCCTTTGCCTTGTTAGACCTCCCCAAATGCATTACATCACACTTATCCAGATTGAATTCCATTTTCCACTGTTCCACCCACTTGACCATTACATTGATATCGTTCTGCAATCCGCAGCTTTATTCTTCATTATCAACCACACAGCCTATTTTAGTGTCATCTGCAAACTTTTTAATCATACACCAACATTCAAGTCCAATTCCTTGATATATACCACAAAAAGCAAGGGACCCAACACTGAGCCTTGCAGAACCTCACTGGATACAGCCTTGCAGTCACAAAAATACACATTAACCATTACCCTTTGCTTCCAGCCCTGAGCCAACTTTGGATCCAACTTGCCACTTTGCCCTAGATCACATGGGCTTTTACTTTCATGACCAGTCTGTCATGTGGGACCTTATCAAAAGCCTTGCTAAAATCCAGAAACACTACATCACGTCTTCATGAAGGAAGACGCAAATAACCTTCCGGAAGTACTAGGGGACCGAGGGTCGAGTGAGAAGGAGGAACTGAAGGCTATCCTTATTAGGTGGGAAATTGTGTTAGGAAAATTGATGGGATTGAAGGCCGATAAATCCCCGGGGCCTGATAGTCTGCATCCCAGAGTACTTAAGGAAGTGGCCCTAGAAATAGTGGATGCATTGGTGATCATTTTCTAACAGTCTATCGACTCTGGATCAGTTCCTATGGGCTGGAGGGTAGCTAATGTAACACCACTTTTTTAAAAAGAAGGGAAGAGAGAAAACGGGAAATTATAAACCGATTAGCCTGACATCAGTAGTGGGGAAAATGTTGGAATCAATTATTAAAGATGAAATAACAACGCATTTGGAAAGCAGTGACAGGATCGGTCCAAGTCAACATGGATTTATGAAAGGGAAATCATGCTTGACAAATCTTCTGGAATTTTTTGAGGATGTAACTAATAGAGTGGACAAGGGAGAACCAGTGGATGTGGTGTATTTCGACTTTCAAAAGGCTTTTGACAAGTCCCACACAAGAGATTGGTGTGAAAAATTAAAGCACATGGTATTGGGGTAATGTATTGACGTGGATAGAGAACTGGTTGGCAGACAGGAAACAGAGAGTCAGGATAAATGGGTCCTTTTCAGAATGGCAGGCAGTGACTACTGGGATGCCGCAGGGCTCAGTGGTGGGACCTGAGCTATTTACAATATACAATATGATTTTGATGAAGGAATTGAGTGTAATATCTCCAAGTTTGCAGATGACACTAAACTGGGTGGCGGTGTGAGCTGTGAGGAGGATGCTAAGAGGCTGCAGGGTGACTTGGACAGGTTAGGTGAGTGGCAAATGCACGGCAGACGCAGTATAATGTAGATAAATGTGAGGTTATCCACTTTGAGGGCAAAAACGTGAAGGCAGAATATTATCTGAATGGCGGCAGATTAGGAAAAGGGGAGGTGCAACGAGACCTGGGTGTCATGGTACATCAGTCATTGAAACTTGGTATGCAGGTACAGCAGGCACTGAAGAAGGAAAATGGTATGTTGGCCTTCATAGCTAGGGGTTTTGAGTATAGGAGCAGGGAGGTCTTACTGAAGTTGTGCAGGGCCTTGGTGAGGTCTCACCTGGAATATTGTGTTCAGTTTTGATCTCCTAATCTGAGGAAGGATGTTCTTGCTATTGAGCGAGTGCAGCGAAGGTTCACCAGACTGATTCCCGGGATGGCAGGATTGACATATGAGGAGAGACTGGATCGACTGGGCCTGCATTCACTGGAGTTTAGAAGGATGAGAGGGGATCTCATAGAAACATATAAAATTCTGACGGGACTGGACAGGTTAGATGCAAGAAGAATGTTCCTGATGTTGTGGAAGTCCAGAACCAGGGGACACAGTCTAAGGATAAGGGGTAAGCCATTTAGGACTGAGATGAGGAGAAACTTCTTCACTCAGAGAGTTGTTAACCAGTGGAATTCCCGACCGCAGAGAGTTGCTGATGCCAGTTCATTGGATATATTCAAGAGGAAGTTAGATGTGGCCCTTACGGCTAAAGGGATCAAGGAGTATGGAGAGAAAACAGGAAAGGGGTAGTGAGGTGAATGATCAGCCATGATCTTATTGAATGGTGGTGCAGGCTCGAAGGGCCAAATGACCTACTCCTGCACCCATTTTCTATGTTTCTATGCTTCTATCATACGCACTGACCTCATCGACCCTCCTGGTTACCTCCTCCAAAAAATTCAATCAAGTAAGTCAGACATGATCTTCCCATAACAAATCCATGGTGACTGTCCTTGATTAATCCAAGTCTTTCCAAATGAAAATTTATCCTGTCCCTCAGGATTTTTTCCAATAATTTTCCCACGACTGAGTTTAGGCTGACTCAACTGTAATTATTTGGTCTATCCCTTTCTCCTTTTTAAACGAAGGTACAATTCTCTATCACAGAAAATTGTTGAGTCCAGTTCGTTGGATATATTCAAGAGAGAGTTAGATATGGCCCTTATGGCTAAGGGGATCGGGGGTATGGAGAGAAGGCGGAAGTGGGGTACTGAAGTTGCATGATCACCATGATCATATTGAATGGCGGTGCAGGCTCGAAGGGCCGAATAGCCTGCTCCTGCACCTATTTTCTATGTTTTTATGTTAGCAGTCCTCTAATCCTCTGGCACCACACCTGTAGCCAGAGAGGATTGGAAAATGATGGTCAGAGCCTCTGCTATTTCCCCTTTTGCTTCTCTTAACAGCCTGGGATACATTTCATCCGGGCCTGGGAATTTATCCACTTTCAAAGCTGCTAAGCCCCTTAATACTTCCTCTCTCACTATGTTTATCTCATCTAATATTTCATACTCCTCCTCCCTCATTGCTAAGTCTGCATCGCCCCGCTCTTTTGTAAAAACAGATGCAAAGTCTTCATTAAGAATCATATCCACATCTCTGCCTCCACACTCAGATTTCCTTTGTCATCTCTATGTAAAGGATACATTGCTTGCTCCAAAGAAACACAATACCTGTTTGAATCTAGTATCTAAATATGTTGCATGATGCAACATTTGATTGAAGTCTTGTTTTTCCATACTTTCTCTGAACTTCTTACTGTGTCTATTTTTTTTAATTTCACAATGTGAGCAATGATCACAAAGCTGCATTTGCTGCCCATTCCAAGTATTAACTGGACAACTGAATGGTTGTCAACTGAATGCCACTTCAGAGCATATTAAGAGTCAACCTCGTAGAATCATGTTGACCAGGTAGTGGTACCAGATTCCCTTCCCGGAATGGTTGGGTATCTATTACAATCTGGCAGCTTTCATGGTCATTTTCGAATGTCAGCTCATGAGTTACCAGATTTATTCAATTCAATTTCACAACTTGTTGCAGTGGGATTTGAACTCATGGTTGCTGGTCCACCACTGTATCCGGTATAAATAAATTGGGAAGAATATCAGAAGAGTTAGATGGGTGTTAAAGTGAATGGATTTTTCCAAGTAATGTCTTATTAGATTTAATTATTTATCTAGCTGCATAAACTGCCTATGGCGGACCAACATATCAGTACTGCCTCAGAGACTTTGGCGCAAGCTATTACTGACCTTTGTAATACCATACAGTAATACGGGCCATTCTTTCAAGATATTTGGATCATTCATAAAGTGCTACTACAGTTTAAGAAAGCTATACCTTTTCTATAGTAATTAGTGCAAAATATTTTTCCATGCTTGGTACATTTAGGTAATAATGGAGGGCCTGTACTTGAGTGGGAAAATCTCAAGTACACTGTTAGGATAATCAATGCTTATTCTCAACACTGTATAAAAAAGATCGTTTTACCAATTGTGTTGTATCATATTGATCATAAAGTCAACACTGTTTATCCCTATTCTATCAAAAAAAAAGTTCTGGAAGATTATGAAATTACCGTATGCTGTCCTATTAGATGCCAAAAGACACATGAAAATACAATAGAATTTAGTTTCTTTGTGGGACCCTGTCAAATTTCCAAAGGGCTATTACAAGGATCTTAAAGGATTATTCAAATAGGATGTCCCTGAGATATTTTAAGATCTATGCTATTCCTGGGAATGGATAGTGCTGTAGGAAAGAACACAGTCCTTATCATCTCTGTGAACTGGATTTGAATCCAGGCCAACCTGATGGGATGAAAGACTCTTCTCTCTGCTAGCTGGAAAGGCCCTGGGTCAAATAAGTCTTAAACCATTGCTGAATGGCTGTACGTCAACAATACAAATGTGCCCACAATTAGAAGGCAATTTCACTTGGAGGAATCATAACGATAAATGATGTGGTGCCATAGAGAGAGTGTTCTTGAGATTGGGGTTAAAGTACAGTGCTGGGGAACGGTAGAGGTAACTTTACCCAGAATGTAATCTGTCCAAGGAGTGCTTGATATAGATACAGGTTGGAACAATCGGAAACTGTTCTATTCCTAACAAACGCACCCTGCTTAAAGATCGTAGCAGCACTGAAAACAATTCTACTCCTGAAATATTTCTGAAATGTGACTATGATTAATAAGGGAATCTGAAAATTTATCTTAATGTCATTTTAGTTCAACTGGACAAGGCACATGCAGAGAATGTGGAGTATGAAATCCTTGGTTGTTGTTTAATATGCAACTACACTCATTAAATCAACATGCCGTGTAGAAGATAGTCACCTGGGAGTCAACTGAATTATTTAATATTGTAATAGTGTATCCAACAAGAGCTAACGTAACATATAAAAAGAGGCAGCTCTGTACAACCGCAAAACGGCAGAATGAGGATGTAGTTTATATAAATTACTCCATATTTTAAGGCTTGTGTTCCAACTTTTTACACTTTCCTTCACACTTGATAATATTCATGTTTGGAGAGGTACAGTAATCAGGTGCTAGTTTACTATGTCAGTGTATTTGAGCAGGCATATGCTGTAAAACAAAGCATTTTAATGGTCAAATTGGTAAAATGCATGAATTGTAAAGAATTTAACACTAAAATGCTTTGGGCTGGCTTTTTGGCTCGTTGTCACCTCTGTTTTCGCCCCGGAGGGGCAGCAATGGTGACGGTAAGCTCTTCAGGGAGGTGGCTAGCTTCCAGTGCCCCAACAGGGTTTTGAGATCGCTTTCAATGGGGCGCGGAGCATTGCCGCCTCGAAGAGGTGAGCCGGTGTGCAATGACCCTGGTTGCGTCACCGGCTCGATTTTTGGCTCCTGCCCGACCTGAAGCACTCCATAGAGCGCCGTGCTGGGACCGCCTGTGAAAGCGGGCAGACCAAACTATAGCGGCTGCAGTGAGGTAAGTAATGTCGACATGTGATTGTTTTGGTGGGGAGTTTTTGCAATTTATGTTGTGGTGGTGTGAATTATTTATTGGGAATGTTTTTTGTTGGCTTTTTTCTGGGTTTTTTTACTCCCCTTTTTTCAGGATTTTTTTTTTACTCCCCAGGCCTCTCTTAGAGTGATCCAAGGCCGGCTGTTTAGCTCGGGATTTTTACATGCTCAGCCAGGTGAGTGCCCCAAGAGAGGTGTGCAATGCCTCCCTTGGCCCTCCGCCCCACAATCAGGGTCCAGCTGCCGAATTTTGCTGACTGAGGCGCAAACTTTTCCTGGGCGCAAACTTTACCGCCCCACCGCCATTACTGCCCCGAAATGTGCAAAGCCAAAAATCCAGCCCTTTGTCTTACAAGCTTTATAATCTTCTTTTCACAAAACTGTAATTTTTGTTGCTAATTAAATATACATTTTAAAAATACTTTTTTTAGAGGTCGGGTGAGAACAGAGTGCTTCACATAACAACAGGATGCCTAAATTCAACTTTCTCTTTAACAGAGCAATGCGAATGTAAATCCTGACCTGTCCATCTTCCACATCAAAGATGATGTTTTTTGGCACATGGCAGCATGTGCATTTTATAATCAACAAAGCAGTCTGCAAATTTATAGCCAAAGAATTCTATTCATTACTGCACTACTATAAAATATTGATGCCAAATATTTATGATGTTCTGGTGTGTATAGCGAGTCACGGTTTAAAAATCTCTTTCTCTTTCTGTGGCAAAGATGGACAATATTTAAAAAGGGTAATGCAATATTATAGCTCATAAAGGAGCAAGTTATAAGGGACTAGAATTTCCTAACAAACCGCCAACGCCCGATTGCCGCCCAAAAGACCGCTAAGATTCCCAAGATTATCGCCGACGAAAACTTCCACAAAAAAAGAAAAAAATCCGCCCAGCGAAAAAAATGGGCATTGCACCCTGATTCTGGGCGAAAAAGTGGAATTTAGGGTCGATTGGGCGGTTCTTAAAGAAAATGGGTGATAATTTAAAAATTCACTAAAAATTTACCCCGAGGCTGTGGGTTGGGCCTAAGAGGAGAAAAACACTAAAAATATTTTTTTTTAAAACAGAACATAAAAAAATCATAAAAACATTCTCAGGACCCTTTTAACATAAATTGCCACAACAGAATTTTAAAATAATGATTATAAAAACAATTACTCACCTTCTTCTTGCAGGGCTACTCATCTACTGCCCATCTCCGCTGATTCCCGTGGGCGTTTTTTTTTAATACTTACCTACGGGTCACCGCTGAGCCAAATATCGCGCCAGGGCGATCTATGGACAGTGCACGCCCCAGCAGTAACTCAAAACCACCGGCGTAACTCAGCTGGGAAATTTCTCACCAACCCGGTTATCGCCTAAAACAGCCAATACCGTCCAGAAACCGGGCGGTGAAGCACTCGAATTTCTAGCCCAAGGCCTTTCATATGAGTCTTGGTGCCATAATCCAGGCTCAGTATTTGATCCCGTGATGTCTGATTCAGCGCAGGCCCTCTGTTTCTGCTGTTGATAGAAAGGGCAAGAAATTGCATGTATATAGTGTCTGTGGGACTTTAGTGGCTTTAATGAGAAAAGTCCCAAGAAGACTTTACAGTGGAAGAAACGGACCCTGAGCCTTGGTGGACAGTTAAGAGAGGTCACTGAATAAATGGATGAAGAGCTACATTTTTAGAAGACAGAGATACTTTGATAGATGAAAGGGTTTAGGGAGGAGATTCAAGAGGAAAGGGTTGAGCTGGCTGGAGTCTCTGTCACCAATGTTGGAATAGAGAGAAAGAGGTGAACGTGCAAAAGCCCAACGTCAGAGGAGCGTGTGACAGGAGGGGATGGAGGAGGTTGGTAAGGCAAGGCAATGAAGGAGAAGGATTTTAAATTTGGTGTATTGGAGGACTGGGAGCTGGTGTAGATCAGCAAGGATGGGGATAATGGGCAAGCAGGGCAGAATTTGGGGCAAGTGAGGGATGAGCGGAGGTGGCCACTGTTGTGCAGGTGGAATTAAATGGTCTTGATGATTCAAAAGATATTGGTGGAATTTCAACCGCCAAAAATGAGCTGGTTGGGGTCGGGTGGCATGTTAAAATTCTAATCCCGACCCCAACTCACCCACTTCCGGTGTTAATGGAGGCGATCCGAGGGATGGGTGGGGGATGCAACCAACCCTCTCCCAGGAGGTGGGTTGGCAATTTAAATATTATAATGAGGCTGGGTGCCTCATATTTAACCATCATTTCAAATTTAATCCTGGCTGGCCGAGTTTTCTGGGCCATGGGAAACCTGGCGGCTCAAGGGAGATGAGCACTGCTGGATCCAGGAGATAAGTTCCTTTCCACTTAGCTGCTTCACCAACCCCCCATGATTGGACACCCATTGTGTCCTGACCCTTCCAATCTCCCCCCCCACCACCACCCCCGTCGACTCTTCTGATCTGCTTCCCGACTCTTCCAATCCCCTCCATGAGGCCTCCAATCTTCCCTGACCCAGGCCTCCAATCTTCTCTGTGGCCTCCCATTTTGTCTCCGGCCTCCAATCGCCGGCCCCCCCTCCCCCTTCCCCACCCCACTGCCCTCTCCAGACCCTAATCTTTCCTCCAATCTTCCCCTCCAACCCGGCCATTCCATTCCCTCTCTCTCGCCTCTCCGATACCTGGCTGCAGCCTGTTGCTGAAGGCCTACCCACCCGTCTGCCAGCTGGCTGGAGCTAGGAAACTGAGATAAAAATTGCTAGTCAAGTCCTGCTGTTACATTTGGCAGGCCCAGCGGGAAACCCGTTCTTCCGGGTTTGCCAACCTCAAAGCAGCTCCTTGTTCCCTCTACACCTCTGAATTAATATCCAGTCCATTAAGTTTAAAGTTTCACTGTGGGTCAATCAGAACATTAAAGTTGTGCACACCCATGTTCAACCTGAAGGGGATGGAGTCAATACCAAAGGAACAAAGTTTTTGGTGGCAGCTGAAAATTATGGCTTCTGTCTTCTATCTTGGAGGAAGTTCTGACTCTTCCACAACCTAATGCCAGGGAGTGGGTTTGGCTCCAATGGCTTCACACTACTGGCAACTCCAGTATCTCACCTGAGTGGCCTTTCTTCATGTGTGATGCTGGAGAATGAGTATCAGCTAGGGCACAGTAGTGTTGTCACAGCTGAAGTCAAACTTGTCTACACACTAGCACTTTTTAGCAAAGGTCACAGGATAACACTTAGAGCCTTAGCTAGATATTCTCCTCCCCATCTCAAGGGTCCTGAGGCCAATTACAATAATGGCCCTGAGAACCAGGATTAAATCTGAAACTTTCTGGATCTCCATGATTCAATTCATAACAGGTTCACAAATCCCCTGAGACACCAGAGGAGCTGCAAAGTGTTTGAACTTCCTGTTTGCAAGAATGGCGCTGCTACATACAGTCTGACTTCAGAAAGGCGTAAGGCTCAGCAATTTTACCTATAGTGGCTGAACCATACAAAGCAGGAAGGTCCTACATTCAATCCCTGGTCTGGGCTGAGTTAGCTGACCTCAGATGGGGCAGCAGTAAATGTGTTACAATTAGCCCCAGTGCCCTGGCAAGTCTTGTTACAGCTGTACAGGGTATTGATGAGACCACACCTGGAATATTGCGTGCAGTTTTGGTTTCCATATTTACGAAAGTATATACTTACTTTGGAGGCAGTTCAGAGGAGGTTCACGAGGTTGATTCCGGGGATGAGGGGGTTGACTTATGAGGAAAGGTTGAGTAGGTTGGGCCTCTAATCATCGGAATTCAGAAGAATGAGAGGTGATCTTATAGAAACGTATAAGATTATGAGGGGGCTTGACAAGGTGGATGCAGAGAGGATGTTTCCACTGGTGGGGGAGACTAGAACTAGGGGGCATGATCTTAGAATAAGGGGCCGCCCATTTAGAACTGAGGAGAAATTTCTTCTCTCAGAGGGTTGTAAATCTGTGGAATTCGCTGCCTCAAAGAGCTGTGGAAGCTGGGACATGAAATAAATTTAAGACCGAATTTAAGATCAGCCATGATCTTATTGAATGGCGGAGCAGGCTCGAGGGGCCGTATGGCCTACTCCTGCTCCTATTTCTTATGTTCTTACGTAAGTGCTCCCGCACCTCATACCTGTACAGTGACCCCTGTGAATAGGAGGGTACAGTCAGGCTTGGCTGTGATATACCCACGGTCAAATAATAACCATTTCAGCAGTGAAGGGCTGTTATACCGGAAGCTTTGGCCTGGATCTCTGATTTAGATATTGATAGCTGATTTTCTTTTCTGCTACCATAACAAAGAAGGATTATTAATGGGCAACTGCCTTCTGTGGAAATGTACCCAAAAATGGAGTCGTCACCTTCAGAAGAAGAGAGGAATGGAGAAAATTGGCAATGATAAAAAGGTCATTACAACAGTAAATCTTCCATCACTTTGCATTGCACTGTTCCAGAATCAGACCCACCATGAAAACTAACCCAAAGGGTGAGTTTATTTCATGCCAGGATCAATTCAGAATCCAGGATTGACACAAATTATGCTTGTCAGCTAGAGGCTGGGTTGCAGCAGATGTTGGGTTATTTCAAATTCCTATGGCAATATAAACACAATTATATTCATACCATCTTCTTGACATTAATAATTGTTTGAACAAAAATTAACAATTCAGAAGGAGATTGATGGGGCAACTGTACTATTTAGGCCATTACTTAAGGAATATGTACATGGAGCTGAGCTTGAAGTACTTATTTAAATTTACTTAATCCACTTGTTATTTATAGCAGAAGCCGATTGTTTCCTAGCAAGAGCTTTGCCTGCCTTGTCCATTTAAATCTATCAGACTGTAATTAAGAAATATAGAGACACTTCTGTAAAATGCTTCAGAGTAATTTCCCTGTTGCACAGATGAAACCCAGTTCTGCCTCACTTGACCCTTCCACTGCCTGTGTGTTGTCAGATTGCTTATCTGACATCCAGTCCTGGATGAGCTGAAATGTTCTCCAATTAAACATTGGGAAGACCGAAGCTAATGTCTTTGCTCCTGCCGCAAACTTTGTTCTCTAGCCGCAAATTCCATTCCCTGGGCACTTTCTCAGGCTGAACCACACTATTCACAACTTTGGCATCATACTTGACCCAGACCTGAGCTTCTGACCCCATTTCCTCTCTATCACAAAGACCGCCTATTCTACCTCGCCCATCCATATATTTCATATCGCCTACCTCAGTCCCTGCCTCAGCCTATCGACTGCTGAAACCTCCAGACTCAACTGCTCCAATGTTCTCCAGGCCGGCCTCCCATCTTCCACCCTCCATAAACTTGAATTCATCCAAAACTCTGTTACCCATATCCTAACTCACATCAAGTCCCGTTCACCCATTTCCCTTGTGCTCACTACTAACATATATTGGCTTCCAATCCATCGATTTTAAAATTCTCACCCTCCCGTTCAAATCCCTCCATGATCTCAGCCCTCCCTATCTCTGTAACATCCTCCAGCTCCACAATCCTCTTAGAGCTATGTGTTTCTCTAGCTTTTTGTGCATCCCTCAATTCCTTCGCCCCACCATTGGTGGCCATGCCTTCAGGCATCTAGGCTCTAAGCTCTGGAATTCCCTCCTTAAACCTATGCCTCTCCACCTTCAAGATGTTCCTTATCTGCCTCTTTTGGTCACCCATCCTACTGTCTCCTTTGGCTGTGTGTCATTTTTTGTCTGATTGCACTTCTGCGAAGCACCTTGAAACATTTTACTATGTTAAAGGTGCTACATAAATGCAATTTGTTGTTATAAAAAGTATTGGATGATATCCATTAAATATATTTACAAAGAATGCATTTATTTCTTAATACTTTGTCTGTCTTCTGGAATATGAATCACAACATTCTTGTCAAGCTGTATACAACTCTCAATCCTATCTAATGCACTCATTCAATAACAATGAACAAATAAGTTAGTTTAATTTCTTTTCAATTTGATAAAACTAATCTTATGTAAAACAACAAAGACTGATAGGGTAAGTTATAGAAAACAATTGCAAGCTGCTAAAGCTTTACTATTATGATGTCAAAGCCCTTTGAAGCACTATTATAGCTTTGAAATGAACAATATTTTACTCTTGGTACCAGTTATTCTAATAAAAGTTAATTTGTTTCAAGTGAAATAAATGTAACTTAATTTTAATTTCAGTTCAAACTTTTTCTAAAAACAAACAATATATTTTTGACTTTAACTAGCAGATTTTTGCCATAACAAAAGTTGTGAAGATGGCTGCACCATAATCTTGAACAGCTATGATGTTGCAAATATACAGTTGTTCAGGTGCTGCTGGATCCACATAGTATAAAAAATGCAAATGCAGCACCACAGGAACCAACTCAGGTTATAGAACCACCTCCGTTACTTCCATCTGCATGCTATCCTACTGAGCTACTTCAGAAATAAGGGAGAGCAAACCTAGCATAATCCGTCAGTGAAGGAAGAACCAAACTGACAGAAGTCTTTTTTTCATTCATTTTAACTTTGTTCAGTTTAGGAGTCCAAATAAACCAATAGGTTCCCATTTGTATAATTTAATACATCTACACATAAATAATCATATTTTTTGAAATAACTTACTTTTATATTGTGACATATTACAGGTTAGAATGCCATTTATTGCCTGCAGTGATGGACAAGTGCTGCGGATTCCAGATGGCATCCATCCTTTCAATTCAACATTAGAATGATAGTTCAATTCCACAAAGCTGGGCAGAAAGACATGATTGTGCTGTAAATCTGAATAGAATTCAACAAAACAGGACATCAGACACAGTCCTGCATATTTGTGGGACCTTGGGACTGTCTAAAGAATACATCAGTCAATAAATCTCTATTTATAAAGCAATCCATTTTTTCCATACTGGGCTGAACACCTCACAGATTTCCTGAGGGGAAAGCAGTTTCAAGAATGATTCATGGTATATTTAGCTCTGAGAGTTAGTGCTTGGTATACTGCACCAATGGTGTTTGGAAAAACTAATTTGATTAGGTTTAATTATGTTTCTACCTGTAGGCTATTTTCAAACCCTGCCCTGATCACCGACTAATCCTTTATTAGAAGCCATGCCTTGTGGGTCCATAACACACAATATTTTGATGCAATAAGCACAAACTTGGTGGATTATTGTGTCAGATTTACTTTTAAACAGAACCCTGTTAGAGTTCATTTTGTATGTTTTGTGATAGAGTGGCTCTATGGCATCCATAAACTAAACAAATCTTTATTTGGTAACCGTCACACAGAGAATCACTGCTCCCAAATAAATTAACTTTAAAGGTCATCAGTCAGCACTAATAGTAATTTGCGGGCAGATAGACGGTAGCAGAGTGGTAATGTTACTGGGCGAGTAGTACAGAGGCCTGGATTAATAATCTGCAGAGAAGAATTCAAATCTCACCACAGCAGCTGGGAAATTTAAATTCAGTTAAAGAAATCTGGAATAAAATGCCAGTATCAATAATGGTGCCCATGTCATAAAATCCTTGTCTGCCAGAGATACAGGAAGGAAATCTGCCATCCTTATCTGGTCTGGTCTGGTTGACACTTAACTGCCCTCTGAAATTACCTAGCAAACCACTCAAGGGCAATAAATGCTGTCCGTGAATTAAAAAAAAGGAGAATATCTGGACTGTACTTGGCATTGCCAATCTAAATGACCCAGTTCATAAGTGGGCCACTGGGTGTGCATGGAAACTGAAAAGAGGATATTATAAATGTTAAGCGTGCAATGGCATTATTTTAAATACAAAGATGTTTTTCAAACTTTTCTGTGTGGGAAACCCCTGTAAATATTGATACAATTCCAAGGAATGCAGCCTTTGCTTACTCCTGGAGATCCCTTATCCTAACTTCCAACAAACCATGTCAGCGGCCAAAAGGAAATCAATTCTATTGCTTGCAATTTTAAAATATATTTTGGCACATAACAACTAAATAATGTGTTAGTAAACTAACAATTATATAAAAATAAACATATTTGATAGATTGTTAGATATCTGTTGTCTTTGTAAACACCCCCTCCCTCCACTTAGCCACTTGGAAAATCACTATGATTAAGCAGAGTCAAGATGGTTTTATGAAAGGGAAATTGGGTTTGATAAATCTATTAGAATTTTTTAAGGATGTAACTAGCAGGTTGGATAAGAAGGAACCAGTGGATGTAGTATATTTGGATTATCAGAAGGCATCTTATAAGATGCCAAACAAGAGGTTGCACAGAAGATTAGGGCTCATGGGATTGAGGTTAATATATTAGCATGAATTGAGAATTGGTTAATGGACAGAAAATAGAGATTAGGAATAAATGAGTCATTTTCAGGATGGCAGGGTGTAACTAGTGGAGTGCTGCAAGCATCAGTGCTTGGGCCTCAGCTATTTACAATCTATGTCAATGACTTGGATGAGAGGACCAAGTGTAATATAGCCAAGTTTGTTGATGATACAAAGCTAGGTTGGAAAATAAAAGGTGCAGAGAATGCAAAGAGGCTGCAAAGGGATATAGACCAGTTAAGTAATTGGGCAAGAAGATGGAGTATAATGCGGGGACTTCTAAAATTATCCAATTTGGAAGGAAGAATAGAAAAGCAGAATATTTTTTTAAAAGATGAGAGACTAGCAAATGTTGGTATTCAGACAGGTTTGGGTGCCCTTGTACACAAATCACAGAAAGTTAACATGCAGGTACAGCAAGCAATTAGGAAGGCAAAATAGTATGTTAGCCTTTATTGCAAGGGGAGTATAAGAGTAAGAAAGTCTGATTGCAATTATATAGGGTTTTGATGAGACCACACCTGGTATATTGTGTAGAGTTTTGGTCTCTTTACCTAAGGAAGGATATACTTGACAGAGGGACGCAACAAAGGTTTACTAGATTATTTCCTGGGATAAGAGGGCTGTCCTATGAGGAGAGAGTGAGAAGAATGGGCCTATATTCTCCAGCATTTCGAAGAATGAGAGGTGATCTCATTGAAACGTATAAAATTTGTCAAAAGTGGAGTTGATGTAGAAATTCAGCCGTAATCTTATTGAATGGCAGAGCAGGCGCGATGGACCGTATGGCCTACTCTTTCCCCTATTTATTATATTCTTGTGTTCTCCCCCCAGGATCCCAGTTTAAAAACCTCTGATTTGTAAGCCTTTCATTTGAGTTTTGAGATTAATATTTAAGGCACAGATGTTCTGAGCTTTTTCTTTTACAGGGCAAATCTAATGCCACGATCGTATTGTGCTTCAGAGATTCTATCAGACTTGAAGTCACCACATATCTGACCCCAAAATGAAAATATATCTTGGCCAATTCATGAATATTGAATTGGTACTAGTATTAATGAGACCCACCTCAGGTATTGGCTTTCAGATGAACGTATGAAAGTTTAACCTACTGGTGCACTGGTATTCACTGGGCCTCTCTTACCATTGTAAAAGGGATGCGGAGATTCTAATTCCAGCTGTACATGTGTGATATATTCACAGAGCACAGCACACATAGCTTTCTAACATGGCAGGCAGCTCTCTTGGAAGTCTCCAGAACATGCTGCTTCTGTTTAATTATTAACTCTGTAGTTGCAGTACACAATACATCCACATCCACAGTGTGGAGCTACAAACATTACGCTTACAGACATTACAACATGGTAAGGATGCTTTAATTGATAACTCGGCCATTCTAGGTGTCTCACGTCCCAGAGGCCACAGGCAAATATATGGCCCCAGCCAAGGGCACTGTGCAAATATGGTAAAACTCACTATATAACTGAAAAACTACATACAACTGCTGGTTCAATATATTCTAGCATATAAAAATACTGTCAGGGGGAAGTGAGTTAAGGTCGGCAGATTACCTACAATATAAATATTGACACTTGCCGTTGCAGTTCACATTTGTGTTTTAATGGATCAGGGGGAGGCGTTGCAGGGGGTGTGGATGGGTCGCAAATGTTCTCGGGGCCCAGGACCCCAAGAATTCATTATCTGGGTATGCCCACCTCCACTCAACTGAAATCAGCAATCTTGAGACCTTTCTGCTGCTATGGCTCAACACAACATTAACTATTCAATCGTTAGAGAGCTCACCATTTCTTATCTATATTTTTGGATGTCACATTGTTAACAGTTGCAAACTGAGGCTGAATTTACTGTTAATATTCTATTTGCAAAATATGTTGAATTTAAGAAAGAAAGAATGACTTGCATTTATATAGCGCCTTTCCTAGCCACCAGACATCTCAAAGCACTTTACAGCCAATGAAGTACTTTTGGAGTGCAATCACTGTTGTAATGTGGGAAACGCAGCAGCTAATTTGCACACAGCAAGCTCCCACAAACAGCAATATGATAATGACCAGATAGTCTGTTTTGTTATGTTGAATGAGAGATAAATATTGGCCAGGACACCAGGGATAACTCCACTGCTCTTCTACGAATAGTGCCATGGGATCTTTTACGTCCATCTGAGAGAGCAGACGGGGCCTCAGTTTAACGTCTCATCCGAAAGATGGCATCATCGACAGTGTAGCACTCCCTCAGCACTGCACTGGAGTATCAGCCTAGATTTATGTGCTCCAAGTTCCTGGAGTGGGCTTTGAAGCCACAACCTTCTAACTCAGATGTGAGTGTGCTACCCACTGGGCCACAGCTAACACCAAGAGGATTTGACAGTGTTTACAAACTCGATATAACAAGAGTTCCCATTAACTTAAAACTGAAAGTAATTTATTTGAACTTCTCAATCATATACTTAGCTTCTGGAGATAACTTAAGTCCTTAGCTCTAAATGGGATAACTGCTTGGAGGTATTGTACTTAACTTTTCAAGTTAAATGCTTAGCTTTGTGAAATGACCCATGTACAGGTACTTCCAATGCATCAATGCTGATGGTAGATACTACGTGTCAGGTGTTTTATAATTCCTGTTGCTTTCTTACTGCTCTAAAGGGCAGCAATTGATTATGGCCGCTCCCACCAGACACGAGCGTCAGTGGATATATGATGAAAGAGCTTTGATGTAAATAAAACCATATCCTGAGTAAATATGTTTCAACAATGTAGGATTTTGGAGCTGAATGTACAGCAGAACATTCTAGTAATAGTAGTTTGATATATGATCTAGTCTTGTGTCAGATTAGCAGTGTATACAGCTTATTATTTTTGCTGACTCCAATCTAAAATGTTGCAGCAACTGGCTAGGTTTTGGCAGGCTTTGGCTGAGCTACTAGATCAGATGGCGTGCAGAAGTGAGGACCTCCATCTTGGGGAGATGATAAAGCTGACATCGTCCTGCTTGTCACTTTGAATCATGCCTCCTGCCAGTTGACTACAGAATACCGTGTGATAGCATTGTGCAGACGTGCATGGAAGAGGATTCATGGTGACAAGAGAACATATAAATCAGCACTGCCATCATGGCATGATCATTTTATTGGGACAGTGCTATGTTTGTGCTTTAAATAGAATAGAAGCAACTGAACATTAAAGGGAAGAGTGAAAATATTGATGCAAATGGTCTTCGCACAAAAAATAAAATTCCAGTTGTCATTCCAAATGAATCTGTGTTGCCTGTACTGCAACTGTCTGTATTATAATCTGCCAGTAAGTGATGCAGTGACCTTGAAGCATTTCTGTAACATTCTAAATTGTAATACAGTTTGTCCTATGGGATAGTACGGTAGTGACACCTTCATGTTTAACTTTGAGGTGCTTTACAGTTTTTTTTGTTTTATAGTCTGTGCTATCATTTAACCTGGATGAGATATCTGTATACTGACAGTCTTTGCCAGCAAGTAAGGATAGCTAAAGGGCAATCCAATGTAAAAATGCTGTCAGTGCTCCCTTCCTCTCATTGACTAGGTACTTCACATCCAGACAAAACCTGGCAGCTCGCCAGCTTGGAAGAACAAGTGCCATTTGAGACTGAGACCAGGTCTTCTGGTCCACAGCACAGCATCATCGGCGTTTCACCAGGCCGCTATGTGCTTGCCTCTTCAATGAATAATGTGTTTATTTAAAAATTGAAATAAAATCTCTATGCTCTTTTATCCTTCTCATCAGCTAAAACTAGCTTTGAGGAGATCAGAAATACTCAGTAATATAAAAGAACAGAGCAGTCATGTTCAAATGCAAATGTTTTCCTAGAGTATTCAAATTGGCAGTTTCAGTGTTTTATGTTTATATTCCATGAAGTTTCTCTCTACATAGATTCTGCAGTGTGTTTGGTCATTTGCATATGAGGGATCATTTTACAAATCAGCTCTGCCAGCAGGGAGCCTTGCTCAGAGGCAGTGTCTATCAGAAGTGAGGAGATGTGGGCTTGAGTCTCCAATATGCAGTAATGATGCAGAGGCATCCCGCCAACAGCACACATTGATAAAATTACCCTTAATGTCCAAAACCTCTATTTTCACATGACTAAAACAATAAAGCTGCTGGAAAATCTCAGATCTGGCTTCGGTATTCCGTCGATTTAAGCAGCACTGGTCGCTCCTATACGTGGTCGTATGTTTGTAGTGCGCCCATTCGGCCCAATAACTGATCACTTTAGCCTAACCTGGATGTCAGTTCTTTCACATGTGCTTCTCCTTCTTTCAGTAGGAGGACTAAAAACAGCTTAAGAGGCGAGGCCAGATATGAATCATTAAGCTGCTTTATTATACAGACAGCAAGTGAAGGTACAGCTTGCCAGTTGTAATCAAATCTCACTTCCTTCACTTAAGTTGAAAACCCTCCTCATGAATAAGAAAAATAATACATAAAAATACATAGTTACAACACAGATAAATGTCTTCCAGCAATTACTTTCCATGTGAGTTACCCATCCTTTTCCTCATATCCTTCAACCCCTTCTCCTTTATCCACCTATCCAAATTAATCTTGAATGCTGACATAGTTTCAGCCTCAATCACAAAGCCTGGAAGTGAATACCACAGCCTCACAACTCTCTGTGTAAAAGAATTTCCCTTGCTGTCAGTTCTAAATCTCTTATATTTAATATAAAAACAGAAAATGTTGGAAATACTCAGCGGGTCAAGCAGCATCTGTGGAGAGAGAAACAGTTGCTGTTTCAGGTCGATGACCCTCTGTCAGAACTGGGATATGTTAGAGATGTAACAGATTTTTAAGCAACTCTAGGGGCAGGGAAGGAAAGATCAAAAGGGGAGGTCTGTGATAGAGTGGAAGGCAGAAGAGAGAAGGGGCTAGACTTTCCCTAAAGCCCTCACCGCCCAATTGCCGCCCAGAAAAACCGTGAACGATTTGCAACTAACGCTGGTGAAAATTTCCATAATTAAGGTAAAAAATAACGCCCGGCGAGCAAATAGATCTTGCACCAATATTCTCGGCAGTTTCTTGGCAGTTAAAGGCGAAACTAGGTGAAATGGGCGGTTCTTACCGGAGTGGAAGGAAAGTACTAAAATTAAGTCGGAGATTGTGGTTGGGCCGAGGGAGGGGGGAAAACTCAAAAAATAAAAAGTTATAAAACATTCTCAAGATACTTTTTAACGTAATCATCATTTTAGAATTTTTAAAATAATTTTAAAATACCTTAAACTTAGCTTTCGTTGCAGGGTACTCACCTACCGCCCGGTTCCGGCAGCTTTTGTGGGCGGTTTTCCTCGGCGGTGTGTACGGGTCCTCCGCTGAGGCAAAACTTCGATCCTGGCGGTTTTCTCGTCAGTGCACGTGGGCGGTAGCTACCCGGCGGTCTTTTCAAAATGTGGGCGGAACTCATTAAAAAATAAAGAGGAAACAGTCGCCGGGCAGTTTTTCATCACAAAACAGCTGCAGAGCCGAGAAAGCCGCCAAAAATGAAAGTCTAGCCCCAAGAGACAAAAGGGGTGGTGGTGCAAGGCATGCAACATTAACTCTGTTTCTCTCTCCTCAGATGCTGCCTGACCTGCTGAGTATTTCCAACATTTTCTGTTTTTATTTCAGATCTCCAGCGTTTGCAGTAGTTTGCTTTTCTCTTGCATTTAATCTTGTACCATGGCCTTTCATTCTAAGCCCCTCGACTGCTGGAAACAGTCTGCTTCTACCGATACTGTCCCATCTCTCCTAACTTTAAAAACTTCGAGCAGATCTTCTCATAATGTGTTGTTCTCATGAAAACAGCCCAATTTTTGAAGACTTTCTTCATATTTTTATTTCCTCATACCAGGCAGTGTCCTCGTAAATCTGTTTTGTCCTGTCCTTAAAGCCTCACTAACCCTCCTATGGTTACGAGCCCAATTCTGCACACAGTACTCTAACTGAGGTCTTATTCAGGTTTTACATAGGATCATTCTTACTTCTTGATTTTTATATTCTATATTTGTTGGAATAAAACCTTATACAGCCTTATCAATTTGAGGCCTTTAATGTCCTGAGAAGCTGGGCCTCCAAATCCTTCTCTCTGTGTCTCTCTCCCCCAGCCGTCCACTGCCACCGCTCTCCCCCCACCGCCGCCGTGGTTCAGCAGGAGGCTCGGGGTTCAGCTTTCTCTCCCCCCGCCCCACCGCTTCTCTCCCCCCGCCCCACCGCTTCTCTCCCCGCTGCCCGCAGGCTCTGAGGAACAACGTGGTCGGACTGATAGTGGGGACCCCTTTCCGGTTCGGGGCCCCACTTCCGGTTCCTGTTTCAGGTGGGAGGTATTGGGGGCGGAGTCTCAAGAGGACGCAGGCGCAGAAGGACAGAAAAAGCAGAGTACAAATAGTCAGTCCCATAAATGTAAGATCTTCCTTTTTCTTTCCAACCACTCTGACCTAATCTACAACTATCTGTTTTCCCCCTTCTAATCAATTTGTAATCCAGTTTACTATCTTCCTCCAATTTCATACTCCTTAATCTTCTCTAGTAATCTTCCATGTGGCATCTAGTCAAAGACTTTCCTGAAATCCATGCACACGACATCCACTGCATTTGCCTGATCTACATCCTCAAAGAATTCTTTGAGGTTAGTCAAACATGATTGCGCCTTTTCAAATCCATGCTGGCTACTTTCAACTATTTTCTCATTATCTTTATGGGATAATTTCATCCTTAATTAGAGACTCTAATTTATTTTCCTACCACAGATGTTAAGTTAATTGGCTTGTAATTACTTGGATTGGTACCGTCTCCCTTTTTAAAAATGGATACTACATTGGCCACTGTTCAGTCCTTCGGCACAAATAAAGCCCTAAAATAAAATTTCTGGGGCATTGGCAATTTCCTTTCTCATCTCCCTCGCGATCTTAGGGTGTATCCCGCTAAGCCTTGGCTTTTTGTTTTCCTTTAGCCGAATGAACTTATCTAAAATGATCAACATCATGATATTGCTCAACTCACTCTCAACCGCCTCAAGATTCACCTCTTCTCAGCTATATTTCTCTTTTTAATAAAGATCAATGCACAGTACTTATTAAATACCTCTGCCATTTTGACAAACCTCTTTTCTTAGGGGTCCCACCTCGCTTTTAACAATTCTCTTTATACTGATATACAGGTACTAGTAAAATGCTTGACTGTTCCTTCTGTTTTTGGAGATTTTTCTTTCATAATCCCTCTTCGCTTTCCTTATCCCGCTCTTAACCTCATATTTTCTCATATTCTTCTTTAGTTTTCTCATCATTAATATAATTTTAGTTCCCAGAGGCCCTCTTCAATTTTAATTAATTTCTAAGCTTTAAATTTTCATGGCATCCGAAACCTACTAGTATTTCCACTGTTTTTAATGAAATATACTGATTCAATATCTTCACAATCTCTTTCTTAAAGATATCCCACTGTTGATCTAAAGTCCTGTGTCCCAATTTCTTCTTTGGTCTCACCTCAGCTTAACTCAATTTTCATAATTCTAAAATCTGCCCGAATCCAACTGGCGTTCTAGTTTTTGTCTTGACATTTATCCCTAATCATATCGTGGCCACGACACCCAATATGCTCACTCACATTTAGCTCCTCGACCTGAGAGAACTCCCCTGCTATTCTTCGAAATAGTGCCATGGGATCTTTTAGAGTAGACAGGGCCTCGGTTTTAACGTCTCATCCGAAAGGCAGCACCTCCAACAGTGTAGCAGTCCCTCAGCACTGCACTGGAATGTCAGCCTAGATTTTTGTACTCAAATCTCTGGAGTGGAATTTAAACACACAACCTTCTGACTCACAGGCGAATGTGCTACCATTGCAGCCACCGGCTGACAGTCGCAACATCGCTGTTGTAAGTTCTGCACATGCTTTCCCTTTTCTCCATTCACTCCTTCCCTATATCAACAACAACAACAACAACTTGCATTTGTATAGCACCTTTAAAGTAGCAAAACTTCCCAAGGCACTTAACAAAAATGTTATCAAGAAAAAAAATGACACCGAACCACAGAAGGAGATATCAGGAGAGATGACCAAATGCTTGGTCAAAGAGGTAGGTTTTAAGGAGCATCTTACAGAGAGTGGTAGAGAGGTGGGGAGGTTGGCGAGAGAAGTAGGATCAAGGCAGCTGAAAGCACGGCCGTCAATGGTGGAGCGATTAAAATCGAGGAGGCGCAAGATGCTGGAATTGGACGAGTGCAGAGATCTCAAAGGCTTGAAGGGCTGGAGGAGGTTACAGAGATAGGGAGGGGTGATGCCATGGAGGGACTGAAAACAAGAATGAGGGTTTTAAAATTGAGGCTGTCATGCATCCTACATGGCTACTGTTGGTACTTTCACAAGGTGTGCCACCAGAGGGCACAGCAGTGAGAGACTTGTAGGTTACCTGTACAGGTGTGCCTGGCCCAGTATAAAAGGCAGGCCACCAGGTGTGATCCTCACTCTGGAGTTAACAAATAAAGGACTAAGGTCACTACAGTTCAAGTACAACACATTGCCTCGTGGAGTCATTAATAGAGCATCTAAGGACACAACAATTGGCGACGAGATTACAAACTTTCACGTGAAAATGGCTACCCTTGGTACGTTGCAACAGTTCGCCGATGGTGATGATTGGGATGCCTTTGTGGAGAGGCTAGAACATTTCTTCACAGCAAACGACCTGGCAGGAGATGACCTGGCCACAAATGGCTGATAAGCGCTGAGCTATCTTGCTAACCAGTCATGGACCCACTGTCTATGGCCTCGTCAGGAACTAGCAAAGACAACGACCAAGACGTACAAGGAGCTCGTAACCCTGATCCATGAGCAACTCAAGCCCAAGGAGAGCATTCTCACAGCCAGATACCGGTTCTATATCCATCGATGTCCCGAAGACCAGGAAGTTACGAAGTATGCTGTAGACCTCAGGAGGCGAGTTCAGCACCCACCTCAACGAAGCGCTTCGGGACATTTTCGTCATTGGAATTGGCCATAAGGACCTTCTTCACAAGCTGCTGCCGGCAGATACCACAGTCACCCTGCAGAAGGCCATCTCTGTGAGCCAGTCAATCATGACCTCGACCTGCGACTCACTCTCAGGACTCAAACCCGGCAGGTACTGTGCACAGAGTGGCACCGTTTAGAGGCTGGACTGTAGAGCGCGAACCCTCTCAGGGAAGAGAGAACTTCGGTTCCGCCCCCTGCGGCATCGTCGGGCGTCAACGCCGGCAGCTGCAGGAGACGTTGTTTGGCAGGCCAGCCGCTTGTGGAGCGGTATTTTAAGGTAAGGCTGCTTGCGTGTGTAACATTTTTTTGTTACCGCTTAGGTTGTGTTTTGAACATCTTGATGTGCCACGATTGATCAGCCCTGCAGTCTGTTAGAGTGCTTGAGGCTGATCATTGTGGATCACGACTGCCATCGGCGATGAGGGATATTGTTGAAATGCAGGGCCTGCAGCAATGGCCCTTTCCTTTAAGGGAGGGAGGGTGCCCCCGTTGCCAGCAGCGCTGCACTCGACATTGTGCAGCGCTGCCCCGCTACCGCCTCACCGGCTGGCTTCAGCGCTCCAAGGCAAGTGGTAGCGCTTGATTTAGCACTCCACTTCCTTCCTGGAGCGCTGAACCGGAAGTTTGGGTCGGAGTCCTTCTCGTAGCGTCCGCCGATATTTTTGTGTTACCGCAAAAGGTATTGCATCAAACAGGGCGCTGTGCAATTTCTACCCCAAAGACTTGCATTTATAGAGCATTTTTCATGACCTCAAGATATCCCAAAGCGCTTTATAGACAATGAAATACTTTTGAAGTATTAGTCACTGTTGTAATGAAAGGTCTGGGCAGTTTATTGTAGGAGTACTGCTGACCAAGCCTGTCCAGTCTTGGTCGATTTGAATTGCTAGACTGACCAAAACAAGGGGCCGGTTTTCCCCTTGAGCGGGATCTGGGCGGCTGGCCAGCCAGTAGTCCAACTGGGAGGCCTGGTCAATTTTGAGGACCGTGCCTCATTTGCCCCGAGGATGGCGGGCTGCAGTCCGAAACCAAGCCTGCCAACTCAGGTCCACTGCAATATAGTCGGTCCGGTTGTCTTCCTGCAGTGGGGGGTGGGGAGCCAGAGCGGCTGCAGGGCAGCCTCGGTTTGTGGAGCTACACAAAAATGAAGAGGTACTCACCGTTCGGGTCCTCTTTGGCCACGCTGCTACCTGATACTGATTGGAGCTAGCACACCGCATGCTCTAGCCAGATCAGGGCAAAAATGCCAATCGGTGTCTTCTCGCACCCCATTACCATTTTAAATGGGCATATCGCCTGATGGGTGACACACTGGCCAACCAACGGTAGCCCCTGGTGCACATTGCCGCGGCTAAAGCTGTGTCGGTATGGGGCAGTAGGGCTTTGCCCCTGAATTTTCAGTGAGCTACAGCCTCAGTTCCATCAGATGGAATGGGGTGAAAATTCAGTCCCAAGTATTAGTCAGCCGGCTAACCCAGAACAAAGCAGTGTGCCTTATTAAAATGGACGAGGAAATCTGCAGTCAGATTAGAGAGATAAGTACAAATAACAAAATTATTCTGGGAGATTTTAATTATGCTCTTACCTAATGAGACTTCATTCAATCTTCCACCCTACATATACTTGTGCTCACCCAAAACTCTGCTGCCCATATCTTAACTTGCACCAAGCCTGGTTCACGCATCACCCCTGTGCTTGTTGACCTGTACTGACTCCCGGTCTGACAACGCCTCTGTTGTGCCCTTAGATGCTCTAGTAATGATTCCATGAGGCAATGTGTTGTACTTGAACTGTAGTGACCTTAGTCCTTTATTTGTTAACTCTGGTCCAGGGGGCTCCCGGGGCGGCGCGCAGTACGATGACGTCACGATCGCCGGGCGCAGGAGACCAGTGGAGGTGACCTCTAATGCCACGCAAACTTCGTCGGGAATTTTGCGGGAGTCGGTTCTCTCGCCGCACCCGGTCACACCCCGTTATCGCCCCCCGGAGATGCTAACGGGAGGCGCAAAGGAGGCCAATCTCTAGCCCTTTCTTGTTTTCTCTCAGCATACCATCCTGACTAATCAACATTGAATATGAATTTTTCTTTTCTTTTTGTTTCATCTGACCACAGGAATTGGGTCAGTCATCCCTCTGATTTCTACCCTGGTGATTCTCCAGGTAATCTCCACCCCCCATTTCCCCACAAGACATTGTTCTCAGCAGATAACTCCCGTCAGGCTCAAATGAATAGGTAATCTCATCAATATCAGGCATGGATGTTCGGTAGCTACCCTAGATGAGATAACAAATAAACTATTGTACCTAATGATCGTGAGTTCAATCTTCAATACCTGGGCTCCTTAATACATAAATCCCATTTGTCACAGCAACTGCAGCATAGAGCTGCAAGGAGAACTTTAAACCTGTGTGAACCCCCTTTAATTAAAAACACACCATGTTAATTACGCTCCTTTATGTAGAAAACTGGTCACAAAACCTCAATGAGGTGACAAAAATAATTCTTGTGTTGATGTTTGGTGCAAGGGGACATTTTCATTTTGTGCAATTTTAATCTGAAATTGTATTGATCCTAATTGTTGGAAATGTACTTAAAACAGGATGACAAATATTGAAATGGGTGTAACTTATTTTGTCTGGCCTGTAATTAAACTGTTCAGTGAGAGAGTAATTTAAATATATTCTCAAAGTCTTTCACCTCTGTGACCTTGTTCCATCTATCCCAGAATGATGTGATGAAAATCTTCACTTTCTGATAGGCAAAGCAGCCCCAAGCAAAATGAGTTTGAATATTTTCATTTCTAAAGAGTGATAGCCGACAGTAAAACTGTCCATATTTTGCACTACTTGGCATTTAGCTGGCCGTCTCTGCCATGGGCTGCAAGGTTGGCTGCTGTGAGAAATAGGGGTTGATGCACTGATGCTTTGCAACCATGGTTTTCAAACTTCTCTGCGTAGGAGACCCTCTAGAATTCTGCAGATCTCCGACAAATTTTGCGTACTTCTAGGGACACCCTGCCCTAGCTGACAGTGTCAGCTGCAGAAGGAAAAGAGTGCTATCATTGCAGAAAATGTTTTTATTAGTAGACAGCGACATAAATAATATATCAGTAAGGCAACAAGTGCGGATTTAAAAAGTACTCATGGGACTGGAATTTAAGGAGGATGGTGAGTTGGGGGCGGGGGGCATCCGAGGGGGAGGTTAAAGCATTTTTTTAGGTTAAAATGCCCCCCATAGTGTTTATTGCTGGAGGAAGTAGAAAAGTGATTCAGCAACAGTACAAAATATTTCCATCCACTCCTCCCCCAATACAACAACTTAGAAAAGCAAAAAAGGCTGTGGGGCCATTTTAACCTAACCCGCCCATCGTAAAACTGACGATGTCGGGTGCAACATTGGTTTTTCATTCCGTTTGATTGAAGTCAATGGAGTAATATTGGACAGGGTGTAAAACCGCCATTCCACCCAATCCTGTGGATTTCTTTTGCCTGGCAAGTTAGGTTAAAATTACCCCATATATGTTTCCGATTAATATTGGCAATATTGGGGGTTAAAATAAATGCCAGAGGAATAGAGAAATGTCACACTACCTATAAAGCATATTTTTTAACACATTTATTAAAATTGCCAAAAGTACTACCTATCCTTAAAGCAAAGAGGATTACATTTAATAGCCCTTCCAGAACATAAATGATGACTTCTGAACTCACTCATGATCCTGAACATCCTTTATAGTTCCCTTAAATTTTTTATAAGCCCATCCAATTATAAAATAGATTCTCACCTTTGTGGCGATCTGCATGATATAAGTGGAGACCTCTGGTGACAGTGTTCTGTAGTTAATATAAACACCTCTTGGGATATATATATATTTTTTTTACTGACTTCATATTTTATTCATTTCTATTTTTCAGTGCTTTGATTGATCATATCCTCCTCCTGAAGCGATTGAGAAAAATCAATAAAAATAACCTGAAATCTCATTAAAATTGCTAAAGACTCATAAATTCATTAATGTCAGATTAAAATACTTACAAGGCCAGTACCTCAGTAAGTAACTGACTTGTGTATATTAGAACAGTGATTACATTTCAAAACATATAAAGGTACATACTTCATTGACTGTAAAGTTTTGGAACATTCCTAGGTCATGAAAGGCGCAATATAAATGCAAGTTCTTCCTTCACTCTGGCACTAACCCATTCAGATAACGAGAGTTCTAGATTGATTCCTAATGTGTGCTGAGGTAGCTGATGTCAGCCGGAGGTGGTGGTGATGGGAACGACAATGGACCTCAGCATCCCAGATTAGATTCTCAAATTCTGCCCTCTTGAGCGCCCCGATTATAACTGCTCAATCATTGGTGGCCGTGTCTTCAGCTGCCTAGGCCCTAAGCTCTGGGGCTCCCTCCCTAAAGCTCTCCGCCTCTCTTTCCTCCTTTAAGATGCTCCTTAAAACCTACCTCTTTGACCAAGAGTTTGGTCATCTGCCCTAATTTCTTCTCATGAGGCTTAGTGTCAAATTTGTGTCTTACAGCTCTCCTGTAAAACGCCCTGGGACGTTTTACTCCATTAAAGGCGCTTTTTTAAATACAAGTTGTTGATGTTGTTATTGTAGAGAGATAAAGGGGAAAAAAATAAAGATGCAGCCAGGATTCCTGTTCCTGACTGGATGATGACAGGACCTGCTGGAATCTTTCATGCAGATAGCTACAAAAGTGTTAGTCGATTCTTAATTTTAATTTTAAAAGGGCTAGGGACAAGGGAATGTTTAGGACCAAGAATCAGTTCTGAGCCATCTTGTGTATGAGAAATGTGGTGCCTCACACCCATGCCGAGTCACCCAACTCACTCACTGTCCAGCAACATGAATGAAGAACAATCACTTGGGCAAGACATCTCCGGGTTGTCAACATCAATTGAATCTAACTCAGAATGAGTCGGTGTCGTCAGAGGAGATGGAAAGTGTTTTGTATGAATAAAGAGTCTGACTAGATACTGTGAGCTCAAAGTAAAGTGTGACCTTAGTCTTTTATTGCAGGTCTCCAGAGTGCCTCTCCAGCTTGTGAGGTCTCCTTAAGTACAGGTGCTCCCAAGGGATTGTGGGATCCCTTGGGACTCCAGGGAATGAGCCCTCTGGTGGCTACAAAATGTATTTACAGGTTTACGTATATAACGGAAAGAAAGTGGAGAAAGAGTGCAAGTACGAAAAAAGGAAAGGACTTGTAGTCTGATACTGTCAGCTTTCCCTAAGAAATTGTAATACTGTTCCCAAAGGCCGGCACTTTTCTACAACTCTACTGTGAGCACGAAGGACTAAGGTTTCACAAGTCTAAAGTGATCCCTTTCCATATTTTCAGTGAATTCAAGTAGTGCTTCATAGTGCAGTGTGCACCTCTAGACACTCTCAGTTCACCATGTCAAGTGTAATTATCATCATCATAGGCAGTCCCTCGAAATTTTGAGGAAGACTTGCTTCCACTCTAAAACTGAGTTCTCAGATGACTGAACAGTCCAATACGGGAATTACAGTCTCTGTCATCGGTGGGACAGACAGTCGTTGAAGGAAAGGGTGGGTGGGGTGTCTGATTTGCTGCACGCTCCTTCCGCTACCTGCACTTGTTTTCTGCATGCTCTCAGCGACGAGACTCGTGGTGCTCAGCGCCCTCCCGGATGCTCTTCCTCCACTTAGGGTGGTCTTTGGCCAGAGATTCCCAGATGTCGGTGGGGATGTTGCACTTTTTCAAGGAGGCTTTGAGGGTGTCCTTGAAACGTTTCCTCTGCCCACCTGGGGATCACTTGCCGTGTAGGAGTTCTGAGTAGAGCACTTGCTTTGGGAGTCTTGCATCGGGTATGCGGACAATGTGACCCGCCCAATGGAGCTGGTCAAGTGTGGTCAGTGCTTCGATGTTGGGGATGTTGGCCTGTTCGAGAACATTGACGTTGGTGCGTCTATCCTCCCAGGGGATTTGTAGGATTTTGCAGAGACAGCGTTGATGGTATTTCCCCAGCGAGTTGAGGTGTCTACTGTATATGGTCCACTTCTCTGAGCCATACAGGAGGGCGGGTATCACTACAGCCCTGTAGACCATAAGCTTGGTGCAAGATTTGAGGTCCTGGCCTCCGAACATTCTCTTCCTCAGGCGACAGAAGGCTGCGCTGGCGCATAGGAGGCGGTGTTGGACCTCGTCGTCGATGTCTGCCCTTGCTGATCATCGGCTCCCATAATTAGTAGCATTGTCAGCAGCTGCTCCACAGTTTGGATCACATGTATAGGTGTTCCAGTATTTGGAGAGCATTTGTAGAGCTTAGTATAAATCTCACTCCACATTTTAAAAACCTTTTAATTTAGTGCAAGTGCAAGTGGCTCCAGTCACTGGACCACAGTATTACCTAGGAGTACTTAACTGTTACATCTAGGTGACAATTGCTTTACAGCCAACTCAGACTGCCACTTTGGTTATATTTAAGTGTTCCACTTAACGAGGTGCAGATTTAATTTCTGTATTTCTGGCTTGGTCCTTTAAGCTGTGGATATGGCTGTATTAGCAGAATATACATAATTCAGGTGCCGCTGGATGCCAACTTAATTAAATTAGAAACTTGCTGATTGCAAGGAAACTAATGAATCAGAGCGACTGGAGAGCAGGTTTTATTAGATGGCAGAGAGGAGTGCAAATCTGGGGCAGAAATCTGTTCAAGTCAATAGATGTATCTGGGGCAGGTTACAATCCAAGAGCAGCAGAGATGCAGCTTGGATATTTGATTTTTTTAAATGATCGAATTCCTGATAATTTGGCCAGACGTTTAGAACCTGGAATTTAAAAAATAAAACCAAAGCAAAATACTGCGGATGCTGGAACTCTGAAATAAAAACAGAAAATGCTGGAAACATTCAGCAGGTCAGGTAGCATCTGTAGGGAGAGAAACAGAGTTAACGTTTCAGGTCGATGACCTTTCGCTTGATATTGCCTGCTGATTATTTCCAGCATTTTCTGGGTTTTTTTAATAGTTCAATAATAACTGGTATTTGTATAACACCTTTAATGTAATAAACTGCCTCCAAGCTGCTCCTTGTCAGAGAGAATAAAATGAGCATGAGCAGAAGGATTAGGAAAGAAAGAAAGACTTGCATTTCATGACCTCAGGGTGCCGCAAAGCACTTTACAGCCAGTGAAGTCCTTTTGGAGTGTTGTCGCTGCTGTAATGTCGGAAACACGGCAGCAACAATTTGTACAAATCAATGTCCCACAAACAGCAATGTGATAATGATCTGTTTTTAGTGATGTTGGTAGAGGGATAGATATTGGCCAGGACACTGGGGAGAACTCCCATGCTCTTCTTCGAAACAGTGCCATGGGATCTTTTATATCCACCTGAGAGAGCAGATAGGGCCTCACTTTAACATCCCATCTGAAAGATGGCAGCTAAAGCAGTGTAGCACTCCCTCAGTAGTGCACCAAAGTGTTAGCCTACACTTTTGTGCTCAAGTCACTGGGGCAGGGCTTAAACCCACAACCTCCGACTCAGAGGCAAGAGTGCTACCCACGGAGCCACGCTGACACTGCTCAGAGAGGTGATCGAACATACTGCAGAAAATACTTTGAGAGGAGTTTTAAAGGCCAGTAGCAAAGTGAAGAGACTGAGGGAAGGATATATTGGGACTTAGACAGCTCTATCACTAAGTTCGGGATGTTGGGATAGGAGGTTGGGAACGGGAGAAATGCAAGGCAGACCAGTCTAGACTACAGTTTGGTTATAATTTTATAGAAACTGATTAATCTCCCACTCTGTTGCTCACAAACAAAACAAAAATTGTCTCTCTTCCTGTAACTGTCACTTTGCTTCTCTCCCAGGGTAACATTGCCTCATCTGAGTCAAGGATACAGCAGGATGCTATGGTGAGTCTGGCACACAGATTTTAAGGCAGCAGCAGCATGGCTAAATTGACTGATTTCCCAAGTATTGGCCCTGCACCAGTAGCAGAAACAGTACACACCATATCAGCTGATGCCAAAGACTGACACAGTTCTCCATCTGCTGAATAATCATGCTTCTAGTTGGCAGCATCTCTCCAATGTACTTTTGAGGTCGGGTGGGAGGGATGAGCAGTTGTTCAAGGAGAGCCAGCGTGTGAGGCTGTCCCTGTAAGAGAAGCAGAGCTGGTACAACCAGCCTCAATGTCACCGAGCAGAACTGGAATATTTGGGGTCGGGTCTAAGTGACAGGAGGCAGAGTAGAGCATTAGCACTTGGTGTCTCATTAGGAGACGTCAAAGCAGAGCTGCAGCAATCTGGATAGCGTTGGTGGAAGGGACTGAATGAGTGACCAGAACAGAACTGAAGTTCTCGCAGAAGGTTTGGAAAGAGTGGCTAAAGCACCTGGGGTGGAAGATTAATTTAGGGGCAAGGTCATGAATTTTCATGGTAGTTAAAAGCAAGCAGATTTCTGAATCACACCCCCATCCCGCCTTCCCCAACCCAGCTTCCCCCCATATGATTGTCTGCGCTAACTGCATGATATCAAAGAACAGACTCTCAATGTATGACAGAAACAAAAGGGCTGAATGTAAACCTGCCCACTTGGCAATGTTCCCAGTGTTTGAAGACCAGGGCTTCAAACCTAGAACCAAGCTCATGTTCTACAGAGCAGTGGTGATAACTGCCCTCCTATATGGCTCAGAGACATGGACTATGTACAGCAGGCACCTCAAAACAATGGAGAAGTACCATCAACCCTGCCTCCGCAAGATCCTACAAATCCATTGGCAGGATAGGCAAACCAATGTCAGTGTCCTCGCTCAGGCCAACATCCCCAACATCGAAGCATTGACCACGCTCGATCAGTTCCGCTGGACGGGTCACATCATCCGCATGCCTGACACGAGACTCCCAAAACAAGCACTCTACCCAGATTCCGACCTGGCAAGTGAGCCCCAGGTGGGCAGAGGAAATGCTTCAAGGACACCCTCAAAGCCTCCTTGAAAAAATGTAATCCCCACCAACACTTGGGAATTCCTGGCCCAAAACCACCCAAAGTGAAGGAAAAACATCCAGGAAGGCGCTTAACAGCTCGAGTCTCTTCGCCGAGAGCAAGCTGAAGCCAAGCGTTGACAGCGAAAGGAGCACGCGACAACCCAGGCACCCCACCCACCCGTTCCGTCAACCACTGTCTGCCCCACCTGTGACGGAGACTGTAGATCCCACATTGAACTCTTCAGTCACCTGAGAACTCATTTTTAATGTGGAAGCAAGTCATCCTGGACTCGAGGGACTACCTATGATGCCGATGATGATGATGTTCCCTATAAGCTGTGCTTTGTTCTGCCCGGCCTGTTTCTTTTAATGTGTGGTCCCCTTAAATTTCCGCACATGCGCGGTATTTACAACGGAGAAGTCGGTGAGCGGTCTGTATCGGACCTTTCCCATTGCGGCCGTGCAGCTTAGAGGGCACAGTGGGTGGGCAGTTAGAATGGCCACGCCGATTTGCACCTTCTGATCCCGCTGCTTTCCCGCGGGTTGAAATGTTAATCTGCTGTTTTTCGCAGGCAAGCGGGACACCTGTCGGAAGGCAACGGGGGTCCTTCTTTAAATATGCAGATCAGTTTCCAATTACATCATCGGGGCCCGACTTCAATTTTAACCTGTGGGGAAGCCGCCAGGCCAAACTGGTGGCAAGCAGATCCGGGGCTAGATGAGGCCTAGAAATCTAAGTTATTTTTATATTCTTGTGAGCCAGGAGGATAAGGAGTGCTATTTTGGGCGACACAAGAACATCTTGGGCTTATCCTGCCCCGGGCTTTAACTCCCCTTTCCCTGACCGCAAGACCCTCCAAACCCCCCTCCTAATTATTTACCTGACTGCTGGGGATCAGTCCTTCAGGTCCCCGGCTATGGCCTCTTGCCACCTGAAAACCTGTTCCCACACAATGGCCAGCTTACACTTCTCACTGGGTTCGGGCAGGAGACAGATGGGGTCATGCAGATGAGGCCCAGAAGTTAACATCTCCCAGGACTCATGCTGCGGAGGACCGAATGGTTTCCCGTCCGCATGAGGCCTGGGAGATGTTAATTTCTGGGCCCCGCCCACACGACTCTCACTGGGAGTTAAAATCACGACTAAAAAATTTAATTATAGAGATAGAAATTGCAAGTTACAATTAGAACTCATTTACATCAACTGAGAAGTTTCTCTACCAGTTTAAAAAAGACACTCAGTATTATGAAAGTTATATAGATTGCACTGTTGAATTTGACTGGTCTGTTAGTGACAATGTAGTTTCCCTCACGTTCCCTCAACCTGCTAAACTAATATGCTACTTAGAAAATACCATGTATTCCAAAAATGAAGAAGTAGGGTACAAAACACAAAGTAAACTGATAATTTCAATTGAAAAATATTTATTTAACAGTATATAAAAGAACTCAGCAAAAATTGAACATGGTCAGTTTCCCAGACGTGCTATAATTTTGAATTGTATGTTTAGCTGACATTCAAATGTATTTGTCCTCATTTTCAACTTGCATTGGTTCACGGCTGGGGTAAGTGGATAGAGTAATTCATGAACATGAAGTGCTTCAGTCAAAAAGTTGGCAGATTTGGTCACATCCTATGCACTGTATACTATCAGTTAGTCACGTAGCTGCGGTGATGGTAGCTATGGATAAGAACATGACCCAGACTTTTTTCCTTTCCTGACTAACAGAGCACTACTCAATGGCTTAATGGGAAAATGCACTGTTTGAATTAGTACTGAGCGACATAAATCAAGAAATTCCCAAATGCAATCCCTGCTCCATTACTGAGTTAGTTGATCTCAACTAGGGCACATTTGGTGCACTACAAATGACCTTGGCATGCCTGTTGCCCCTGGTGGTAAAGGCTTGGTGTGATGCTCCACAGTCAAATAATTTGCCAGCGCTCACACAATGAAGAATGGGAACTTAGGTAAGATAATGGAGAAACCCATTACCCAGCAAGAGTTAGCAACTTCAAGAGAAATCGCGACAACACTGAAATAAAAACACCTTAATGCCAGGTGTAATAATGAAATTTAAACTTCTTTAAATGAAAGTTCAATTCATAACTCAATTCCTATTTTTTTTTTAATGTCCCACATAAAATTTAGACACTTAAGAAGGAAGGTCCCTTGAGCAAGAATAAAGAAAGACTTGCATTTATAGAGTACATTTAACGAACTCAAGGCATTCCAGAGCACTTCACAGACAATGAATTGGTTTTTAAGTGTAGTCATTGGCCCAGAAATTGCAGTCGAGGGCTTCCCTCCAACGCAATAATTTCTACGAAAGGACCTGGTGGTCCCGGAGGTTCGGCGACTTGTGGCCCTGGCGCTCTATGCAAAGGCCAGCGTAGGGGCTCATGTATCTCAGAATCGTACAGGTTTTGTACGGATCTCTGGGATCACGTGGGCTGGCCCAACCTATCAGAGTAGGGGGATCCCATTCATAATTTTGGTAATTCCATATGTACGGAGCTGCTATAAGTATGAATGGCAATACCCCCAAAAGCACAGAAACATTGAAAATAAATTTAAAACACATATTACATGTTTAAAATGAATTAAAATGCAATTTAATTAAATATTTTATACAAAATATTATTTTTTTGAATTAAAAAAAAAAATGTTTTAACAAAGTTAAAAATAAACTTACCTTAATGGATAGGGTTTATAATATATAAATGAGTGAGAACATTTTATTTTTCTATTTTTTAAAACCCTTACATTCGTAAAAGCAAGCCTTACCCCAGCTTTACCAGCGTAAGAATTTGAAGGACATTCACTGGCGGGAGTTGAACAAGTAGCCCCCAACACTTTGCCCACAGAGACTCTTTTCCTTTGCATGTGTGCAATTTGTCAAAATAATTTTTGAAATCAAGGCATTGCTTAACCAGAAGCCAATGTAGGTCAGCGAGCACAGGGGTGATGGGTGAGTGGGACTTGGTGCGAGTCAGGACACAGGCAGCCAAGTTTTGGATCACCTCTAGTTTACATAGGGTAGAATCTGGGAGGCCAGCCAGGAGTGCGCTGGGGTAGTCAAGTCTAGAGGTAACAAAGGCATGGATGAAGCAATTTATTTAAATTTGTTGGGACCAGGCAGGTGAAGCATGCCAAGTTCTATAAATACTTGCATAAATTTGGCAAAGGTACAGAAGAATGAAATAAAATATACTTTCAAGCAGCGCTATGGTAAAGCAGTTCACTGAATATTACCTGTGACCAGATGCAGTGGCATTCTGTCATGGTCACTAAACTCAGTGGGTGTGTCGACCACAGGAAAGAGCAACCTGAGTCAGAAATAACCAACTGGTGAAAAAGATGGAAATGTTCAGCTTTCTCTTACTTGGTGTTGCACAAGTTATGCAAGAGCTTATTGTGCTATTAGCATGATGCACACTGTCTTGCTAACTAAATATATTTTTACAATAATTTAACCCCCACATTTTCCTCTTAGTCTCCTGAAGGCACTAACTTATACTAGAGTATAGCAGCTTTGTAAATGTAAGTAAAACAGTTCCTGCCATTGTCCACTGTATTCACAACGAATAACCTGCAGTAAGTGCTGATTGATGGTATCCAAGCAGTACAAGAGTCCACTAACAATTTCTACTTCTGACCATTACCACGAGATCACCCAAATCTTCTCCACTCCTTTCCTCAAGGCAGTGACTCATGTTGGGGTATGGTATTAACAGGCACCAAAAGCCCTTCAGTATCTCACCCAAGGGGATATTGTTCAGGTGTGAGCCGAGGGCTTCACATGGGACGTCACAACTGAGCCCAATCGTGTCCTGGTTTTTCATTATGACATGTGTACTTCCCATCAGGGGTCACTGGATGCTGACCAGGAGCGGGAATCCGAGCTGATTTTTGAAATAGATTGTAACAAGTTGTAATGACTGGAGGGGCAGGAAGTGCAACAAATGAGAAGAGGTAGGATTGGTGCATTCTCCATGAGCTGTAACCCAGGTATCACTAACAACTTTTAACAGACAGACCCCATTGTAGAAACAATTGTATGAACAGCCTGTAAAGATGGGCTTTTGCTCAGCTCACCTGGAGCCAGTGCCACCTGCAGCAAGGACTTGCAATGGCTGTGGATGGCAATGCTACTTCCTGAATACTATCCCAGAAGGTGTTCTTTCACATCTGCAGTGGGATTCTATTTCATGTATGTTACGGCACAGTCATCAAAGTCGGTGCTTCCATTGATTGCAACTCCCCAATATAAAGGGGACAGTGTCACGACAGTGTACACAGGTGCTTGGGCTTTTGAAAGCTTTTAATCTCATGTGTTTCAATTTAGGTGATTTGGCTTCACCGTGTTAGTGTTCTTGCTCTGTATCTGCAGAATAGGATGTGAAAAATGTCTGGGGTTCTGTACAAACTGACTCTCAGTCAGCCTCATTTCTCTTCCACTTGTTTCTGAGAGACAATTTATTTTGCTCTCCAGCCAGCCAATAAGGAGAGCGTTCTCTGATTTGGAAACTTCTCGCAAACATGTCAGGATATTCTCACATGAAAACACATCATTAGAACACAAACAACAGCCATCAATGTTCGTGTGCACCTTAAACAAATTTGCTCCTTAATTGCTGAATGTTGTGAGATATCAGTTATATATTTCTATTTAGACTATACATGAAGAGTATCACCAAGCTACTTTTTTTGAAAATTTACAAATAAATAATAGTCCTGACAATTACCTACTGCAAATGACAGCTTCAAATAGAAGTGGTTGTCATTACTGTGATATCCAACCCATTTACATTGTCCATCAGATTCCATGGCACAGTATAGGGTTGTCAACTCTGGTTGGACCTATTCCTGGAGGTTTCATCACATGACCTCCTGCCTTCAATTGCCCCACCCTATGCTCCTGCCATTGGTCACCTGACACGTCCATCCTCGGGGCGCCCTGCCTTCCCACGCCAATTGGCAAGTGAAACGACACTTTGTTACCCGACTGGACAATTCCTGACCGTCAGTCAAACAGCCTTTTATCCCCAGCTTAGTATTTTACAACTAATAAATGAAAAGGATCAACGAAAGTGAAGCAGTGTGCTGGAGAATAATCGTCAATTGCTGGAGACTCCAGAATATTCCTGGAGGGTTGGCAAACTTACAGCAACAGCATCAGCTGTGGCTCAGTGGGTAGCACACTCGCCTCTGTGTCAGAAGGCTGTGGGTTCAAGTCCCGCTCTGGGGACTTAAGCACACAAATCTAGACTGACATTCCAGTGCAGGGCTGGAGGAGTGTTGGACGATACATTAAACTGTCTGCTCTCTCAGGTGGATATAAAAATTCCTTTGGCACTATTTCGAAGAAGAGTAGAGGAGTTATCCCTGGTGTCTTGGCCAATATTTATCCCTCAATGAACATCATTAAAACAGATGATCCAGTTATTATTACATTGTTGTTTGTGGGACCTTACTCTGTGCAAATTGGCTGCTGCATTTCCTACATTACAACAGTGACTGTACTCCATTGGCTGTAAAGCGCTTTAGGATGTCTAGTGGTCGTGAAAGGCACTATATAAATGCAAGTCTTTCTTTCTTTAACATAGAACCTACTGTGTGACTTTAAAAGTTATAACTGAGACTTTCATTTTCTGATCACAAAGTGGCTGTGATAGTTGAGAAGATCCATACAGCAGAGCAATGTGAAAAAATACACGCTGGCCAGTATGCCTTGAAAAGAAAATGATGTCTCTAGCCTCCAGCTTCACCAGCAGCAGCTATATATGTTTACTGCTAACAGTGCTGCGCCTCTTACATGGGAAATATTACCTCTCGATATGGTCCAATGGAGGCTCCTTATTTACATTAAGACACTGTCACAGAACTCAGGGCTGCCACTTGCAATGCTGTGATGTAAAAGCAGCAAATAAGCGAGTTCTGAAATCAGAAACTTGAAAGCTCTACCATGCTGGGTAACATGAGAATTATGAATTATTTATGTAGCCTAAATTTTCGGAGCCTCCCCAATGGGCCTGTGTGTAAAAGCACTGCCTGGTGTAGAGGTAAAGCGTTCAGGTCAGAAGGTGGCTGCTTTCATTTCACCTACTCTATGTTAGCTGATCTCAAGGGCAGCAATTGAGGTGCTGCAATTGGTCTCAGTTGTGCTGGGATGGAGCGGAGGGAAATCACTCAGGGTTCCCACTGCAAACCATTATCCAGTGACACCTTCTAGAGGGTGTGCAAGTGAGGACATGGATAAAAATAAGACCAGACTTGATCTTGACGGACAAATAGTCTGCCAATGCTCGCTGTCTCATGAACAATGGCCACTTGGGCAGGGTACTGGACGGCATCTAGTGTCTGTAAAACTTCACTCCAGCACAAGCCAGTGACTTCAGAAGAAACATTTTTGGGGTGAGGGGGGAGACTAATTTATATTTCTATCTGTTCAGCTATGTCTCCTGGTTCTGCTTACGCTATCATTTTTAATGGCAGCAATGATTTGTCTCTCTCTCGAAAGCAGAAATTTATAAATCTTGTGAAAAAGTAATCCGTAATCTGATTAAAAATGCAAATCTAGAACCCTGGGAAGATAACAATCCATCTGGCCCTCCTCTACATGATTAATTTATGTTAAAGAATATAAGTCCAGATGGCATCAGGTTAACTGCTTGCCTTTTATACTGTAAACGTTTATCTCCTGAGGACTGAAGATGGGGTTAATGACTAATTGAATTCTAATGTATATAGCTTTCACACAAACAGTTTTACCATCCAAATAGAGAATACATGTTAATAAATGCTCGAGCTACATTTGGAGCAATAAAAGGATAAGGGGAGTGAATGAATAAATAATAGGATCAAGTCTATTAATCAAACAATTACAGAAAAGTGCCAACAACTCCACATTACAAATGAACTCTATCGCTTAGTTTGTGTTTAAAATACAGTACAAATTGTGGAGTGGAACATATTGGTCTCCTGCCTCATGATGTGAGCAAATAAAAGCTCCAGTCAGCAGGTTTATGGAATTAATAGTTGAGCCATACAGACAAGGTAGGTGTGAGGTTCAACACTGAGTTTGTTGATCTCTGCTGGGGTGGAAGGGGTGGGTCAGTAGGGATTCCTATAATAGAGATCAGGGATCAGTGTCTCTGCATTAAAGACATTAAATTGGCCTGGATTGCTATCTGTGTCCCCTGGTGACAGTGCATGTGTGGACACTCAGAGAAGACAGAGATCAGGTCAGATGTGATGGTTCTCTCATTGTTGGAGCTGATACGTGAATAATGTCTACGTGAATGAACTGCCAGAGGATGCTGAATACCCCTGTAACAAGGTATCAGGAGAAGAAGGAAAGTAATAACATTTGCAAGAAAGGAGAATAAAGTCTTGTTGATGCGTAAAATGTGATTTGATTAATGGCAAATGTAAGAAAGATAACAAAAAGGGAGGTAATGTACTTTTAAAATGGGTACCAATGAGGACTTGGTAGTTTGCACAGTGCCCTCTCATCTCTGTATCCAATCACATTAAGACAAGATAATTCTTAGTTGTGATGGCTTCTAAGGTTAAGTAGACTGTCAACACAGGAAGAAAGGCCATTTCAACAAAAGGGCTGTTGGTACCCATGACACTGATCCCAGGATAAATGACAACTTTAGGAAGCCCGGGGAGAGTGGGGTGAGAGGTCGGGGGGCGGTGGGGGGGTTATGGGGAAAGAGGAGAATACACAAGGGAAATTTGGAGGAGGGAAAAGAAAACATGAAACTGCTGCTTTATAAACAGAACGGTTATACCAGCAAATGGGTAGAAACACAAATTTACAGAGCTGCTTTCAAAAGCAACTGTATACCTGTACTATGAACTGGGCATTAAATTCTTTTGAGAATCAAGCCCTTTTCCATCATTTATATGACATTACTGCTCCATGTTTGACAGAGGCGTTTATAGTCCTGTTTTATACTATAAGATCACAATGTCAAACGTTTGCTGAAATTAAGTAAATTTGAACTCATTATTTTCCCTCTTAGAATCATAGAAGAAGCATAGAATGGTTACAGCATGGAAGGAGGCCATTCGACCCGTCGAGCCCGTGCCGGGTCTCTGCAAGAGTGCCTCAGCTAGTCCCACTCCCCACCCTTTCCCCATAGCCCATAGAATTGAGGCAAACTTTCCACCACCACACATTAGGAATTTGCTCTATAGGAAAGCGCAGGGGCAAACTCATGTCTATCTGCGGTACTAAAGTTCTTATCTACTTGCATTCATGAATGTATGTATTGTGCCAAGAAGGTGTGATATTGCATTAATTACACAAAACACGAGAAAAGCAAAATGAATGTTGAAATGGCACTTATGAAGAATTTGGTTTAAATCTAAGTACAGTTTATGCTGGTTAAAATTTAATAAAATACAAGGAGACGTTTTCTGAGTAGAATTGACTAACTCTTATTTGAGATCAATTCTTCGAAAAGCTAACGTTTCTGCTTCTGAAAAGGAAAGCAGATTTAATCTGGTGATCTGTAAAACATTTCTTAACTCAGATTATATCAAAAACAAAATTGATATATTTGTTTGTGCTCAACGTTTCCTCCGTGCTTGTTACAAATGGAATGCTTTTAATGGTACTGCCACTTTTGTTGAATTGTCCATTTTATACTCACTCACACTGATTTTCTGTCTCAGCCTGACCTGCTCCCATTTCTACAGAATTTTCTGTATTTGACAGGAATATTGGTTCAACTTTACAAACTGTGCTGCTCATTTTATGTCTACTTTTTAAAAATTGGCTATTGAGAATTTGAAAACAATCTGATGTTGTAAAATAACTGTTGACAGGCTACATGATCTTTTAGGCTAAGAAGATATTAAAAATCACTTAAAATGTAATACGGTTTATATCATCTATCGGTGACCATTTTAAGATGAATAACAGTTCCTCCACACAAAAACAGAAATGACAGGAAACTGAGATCTTGAGAAACAAAAAGATATAAAAGGATGATAATGCAAAGGGGAGAGCAAATAGTCACCTCGAGCTAAGTGCCACCTTCCAGCACAAAGGAAAAAAGAAAGGTTAAGTAAAAGAGGGGTGGTGAGGCGGGGTGCAATTCCTGTATCCTCCTCCTTTGACATTGACAGTATAGCTGGAGGCTGACAGGCAAAATGAGATTATCTGCCAGTCCTATCTCTGGTGCCCCTACTGTACTGTATACCTGCATGAAGTAGGCATACAGAACATATACAAGTGGCTCCCACATACTGAAGAGCAGTTTCCTTACAGCGATTGGCTGATGTAAGGTGATCAGCCTTCCTGGAAATGGCCCAGTTTTTGAAATATTCCTTACTTATTTGCCGAACCTGTCTTCAGCGGTTGGCCAGTATCTCAATTTCTGGTCCTCCCTACATAGTGGGCTACCCAGCTGTGCCAATACTAGTGCGGGGACCCATCCACTTTTGCCAGTATGGACGTGCAAATAACTGTTCAGCAGAAGGGAAATTCTGCTGTGCCATTATTACAGTGGCGGGGCGTGATCGCAGGTTTCTAAGACTCAAGTGTCACCAGGCCATTTGACTGCGAGAACCCATCGCTGAACCTTATCCTATCCTGATCTGCACTTTCCAATAAGGGTTTAATGGATAATGATTAGGAGCAGAAATTCTGGCTGTTTTTACTACTCGTTGGTCCAGGGGACCAATTGCAATATCACTATTGACACCCTGGCTGTGATCAACCAGCTCAATACATACCAAACGTTGAATCTAGAACCTTCCTGGTCTGTACATTTCAGTTCCACATTGGGTACCATATAATGGATGTCCATACCAACTGAACCATAAGGAGAGCTCCAACCAACATCAATTGTGAACTCAATTAACATGACTTGGAGGCAGTGGTGTGCAACTTTGCTAATGAAAATGATCTTTCTCCGATTAATGAATCAATCAATCTATTATCCAAGTCCCTACTGCACAGCCAGCAACCACCAGGGTCAAAATTAGTGAGAGCGCTGCCATCATTTCGGTTTCTTCCAGCTGCACCCAGTTATTACGCAAGTGTACAAAATGCACTTGAGCTTCTCATATGAACAGTATCTTACTGCATTGCAACCCCTACTCCCTCTTTTTATAGGTTAAACGAATTCCACACTTTTGTATACATTAGGGGTATACATTGAGGAGCAGTAAATATAAACTATGTGTAGAACAAAGAGCAATACAAAGGGAAAGTTCTGTTCTATAGGTAAACTGAAGTGAGAACTTGCACAATATCATCTTAGTGCTATATAAAAAACAGTTCTTGGACCCCAGATTGCTCAATAAGTCTACCCAGTGGATAGTTGACTCAAAAATACCAAGCAAGTCCTAGGTTCAATCCTTAATCTGTACTGAGTTAACTTGTCGCAGCCAGGGCCGCTTTATGATACTGCAATGGACCTGAGTGCCTGTGGTTTAGGAAGGGGAAAATTGGCCAAGGTTCCCGCTGCTGAACACTCTGAATGGCCCCTGCTATAAATGAATGTGTGCAGCCGTCAGGTGAAATCACCTATGATACCACCCCCTCCCCGGTGGTTGAATAGCCTGCCAACAGTTACTAGCAAGGTTCACGTATTAATAATGGCAACTTGGATGAGTATTGGAGGGCATCCAGCACCCGTAGAACCTTGCCTATCAAGTGCCAATGGCTTCAGAAGTGAAGGACAGGGAGAACCCAAAATCCTCCACGAACAGTTGGAGTTTTTCCAATATTCTTTAAGTAAAGAAAGAACTTGCAATTATATAGCACCTTTCACTACCTCAGGATGTGCTGAAACACTTCACAATCAATGAAGTACTTATCAAGTGTAATCACATGTTTTTCTTATGTAGGCAAAGTAGCAGCCAATTTTCACACAGCAAGATCCCACAAACAGCAAATGTAATAAATGTTCAGTTAGTTTGTGGTGCGGTTGTTGAGGGGTGAATTTTGGCCATGTCACTGGGAGAACTCATGCTATTCTTTGTATCGTGCCATGCAATCTTCTACTTCAAGTAGAACAGGTAGACCTGACCTCAGTACAATATTTCATCTGAAAGTACTAATAACAATACTTCCACTCAAAATACTCTTCTGCAAACCATTGTATAAACAGGATGTATCATGAATGAATCATTAAGTCTTCAAAACAAAATCTAGAAAAAACTGAAGCGAGAGTTTAGAGTTCCTTAAATTATGTAGATAACTATTTACACTGGCCAAACCTTAGTACACAGATGAATAATGAAAGTGGAAGAATAGCTATAGAACAACCCATTTATTGGAAATCCCCATATTTATTATAAAGACCATATAAAGGATTGCATGTTGCTTTCAGGGATATGTTTAACTGGAATACTTTACTGATACTCAGAAGAGGTGAACAGTGTTCTCTCTACTATTGGTCATACTGGTAGAGATGATAATATTGACAGGAAATAGTTGATAACAAATAAAGTGTATGTGATGTTTTAGCTATATATGTCTACACCGACTGTGTTTGTCAGTGAAGATTAATGTTCAGCTCCCTTAATGGCTATGTATTACTATTCCACATTGACCAAAAGTTCCAATGTTAGGTCATCTCAGCTGACATGCTACAATTGAACTCAGCATCCTTGGGCTCGGGAGTGGGGGAAATCATTGGTGAAGTAACCTAAAGTACAGATTTGGAAATCCCAAACTCTGTCTAAATCCAACCTTAGATTTATGTTCTGCCCAATGTGCCGCAGAGGTCTCCTTGCAGGGTATAACACATTGATCCTCACTAATCTCAATGACTGACAGTGTAGGCAATAAGACTCAAATGATTTTAAAGATACAAGGGTCCAGGCAGCTGAAATGGCTCAATAGGTACATACTCCAGGTGCTTTGATACTGACGAAGATCTGGATACAATTCCTGAACTGTGCTGAACTAGATAATCTCAGATAGGTTATGAGACTGGTAGGGCATTACAATTTGCCTCAGCTAGGGAGTGGGAAGAAAAATTCAGCTGGAATTTCGGCTCCAAATCTCTATCAAGTGACTTCTGCTGCAAAATGTGTTGTGATGAGTTAGGACCCTCCTGACCTCTCAAAGGCTTAATTCAGGAGTGTGATGGAATGCTCACCACTAGCCTGGATGAATGCAGCTGCAATAACACTCAAGAAGTTCGACACCATCCAGGGCCTAGAGAGTGCAGTTCAATTAATCAGTGATCTGCCACTGAACTCAATATCCAACCCCCCCGTCACTGGCAAACTGTGGCTGCGGTATACAGGATCTACAGGGTGCTCTGCAGCAACTCAGCAAGATGACTTCAACAGCACCTCCCTCCCCTACGATCTTTACTACCGCAAAGAAAAAAAGAAAGGCTTGCATTTATATAGTGCCTTTCTCGACCACCGGATGTCCTGAAGCGCCTTACAGCCAATGAGGTACATTTGAGTACAGTCACTGTTGTAATGTAAGAACAGCAATGTCATGGGAGCATCATCACCTTCAACTTTCTCTCTAAGTCACACACCATCCTGACTTGGGGATATATCACTGTTCTTTCGTCATTGCTGTGTCAATATCCTTTAATTCCCTACCTAATATTATTGTGCAAATAGTATCATAACAAAGATGGCAGCAGTTCAAAGAGAAGGCCCACCAGCACCTGCTCAGGGTAACGAGAGATGGTCTTGCCACCATCGTTAGCATTCTAAGAACAAATAAAAATCATGGAAACAGCAGATAACAACTTGTATTTATATTGCGCTTTTAGCGTAGTTAAACGTCCCAAGGCGCTTCAAAGGAGTGTTATAAGACAAAAAAAATTGACACCAAGCCACATAAGAAGAAATTATGGTAGGTGGCCTAAAACTTGTTCAAAAAGGTATGTATTAAGTAGCGTCTTAAAGGAGGAAAGAGGTACAGAGACGGAGAGGTTTAGGCAAGGAGTTCCAGAGCTTGGGGCCGAGGCAGCTGAAGGCACGGTTACCGATGATGGTTGAGCAATTATAATCAGGAATGCTCAAGAGGGCAGAATTTGAGGAGTGCAGATATCTCAGGGGGTTGTGAGGCTGAAAGAGATAGGGAGAGGCGAGGCCATGGAGGTATTTGTAAACAAGGATAAGAATTTTAAAATTAAGGCGTTGCTTAACAGGGAGAGAATGTAGGTCAGCGAGCGCAGGGATGATGGGTGAACGGGACTTGATGCGAGTTAGGACACGGGCAGCCGAGTTTTGGATAACCTCAAGTTTACGTAGGGTAGAATGTGGGAGGCCAGCCAGGCATTCGTTGGAGTAGTCAAGTCTAGAGGTAACAAAGGCATGGATGAGGGCTTTAGCAGCAGATGAGCTGAGGTAGGGGCGGAGACGGGCAATGTTACGGAGGTGGAAATAGGTGGTTTTAGTTATACCGTCGCTATGTGGCTGGAAGTTAATTTCAGGTTCAAATATGACACCTAGGTTGCGAACAGTCTGGTTCAGATAAGAGAGGTAGACTGTCAATATCCACTGTCCAGGCTCACACATGGAGAACAATCTCTGGGGTGAGGTATCAAGAGCTTTCAGTTTTCCAAAGAAAGGAGGGAAAATTGAAATAAAGTAATAAAATGTATATGGAGGGAAATAAAAAGGGAGCCTCTCTAACAGTGATTAACTGTAACTGAATCAATTTTAAAATGAACGGCTGGAGCTAACCAAAACCTCATGTTCTTCCCACTGACATTCTCTTAAAAGTACAAGTGTTAAATATCCATAATGTGATCATAACAATCTCAAATTAAGCAGAGTTTCCACCTCAAGGAAAGGAAAATCTGATATCACGAACATCACCCTTTGTACAAGAGCAGCCAAACTGAGCAACACTGGCTGAACTGATGGCTTGCTTGAGCATCACTCTTGAAAAGTGGCCACCAAGGCATAACAGATCTTAACGGAGAAAGTTGTGGGTGAAAGCCTACAAAATAATTGAATTGAATCTGTATCAAAGGCAAAGCAGGTGAAAAATGGATAAATGCACCTTGGGGAAGTTTAATGTGTAAGAGGGGGAGCACCTCATTAAAACTATTGGTAGGAAACCATCATAAAAAAGAAAATTGTGGTTTTTGGTTTTCCACTAAAAGTGCTTTCACTGCAAATTAAACACGTATTTCAGGCAAGATGAAAGGCAAACACGAGAACACAAACTCATAAATAGAACCGTTTTTAAGCTTTTCCACTTACACAAGTAAGTTTTATGCAGCTCATAAAAACAAGGAAAATACTGTGGTTCAAGAAAGCGTTAATATGTGTCTTTGTAGAAACCAACCATATTTCCCCAGAGCCAATTAACTTTTGCCCACAGGCTTAAGGTAGGAATCGGGCATCTGAATTTGACTTTTATGTATTGGTGATGTTAATGTTTAATGTCTCTCCTTGCCAGTGTAGTGCACTGACATCGAGGAGACCCTTCCTCCAGGAACTGATTTAAGACTCCACTGGCAGACGTATATCAGCAGTAATTGGTCTAAAGACTGCAGAGCTGCACAACAATAACCTGATAAAGTTATAATACATCTCAGGTCATATTCAATGCTGCAGGATCATTTTTCTAAACGGTCACTAACTGAAAAGATCACCTGACTCTGTGCAAAATAAAAACCTGCAGACACCGCACAACTGACAGTTTTATTAGCTGAAACAATTTGACTCGAAAGGTTTATTTAGCAGATGAAATCTAAAACAGCGATAGTTAAAGACAATTGTCAATGAAGCAACAAGAAAAGAGGACCACAATAAATGAACGATAGGAAAGGGTAAAATAATAAAATAAGAGGCTAACATTCTTACAGGGTTAGTGGCAATTTTACTGAATTAAATGAGGAACTGCATGACATGCGGGTAAACTGAAATCCCCTAAGTTTGGTATTTCATTCGTCCTGGAAGATTTATGAATGTATAGGGATATTTTTTTCCTAATTTCTGTTCCATATAGGAAGAGTGTTATCATCATAATCCTGTCTTTCCTCATCTTAATGGCCTCACTGACACCTGAAGTTATAGGTAAACTTCCAAGAAGTTCAGCTCCATTATAAAGTTATCATTTAGATTGACAGCTTTATAAAAAGGACAATCTGTTTCTTTTTCAGTATATTTAATCATACAAATCATGATATTTTTCTTGCTACTTCACCCAATTGTCAATCAAAGTTGCCGTCGGTTGCCTATGTACAACATAGGATCCCGATTACATATAAAAAGGACCTACTGCCTGAAACAGGCAGACACTCCAGCCACCCAGCGGAAGGCTCCTTTGAGTATGGTAGTGACTGATGCTCCAGCATAAATGGGGCAGTAAGCCATCTTTGTGACCACTACCACCCTAAGAAATCCTATTGAAGGAAATTTCAAACATAGGAATTCATATTTTGTTATTGAACATAAGAACATAAGAATTAGGAACAGGAGTAGGCCATCTAGCCCCTCGAGCCTGCTCTGCCATTCAAAAAGATCATGGCTGATCTGGCCGTGGACTCAGCTCCACTTACCCGCCCGCTCCCCATAACACTTAATTCCCTTATTCGTTAAAAATCTATCTATCTGTGATTTGAATACATTCAATGAGCTAGCCTCAGCTGCTTCCTCGGGCAGAGAATTCCACAGATTCACAACCCTCTGGGAGAAGAAATTCCTTCTCAACTGGGTTTTAAATTGGCTCCCCCGTATTTTGAGACTGTGCCCGCTAGTTCGAGTCTCCCCGACCTGTGGAAACAACCTCTCTGCCTCTATCTTGTCTATCCCTTTCATTATTTTAAATGTTTCTATAAGATCATCCCTCATCTTTCTGAACTCCAATGAGTAAAGACCCAGTCTACTCAATCTATCATCATAAGGTAACCCCCTCATCTCCGGAATCAGCCTAGTGAATCGTCTCTGTACCCCCTCCAAAGCTAGTATACCCTTCCTTAAGTAAGGTGACCAAAATTGCACGCAGTACTCCAGGTGCAGCCTCACCAATACCCTGTACAGTTGCAGCAGGACCTCCCTGCTTTTGTACTCCATCCCTCTCGCAATGAAGGCAAACATTCCATTTGCCTTCCTGATTATCTGCTGCACCTGCAAACTAACTTTTTGGGATTCATGCACAAGGACCCCCAGGTCCCTCTGCACCGCAGCATGTTGTAATTTCTCCCCATTCAAATAATATTCCCTTTTACTGTTTTTTTTCCCAAGGTGGATGACCTCACATTTTCCGACATTGTATTCCATCTGCCAAACCTTAGCCCATTCGCTTAACCTATCTAAATCTCTTCGCAGCCTCTCTGTGTCCTCTACACAACCCGCTTTCCCACTAATCTTTGTGTCATCTGCAAATTTTGTTACACTACATTCTATTCCCTCTTCCAGGTCATCTATGTATATTGTAAACAGTTGTGGTCCCAGCACCGTTCCCTGTGGCACACCACTAACCACTGATTTCCAACCTGAAAAGGACCTATTTATCCCGACTCTCTGCTTTCTGTTAGCCAGCCAATTCTCTATCCATACTAATACATTTCCTCTGACTCCGCGTATCTTTATCTTCTGCAGTAACCTTTTGTGTGGCACCTTATCGAATGCCTTTTGGAAATCTAAATACACCACATCCATCAGTACACCTCTATCCACCATGCTCGTTATATCCTCAAAGAATTCCAGTAAATTAGTTAAACATGATTTTCCCTTCATGAATCCATGTTGCGTCTGCTTGATTGCACTATTCCTATCTAGATGTCCCGCTATTTCTTCCTTAATGATAGCTTCAAGCATTTTCCCCACTACAGCTGTTAAACTAACCGGCCTATAGCTACCTGCCTTTTGTCTGCCCCCTTTTTTAAACAGTGACGTTACATTAGCTGCTTTCCAATCCGCTGGTACCTCCCCAGAGTCCAGAGAATTTTGGTAGATTATAACGAATGCATTTGCTATAACTTCCGCCATCTCTTTTAATACCCTGGGATGCATTTAATCAGGACAAGGGGACTTGTCTACCTTGAGTCCCATTAGCCTGTCCAGCACTACCCCCCTAGTGATAATGATTGTCTCAAGGTCCTCCCTTCCCACATTCCCATGACCAGCAATTTTTGGCATGGTTTTTGTGTCTTCCACTGTGAAGACCGAAGCAAAATAATTGTTTAAGGTCTCAGCCATTTCCACATTTCCCATTATTAAATCCCCCTTCTCATCTTCTAAGGGACCAGCATTTACTTTAGTCACTCTCTTCCTTTTTATATATCAGTAAAAGCTTTTACTATCTGTTTTTATGTTTTGCGCAAGTTTACTTTCGTAATCTATCTTTCCTTTCTTTATTGCTTTCTTAGTCATTCTTTGCTGTCGTTTAAAATTTTCCCAATCTTCTAGTTTCCCACTAACCTTGGCACCTTATACGCATTTGGTTTTTAATTTGATACTCTCCTTTATTTCCCTGGTTATCCACGGCTGGTTATCCCTTCTCTTACGGCTCTTCTTTTTCACTGGAATATATTTTTGTTGAGCACTATGAAAGAGCTCCTTAAAAGTCCTCCACTGTTCCTCAGTTGTGCCACCGTTTAGTCTGTGTTCCCAGTCTACTTTAGCCAACTCTGCCCTCATCCCACTGTAGTCCCCTTTGTTTAAGCATAGTACGCTCGTTTGAGACACTACTTCCTCACCCTCAATCTGTATTACAAATTCAACCATACTGTGATCACTCATTCCGAGAGGATCTTTTACTAGGAGATCGTTTATTATTCCTGACTCATTACACAGGACCAGATCTAAGATAGCTTGCTCCCTTGTAGGTTCTGAGAAACAATTCTGTATGCATTCTATGAATTCCTCCTCCAGGCTTCCCCGTGCGATTTGAAGGGACATAAGAACATAAGAATTAGGAACAGGAGTAGGCCATCTAGCCTCTCGAGCCTGCTCCACCATTCAAAAAGATCATGGCTGATCTGGCCGTGGACTCAGCTCCACTTACCCGCCCGCTCCCCATAACCCTTAATTCCCTTATTGGCTAAAAATCTATCTATCTGTGATTTGAATACATTCAATGAGCTAGCCTCAACTGCTTCCTTGGGCAGAGAATTCCACAGACTCACAACCCTCTGGGAGAAGAAATTCCTTCTCAACTCGGTTTTAAATTGGCTGAATTGTAGCACGGCAGCAGAACAATGTTTGGAATGTCAAACAGTCTTCAACAGTACAGTTACATGAGGTTACATGATTCCTCGGACAATATGCTTGGAGGCAGTTTTTCCCCAGGCTTTCAACAATGCTACTCTGAGAATGTTCATGAAATCAGGTTTGTGACGCTCCCTCTGATTTTTCTCTGTCCTTCTGACATGGGGAGACATCAGGCCGCACATTTTGCTTCCTCACAAGGTTACAGCTAAGACTTGGAACTCTGGTGTGGCCAATTACACCCGAGAACAAACATCTCCTCACTCTGTGACGCCATTAATTGGAGAACTGGTTTATTGTACCAGGGGTGCACCCGGCAATTTGACGTTTGTATGTGAGCTCAGCCTGAGGCACCATTGCTGCAGTTTCCACTGAATCCTTCCAGTTGATGTCTTCATCACTGCTGAGCAACATTGAAATAGGTTTTTTGATTGGATACATTGTGACCAGTCAAGGAGTTGAGTGTTTGCAGTATAGCAAGGATGGCACTGCAGTCCAAGAGCAGCTCCATTGGAAAAGTACGTTTATAAGCATTTCAGTATATGTCTATATCCTTGCAATTTTGTCTGCATACTGTTGTTACTATATTCATCTAAATGTGACCAGTGTCACTGCATTATGTGTGAATGTTCCCAATTGAATATTGGGAAGACTGAAGCCATTGTTCTCGGTCCCCGTTACACAAACTCCTTTCCCTAGACATTGACTCCATCCCTCTCTCGAACCTTTGTCTGAGGCTGAACCAGACTGTCCGTAACCTTGGTGTCATACTTGACCCCAAAATGAGCTTTCAACCATACATCCGCAGCATAATTAAGACCGCCTATTTCCACCTTCGTAACATCGTCCATCTCCGCCCCTGCCTCAGCTCATCTGCTGCTGAAGTCCTCATCCATGCCTTTGTTATCTCTAGACATGACTCTTCCAACGCACACCTGGCTGGCCTCCCACATTCTACCTTACATAAACTACAGGTGATCCAAAACGTGGCTGCCCAAGTCCCGTTCACCCATCACCCTTGTGCTCACTGACCTACATTGGCTTCTGGTTAAACAACACCTCAATTTCAAAATTCTCATCCTTAGTTTCAAGTCCCTCCATGGCCTCACCCCTCCCTATCTCTGTAATCTCCTCCAGCACCACAACCCCCCGAGATGTCTGCTCTCCTCTAATTCTGCCCTCCTGAGCATCCCTGATTATAATCGCTCAACCACTGGTGGCCGTGCATTCTGTTGCCTAGGCCCTAAGCTCTGGAACGCCCTGCCTAAACCTCTCCACATCTCTACCTCTCTTTCCTTCTTCAAGACGCTCTTTTAAACATCCCTCTTTCACCTGTGCTAATTTCTACTTATGCGGCTTGGTGTCTAATTTTTATTGCATAATACTCCTGCGAAGCAGATTAAGATATTTCACTACATTAATGGTGCTATATCAATACAAGTTGTTATTGTTATTGTTGTTGAATCTCAAACTTGTACATCTTGCATCAGGCAATGCCTCAGTTGGTAGCACTCTCACATCTAGAGTCAGAAAGTTGTGGGTTCAAGTCCCACTCCAGAGACTTGAGGGAGTGCTGCACTGTTAGAGGTGTATTCTTGCGGATGAGATGTTAAACTGAGGCCCTGTCTACTCTCTCAGGTGGACATAAAAGATTCTATGGTACTATTTCGAAGAAGAGCAAGGGAGTTATCCCCAGTGTCCTAACCAATATTTATCCCTCAATCAACATAACAAAAACAAATTATCTGGTCATTATCCCATTGCTGTTTGTGGGAGTTTGCTGTGCGTAAATTGGCCACGTTTCCTACATTACATCAGTGACAACACTCCAAAAAGTACTTTATTGGCTATAAAGCACTTTGGGATGGCCAATGGTCATGACAGGCGCTATATAAATGTAAGTCTTTCTTTTAGTTTTCCATTTGGAGGGTCGGATCGGGTAGGGTGGGGGCGGGGGGTGCGTTTATTATTTTCTTTTCCATCTATCTTGGTCAAATACAAATCACTAACGATACAGAAGCTAAATACTGTGGATGCTGGAGTCTGAAATAAAAACAGAAAATGCAGGAAATGCAGGTCAGGCAGCATCTGTGGACAGAGAAACAGAATTAACATTTCAGGTTGATGGCCCTTCATCAGAACTGGTAAAAGTAGGGAACATTACCTCATCTTCCGTTTAAGCACTTTACAGCCTTTTGGACTCAACATTGAGTTCAACAATTTCAAACCATACTCTCTGTCCCTATTTTTTTCCCTGTTTTTCCCCCCTCTTTCGCACGGCAGCTGATGATGATTCTGTCGTCTCCATTCACACCCTATCTAGACTCATCTTTTGTTTCTTAACTTGTCCCAATACCATCTCCTTTTGCCTTGCCTATCGTCCCTTTTGTCTCTCAACCTCTTCTGCCTTCCATCTTATGACAGACCTTCCCTTTTGTTCCTTCCTCCCCTCCTCCCTTTCGCTTGTTTAAAAACCTGTTACAACTCCCACTTTTTCCAGTTCTGATGAAGGGTCATCGACTGAAACATTAACTCTGTTTCTCTCGCCACAGATGCTGCCTGACCTGTTGAGTATTTCCAGAATTTTCTGTTTTCATTACAAAACATACAGATTAGGAACAAGTTTATCCCAATTTGTCAGATGACTTCAGATTCAGTTCTATGTAGCAGTGCAATAGTGAAGGCCTGCCACAATATATTCTAAAACAGTGCTATTGGAGCATTTGAGATATAATTGTGTGTGTTCCAACACCACACCTGCAGTATACTGTTATAGATTTCCTGAAACCATTTTCTACAGCAAGCTGCATTTCAGATATTGCAACAGAGGTGGGCGGATTAAACGTTATAAAGACACACTAAACGGCACCTGAAATTTTGCCATATTAACGCCAACATCTGGGAAGACACAGCCACTGACAGACCACAATAGCATCAGATCTACCAGGTCAATCTGAATGAATTTGAGGCTCAAAGGTTGTGAGATCTAGGTGCTGGACATCTGGCATGCAAGGCAATGCAACTATCCACCTCATCTGCCTTTCAAGGCAATATATGTGGCAGTATTTGTGCATCAAGGATTGAGCTCATCTTCTATCAGCGCACCCATAACAACTGAGATCCAACTGATGGTTCAACTCTATCAGTATATTGTTGACAGGTACAGATACTAGCAATTCACTCAGTTTCCTTTACCACAAAATTCTGTGCACTTCTGACATGGTGGAATTATAACTTCATAAAAGTACCAGACTTTGGAAAATGCTCCAAAATTTACTTTTAGCCCAATAGAAGCAGACAAGGTTAATTTTTCACACACTCCTCCCTACTTCCCCAGGACCCAATTCAATTCCACGGGATTTTTGAATCTGCTGTCCTGCAGAATATTTTATTAAATGTGTTACCATGCAACCTACTTGTTGTCATGATCCATTTGATTTCATCTAACCTCATGTTATTCCAAAGCTTCAATCCATTTCCTATTAGTTTCTATATAATATATTAGAAAAGCAATTTCTCTGAACAACTGTCAGATTATTTATCCATAAACAAACAGGAATAACGTGACCTTTTATATTCTTTTGCAAAAATCACAGGGTCAGCTGTTGGCTTAGCCAAGAAACCTGATGTGACTGCAAACTGGGACCACTCTGAGGTAAAAGATGTAAACGATCCTATGGCACTATTTCGAAGAAGAGCATTTATCCCCGGTGTCCTGGCCAATATTTATCCCTCAATCAACATCACGTAAAAAACAGATTATCTGGTCATTATCACACTGCTGATTGTGGGATAAATATTGGCTAGGGACACCGGGGATAAATGCTCTTCTTCGAAATAGTGCCATAGGATCTGTTCGCAAATTGGCTGCTGCGTTTCCGACATTGCAACAGTGACTACACTTCAAAAGTACGTCATTGGCTGTAAAGTGCTTTGGGACTTCCTGAAGTCATGAAAGACGCTATATAAATGCAAGTCTTTCTTTCTTTTAGTTTTCTATTAACATTTCAGCATAATATGCATAAGCTAGATAATCCATTAATTAGAGAACCTCGTCTATCTGCCTTTTTTCTTTCTTTCTTTCTTTCTTTTTTTCTTTCTTTCTGTGTGCCTGTCTCTTTTTGTTATCTTAATCTCTCATTCTTTCTGCCCCGTTTCTCTTTTTATGCTTGTGCACCAGTCTGCATCTCCGAGTACATATGCCTCTCATACTTTTATTACCAGTGTATCTGCGTGACTCTCTCTACCACTGTCAATCTTTTCCATTCTGTATTTCTCTCTTTCTGAGATATTTTCATGTATCGTTCTATTTCTCTTTGAATATTTCATTCAGAACAAATGCAATACAGAGGCACACAACTCACTTCATCAATACAAATATTCTAGGCATGAGATTCAGAACATGTACTACAGAAAAGTCAGTAACCACAACAACTTGCATTTATATAGTGCTTTTAATGTACTAAAATGCCCCACGGTGTTTCACAGGAACATTATCAAAGAAAATTTGACACATAAGGAGATATTAGGACAGGTGACCAAAAACTTGGTCAAAGAGGTATCTTAAAGGAGGAGAGAAAGGTAGAGAGACGGAGGGGTTTAGGGAGGGAATTCCAGAGCTTGGGGCCCTGGCAGCTGAAGGCATGGCCACTAGTGGTGGAGCGATTAAAGTCAGGGGTTAAAGTCAGGGATGCCTAAGAGGTCAGAATTAGAGGAGCACAGAGATCTCGGAGGGTTGTAATCCTGGAGGAGGTTACAGAGATAGGTAGGGGCGAGGCAATGGAGCGATTTGAAAACAGTCATCTATGCAGCAACCAATGGGTACTTTTCAATTTGGAAAAAAAGCAAAGCAAACTGCAAACTTTATTTTTATCTTTTCGCAATTTTCTCCCCTAACATAGCTGACCCATGCTGGAGTACAGTTCGCCATCCTTAGCAGCCTTGAGTACCTCAACTCAGTGGCCAATCTTCACATGAACTTAGACAGTGAATGCTGGTAGACTAGTCATCACTTTATACTAGCATCTACTTTTTCATAGTCATGATCAGCATCACAGCCAAGCCCAATCTACACGTACACACATTCCAGGAAGGGTCGCTGGATAGCAATCAGCAGTGGGAATTCAGACTTTCCTTTCTGAGCACAACCACAGCATCAAAGAAAGAAAGACTTGCATTTATATAGTGCCTTTCACAACCACTGAACGTCCTAAAGCACTTTGCAGGAAATAAAGTACTTTTTTTCCAAGTGTAGTCAACGTTGTAATACAGGAAATATGGCAGCCAATTTGCTCACAGCAATCGCCCACAAACAGCAATGTGAAAATGACCAGATAATCTATTTGAGTGATGTTGATATATTGGCTGGGAAACTGGGGATAATTCCATGCTCTTCTTCAAATAGTACCATAGGATCTTTTACATCCACCTGAGAGAACAGACGGGGCCCCGGTTTAATGTCTCATCAAAAGGTGGCACCTCTGACAGTGCAGCACTCCCTCAGTACTGCGCTGGAGTGTCAGCCTAGATTTTTGTGTTCAGGTCTCTGGAGTGGGACTTGAATCCACAACCTCCTGGCTCAGAAGCATCACTATTATGACCCTGGCTGGGATCAAGCAACCTCAGCACAATCCAAAGATCAAACCTTGGGCTGATGTGCTGATGTGCATGGCTCAGTACCACACCAGATAATTCATTTGAGCCCTGGGTGTTCTAATTGTAAATTTTAAAGATACCTGCTAAAATAGCACAGATCAAATGCTCCCTGATCCCTGTGAAATGTTACACTAATCTAACTATTTGTTTTTCATGCCATCTTATTAACAAGGACTATGCACATAAATCGGATAATCACATAAATGAATCCACGCTATAATTGATCCCAGTATACCTGGGTTAATGAGGAGAAAATCAACCCATGTTCCTGCCCTGATCGCTCTCTTATACACCTGCTGAAAAGTACATCTGTACGGATAACAAGTAAAGACAGAATCAATCTGGACTGAGATACCCCCATCCCATATTTAAATAGCTTGCCAACATTCATTTCCAATACATGAAGACTGGCCCTGAACAAGAACTGGCACCCTTAGATCTATACCACATCAGAAGTCAATGCCTTGACATGAGGGGGAATTCATGGAAACATTGACAAAAAGTTTAAAAAAATGAAGGAATAGGATCTGCTCACATATGAATTGTGTTTGCATGCAAACTTAAGTATGTTATTAAGTTGGCCTGCAATATAAATGGAGCATCTTCATTTTATCTTTCTGAGTTAATTTAAAAAGTAAACCTGAATAAGATTTGAAATCTTGACGTCAACAGACATAGCATGCACACATGGCTGAAGGATTGCATATTCAGTGTACATGCAGCCCAACAATTCATCTCATTAGCGTATTAACATGTGAAGAGCCCTAATCCCTTATCGCATGTTTGGTAACAACACTCCATCTTTCTTATTAGCTACTTTTATATTGGTGCTTGGTCAGGCTAGTGGTCCTGCTCCTGCTCCTTCAATAAAATTATATCCTTTACTGTTTCTCTTCCTGACAATTCATATTTACCACTATCGCGTTCCAAAGATACCATTTCTATGGTTCTTACAAATAAATAGTTAATTAGCTAGCAAAAAAATTATTAAGGACTGCAATTTATGTTCCTCTTTTATGTATCATTACCTGGCACCAGCTCTTGTCCATGCAAGGCTGCTATTCATAGAAACATAAGAAAATAAGAAATAGGAACAGGAGTAGGCCATACGGCCCCTCGCGCCTGCTCTGACATTCAATAAGATCATGGCTGATCTAATCATGGACTCAGCTCCACTTTCCCACCCGCTCCCCATAACCCCTTATTGTTTAAAGAAACTGTCTATTTCTGTCTTAAATTTATTCAATGTCCCATATTCAGTTCTAAGTAATTCAGAAGCACATTTTCTTCATTTATTTTTTTCTTATTTTTCTTTCCTGAAGGCACTGATGCAGGCTGGGGTCCTGATCTGGATGAAATGTTAAACTGAGGCCCCGTCTGCCCTCTCAGGTGAATGTAAAAGATCCTATGGTACTATTTCGAAGAAGAGCAGGGGAGTAATCCCCAGTGTTCCTAGCCAATATTTATCCTTCAATCAACATCACTAAAACAGATTATCTGGTCATTATTACATTTGTGGGAACTTGCTGTGAGCAAGTTGGCTGCCGCATTTCCTTCATTACAACAGTAACTACACTTCAAAAAGTACTTAATTGGCTGTAAAGCACTTGGTGACATCCGGTGGATGTGCTCTACTCAGAAGTACTAGATGGCAAGCGATCCCCAGGTGGGCAGAGGAAATGTTTCAAGGACACCCTCAAAGCCTCCTTGATAAAGTGCAACATCCCCACCGACACCTGGGAATCCCTGGCCCAAGACCGCCCTAAGTGGAGGAAGAGCATCCGGGAGGGCGCTGAGCACCTCAAGTCTCGTCGGCGAGAGCATGCAGAAAACAAATGCAGGCAGCGGAAGGAGCGTGTGGCAAACCAGACTCCCCACCCACCCTTTCCTTTAACCACTGTCTGTACCTGAGAACTCACTTTTAGAGTGGAAGCAAGTCTTCCTCGATTTCGAGGGACTACCTATGATGAATTGACCATAGGAGAGGGAACGTATCATACCTGAATATGATAATATCTTTGCCCAATGTGCAAACAAGTACACTTTTCGAGGCACTGGAAATGTAGTTCAGCAAAAGTTAGTGCCTTCAGAGGAGGAGAGACAATTTGTTAAAAAAAAGGTGGGTTTAATGTTGCACTATTGACTGAAATTCTTGTTTTTGCTAATTTTAGCTAAAAAGTAGATATTATTAAGTGGTGGAACATATCACACTCACGTCTACTTTTTTCCAATGAAATTAAAAAGACATTTATCCTCTATATCTGTTGTTTATACACCAATGCTGCTAGAAGAAGCTCAAGTGTTAATTAAACTATTTTACAATGGAGTCAGGGTTACCAATTCTCCAGAATTGCCTTGGAGTTTCCAGGAATTAAATATTTATCTCCTGGACACTACTGCCAGCTGGAGATAAACAATAGGAACATATAAAAAATGAGTGTTTTGCATTATTAGTGATAAAAATATTGGAGATAGGCAGAAAGGCTGTTTGACAGGGTGGGCTGTTGAATGTTGGAGGTCCTTTGATGAAACCTCCAGGAATACATCCAACCAAGAGTTGGCAACCCTGGATATAAATGTAGAATATTTGCTTTAAACATTCTTGATGAATTTTCAAAGGACTATTAGTTCCACTAATTAAAATGTGATGTGTCGGCATCTCCATGAGTGGTGGAAAGTATTTCAGTGGACTTGACTTAATCACATATGGTATAATAATGAATACGTGGAAGTTAATGCAAAGCAGCAAAGGGTTCAGATGGCATCAAAAACCAGAAGCGCAAAGCTCGAGAAGTTTATAGCTGCTTCTATATTTTTCTATTAATTCAGATTCCACAAAAGCAGTGTCCTGGGGCCTGCTCATGGATGCCATGCCACGTTCCCAGAAACTAAATTAAAAGAAAAATTTAAAAATAGCTTATAACCCCACCATAGATGAAAGCATTTGATATTAATAAAGTGTATCTTTTTTCAATAATGCATACTGTTCCATACTACCTGCTGCTGCGGTATCATGCCATATCATTACCATGTCATTATCACATTGTTGTTTATGGGAGCTTGCTGTGCCTCAGTGGGTAGCTCAATGGGTATCACACATGCCTCTGAGTCCAAAGGTTGTGGGTTCAAGTCCTACTCCAGGGACTTGAGTGCAAAAATCTACGCTGTTATTCCAGTGCAGTACTGAGGGAGTGCTGCACTGACGGAATGCTGTCTTTCAAATGAGATGTTAAACTGAGGTCCTGTCTGCTCTCTCAGGTGAGTTATCCCTCGTGTCCTGGCCAATATTTATTCCTCAATCAACACAACAAAACAGAGTATCTGGTCATTATCACATTGCTGTATGTGGGAGCTTGCTGTGCGCAAATTGGCTGCCATGTTTCCCACATTACAATAGTGACTACACTTAAAATGTACTTCATTGGCTGCAAAGCGCTTTGGGATGTCCGGTGGTCATGAAAGGTACTATATAAATGCAAGTCTTTTCATACAGACCTGAGCATTTGATCACTCGTCTGTGTTGAGTTAGCTGATGTCATCCAGGGTACAACAATTGGTGTTGATGCCCTAATATTTGAGAGGAAACAAATTATTAACCAGGATTTTTGCTCATAATCACTTTGCAGTGATTCATGCTGGAAAATGTGTGAGTGTTGGGGGAGCGCAGCATTCTGGTTCAAATAATGATGCAAATTTTAAGTTGTACACATTCCGTTCATATGGCAAACCTCCTCCAGGCGCATGCTAGCGTAAGTCACTATAAGGTATTCCTAGGGTGTTCTGGGAGCATGTGCATCTGGAACATTTTTGATTTTACATTAAAAATGTTGCATTATGGCTCATTTTAGATTTTTTTTACTTCCTGGGGTAAATGATTTTTAACATGGAGAACAAAATATTTGTCAATATATGAGGTTGTTCACAACTGTACGTAAAATCAAACATTCAGGGTTGTAAGGGCATTGTGATTTTTTGTTATGTGGGTTCACTTTTAAATCCATTCAAAGTTTATAATCACTTTTAATAAACAGCTCCCTTAATTCTTAGTGTTGCTGTTCAACTTTTACGCTTGTGACCAGTTACAGCCACTTAAAAACCCATGCAGTCAGCAAATTAAATTCCCACCTCTTCCAGAGGTTGTTCCCTCCTCAATTAAAATGGTTCTGCTGTGCAGTTTTGGTCTCATGAACAAGAAGCAAAACGATTTGGCCCACTGCATGACTGCAATGTGACATGCAATATAATCGGCCCTTAACAGGTCTGATCCTTGTGAATCCACTCCCAACAGATTCGCTCCCTCAAAATAAACTCAGGTTCGATAAAAGTCTACGTGTCATTAACGGTCCTGGGCGTTGGGTTTAAGGCCCTGAGCACAACTGCCACAGGGATACCAGGGCACACAGCTGTGCTTATGCTGGCCGAGCCTTTTATGCCTCATAGTTTTGCAATTATACCGCGACCTCTGCAAAGATCTTACAAGAATATACTCGATTCCTTCGGGTATTTAAACAGTTCTACAAACTTTCTGGGATTTTTTAAAGGTAGTTTTGTTAAATTTCAAAAACATTGCTTTGTTGTTAATACAGCAATTCTTCTCTATTAGCAGTAAAGCTGTCATGTTAGGACACTCCCAGGTCATTATCTGATTCTATTTTGTGTATGTGCATCGATCCTGAAGGCGAAGAATAAATTTGTGATTCGATACTCAGTAAAATAGTAACGGTAAGATTCAAATCGGAATTTCTCAATATTATCCTGACATCGTGTTTGAAACCCGTCCTCTTAAGAGCACCTCTACTGCATCAAGCCCACAATCTGTCATAATCGTTGAATGTTCCAGACAGCTGAATTGAGGGTTGGGGATGCAATTCCACTGGAAAATAACATGAGAGTGGTCACCGCTCTTAAACTACTGGATTTGATCTCTAAATCAAAAAACAACATGCTGCAGATGCTGAAACGCTAACATAACAGAAAATGCTGCTCAGGCTTCTGACTCGGTCGTGAACCTGAAACATTAACCCCACCTCTCCCTGCGTGGATGCTACCTGACCTGAGTGCTTTCCTGCAATTTCTGTTATTTCAGCGGATCTGACAAAAGATCATCGACCTGAAATGTTAACCCTACCTTCCTCTCTCCACAGAGGCTGCCTGACCTGCTGAGTGTTTCCAGCATTTACTCGGTTTGATATCTGGTTCTATTAGTGAAACATTGTAACACCCTGTCCTTTCTTGTTAGAACATGCACTGTTGAGGCTCACACATGCAGGATGATCGTTTTGAGTTAACTATCAAAGGCCATGGAACAGGACCCTCGCAAAAGTCAGCACCTACTTGAGGAGGGGAGAAAATCCTGGAATGTTTTCCGATCCACTTGACTATAAACAATTCTGCTTTCAGACCCTAACTCTCACATACATGTACTCAAATACAACAGAGTAAATTAAGGCAAATTTTATTTTTATTTGAAATGTTGTATAAAAATAAGTGTTCTTCCATTCTAATTTAATTTACAGTTCTAATCCAATGACAATTCAGACTTCAAGCTGCATACATGCAACCAAACTAGTTTACAGTAAAGATATTGTATATACAAAAAAATCATTTCTGCACTGGTATTTTACTCAACCCATACCAGTCCACAGGACACATAAAAAAAACAAGAGGTCTAGACATTAAATACATATTTGGTACAACATGCATTTAACAGAAGTGCTCAAATGTTATATTTACAAAGTCTGGAATTTTTTTCAGTGACATCACCGTTGTAGTTTGGCTGTAAACAGAGTGAACTGAATTAAAGTCTGACATGATCTTATGAAAATCTGTGGGCCTTCATCTGACCAAATAATTAATTATTGTGGAATGAACAAGTCTGTTGGAAGGTAGTTGTCCATAAATAAATAAATATAAATTAACCCACAAGTCAAACCTTTTTATATAATAAATCTGTTAAAAAAAAACCTCAACTTCACTCAAATAAATAAACAGGTAAACAAGACAGCACTGACATAGGCTGCAAGAACCAGTATTTCAAAAAAGAAATTTACATTTTATATATTTATATATATATACACACATATATACATATACGCACACATATACAAATGTTTAGAGTTCATTCATTGCATTGGTTGTGCATTGTTGACGATGCTCTGACATGCCTTGGCTTCATATTGAGTGTATTGGACTAGTGGACTGCATGAAGAAGAGTTGAGGTCAATTCTTTTCTGATTAGTGGTGATCAGCGGGTGACAAGGTTTATCTTCATTTATTTTGTTGAAAGTATGTAAACAAAATAGTGGCTAGACCAGACCAGTCCCTGTGTGTATATATGAAGATTGTGCGAAGGAAAGTTTTTAAGTTATTCAGAAGCAGCAGAAGTTCAAGTATTTCTTTTAAGTCAGTGAATCCAGCGTTCATAAAAGGCACTCGAAGAGGAAGAGTCAGGCTTGTCGTAATGCATGATTCAAGTTCATGACAACCGGAGTTTGGGGCGGGGCGGGGCTTCTGGTTCTTCATCACTCCTCCCACTAATCAGTAGATTTAAAAGGCCATGGACTCTGGTAAATGAGACCAGGCAAGTTTATTTGGTTCTTCCAAAGGGATGCAGAGACAGTTCAATTTTGCGAGCATCGCTTCACATTATTTCACAAGTTCTAATTTGCTTGAGCTAATGCTGGTTGACTCTTGGCTCAGGCTGTGCAATCTAAGTCCGATGGCATCTTGTGAAACAATGCAGTTCTGCATCCAGGGGTGGTTAATTATGTCTTCAAATGATGGGCGATCTGAAGGCCTCAGGGATAGACAGAACTTGATGAGATGCTGACATTCTGAAAGCAAAACAGAAATACTGGGTTACAAACTGTGGGAGCTTCCAATTATACCTTCCATATATTTAGTGACAAGTTAATTCAGCATTACAGATATAAATAAGTAACTATGAAGAGTAGCCCAACTGGGAGCTTTTTTTGGCAGACTAATATAAGCAGATGAATATTTCTGATAATGGCATGTACTGCCAACATAATATTAATTGTACTACAAGGGGCCATTAAAATTCAACACGCAATTGACTATACTGAATCCCTGACAAATGATATCAAGTTATTTAATTGATTTATAGTTTGTAAGGTATAGATCCTCTGGATAAATCTAGAATTACACCCAGAGAGCCCGAACAGCAGCTTACCAGATGAGATTCTTCGCCTGAACAAGACCTGTCCTCGAATGATCTCTTCATCCTGCTCAAATGGGATGTCCCCACATACCATGTCGTACAAAAGTACGCCGAGGGACCAAACCGTCGCAGATCTGCCATGATATCTGTGGTAACGGATCCATTCTGGTGGGCTGTATACTCTGGTACCTGCAAATCACATAAAAGTCCATTTATGAATATTTTATGTCTGCATTTCTGAACACTGTTAAAATGCTAACATTGTTGGTCCATAACACAGTAAAAGGGAAACGGTATTAAGACAATACAAAGCAAAAAAAAATCTTCTTAGGCAGTCCCCTAGGGATCAAGGGTGACTTGCTTCCACACTAAAACTGAGTGAAGAGACCAGTGCGGGGAAAAGTAAAAAATACATTCTAAATAATTCACTATGGATTGCTAAAGATAGAATGCACGAGTATTTGCATGTTATGGGAACCTGTGGCTAAACTTAACACTGGGGCAAAATATTGCTCACTTGGTTCGTCGAAAATCCTGCTATACGAAAAAAAAACGTTGCCATATTTCTTGTAAACAAAAGAATAAAAAAAGTTGCCATATTTCTTGCAAACAAAAGAATGCACTATGCTCTTAGAATTCAAATCATCTGCACTATCTCGTTCCGCCCTGAGCATGCAGGAAATGTGGTTAACCCATGCTTCCTGCCTGTCCTGCCGTGAACTGGCAGTTATTGACTCGTTGCCATGTGACTTTTGTTTACAAACTTTCAGTTGTAAAAAGCACACGTTTCCGCCGGGCGATGGCGCCAAACATCCAGAATTTGCACTAACGGTTTTTTTTGTTCTAAGACAAAGTCAATATGTTTAAATCCCAACAAACGGCAGCGGGCTCTGGAGAGCAGCCTTTGGTCTCAGCCCCGGTTTGAACGTGGCCCGGGCGGACCCTTAGCAAACCTTACTGGACCCCATTCGAATAAGAACTGCAGATCATATTTTATGACCTCAAGCTTACAAGGTTAAAAAAAATAATTAGGCATTCAAAAAAGATCTGGTTTTCTTTTCTTTAAACTCCAGTGTTGTCAAATGTGGGAAATAGACCGTGAAATTGCACACACAAAAAAAAATCACCTATCACAGACGAAATTACAAGTGCGCTTATGAAATGTCAGTGGATGTCTCTTGAAATGATTCCTGGCTACGCCAACGTTTGTTTGCAAGGGGTGGCTGCTTCCAGTCCCAGCATTGAAGCAACTAAATAATCAACTGGCCACTTGATATCAAAGGGCGAAACAGAGAGAGAAAAAAAACGATTGAAAAGTAATCCATTCCGTCACCATAGCCCCGGATAACATTACTATCGGGTTTCAAAACATTTCCATGACGGAACTGTAAAGGAAAAAGGGGGGGGGGGGGGGAGTAACGAGAGAGAAAATGGGGAACAGCAAAACAAAAAAAAGAGGGTGGCTGGGCATCAACAGCGCCTCACACCGGCTCGGCAAGCCGCTCTCCTTTCATGGGGGAAAACGGTTCCGTTTCCAAAACAGTGTTACGCAGCAGAAAAGCCAATTTCCAAAACAAAAGAGTGGCACGCTGCCAAATTCAGCAGCGGCGGCGGCGCAGGGGCAACGGGAGACACGCCGCCTGGTGGCCGCAATCCAGCCGGAGATTCCCCCCCCAATCCGCTGGCCCTGCCGGAGACTCCCCTCCCGTCTCTCAGAGCAGCCCAAGACCACCCCTCCACCAGCCAGCCCTGCCGCTAACCACCCTACCTCTCATTGGGAGGCATCATTTAAACACACACAATCTCAACATCGCTGCCCCCTAAAATAACTACCACCCCCTCCCCCTTCAGATCGCCACCAGCTAGCGGACTCCACCAGCTAGCAAACCCATACTAGCCCATCCCCGCCTGGGTTTGTGATGGTCTTGTGATTCACCACAGGGTTGCATTCACAGCAGTTTATTTGTTATTTGTTTTTGAACTCGGGCTCCCCTCCCCCCCGCCCCCCTTTCTCCTGGTGCGACCATCGATTACGCATCCAACCCTTGTGATGTGGATGTTACCCGGCTTTGACCGCCTTTCGCGTGATCCAGTGTTACCAACACGATTCCCATCAAACGCAACGCCCCCTGACAAGCAGAAGCGCCCCCTGGCAGCCACATCACCATCCAAATAAGGAAATAAAACCATCAAAACAATAACAAAACGGCACTACACTGGGAAAAAAATCAGCAAATCAATTTTAAATCAAATCACAAAAAAAAATACTGTAATGATTTTCAATTTGCGAATTTTTGATTCACTGAACCTGTAATTTAACATTAACCCTGAAAGTACCGTCAAATCACCCGCGCTTTCTAATGCACACTGGACCAAATAGCTTTTCTGCGTTATTCCCCCCGTAATAATATAGTCTCACCGTCGAAGTCGGTGTAGACCGTATCCTTTAACAGAGCCCCCGATCCGAAATCGATCAGTTTCAGTTCCCCGGCCCGCATGTCGATCAGGATATTCTCGTCCTTGATGTCCCGATGCACCACCCCGCAGCTGTGGCAGTGCCGCACCGCCTCCAGGATCTGGCGGAAAAAGTTTTTGGCCAGGTCCTCGGGCAAGGCCCCCTTCTCGGTGATAAAATCAAACAAGTCCTTGACGTGCTCGGGTCGCTCCATGACGATGATGAAGCTGTCGGGTCTCTCGAACCAGTCCAGCATTTTGATCACACCCCGGCATCCCGTGCCCACCCTCTTCAGAAGCGCAATCTCCATAGGAACCCTCGCTCCATTGGACTAGGGGGGGGAAGAGAGAATAAACAAGAAACTGCATTAGACGCCGAGTGATCGGACACACACACTTGATCCTAACCTGCAACTGTGCATGTAACATACAATGCGCCGAATATAAATATTTCAATTAAATATGTCAACAAACATGTTTCTTATTAATTTCTATGTAACTCCGTAAACGCTTTAGATTATACACAAGCACAACAAAAGGCATCTGAGCTTTGCATTTTTGCTTACCAGTTCAGCCCACTCTGACACCCGATCTCTAGCAACATGCTTGATAGCAACCTGTAATATAAACAAAGGTCCATTCAGTCATCAAATATAGCGAGTAGTAATCGTCTATAAGGATTGATTAAAAACATACCGATCTGGAGAAAGTTAAGGGTAATCCCACAGAAAGGGAAATCTGCAGATTAAAAAAATATATATAATTACCTGCACACCGTCTGCGAGTCTAACACCAGAATAAACGGTCCCAAATCCACCACTGCCGAGGACGGATCCAACTTGATAAATCTTTTCAAAAGGCTCCCGCTCTTTCACTGGGGGGGGGGGGGGGGGGGGAAATTAAGAAAAAGATTAGTCAATTTCCATTATCGCAAAGTCGGCGCCTCTTTTGTTGTCTCCGAGCTCCACATGGTTAACGACAACACCGTCACACAACACAAACCCCGCTTCTCCGCTGAAGCAGGGAGACTCCGTGAACGTGGAAGAAATGCTAACTAGATACCTTGTTGCAACTGAATTTTCGCCGGCATATCCACGCTTGATGTCGAGTACATATGAGCAAAGGATCCGATCTTTGAAAGCAGCATCCCTTTCCGTAAAACCTCGACTGAAGACTCGGGTGTCACTTCCAAGATTGAGAATGGGATTTCACACAACAACAAAACAAAAACCAGCAGGATCAGCCCACACCACGCTGTAGCGAAATACACAAACTGCGATCGTACAGATATTTCCCCCTTATTCCAAAACGTTTGTTTCTTGCGGTGTCCCAAGTGGTGGAATACACCCGATTATCAAGTCCCTTTCAGCAGGAAATCAGTTTGGAGGAGGAAAAACGATATAAAGGAAGAAAATGACTAGAATCGAGTCTTTGTGTCACGCTGATTCCCTGGCTTGCTTGGAGTGCGTTCTGCTAGTAGCAACGACTATATACAGATAGTAAAAAAAGGGCGAGCCGAACACCATCAGTAAACCCCCGAGGCACAGCCTACTTTGAATTTACGTCAGACAGTCCAATAGGAGCGCAGAAACGGTCTGCCAATCACAGCGGCGAAAAAAAATAAAAGAATGAAACTGACTAGACTCGACGTGGCGGGAATGACTACGCGCCAAAAAAAAAATGCCTCTTGTATGTCTGTGTACAAATGGCTTTGATCCACTGGCTGTCTGTAGACAAATATTTTTAAAGGGGAGTCACGACGCCTTTTTTTCTTCTTGGGAGCAAGCCTCTGCAGTTTTTCAGTTTGTTAGCGGTACAATAGCAGGAGCAAACGGACTTGTTTAAAAAATGCAGAGGCGTGTTTTGAACCACGGAGCTGAAGTATGCAGATCTGTTATGAAAAGGACGTTAATGCCGAAGCATTGTCCTAGAGTAGTGGGCGATTGAACAATATATTGGGTTATAATAATATCAATGAAAATCTTTAGTGCAAAAATACTTTTCCCATTTTGTAACTTTTCAGATTGATAATGTTAGATACTCGTATCAAGATCACCAATAATGGCATATATACTGAATAGACGCATTTAATTTGCAAGGTTAATACATTTTTAAAATGTTACCTCACAACTGACTATTAGTTTATAGTGAAGGCAAAAGAAAAAGAAAAATTTTATTGTGCTTATATTCAAGACTATTGATGCTGTAGGTTTTAAAAAAAATTAGATTGAGGTGTAGATTTATTCTCAACAAATATAATTTTGCCGTACACCAGTTAGGTTTCTAAGTAACCTAGAGGGGGCGTACACTATTGGAGACAATAAAAATCAACAGTAATCTAGACATATATTTAATTAAATTATATAAAATATACGAAGCAGATTATTCGAAGCATTTTAAGGTTATTACTGTGCATCACCCTTGCCCTGCGGGGAGGGGGAAACGTTCAATATATTTTAATGTACACGATTACAGCCCAAAACAGTCAATAGTTTCAAATGTTAGAATTTTTACAAACACATCGTGGCCAGCCTGTGTAAAGCATGCATATGCCATCTATGCAAGGTGCATGTCAACAACCGCGCTTTCTAAAGTTACCTCACAATGCATTTTACGTGCATTGTTGTGTGAAAACCATTAGGATGAAACAAATCGATTCTTAAAGTGATAATTAATGGGTGTGCACAAAATAGTTCGGATGTCTGTCATTTCCCGCCAGATCATAAACTGCAAACAGTCAGATACAAATATGCTCTCTTTTAATGAAGCCAAACTTCATTAATGAAGCCAAACTAGTAGTTGTTCTTTATACATCTGTGCGAGTTTCCCCTGAGATTTGGGGGCTTAATTGCAGATTTGGGGGGGGGGGGTGGTGGGTGTTAGTTAATGAGCTTCGCGGCGAGATGAATAATTTCGGGGGGGGGGGGCCGCAGGGCGATACAAATCTGCTTTGAATGGTGCCAGTGAGAAGATGCTGCATTCCTGACATACTTTCGAATTGGGTGGCCGCCGCCTTTCAGCATGTGGGAATGAATCACAGAGAGCTGCCTTTTTTTCCCGCGATCAGGTACAAGTTAGAGCAAGAGAAACTGTAACAGAGCCAGTGATAGTCGATGGAGGTCGCTGCTGAAAACTTGAAAGCCCTTTTGCAACGCATCACAGCTCAGGAATTTCCTTTTAGTGTTTTTTTCCTCCGCAGGGCTGGGGGATGGGTGTACCGAGATGACTACAACTTGAGGCATCAGATTCAAATCCTACTGGGTGGAGTTTGGTAATTACAAATCAAAACAAACCCGATAATTGAACGGCTACAGAGGATGGATCGTCGATATAGGGCGTTAATTTAACACTGAATTTTTGGCTGTCAGTTATTTATATTTGCTTCTATTCTTCCCCTCTTCTTGCTTTCTCTGGGTCACACACCATATCCGAGCCGTGTGAGGTCAGGCAGGAGATTTGCTTCCAGTCTATCACCAATATCACTTTCCAACTACCTGGTGCTACACGAGAACAGCCGGGCCTCGGGTGACTGGGTCTCTAATTTTGCTTTCCTCTCTCTCTCTCTGGGGAACTGACTGGCCTCAGTTTTGGGAAACGGAATGTTTCCTTCGCTCTGGACCATCAGGTTCATGAGATCACCGTGGGGAAATGGCATCTCCTCACCAACGGACCACCCCAGATTGGTCAACACCACCGGCCAGATAACGAGAAAAAGATTTTTTTTAAGTGTGCAAATTTGTTGCTGTTCCACTCGGCACATCCTTTAGCCGCTTGCCGTGACAATGGATAACTAATAAACAAACCCCCACAATAAATTCAGGCATGTGCACAGGAGTATTTGTGTTCTTTGTGATAATGACCACAATTATTTTTGAAGTGTCGGTGCAGTAAACTCAAATCAGGCAAAAATCAAATGATTAACGCAAAATAGCTGCTTTGATTCTGGCAAAGTTTTAGTTTAACTTCTGGGAGACCAGCCTCCGCGAATTGACTCAACAGCAGGCGCACGGCAAACTGAGTCTGCAAGTCTGCGGACGAGCGAAGAGAGCCAGATTTCTAAGTGCAAAATGCCCGGAGTTAGCTCATGGACACTGGTCTCGTGGAATCTCAACTAAAACATTGCCAAAATTAAATGGGTAATGAGACCATTTTAATCACGACAAATTATTAATCTCGAATGACCTCTATAGTCAATAATCTAACGGTAAGGAAACATCTAGCTAACAGTGAGCTAAATATGATACAATTCAATATTAGGTTTGAGGGGGAGAGTCACAACCAAGGTTTTACATTGGCCGAGGTCCAACAAAAAATTCGCGACCTAAAGAATAGTTGGTGGGTGGAGAAAGTGCATGAGATCCAGCAGCTAGCCGACAACCACGACGTGCGAGGATTCTTTAACGCAGTCAAGACCACCTATGGTCCAAGCACCCAAGGCCTCACTCCACTGCTGGCCAGGAGAGGTACTCATCAAGGACACCGAGCACTTCGAAGATCTCCTTAACCAAGACCCTGTCTTCGACGTGAGTGTCCTCGACTCCATCCCGCAGCATGCTATCCACCACCATCTCAGTACAACCCCAGCCTTGCACGAGGTAGAAAAGACCATCTGTCAACTTAAGAACAATAAGGCATCAGGGGCAGATGGAATCCCCGCCGAGGCACTAAAGCATGGGGGAGAAGCACTATTGGCACGAATACATGACCTCATCACTCTTATCTGGAAGGAGGAGCGCATGCCAGGAGATCTCAGAGATGCCGTAATTGTGACCATCTTCAAGAAAGGGGACAAGTCCGACTGGGAAAGTCATCACAAGAATCCTCCTCAGCTGTCTTCTCCCTGTGGCTGTAGAGCTCCTCCCAGAGTCGCAATGCGGATTCCGTCCACTCGGGGTACAACGGACATGATCGTCACTGTTCAACAACTACAAGAGAAATGCAGGGAACAGCATCAACCCTTGTACGTGGCCTTCTTTGACCTCACAAAGGCCTTTGACACTGTCAACCGTGAGGGATTATGGAGTGTCCTCGTTTTGGCTGCCCCCAAAAATTTGTTACCTTCATCCGCTTGCTCCACGATGACATACAAGCCGTGATCCTGACCAACGGATCACCACAGACCCAATCCACAACCGGACCGGGGTCAAGCAGGGCTGCGTCATCGCACCAACGCTCTTCTCGATCTTCCTTGCTGCAATGCTACATCTCACTCTCAACAAGCTCCCCGCTGAAGTGAAACTAAACTGTAGAACCAATGGGAACCTGTTCAACCTTCGCCGCCTTCAGGCTAGATCCAAGGTAGTCCCATTCTCCGTCATCGAACTACAATACGCAGATGACGCTTATGTCTGCACACACTCAGAGACCAAACTCCAAGCCATCGTCAACACCTTCACCAAGGCGTATGAAAGCATGAGCCTTACATTAAACATCCGTAAGACAAAGATCCTCCACCAACCTGACCCCGCCACTCAGCACTCACCCCCGGTCATCAAAATCCATGGCGAGGCCTTGGACAACATGGACCATTTTCCATACGTCTGGAGCCTTCTATCAGCAAGGGGAGACATCGAAGACAAGGTCCAACACCGCCTCCAGCCTTCGGTCGCCTGAGGAAGAGAGGGTTTGAAGACCAGGACTCAAATCTGGCACCAAGCTGATGGTCTACAGGGCATTAGTGATACCCGCCCTCCTATATGGCTCAGAGATGTGGACTATATACAGCAGACATCTCAAAGCGGTGGAGAAGTACCACTGCCTCCACAAGATCCTGCAAATCCATTGGGAGGATAGATGCACCAACGTCATTTTTGAACACCTCCAATGTTCATCCGCAGTTTTATCCATTAATAATTCTATTCAGTCTATTGTGGTCATGTTCTGCCTCATCCCTCCAAAGTCAGCCTTAACTAAATGTCATCATCATCACCAACAGTCCCTCGAAATCGAAGAAGACTTGCTTCCACTCTTAAAGTGAGTTCTCAGGTAGCTGAGCAGTCCAATTTGGGATCTACAGTCTCTGTCACTGGTGGGGTAGATAGTGGTTGCACTCAGGTCAACATCCCCAGCATCGAAGCACTGACCATGCTCGACCAGCTCCATTGGGTGGGCAACATCGTCCGCATGCCCGACACGAGAGTCCCTAAGCAAGTGCTCTACTTGGAGCTCCGATGTGGTAAGGGATCCCCAGGTGGGCAGAGGAAATGATTCAAGGACACCCTCAAAGCCTCCTTGATAAAGTGCAACAGCCCACTGGCACCTGGGATGCCCTGGCCCAAGGCCGCCCTAAGTGGGGGAAGAGCATCCGGGAGGGCGCTGAGCACCTCGAGTCTCGTTGCCGAGAGCATGCAGAAATCAAAAGCAGACAGCGGAAGGAGCGTACGGCAAACCAGGTTCCCCACTCACCCTTTCCCTCAACCACTGTCTGCCCCACCAGTGACAGAGACTGTAGGTCCCGCATTGGACTGCTCAGCTACCTGAGAACTCACTTTTAGAGTGGAAGCAAGTCTTCCTTGATTTTGAGGGACTGCTGGTGATGATGATGACATTTAGTTAAGGCTGACTTTGGAGGGATGAGGCAGAACATGACCACAATAGACTGAATAGAACTATTAACGGTTAAAACTGCGAATGAACATTGGAGGTGTTCAAAAAAGTATTTGGTGGAGTACAAGAATTGTACAAACCCCTAAAGGGCGAGAGCTCTACTTGTGAACAAGGGAAGTGAGAGATAGTATAAAACTAAAAGAAAATGCCTATAGGAAAGCAAAAGACAGATGTACATTTATGTAGTGCCTTTTACGATCATACATCTCAAAGTGCTTTACAGCCAATTGAAATACTTTTGGAGTGCAGTCACTGTTGTAATGTGGGAAACGTAGCAGCCAATTTACACACAGCAAGCTCCCACAAACAGCAATGTGATAATGACCAAATAATCTGTTTTTGTTATGTTGATTGAGGGATAAATATTGGCCAGGACACCAGGGATAACTCTCCTGCTCTTCTTTGAAATAATGCCATGGGATCTTTTAGATCTGGGAGGGCAGACGGGGCCTCGGTTTAACGTCTCATCAAAAGACGGCACCTCCGACAGTGCAGCTTTCCCTCAGCACTGCACTGGAATGTCAGCCTAGATTTATGTGGTCAAGTCCCTGGAGTTGGAATTGAACCCACAACCTTCTGACTCAGAGGGAGTGTGCTGCCCACTGAGCCACAGCTGACATTGCAGATAAAAATGTCCCCAAATTTCACAGACGATCATTATTAGAAGCACCAGGCTCTACTTAGCTAAAGCAGTCCACTCCATAAAATGAAAGATTTATATTTTTATGCAAAACTTAGTCATGGAGAAGAGCAGGAGACAAGTCCAAAGTAAGGAAGGCAAATTTTTAACTGATATCAGCAAATTCCTTGCCATACAAAGACTGATCAATATATTGTGCTGCTCTGGGTAGCTGAAAAGAAAGACTTGCATTTATATAGCGTCTTTCACGACCATCGGACATGGCAAGAGCTGCAAAAAGGGAATTTGAGAAAAAGCTTGCGAAGGATATCAAGGGCAACACTAAAGATTTTTACATATATATTAAGAGACCGGGGTTGGCTAAGAGCAATGTGGGCTCCTTAATGATAGATGCAGGTGATATTGTAAATCAGGAAATCGCAGACTTACTAAATGGCTACTTTGTATCGGTCTTCACAGTGGAGGATGAGGATAAAACAGAGATACAAAGAAAACTAAAAATAAATCGGGGGGAGGAACTAACTCGATTCAATGAACATTTTTTAAATGGGTGATAGAGAAACTAATGAGATTAAAAATAAACAGATCCCATAGATCCGATGGTTTTCACCCCAAGGCAATTAAAAGAAAAAGGTGAGGTTGTTGTTGAAGCGTTAGTCATGATCTTCCAAGATTCTCGATTCAAGAATTGTCCCCTTGTATTGCAAAATTGGCAATGCCACTCCACTATTTAAGAAGACTAAGAGAGATAAGCTAGAAAATTATAGGCGTATTAGTCTAATGTCAGTTGTGGGGAAGTTACTAGAATCTGTTATTCATAATCATCAGAGGCAGTCCCTCGAAATCGAGGAAGACTTGCTTCCACTCTAAAAGTGAGTTCTCAGGTGACTGTACAGTCCAATACGGGAATTACAGTCTCTGTCATAGGTGGGACAGAACGTTGCTGAAGGAAAGGGTAGGTGGGGAGTCTGGTTTGCCGCACGCTCCTCCCACTGCCTGCGCTTGCTTTCTGCATGCTCTCGACGACGAGACCCGAGGTGCTCAGTGCCCTCCCGGATGCTCTTCCTCCACTCAGGGCGGTCTTTGGCTTCCAGGTGTCGGTGGAGATGATGTTGCAACTTTATCAAGGAGGCTTGGAGGGTGTCCCTGAAACATCTCCTCTGCCCACCTGGGGATCCCCTGTCGTGTAGGAGTTCAGAGTAGAGCGCTTGCTTTGGAAGTCTTGTGTCAGGCATGCGGACAATATGACCCGCCCAACAGAGCTGGTCGAGTGTGGTTAGTGCTTTGATCCTGGGGACGTTGGCCTAATCGAGAACACTGACAGGGATTTGTTATTAGGGACAGAGTGACTGAGCAGTTGGACAAATATGACCTGATCAGAGAGAGCCAGCATGGATTTGCAAAGGGTAAGTCACGTCTAATGAACCTAAATGAATTTTTTGAGGAGGTAACAAATGTGGTAGATATGGGAATGTCTATGGATGTTATTATTATGCACTTCCAGAAAGCATTTGACAAGGTTCCATGTAAGAGATTGTTAACAAATATGAGAGGGCATGGAATTGGAGGCAACCTATTGGCTTAGATAGAGAATTGGTTAGAACGTAGGAGGCAGAGAGTAGGGATGTACTTAAATTGGAAAGATGTGACTAGTGGTATCCCCCAGGGATTTGTACTGGGGCTGCATCTTTTCACTGTATTTATAAATGACTTGGATGAATGAATAGAGAGTTATATATCTAATTTTGCTGAAGACACTCTCTTCCCCAAAAACCTGTTGAGGCCAGGTCAATTGAAAATGTCAAAACTAAGTTTGAGAGATTTTTGTTAGACAAGGGCATTAAAGGTTATGGAAGCAAGGCGAGTAGATGGAGTTAAGATACATAACAGCCATGACCTAATTGAATGGTGGAACAGGCTCGAGGAGCTGAATAACCTAGTCCTAGTCCTATGTTCCTATATTAGTCCCAATCACCTAAAAAACAACACCAAGAAAGCATTGATAAATAATTGCTCAGTTCATAAATCTTCTGCTGAGCCACACTATCCAGGAAACGTTGGACTGTGCTGAGATAGTTATTCTCCCATTGAGTTGGTGGGGCAAACTACAATTGGCTTTAAGGTAACTGGGGCAGAGAATGGAAAAATGTCTGCTAGCCACTGAGCCTTTTTCGGGAAAATATGTGTACATGAATGTTGGGTGAGGACCAGATAGGTTTGGCTGTGATACCCATCCTCATCGGCAAATAGCGTTTTGACATCCATCCAGGATTAACTATGAGGAATATTAATTGGGAAAAAAACACGTTCAGGACAGGAAAGAAAGACTTGCATTTATGTAGCGCCTTTCACGACCACCGGACTCCTCAAAGCGCTTTCAGCCAATGAAGTATTTTTGGAGTGTAGTCACTGTTGTAATGTGGGAAACGCGGCAACCAATCAGTGGAATTCTCTGCTTCAGAGAACTGTGGAGGCTGGATCATTGAATATATTTAAGGCGGAGATACAGATTTTTGAGCGTTAAGGGAGTAAAGGGTTATGGGGAGCGGGCAGGGAAGTGGAACGGAGCCCATGATCAGATCAGCCATGATTTTATTGAATGGCGGAGCAGGCTCGAGGGGCCTACTCCTGCTCCTATTTCTTATGTTCTTATGTTAACTTGCGCATAGCAAGCTCCCACAAACAGCAATGTGATTATGACTAGATAATCTGTTCTAGTGATGTTGATTGAGGGATAAATATTTTACAGGACACCAGGGATAACTCCCCTGCTTTTATTCGAAATAGTGTCATGGGATCTTTTAGATCCACCTGAGAGAGCAGACGAGCCCTTGGTTTAACGTCTCATCCGAAAGACAGCATCTCCAACAGTGTAGCACGCCCTCAGTACTGCACTGGAGTGTCAGCCTAGATTTATGTGCTCAAGTCCCTGGAGTGTGATTTAAACCCACAACCTTCTGACTTAGAGGCGAGTGTGCTAACCAGGATGGGAAGAAAGGGAGAAATTGATGAAAAACACAGAAATTATTGTATGCCATTCTCCCTAACGGTGCTCTAGTATTTCAGTACAACTGTAGAAAACGTTAATTTTCACATGTTTTTATAAACCATATATATGACCAAATCTGAAACATTTTGAAGAGTCTTGTTATTCATTATCAAAGATCAACCCATCTTACTGCAAGAGTAAAACTGTCATATTAAGACCACAATAGTTGTAGAACATTTCTCAGAATAAGGTCAGATGGTAATGATCCATGTTAACAACTGGAATGAGTAATAACAGTTAAAAATGATTGCTGAGACATTATAGCCCCAGGCTGAGATAGTTTGGAGCATTTACATAAAGAATTTTACTTCTAAATGACAACAATTCGTTATTCAGTGAAGTAAATTATTTCATCTGTAATATATTTAAATAATATATATTTATACAGGGACAACCCCTATTTCGCTGAGCGCTGTACATGTTTCCAAGGAGACTGAGATTAGAATACATAAAATCCAGAATCATTGGAGGAAAATTGAATTAATTCAGTAGCAGTTATAATAATGTGTACACTTGTTAGAAGTTGCTAACTCATATCTGGTATCTCACAGCTCATGTGTTTTTTTGTGCTAACTCCTGTACATGTTGGTTGTTAAGTGGGCATAATTATGGACACTACTGAGTGGAACTGATAGTTGATGTCAGGGTATATGAAGGTATATGAAGGTATGTAGTTATAGGCCTGTGGATGAGGCAGCAGAAGCTGGCTGCACCACTAGAACCATGCTCTATATTGAATCTCTGACTTCAGGACAGTAGAGTTAAGGGAGAAAATTGGAAAGACAAGACAAATAAGATCATACTGAATGATAAATATGACTAGATTAGAGGGTAAACCCAATGTCATTGATAACATTCGTTCGAGAAAATTCTTCCAGTAACCAGTTTTACCAAAACCTCTGTAAATGAGATGTGTTATCTCAATGGACTATATTGGTTTAATCGCATGTATATCTGTATCTGCCTGTAATGATATAAAAACTTTGGGCTAAACTTTCCTATCATTTTCAGCGGGTTCGCGGCGATTTTCTCGCGGTACAGCTGTTTTTCCGCCCGGCAAAAGTTTCCCCTTTTGTTTTTCAATGTTATCGCCCAAATCTGAAAACGCCTGCCGGGACCAAACCGCCAACGTGCATTGCCGAGAAAATTGCCAGGGTGTAAGTTTTGTCTCAACAGAAGCCTGTCCAGATTGCCAAGGGAACCACCCTGTAAAAACTGCTTAAACAGGGCAGTAGATGAGTATTCTGCAAAGAAAGGTAAGTTAGATTCTTTATTTATTTTTTTAAAATTTTAGGTGTAAAAGTATCTTGGGAATGTTTTTTAACTTTTTATTTTTTTTTAGCGAAATTTAAAAAACAAAATTTCCCCCCTCCCTAGGCCCAACTGCGGTCTTGGACTAAATTTTTTTTAAAACACTCGTTTTACTTAGTTTCCCCATAACCGCCGAGAAAACTGCCGAGGATAATGGTGCAAGACCCATTTTCTCGCCGGACGATTAGTTTGAATTAATTTTAAGTTAAAAGTGGAAATTTTCGCCAGCGTTACTTACCAAACGTTAGCGGTTTTTCTGGCCGGGCAATCGGGTGTTGAGGGGCTCGCAGGAAAGTCTAGCTCTTTATGTGTATGTGTACTTCCTACCCATCACATTGCACACTGCCTAATGCAAATTTTTGTATCACGCTTTAACAGAGTGGTGTTTGGCTTGGTTTTGGGCTCCTACATTTTACTTGACAATGGTGCTAAATACTGTCTACTTAATCTTGTGTCAAAACAGTTGTCTGAGCTTTGTTGCCTGTTTATTAAACTAAAAAAAATAAAGACAATCAGATGAGCTAAAAGAAAATAAAGGTAACAAGAAAATGAATGGCAGTTCAATCAGGATCTGACTCTGCAAAGAATTCGATTTAATTTGTAATTCTGTGTTCCACATGCTTTTTCTCTTTAGTATTTATATTCCACTATTAAACTTGAATGACTTCCATTCCACACTCTTAGTCAGCACCTGAGAAATGCGATTGTTATTTCTTGATATGTAGAATCACTTGGACATTTTATGTGTCATACCACGGCATACCACTGCAGGGAGCAGCGCGTGCTGCTGCAGGAGGGCGACGGCTGACTGCAGTGCGAGCAAGTACAGCAGAAGTGGCGAGGTCGGGGCAAAGAAGCAGCAAGAGTTCATAGAGGGATGTGATCGGGGCCCGGGAGAGGCGAGCGTTCGGGGCCCAGAAGAGGCAAGGGCCCAGGGGCAGCATGGGCCAGCCCACACTGCGATATGTGTGTGCACTAGAGCTGGTCTCCAGTCATCCTGGTTAATCCTTGCCACTGGACCAAGACCTAGCTCTGTCAAGCCCGTGTGGTGGCTGGGGTGCAACGGCCACCACACATTAAAAAAATCCATGCACAGGCATCTTCCATCCTTCAACATGTAATTTGGGATCCAGAATATTAGGTCCTTCATTGAAACACCTGTGAACTCATCCCTTTTCGGTGTGGAAGCAAGTCATCCTCGTTTCGAGGGACTGCCTACGATGATGATTATGTGGACACATTAGTTAACAGGTAAGTACACCAGCGCTACCAATGGCACACAGTAAGAATTATTATCCACTCAAAAAGGGAGCTGGACAACAGAATTAAATATAAGAATATTAAAATCAGAAATGTTTAGTCAGAACATGCATTATGATCGAAAGTCAGTCTGGAATGCAGAGTGTGTGAGAGGGAGCTGGACACAGAATTGATGAAACCTCAGCAGAACTTTAAGCACAATTAAGAGAGGATGGTTATTGTTAGGAGCAGTCAGTGTTTCCTTCATTATGACATACACTGAAGGCATCAGTTTGCTCTGAGAAAATTTGCTGAGTTGGGGAACCATTAGGCACAAACCTATTTTATTATCAGATGAAACGTTTGGCATTGACTGATTTACTTTTTATTTGTTTTAAGTAACATGTTAGCCTTGTTTTGAGATGTAAAAATATATTATTGTGTTTTGCAAAGATGAGCTTACATTTTAAATCAAATGGCAAAAGGAAATGGTTTGCACGTATTCTCCTGACTTCAAACCCATCTCAAATTGTAAACCCACCAATAAGTGTGTTACTGAATAAAAATAAAATAATTCAATTTTGATGTATTTTAAAATGCTAATGAAAGTATTGGGATTTGTACATATTTCATTTCAAATTTATAAATATGTACACTGGATCCGCTCAGGGCCCCTGACCCATCCTTGCGCTTTAAAAAACATAAATTAATAAAAACAGTCATTTGCAATGTGCAGACAAACTCCAGCAACACAGTACACGAGAGCAATAATGCCTGAAGTCTCTTAATTGTCCCGTGCATGAACTCCACACCGTTTACTTAACAATTGGAATTTATAGTTTTAAAAAGACGCAACTCTGCCTTAGCAGCAGATTAATACATTGTGGTTTACAAAGGATATCGTTCCTGTCCTTATAAAATAACACATCCTTTGACTTACCTTTAGAAGAGCCATAGGAGACTTGCTAGAAATACAATTAAAACAGTGCACGCTTTCTGGTCAAGTGTCACATTGCAAATTTTTTCGTCACACTTAAAAATATATAATATATAGATAACTGTCAACGTAAAAATCCCCCAGCAATTAAAAATACCTATTTGACTCAGGAGTCAGAATGTCTCTCACCCCTGACTGACTTTACCAATCACACTTAAAAAAAAGAGAAAGAAAAGATTCTGAACTATAGCCTGAAGTAGGAAAGCATATGTAAAAGTTTAGTAGATGCAGGGGAGTGGGGGTGGGGGGGAAGGAAATTTATTAAGCATTACAGCCTTCATTCATCATATCAGACCGCCCCCCCCCCACCAAAAAAAATAGTACCAGAGCCCAGACCACAACCCCATCTCCCAACTTATTATCACTTCCCAAGTCCTCTATCCCAATAATTACAAACCCAGCCCCTTTAATATTCCTGGACCCCAAGATCTCTCACCCCAGCACCTCACAATCCCGTCTCCCCAGAATTTCTGCACTGCAGACCACCCCCACTCCCACATCTAATGATCATCCCACTAATGATGCTAGATCCCCACACCTAATCCCAGAAGCCGCACACCCATACTCCCTTCCAAATGTTCCCAAACCTTTGACACATCACTCCAAGCCGTCCTAGACTCTGAAACTTCTTTCCCACTGTTCCCACCTCTGGGGTCCCATTCCAGCTATTCCAATCCCAATGCACCCACAGAACAAGATGATGCTCCCACCACTGCTACACCCAACAGCATCCTCCCACCTCATCCACACTCCTAACACACCATTCCTTGTATTCCCCGATCTCTGAAGCCCCTTTCCATTAGTCAGAGAATCCAACACTCCTCTGCATCTCTTACACTCTTACTACCCTCATCCTACTACACCCCAACCCCTTGAACCACCCCATAACATACAAAACCATATGACCCCACCCCCAAACTGTTTTCTAAATATGTTCTTGGGATATGATTGATGCTGGCAGGGTCAAATTTATTGCGCATTTCCAGTTGGCTTGAAAAGGTGATCTTCTCATAGCAATTAAAAAAAAAATGAGCTGTCACTTCAGAAGATATTCGGAATCAACTACATACTGTGCGACCGGAGTCACTTGTAGGTGAGACCCAGTAACAGTGCCAGGTTCTCTTTGTGAAGAACATGACTGAAACAGTTGGGTTTTTGCAACAATCCAGCAGCTTTATTGGTCATTTTTTCTGGTTCAAACACATAGGTTGCCAAGGGCCCCTCTGCTGACCTTGACCACATTTCCCTCAACCATCTGTGTAAAGGAACCAATCACTAAAACCTAAAAAAGATACTGTTCTTTGGGGGTTTGGGCTATTTCCCTGGCCTGTACTCCACTAATGGCACCCATATCTGTCCATTTGGAGGCTGGTATACATCAGCACACTGGGTGTACTGGACACGAGACTCCCAAAGTAAGCGCTCTACTCGGAACTCGTCCACGGCAAATGAGCCAAAGGTGGGCAGCTGAAATGTTAAAAGGAAACCCTCAAAGCCTCCCTGATAAAGTGCGACATCCCCACTGACACCTGGGAATCCCTGGCCAAAGACTGCCCAAAGTGGAGGAAGTGCATCTGGAAGGGCGCTGAGCTCCTCGAGTCTCATCGCCGAGAGCATGCAGAAATCAAGCGCAAGCAGCGGAAGGAGCGTGCGGCAAATCAGACTCCCCGCCCACCCTTTCCTTCAACCACTATCTGTCCTACCTGTGACCGAGACTGTGGTTCTCGTATTGGATTGTACAGCCACCTAAGAACTCATGCTAACAGTGGAAGCAACTCTTCTTCGATTCTGAGAGATTGTCTATGATGATGATGATGATGATGGGGTGTACTGGCCTCCAGAGATATGTTGGGCAAGTCAAAAGAAAATCCATCTGATTATACCTTAGCCTGTCTGAATCCTTGTCTTTCACAAAGCGTACCTGCCACTCTTACTGGGTCTCACCTTGGGTGGACAAAGGTTCTTCCCCTTACAAGGCATGTAGAAAACTCCCAGGTTATGGCATAACCTGGGATAACTTGATCTCTGCTATTTTCCAAGAGGTTCTGCCAGTCTTCCCAAGGGAGTTATGGTAAGCTATCAGGAGAACCTTCGAGGAATTTTGTTAGCGTTGCATCTAAGGCATGTTTGACCATTATATGCCAGAATTCACCCCCCAAATTGCACACTTTTGTCACAGATGCAATTTTAAAATCTTAAACAGAGAGAAAGCCCTTCACTTAATGCCGGGTGCTTCTCTGTTCGAGGCTAAAACTTAAACACGCATTCTGCAATGTGCACATTTTCTTCACCAATGTTTAAACCCTTCTTGACTAAAGCTGTATTTATTTAACAACAATTAGATATGCTATAACATTCCTTTCTGTAGAAATTAGCATATCACCTAACTTGCCATGAGCAGCACCATGGCAGATCCACTAGTATGTTCAAATAATGCATTCCCATTGGAGAAATTAGAATTGGTAATTTGTGCAAATGGCAAAATTTATTTATAAATTAGCTTTAATACAAACAATCTAAATTACTTTCTGATGATTTGATGGAAAACACACCATTGTTTATAGTAACCATCCCATGATACTGTATTTCCTCAACTCATGCATCAACCATCATTACACCTTTAAACCTACATCATATCAGGGGACTAGGCATTAGCTTTTCACTTCCAGGACCAGGATTCTAATCCAGCCCAGATTGATGGAACAAAAGTATTCTTTGTCTGGTTGCAAAATTCCTATATGAACTGGGTAGTCTCAATTCAGTTCCTAGTGGGAATAGACCTACAGCACAAAATGATCCCTAATTTGAAAAATGGGCAGGACATTTGCATGAGATACCTGGGATGCCTGTGCAACATTAACCCAGGAAGATTTTAATGCCTTCAGGAGAAAAAGAAAAGAAGAAAGAATTGGCAAGGAAAAGGAGAAAAATACTTGCAGCTGGCAGATGGAGGAGACTTTCATTTTATTAGTCTGGACTCAATTTGAACCCAGATCAATCATCTGTAGTCATTACAAACACAGTAACAATGCAGGAAGGTGAAGCTCAGGGGGTGGGGGCGTACATGTATAATCTCGCTGAGTTGGTAGCAATATCAAATAAATTAATAAAATATGATTACCCTGGTTGCTGTTTTTCTACACGGCGATGTAGAAAGATCTTCAAATCCTGCGGAAATCCCAGATCTTACCTGCTTTAGGCCCCCTTGCAGACATTACATTGCGATGAGTGGATCAGGTGTGGGGCCTACTCTGATCAGGGTTCATCAGCGGCCACCAACAAAAGGTCCTTTGACTTTCATTCGAATGTTCCAAAAACATTGTTGTGGAGCCAGGGGAGGCAAGACTGAACGCTCGACTACACAGCACTCCCGATCAGCCCCATCCCCGTTGCCACTCCGCCCGGCCTCCTTGGCCTACCTTGGGGCCGCTGCCAGCCAGGCAAGTGGTCTGTCTTTCACCTATTTAAAATGATAGGAAAGAAGGTGAATCAGGGGTAGGAATGTTGTTGCTGTGGAGGTAACTGTATACTTACCGGAGAGGTGAGCCTTGAGTTTCGGTCGGTCGGTCGATCTTTACTGCTTGAGACCTGATGTACGTTTCACCAACATTATGGCTTCATCAGAGGTCTGTGAGGAAGGGAAGGAGGGGGAGGTGGGGGTGGGCGGGTGAGATAAAAGATTCTTCTGGAAGATCACAAGGGCAAGGCTGACTCCTCCCATATTATATGTTAATACAGGAGACCTGTGTCTCCTCTCCCAATTAGCTAAGGTGCCATAGCGACAGCATTGTTTGGGTATCTGTGTGTGCACTCAGCCAGGTGTATGCATTCTTAATCTTGCACGAGGGCCCGGGGCAGCACAGGTCAACCTACTCTGCGATATGTGTACGCACTAGGTCTGTGCAACAGAGCAGGTCTCCAGTCGTCCTGGTTAAAGGCCTAGCTCTGTCAAGCCTGTGTGGTGGCTGATGTGCAATGGTCACCACACGTTAAAAAGATCCACGCACAGGCACCTTCCACTCCTCGAGTTCAGGACTGGAATATCGGGTCCTTCATTGAGGCATCTGTGAACTCATGTGGAAGCAAGTCATCCTCGTTCGAGGGACTGCCGATGATGATGATTTAAAATGGACGAGCTGTCTGTGGAGTCTCGACAGCTCGCCCAAATAATGCAAATGAGGCCCGAGTGTCAACTTTGGACTGGACCGGACACACATTGATGGCACACCACTGGTTACGTGCCTAATAACAGGACATAATCAATGTGATAGCCCCCAGGTTCAGAAAATTAACTTGTGGACAACCATTATCTATGTTTTACAGTCTTGGGCCTACAGTATGGTTCTGTGACAATTCTAAGTAAAGTAAATTGCTAACAGTTTGTAATCACAGTCTCACTGACAGGAACAGCTTGCAGTGGCAGGAGAGTGGAAGTTACATATTACACGCTTCAGCCACTTTGAGTCCTGACATCTTGTTCCTCAATCAGGAATGTAACTAGTTGTCATGGAATTTTTATTTTATGCACACAGGTATCTAAGAGCCAATATTCTTTTAGTTGCACTGATAGGATTCGTTGTAAGGAGGTACTTAACTGCTCACAATTCACCTTGTGTTTGAAGGGGGAAGTCTGAAAATATTACAAATGCGACTCTTGTGTTGCATAGCTGACAAACATCTGATTCCCTGTCACAGCTGGGAGATGTGTTCACAGAGCCAAAACTGAATCTTATTTGCTCAACTGAGGCGAACATGTCTACAGAGGAAACGGTATCGAGTGATGGGCTTTTCACACACTTTGAGCATCCCTCTTCATGCCAGCTGTGCTCCTGGAGCCTAATTCCCACCATGCTCTTTAAAATACCCCACAAAGAGATTCGTGTCGTTTACTTCTTCCTGATTTTCTCTCAGATATAAATTGGAATCAAGCATTCATTAAAAGAGTTTCATTACATTCATATAGCACCATGCAACCTTCCCAATTGATTTAAAACAATTGGTAGTTTATTCCTAATCCCCAGCATTTTGTACATGTTGCCACCTTGGTTACTTGGGTTAACCAGCCCATCTGCTATTTACCACGCTTCATATCTTAATTATACATAATAGCTGTATTTGTTTGTGCGCCTGCAAATAGATCCAAATACAAAATTGGCTACTAATGAATTGCCTAATTTCCTGGTAAATCTCTAATTTCAGAACAGGCTGGGGTACAACCAGATGGATTTTCCTTTGACTTGCCCGGCCTGCAACATTTAAATAGAGTGAAATGGGCATAGCTAACTCTTCCGTTCCATTTTCCACAATTCCTGCCCCAAACTCGATCCTAATTTGTACCGCCACCGCGATATAATTAGCGGTGTGAGCAACACAGCAGTATCCCTCAGGCAGACACCACATCGAAGGCCATTTTGTTTACCGCAGCTGAAGATTTACCTTACTTTACCTAAGTATTCGTTTTAGTTATTTGATGTTCTGTTATAACTTTTACGAACCCATTTTATTAATTATGCAGAAAACACAGTATTAGTGACTGTAGCACTGTCCCACCATGGATAGGCAGCTCTGAATCTGCATAGTTGTAACAGTATTTATTTTGAAAAGATTCATTTTTGAACTAGATTATACTTTCCATATACTTTGAGATAGGTGGCTTCGCCTGTCAGCTGCAGTTCAGTAGGTAACACTCTTGCCTTTGAAGGTTGTGGGTTTAAGTCCCACTCAAGAGACTTGAAGGAGTGCTATGCTGTCAGAGGTACCGTCTTTTGGATGAGACGTTAAACCAAGGCCTAGTCTGCCCTCTCAGATGGGTGTAAGAGATCCCATGGCACTATTTCGAAGAAGAGCAAGTGGGCTATCCCCAGTGTCCTAGCCAATATTTATTCCTCAACCAACATTCACTAAAACAGATTATCTTGTCATCATCGCATTGTTGTTTGTGGATGCTTGCCATGCTAAATTGACTGCCATGTTTCCTACGTTACAACAGTGAATACACCTCGAAAGTACTTAATTGGCTAAAGCGTTTAGGGACATCCTGAAATTGTGAATGGGTCTATATAAATGCAAGCCTTTAATGCTTTAAACCATGCAGTGTGTTGATATAACAAATCATTGTGCCGAGGGGTGATAGGATATGGACTATACAGCTACAGTGCCTCATTTGGAGAGTACCTAATCTTGGCAATAATGTCACAGGTGCTGATGTAGGTGGTACAACTGGTGCCCCACTGTGAATATTGGATGCAGGACAACACACTATGACCTGAAATGAGATGTTTAGGTTTTGCCTTGCTTGGATCTGGCTGCTTGATGCTGCTCAACGACAGGCCCGTATACAGCTCACTAGTGGGGAGGATCAGGGATGGGCCTAACACGGGAGTGGGGGGGAGGTGGTTGAGGACATGGTCGCTTCCTACCCGGCTGGTACATCAGTGGCGTTTTGGTATCAGCTAGATTGCTTTTGAGCACTTTCCAGTGTTTAGCTAGAGCAGCATTGACACTGGCCTGGGAGCAGGTTTCCTGTCTGTCAGTTGGAGAATGGTGCAGGGAGGCCTAAAGCAGGGGCAGAATATTTTTATTAAAGTGACTGTATGTCTCTTATAAGTACATGCTAAACTGTGGAAACGTATTAGATTCTTAACAGAAGGTCACTGTGTTATTAGGGGTCACTTTGTCGAAAGTGTCTCATTTTGCAGTCTTACCATTTCAGATGGTAGTCCAATAATTATTTATTTACCTCTGTCTGGCCAAGGCAAATAGCAATCTCTGAGCAGCATCAAATAAACAACTCGTTGTACTTGGGCATACTTTATATTTACACTAAGTAAGCACTTTCCAATAACGGCATTAAAGATGTGGAAAATTGTTTATATACTCTGTTAGACTTTACTGTGTTAATTATTCTTATGGTCACAGATGCTTACTATTAAAACGACTTACCTTTTTAACTGCATGATTTATTTATTGTAAGATTTAGAATGCTACTTCACAACTGGTTTCGATTCACAGCAAAACGCTTGAATGCATGTTAATAATGGTGGGAAATATTCTCACTTGCCCTAGCTCATTTCGCTGTGCCTCAGCCTCTTATGTTTTCTGTACATGTACAGCTGAGAACAGACGGGACTCATCAGAATTCAAGCTGGCAGACTCGAGTATCAGGCAGCCCCAGAATGTGAACACTGTGACTCTGTACCTCCATTCAGGAAGTGCGCACTCTGTCCTTGTGCTGCCGAGTGTATAAATGCATAAGCTGCTCCAGTTCATTCTTCCCTCTGCTGGCAGACTTTTCTTGAGATGCCGGCACAACACACTGTCAATTTTCTTTCCTTCCACTATCCTCCCAATTTTCTCCCCTCCACCTCAAAAGTTTCCGTGGGTGACAGCAGTTCCCTGCTACAGGTACTTCATCCAAATCGCCATTCTCCACGCCTGAGCCTCGATAGCGACTGTCAGCAGGCTATTTGACCAGTGGGGCATTAGAGATAGTCTTTCTACACCTAACGCACTTTGCAGCAGGGATCACTGGATAGCGATTAGGAGCACTAACTGTGTATGACTCGTCTGCTCCCTAGCCTAGGAGTACTATGACCCTAATGCCACCACGGCTGAATCAGCGAACATGGCAAAGAAATTGAGTCGGGGATCGTCCTTGCCTGCTTAACGCAGTACCCCACCACTTCCACCAAGCCATCAGGAGAGCTATTGTACTGTGCACCTGCAGAAGAGCCCCCAAAACAGATTCCAAAAGTTTTGATTAGGGCTTGTTCGAGATGAGGCCTAAAATGGGAGAGGAATCCTCTGCTAGGCTTTTTTCCCTCTATTAAAAGATTTTGGGGGCCTTACTACTTCTACCCTGGCCTATCACGCCCTTGATTCAGGCAGTCCGAGGGATCCGGTGGCAAGAGGGTCCGTCAGCAACAAAACCTGGGCACCTGGACCCTGCACCCCCGCTGACACTTACATGAAAGAGTAGCAGTTCTGACGGGGGCGGGGAGAGTGACATCTAGCTCAGGGTCACCTTACTGCTCAATATTTCCCACTCTTCCACTGCTATCCCACCCCAAAGGGCTGGCTGTTAATTCATTTATTTTTTGATCAGAATCTGAGCATTTAGCTCAGAGCTGATATCGATTTCAAAGCCATTAGAAGTCAGGTTACACTGCATAAGAGTTGATGCTGACACACTGCATCACAGAGTGGCAAGAGACTGATTCATTCGCAAAGGGATGGATCGACGGAAAAGTGGAGGACACATAATGACAGTCTCTTGGAATCGAGGAAGACTTGCTTCCACTCCAAAAATGAGTCCTTAGGTGGCTGAACAGTCCAATATGAGAGCTACAGTCCCTGTCACAGGTGGGACAGACAGTCATTGAGGGAAGGGGTGGGTGGGACAGGTTTGCCGCACGCTCCTTCCTCTGCCTGCGCTTGATTTCTGCATGTTCTCGCCGACGAGACTCGAGGTGCTCAGCGCCTTCCCGGATGCACTTCCTTCACTTAGTGTGGTCTTTGGCCAGAGACTCCCAGGTGTCTGGGGATGTCGCACTTTATCAGGGAAGTTTTGAGGGTGTCCTTGTAACATTTCCTCTGCCCACCTTTGGCTCGCTTGCCGTGAAGGAGTTCCGAGTAGAGCGCTTGCTTTGGGAGCCTTGTGTCTGGCACGTGAACGATGTGGCCTGCCCAGCGGAGCTGATCAAGTGTGGTCAGTGCTTCAATGCTGGATGTTGAATAATCACTCATTCAACAATACCAGCCAAGACCCTAAATTGAGGAATTGTTTGGGGAATCTAAACTGAGAGGTTAACATCTAAAATAGGGATAGGGAGAGTTAAGAATGTGAAACTAGTGTTGGTAATTCACTGTTAAGGAATTATATGGGATTTGAACAGGTAATCTGTACCATGTGCCTACTGTAGCCACTGAGTTATTAGTTAAACAATACAGTTTGACCTGCTATCAGATAGGAGCTATTCTTCCAGAAAAGAGCTACATTGTGTATGTGTGTGTCTTTCGGATGAGACCTTAAACCGAGGCCCCGTCTGCCCTCTCAAGTGGACGCAAAAGATCCCATGGATCTATTTTGAAGAAGAGCAGGGGAGTTATTCCTGGTGTCCTGGCCAATATTTATCCCTCAATCAACAAAACAAAAAAGCAGATTATCTGATCATTATCACATTGCTGTTTGTGAGAGCTTGCTTTTGAGCAAATTGGCTGACGCATTTCCCACATTACAACAGTGACTACACTCCAAAAATACTTCATTGGTTGTAAAGCGCTTTGAGACGTCTGGTGGTCGTGAAAGGTGCTGTATAAATCGAAGTCTTTCTTTTTTCTTTCTTTTAGAGGAATATCACACAAATTCTGAGGTACCAGTTGTGGAGGAATTGCCCTGTGCACGTCATATATTTTATTCATTGGCTTCGGTGGAGTATTTGTAGTTTGGTAGGGTTCTCAGTGACACAGGTAAATCAAGATAGCTTTGCTTAGGAAAAAGAACTGCAGTATTTTAGGGTGTATGACTTTCATTAAATGTAATTTTATTTATAGTTATTTAACTTAAATTAATAAGTGTTATTGAAGCATTTTACTGCTTAGGTGTTGCAGACTAGCAGTGGAATATAATAGTTCGAACCATAAGAAGAAATATTTGAAGCAGTGCTGCATTAGCAGTGATTGATCACTGGTTCGACTTCATAATTACTTTCTTCATTGGGAGACAGGCTCAAGGTGACATTTTCTGGCACAACAACAGTAGGAGTACATATCTGCTGCGTCTTAATCGTTCAAAGCAGGAGTGACCCACGACAACACCCATTTCCTTCTGAAGTTTATCCTTAAAAGTATTTAATCGCTTGAAGACCACCACCCCCCCACCCAAAACATAATTGTTAGAAGCATGCCAATCCCCTCTGGAGTGCGCAGGTGGGTACAAGGTTTACGCCAGCATCCGGGGCCAAATTCAGTGTACTGACATTATGCCAGGCTAAAAATGTAGCCCCTTAATTGACTGTTGTTTGCCAAGATTACATGCTGTACCGTGTTCAAGACCGTGACCTTCTCCTTCATGTCCCAAATGGCTGGAACACTAAGGGGCTGAAATTGATGGCCTTACTGCCCACTGCCGCCGACTGCCGCTGAGAATCGGCGACATTCCTCTCCGGGTTGCGCCCAGTAGCAGTTTGCACTTGGGCTGGAGCGGGCAGGAGGGGAGAACCACCAGGAAGCGCCTGCTGACTTCAGCGGACGGCCAAGTGGTGCAAGTGACCTCCCGTTCGCCGAGATACCAGATTGGTGCGGCCGGGACTCGGCGCCAGCAGGGGGAAGGACAGCCGCGAGGAGGCTGATCTAATCCCCAAGGTAAGTTTTAAAAACTGTAAAAAAAAGTTAGTGAACTTTTTAATAAATGTTTTTTCACGACGACTTATCTTAATGGGTTCCCCTGAAGGTCTTCCGGGTATTTTTTTTTTTTCCAATCATTTTTATTTGAAAGTATTCAGCCCTCCGTGGGCCAGACTCCATCCTCGGTGGCACTTTGGCAGCAGTGGGCAGTAAGGCCGCCAAGGTTGGGAGCTCCCGCCCAGTTTGACGGCGTACGTCGCTCGTTTGCTGCTGGCTCAACTTTTACATTATTTTCCATCAATTTCCCGCCCCAAAGTGTCGCCCGGTCTCTCGGCAGCCTTTTGGGTGGCACTTGGGCAGGACTTGGCCTTCACCAATTCGGTCCCTAAATAGTTTTGGGTTTTGTCAAAAATGCAAACACAAAATTAAAAGATTGATTTCCCATCTTGCGTGGCACAGGTGCAAACTCAGCGCCAACTGTAGAACGGTAACAATGCTATGCTACCCTTCCCTATCGCCTCCAATGCGCCAGTGCAGCCTTCGGCCGCCGAGGAAAAGAGTGTTTGAAGACCAGGTCCTGTAAACTGCCACCAAGCTCATGGTCTACAGGGCTGTAGTAATACCCGCCGTCCTGTATGGCTCAGAGACATGGACCATGTACAGCAGACACCTCAAGATGCTGGAGAAATATCACCAACGATGTCTCCGCAAGATCCTACAAATCCCCTGGGAGGACAGACGCACCAACATCAGCGTCCTCGTCCAGGCCAACATCCCCAGCATTGAAGCACTGACCACACTCGATCAGCTCCGCTGGGCAGGCCACAAAATTCGCATACCAGACACAAGACTCCCCTAGCAAGTGCTCTACTCGGAGCTCCTTCACGGCAAACGAACCAAAGGTGGGCAGCGGAAACATTACAAGGACACCCTCAAAGCCTCGCTGATAAAGTGCGACATCCTCACTGACACCTGGGAATCCCTGGCCCAAGACCGCTCTCAGTGGAGGAAGTGCATCCGAGAGGGCGCTGAGCACCTCGAGTCTCAATGCCGAGAGTATGCAGAAACCAAGCGCAGGCAGCGGAAAGAGCGTGTGGCAAACCAGTCCCACCCACCCCTTCCCTCAATGGCTATCTGTCCCACCTGTGACAGAGTCTGTGGCTCCCGTATTGGACTGTTCAGCCACCAAAGAACTCACTTCAGCAGTGGAAGCAAGTCTTCCTCGATTCCGAGGGACTGCCTATGATGATGATGCTGATCCTTCCCAAAAAGCAGAAAATGAGCATTTAGAGACTGAATTTCATCGATATGTAACTACAGCTTTCAGTCATTCATGTAATGTCAGGCAGCTAAAGGAGTATGGAGGAACCGGTGCTTCAGAAGTATTCTTGGTAGTTGAAATTAATGGAAAGAGATAATAAAGGCTGTGGGCCTCTTTATGATCAAGCACATTCTCATCTCTGCACCAAATGTCAGGGGGCAGTACTCTCACATCGGATTCCGAATGTTGAGGATTCAAGCCCAATTCAGCGATTGAACATATAATCTAGGCTGATACTTCAGTGCAGTACTTAGGGAGTGTGACATTGCTGGAAGTGCTGTATTTCAGATGAGATGTTAAACTGATATCCTGTCAGGTGGATGCAAAGAAGAAGAACAAGGAACACTCGTGGTGTCCTGGCCAACAATGCTCCCTCAACCAACAGAGCCAAAACTAGTTTATCTGGTCATGCACCTCAAGTGTTCCTTATAGAGTCATGCTGTGTGCAAATTGGATGTTATGCTTTTCGCCATAACAATAGAGATTACATTTCAAAATGTAATGAATTGGATATGAAGTGCTTTGGGGTATTATGAGGATGTAATAAGGCGCTATAGAAATGCAAGCTCTTCCCTTTCTCTCCCTAATAACTTGCCACTCCTGATCACTTTCTAGTCACCTCTGATGAAAGTATGTGCTTTTGGACAATAGATGAAGACAGGGTCAAGCTTGGCTAAAACATTCCTGGCATCTTTCCTTCGGATGAGGCGTTAAACCGAGGCCCGTCTGCTTTCTCAGGTAGACATAAAAGATCCCATGGCACTATTTCGAAGAAGAGTAGGGGAGATCCCCAGTGTCCTGGCCAATATTTATTCTTCAATCAACATAACTATTGTGTTCCTAACACAGATGAGACTGCACACAGGGAGGTTAAAGTAACAGTGACCTCAGTCTTTATTAAGACACTCCAGAGTGAGGAACAGGCCTTAGGGGCCGGCTTATATACAGAGCTCCCAAGGGGTGCTGGGATCCCTTGGGACTTCAGGGGATGCGCTCCCTGGTGGCGGAACATGAGAGTGCATGCTTTACAGATACACAACATCACTTCCCCCCAAAGTCAAAGTGAAAACTATTTACAAGGTGAGGCGGTTGGGAGCCTTTCTTTCCCTGGTGGACCGCCTCGGTACAAATGTCTGTTCTGGTGTGTTGGCTGTGTCCTCGCTGGGCTGGCGTGTTGTTGGCCCTGCAGGGCTGCTGGATGAGCCTGGCCTTGCTGGGCTGTTGGGCGTGATGGGTTCAATTTCCTGGTCCAGGGTGATGTCGTCGATCCTTTGGGTGTGTGTTGTGGGCTCGAAAAAGGTGGTGTCTGCTGTGGGTTGTTCAGGGCAGTCTGTGAACCACAGCCTCGTTTGGTCCAGGTGCTTTCTGCAAATTTGTCCATTGTCTAGTTTCACTACAAACACCCTACTCCCTTCTATAGCTATCACCGTGCCCGCGATCCACTTGGGACCATGTCCATAGTTTAGCACATACACAGGGTTATTCAGATCAATTTCACATGACACAGTGGCGCGACCATCGTTTACATTTTGTTGCTGCCGCCTACCCTCTACCTGATCATGGGGTGAACCAGCGAGAGTCTGGTTTTAAGTGTCCTTTTCATGAGTAGCTCAGCCGGGGGCACTCCTGTGAGCGAGTGGGGTCTTGTGCAGTAGCTGAGCAGTACTCGGGACAGGCGGGTTTGGAGTGAGCCTTCTATGACTCGCTTGAGGCTCTATTTGATTGTTTGTACTGCCCGCTCTGCCTGCACATGGCTGGTTTAAATGGGGCCGAGGTGACATGTTTGATCCCATTGCGGGTCATGAATTCTTTAAATTCGGCACTGGAGAAACATGGCTCGTTGTCACTGATCAGTATGTCAGGCAGGACGTGGGTGACAAACATGGCCCTCAGACTTTCAATGGTGGTGGTGGTGGTGCTTCCCAACATTATTTCACATTCAATCCATTTTGAAAAAGCATCCACCACCACCAGGAACATTTTACCGAGAAACGGGCCCGCATAGTCGATATGGATCCACGACCATTGTCTGGAGGGCCAGGAGCACAAACTTAGTGATGCCTCTCTGAGCATGTGGCTCAATTGAGCACACACGCTGCATTGTCGTACACAGGACTCTAAGTCAGAGTCAATACTGGGTCACCACATGTGGGATCTGGCTATCGCTTTCATCATTACTATACCCGGGTGTGTGCTGTGGAGATCTGAGATGAACCTCTCCCTGCCCTTTTTGGGTAGCACTACGCGGTTACCCAACAACAGGCAGTCTTCCTGAATGGACAGCTCGTCCTTTCGCTGCTCGAAGGGCGTGATTAGCTCTTGCATTTCAACAGGGATGCTGGCCCAACTCCCATGTAGTATGTAGTTTTTTACTAGGGACAGCAGAGGATCTTGGCTGGTCCATGTCCTAATCTGGCGGGCCGTGAAGAGTGAGTTATCATTTTCAAACGCTTCCATGACCATCTACAAGTCTGCAGGCTGCGCCACCATGAACAAGTTTGAAGGCTGCGCCATTTCCACCCCCGTGGTGGGCATTGGTAGCCGACTCAGAGCATCCGCACAGTTCTCGGTGCCTGGCCTGTGGCGGATGGTATAGTTATACGCTGATAGCGCGAGTGCCCACCTTAGTATACAGGCTGAGGCATTAGTATTTATCCCCTTGTTTTCGATGAACAGGAATATGAGGGGCTTGTGATCGGTTTCCAGCTCAAATTTGAGGCCAAACAGGTACTGATGCATTTTCTTTACCCCGAACACACACGCTAATGCCTCTTTCTCAATCATGCTGCAGGCCCTCTCGGCCTTAGACAAGCTCCTGGAGGCATAGGTGACAGGTTGCAACTTCCCCGCAATGTTAGCTTGTTGTAATTCACACCCGACTCCGTACGACGACGCATCACATGCTAGCACAAGTCTTTTACATGGGTTATACAATACAAGCAGCTTGTTGGAGCATAAAATATTTCTGGCTTTCTCAAAAGCAATTACTTGTTTTTTTCCCCATACCCAGTTCTCACCTTTACGCAATAACACATGTAGGGGCTCTAAGAGGGTGCTTAACTGTGGTGGGAAGTGACCAAAATAGTTGATGAGTCCCAGGAACGAACACAGCTCCGTGACATTCTGTGGCCTGGGCGCGTTCCTGATAGCCTCTGTCTTGGCGTCTGTGGGCCGAATGCCATCCACCGCGATCTTTCTCCCCAAAAACTCCACTTCTGTTGCCATGAAGACGCATTTCATACATAAGAATTAGGAACAGGAGTAGGCCATCTAGCCCCTCGAGCCTGCTCCGCCATTCAACAAGATCATGGCTGATCTGGCCGTGGACTCAGCTCCACTTACCCGCCCGCTCCCCATAACCCTTAATTCCCTTATTGGTTAAAAATCTATCTATCTGTGATTTGAATACATTCAATGAGCTAGCCTCAACTGCTTCCTTGGGCAGAGAATTCCACAGATTCACAACCTTCTGGGAGAAGAAATTCCTTCTCAACTCAGTTTTAAATTGGCTCCCCCGTATTTTGAGGCTGTGCCCCCTAGTTCGAGTCTACCTGACCAGTGGAAACAACCTCTCTGCCTCTATCTTGCCTATCCCTTTCATTATTTTAAATGTTTCTATAAGATCACCCCTCATCCTTTTGAACTCCAACGAGTAAAGACCCAGTCTACTCAATCTATCATCATAAGGTAACCCCCTCATCTCTGGAATCAGCCTAGTGAATCGTCTCTGTACCCCCTCCAAAGCTAGTATATCCTTCCTGAAGAAAGGTGACCAAAACTGCACGCAGTACTCCAGGTGCGGCCTCACCAATACCCTGTATAGTTGCAGCAGGACCTCCCTACTTTTGTACTCCATCTCCCTCCCCAACATTCCATTCGCCTTCCTGATTACCTGCTGCACCTGGAAACTAACTTTTTTGGATTCATGCACAAGGACCCCCAGGTCCCTCTGCACCGCAGCATGTTGTAATTTCTCCCCATTCAAATAATATTCCCTTTTACTGTTTTTTTTTCCAAGGTGGATGACCTCACATTTTCCGACATTGTATTCCATCTGCCAAACCTTAGCCCATTCGCTTAACCTATCTAAATCTCTTTGCAGCCTCTCTATGTCCTCGACACAACCCGCTTTCCCACTAATCTTTGTGTCATCTGCAAATTTTGTTACACTACACTCTGTCCCCTCTTCCAGGTCATCTATGTATATTGTAAACAGTTGTGATCCCAGCACCGATCCCTGTGGCACACCACTAACCACCGATTTCCAACCCGAAAAGGTCCCATTTATCCCGACTCTCTGCTTTCTGTTAGCCAGCCAATTCTCTATCCATGCTGATACATTTCCTCTGACTCCGCGTACCTTTATCTTCTGCAGTAACCTTTTGTGTGGCACCTTATCGAATGCCTTTTGGAAATCTAAATACACCACATCCATCGGTACACCTCTATCCACCATGCTCATTACATCCTCAAAGAATTCCAGCAAATTAGTTAAACATGATTTCCCCTTCAGGAATCCATGTTGCGTCTGCTTGATTGCACTTTTCCTAACTAGATGTCCCGCTATTTCTTCCTTAATGATAGCTTCAAGCATTTTCCCCACCACAGATGTTAAACTACCGGCCTATAGTTACCTGCCTTTTGTTTGCCCCCTTTTTTAAACAGGGGCGTTACATTAGCTGCTTTTTAATCCGCTGGTACCACCCCAGAGTCCAGAGAATTTTGGTAGATTATAATGAATGCATCTGCTATAACTTCCGCCATCTCATTTAATACCCTGGGATGCATTTCATCAGGACCAGGGGACTTGTCTACCTTGAGTCCCATTAGCCTGTCCAGCACTACCCCCCTAGTGATAGTGTTTGTCTCAAGGTCGTCCCTTCCCACATTCCCGTGACCAGCAATTTTTGGCATGGTTTTTGTGTCTTCACTGTGAAGACCAAAGCAAAATAATTGTTTAAGGTCTCAGCCATTTCCACATTTCCCATTATTAAATCCCCCTTCTCATCTTCTAAGGGACCAACATTTACTTTAATTACTCTCTTCCGTTTTATATATCAGTAAAAGCTTTTACTATCTGTTTTTATGTTTTGCGCAAGTGTACTTTCATAATCTATCTTTCCTTTCTTTATTGCTTTCTTAGTCATTCTTTGCTGTCGTTTAAAATTTTCCCAATCTTTTAGTTTCCCACTAACCTTGGCCACCTTATACACATTGGTTTTCAATTTGATACTCTCCTTTATTTCCTTGGTTATCCACGGCTGGTTATCCCTTCTCTTACCGCCCTTCTTTTTCACTGGAATATATTTTTGTTGAGCACTATGAAAGCGCTCCTTAAAAGTCCTCCACTGTTCCTCAATTGTGCCACCGTTTAGTCTGTGTTCCCAGTCTACTTTAGCCAACTCTGCCCTCATCCGACTGTAGTCCCCTTTGTTTAAGCATAGAACGCTCGTTTGAGACACTACTTCCTCACCCTCAATCTGTATTACAAATTCAACCATACTGTGATCACTCATTCCGAGAGGATCTTTTACTCTTTTACAACCAGATCTAAGATAGCTTGCTCCCTTGTGGGTTCTGTAACATACTGTTCGAAGATACAATCTTGAATGCATTCTATGAATTCCTCCTCCAGGCTACCCCGTGCGATTTGATTTGACCAATCGATATGTAGGTTAAAATCCCCCACGATTACTGCCGTTCCTTTTTCACATGCCTCCATTATTCACTTGATTATTGTCCGCCCCACCGTGAAGTTATTATTTAGGGGCCGATAAACTACGCCCACCAGTGACTTTTTCCCCTTACTATCTCTAATCTTCACCCACAATGATTCAACATTTTGTTCATTAGAGCCAATATCATCTCTCACAACTGCCCTGATATCATCCTTTATTAACAGAGCTACCCCACCTCCTTTCCCTTCTTGTCTATCCTTCCGAATTGTCAGATACCCCTGTATGTTTAATTCTCAGTCTTGGCCACACTGCAACCACGTTTCTGTAATGGCCACCAAATCATACCCATTTGTTATGATTTGTGCCGTCAACTCATTTACTTTATTTCAAATGCTGTGTGCATTTAGGTAGAGTGTTTTAAACCATGATTTTTAGTTTTGACCCCTCCTGCAGCCCCTTTATATTCATACATATTGTCCCTTCCTATCACCTTGTGGTTTACCCTTACCCCAGTGCTACTCTGCTCTGTTGCCTCCTGCCTTTTGCATTCTTTCTTGGGGTCATGTTTATCTGAGCTCTCATCCACTCTAACTAGCTCAGAGCCCTCTCCTGGATTCTGAATACTCCTCGCATTGAGGCACAGAGCTTTCAGGCTTGCCTTTTTATTGCACTTTGACCCTTTAGAATTTTGCTGTACAGTGGCCCTTTTTGTTTTTTGCCTTGGGTTTCTCTGCCCTCCGCTTTTCCTCATCTCCTTTCTGTCTTTTGCTTCTGTCTCCATTTTGTTTCCCTCTGTCTCCCTGCATTGGTTCCCATCCCCCTGCCATATTCGTTTAACTCCTCCCCAACAGCACTAGCAAACACTTCCCCTAGGACATTGGTTCCTGTCCTGCCCAGGTGCAGACTGTCCGGTTTGTACTGGTCCCACCTCCCCTAGAACCGGTTCCAATGCCCCAGGAATTTGAATCATTCCCTGCTGCACCACTGCTCAAGCCACGTATTCATCTGAGCTATCCTGTGATTCCTACTCTGACCAGCTCGTGGCACTGGTAGCAATCCCGAGATTACTACTTTTGAGGTCCTACTTTTTAATTTAGCTCCTAGCTCCTTAAATTTGTCTCGTAGGACCTCATCCCATTTTTTACCTATAGCGTTGGTACCTATATGCACCACGACAATTGGCTGTTCACCCTCCCTTTTCAGAATGTCCTGCACCTCTTCAGCTGCAGTCTTACGCGATCCAGTCGCTGGAGGAACTCCTCCAGGTTTTGTAGGTGCTCGACGGTGTCCCGACCCGTGACCAATATGTCATCCTGAAAAACCACCGTGCGTGGTACCGACTTGAGTAGGCTCTCCATGTTTCTCTGGAAGATCGCTGCAGCCGACCGAATTCCAAACGGGCATCTGTTATAGATGAACAGTCCCTTGTGCGTGTTGATGTAGGTGAGGTCCTTCGAAGACTCCTCCAGCTCCTGCGTCATGTATGTCGAAGTAAGGTCGAGCTTGGTGAACGTCTTGCCTCCTGCCAGGGTCACAAATAGGTCGTCTGCCTTAGGTATCAGGTATTGGTCCTGTAGCGAGAAACGATTAATAGTTACTTTATAATCGCCGCAAATCCTAACCGTGCCATCACTTTTGAGTACTGGAACAATCGGGCTGGCCCACTCGCTGAATTCCACTGGGGAGATGATGCCCTCGCGCTGCAGCCTGTCCAGCTCAATTTCCACTCTCTCCCTCATCATGTGAGGTACCGCACGCGCCTTGTGGTGAATGGGTCGTGCCTCTGGGACCAAGTGGATCCGCACCTTCACCCCGGAAAAGTTTCCAATGCCTGGCTCAAAAAGGGAAGGAAATTTGTTAAGAACCTGGGTACATGAGGCCTCATCGACATGTGATAGTGCTCGGATGTCATCCCAGTTCCAGCGGATTTTGCCTAGCCAGCTCTTTCCAAGCAGTGTGGGGCCATCGCCCGGGACAATCCAGAGTGGCAGTTCGTGCACCGTACCCTCGTAGGTGACCTTGACCATGGCGCTGCCCAGGACAATGATGTTTGGTGTACATTCTCAGTTTCGTGTGGATGGGGCTCAGGGCTGGTTTGAGTGCCTTGTTGCACTACAGTCTCTCAAACATCTTTTTACTCATGATGGATTGGCTAGCGCCAGTGTCCAGTTCCTTGGCTACGGGTAAGCCATTCAATTTTACATTTAGCATTATAGGTGGACATTTCGTTGAAAATGTGTGCACCCCTTGTACTTCAGCATCTGCCTCCTCTCTCTGAGGCTTGAAATTGCTTTGATCCACCATGGACCGATCTTCCTCTGCCACGTGGTGGTTAGCAGGTTATGCAGAGTTTGCAGCTTGTCTGCAAGCTCGTTGGAGGTGCCCCATTGTTCCACAGCCATTGCAAACATATCCTTTGAAGTGGCATGAATAGGCTGAATGGAAGCCTCCACCACGCCAACAAGGTGTGAATTGCCTTGCATTCATCCTTTGTTGGGGACTGTGAGTCATCTGGGTCACTTAAGGCCTGCTGGGAGTTGCAGACTCGTGGTTTCTGCCCTGTACATTTCTGCTCACAAACACAGTTCCAGTTAATTTATGAACTTTGCTAGCACTTTTGTGCTGAGAGATTTGTTTGGTGTTATCACTGGTGGACATAAATGCCTGTGCTATCGCAGTGGCCTTACGGAGGGACAGTGTCTCTACAGTCAAACGTTTTCGTAGGATGGTCTCGTGGCCAATGCCCAGTACAAAAAAGTCTCTGAGCATCTGCTCCAGGTAGCCATCAAACTCACATTGTCCTGGAAGTCGCCTTAGCTCGGCGACGTAGCTCGCCACTTCCTGACCTTCAGATTGCTGGCACGTGTAGAACCAATACCTTGCCATCAGCACGCTCTCCGTCGAGTTAAGATGCTCCCGAACCAGCGTACACAGCTCCTCATACGTCTTATCTGTGGGTTTCACCGGGTGAAGAAGATTCTTCATGAGGCTGTAGGTCAGTGCGCCGCAGACCGTGAGGAGGACTGCTCTCCTTTTTGCAGCGCTTCCTTCTCCATCCAGCTCGTTGGTACAAAGTACTGGTCTAGCTGTTCGACATAGGCTTCCCAGTCCTCACCCTCCGAGAACTTCTCCAGGATGCCCACAGTTTGCTGCATCTTTGTGTTGGATTCGTATACTCGTCGACAGTTATTGTGTTCCTAACACAGATGAGACTGCACACAGGGAGGTTAAAGTAACAGTGACCTCAGTCTCCATAGTGAGGAACAGGCCTTAGGGGTCGACTTATATACAGTGCTCCCAAGGAATGCTGGGATTCCCTTGGAACTTCAGCGGATGCGCTCCCTGGAGGCGGAAGTGCATGGGAGTGCATGCTTTACAGATACACAACAATAACAAAAATAGATTATCACATTGCTATTAGTGGGAGCTTGCTGTGTGCAAATTGGCAGCCGCGTTTCCTACATTACAACTGTGACTCACACTCAAAAAGTACTTCATTGGCTGTAAAGCGGTTTGAGATGTCCGGTGGTCGTGAAAGGCGCTACATAATTGCAAGTCTTTTATTTTTTATAGTGCAATAGCCTGCTGATATTCACTGACGCGGCTCACACAAGAATGGCTGCTTTGGATAGGACTGCTGGTGCCCGTGAGACCATGTCATCACATAAGTCAACAGAGGAAAAGTAAAGTGCGACAATTACATCTATTTATTGCTTTTCAACAGTTTAATTTAACAGCTGTTTGAAACCCCTGAACATGACCCACATTTAACTGGAATCCTTGTTAACGTACTGATAGGAAAGCAAGATGAGGTGCTAAAGAGATAGTAGTTAACACGAATCCAGTGTGCACACCCCTTCCCACCCCCCCATCCCCCCATTCTCCCCAGCATTCAATCGTTATGTCTGCTAACCTGGCAGATTAAAATTACGATTATGAAAGATGAACTTTATATGGAATGCCATGTCACTTGACTACATTACGTTAAAATCATTTTATTTTCTAACAGATGTTTCTGCAATTGTTTACATCGAATAATGAAAGCAAGATGTCCAGCTGTCTTGGATCATCTTCACATATTGCACCTGTAATGTTTGCAGGCCTGTTAAGAGCAGTAGAAATAAAAAAAATACATTCCCTAAAATCTAAAGCACATTCCTCCACCTAAAGGGAAATAATAACTCAGTTCAGAGAAAAACATTACATGGCTTTGCGTATCTGTTAAACTTTATTGCTATAATATTCAGCTTCAACAATACCCCTGAAATTCTTCTTTATAAGTTGTCTTTGCCCTAATTTTATCTGAGTGGAACAGTGCCATAATTACTTATCGAGCATGTCAATTCTGTGTCAACCAGGGTGTCAAATTTCCCAGCATTCCAAATGACCACCATGTTCTTTCCTGCTGTGTTAACCCTCCTTGTAAAAGGTGACAACCCAATTTGCAATTGTGATTGATAAAAAAAAAGCTCAAATATACCTCAGGCGGTCCACGAGTCTCCCAGTATTACTCCAGCGAGGGATTGGTGGAACGCCAAGAAAAATGGCTGAGTTTTGCCAGGTCTCTGCCATATCTGGGAGCTTTCTAGATAACTTGTAAGGGGCAGAATCTCCATCTACCTCTGACATGTCAAATAACGAACAAAGGACAGAGCCAGGGGCAGGAGCTGCCTAAGGCTGGTGTTCTCACTCCTCAAGCTGGACAGGGATCCAGCTTGTCAGTGGAGACAGGTACAAATGGTAAGTGGAGGCGTACTGATGTCCACACAGGTTGCACTGCTTTGATCCAGACCAGGTGAACAGCCTGGACTCCCGAGCAGAGGAAAATGTTTTTTTTTTACAATTTTTCCTCATTGCTCAGGCAGGGGAGCGTGACCAGGGTTGGGGGGAAGGGGTTGGGAAAGCCCCAATGGATGGTCGGATGCTAAAGTTGTTATGGGCAAGGGGCAGGTGGACACCAGAAATGCACCCATTGTGCAGCACCTATCAGCCGTATGCTAATGAAGCTCCCTCCTGACCCTGCAAAGATCAATGGGTGCGATTCCAGTGGAACGGCCAGTGTCGCAACCCAAGGAATTCTGGCACCATAATGTTTAGTTGCTTCTCATTTAAAACGTGAGAGTTGACTGACTCAGAGTTATCCTCAGGCGCAGACTGAGGACAGTTCTCTTTGATTGAAGAGTAGCGTTGTGATGCCGTAATTATGTGGAACACAATACAGAATGAAACTACAGGTATGTGTGTGGGTGTGTAGGTGGGTGGAAGGGGCTGGAAGAACCTGTGTGAATACAAAAGTTAAAGCTTTTGTTAACACCGAAAATATTACAACAGATGAAGCCACCCACTCAGCCAAGAAGTGGAGCTGGTGCGTCACATGGAAAGTAAGGTTTGTGGAGAGGTTGGACTGATCGTCCTCTCCGGTGACATTCTAAATAAGGAATCATCGAGTGACAATGCAATAGACTGCTCACTTCCCTTTTTTGCTCATGGGTTCAAGTCTAGTGATGTCAGGATACATCAATATAATTACATATTGTAAGCTACTGTATAAAAGCAAGATGCAGTGAACTGCTTTTCAATATCTAGCAGTGTTCTTTTTATAATCTTTTGAAGTGACACTCAGTAATTTAGCCTGTTTCAGTGTGTACTTGCCTTGCAAATAAATACAATACTGTTCTATATACTGTATTTAAATGCGTTTGAAGCCTGTCTCATACCTGCTTACACTGCAATGAATCTGGTTCGGTCTGCATTTCAGATTAAGCTTGGCAATATATCTCCCACCACAAACTAAATGGCTATATGAAGGTCACCTTTGTGGCTATGGGTTTCATATTGATATGATACTGGCAATGGTACAATGTAAACACAGATTTGATATAAACACACAAGTAAGCCTTCTCTCAATGTCTCTATGCTACAAGCAACACTAGCCTAGAACTTTACTGTAGCTATCTTGTAAATTGCAGATGAAACTGAATTCAAATTTGAATGAAATCCAGTCTCCGATATGTACATAACCAGCCAAAATTGTTCTTAGTCAGCGTCAACCTACAAGGGAAACCATTGATAGTCACTGATGTTGTCTGGCTTTGTTTTAAACAGGCTGCAGTGTTGCTGTAACGCAGTTCGTGGTTGGGATTGTGCATTTGTAACATGTTAAAGAATTCGGAGAATGACCTTATCGCATATTGCGTTATGTAGTGATCTGTATATATGGCTTAATTTTTTTTTCACTCAGCTAATATAAGTGGCCTAATGTAGATGATCTTAAGTACAAACTAGAGTGCTCCTTCTGACCTCACGATCGCCGCTGCTCCTGACCTCTGATCCTTCTCCCCATCCTGGCCTAGTTTCCCGACTCCCCCAGGCACAACGTCCCGATCACCCTCCCGTGTTCCCCATGACTCCAGACCCCCCCGACTCAATCCGGACTCCCCCTGGCACCCACCACCGCCCCCCCCCCCCCGTGAACTCCAGGCCCACCAACCCAATCTTGGTCCCTCATCCCTGACCTGACCCCTGAACCCATTTACCTGAGCGTCACTACGATGCTAACAGTGACCCATTTTTCTCTGGTCTTTGCTGGAAGGCTATTGCACCACAACACAACGGAGTCCAAGGCACCATTCTGGCACAGGGTATTTACCCTTCATCCCCTCCCCCCTCCTCCCCCCACAGACAGAAATGAGCTCTCACAAATTTCTGGACTTGGTACCTTAACTAATGTATTATATAGTACAAAATCATCCCTTAAATGGAATTAAGTTGAAATATCTGTTTCTACCAAGTAATTTTATATTGCTTAATATTTATTTCTAAAATATGGCAAAATTATGAAATATGGAAGTTGAACATTCTCATAAATTATAAAATGTATTAATTGGGATCTGTACTTAAAACCAGGCACAGCTTCTGGTTCAGAACTGATTCCAAACCTACGAGAAATATCTAACCTATAACCTTTGAGGATGCCCAACAGTAACCCGATCTATTGACGTCAGAGATACAGTGTAGGTCACTCCTGATAAATTTAGCACACCGATCATCAGACCAGATTATATGCTGGTCTCTTGTGAGCGCATGTGATTTTCCTATTCCATGCACAGCCTGCTCCTCTTACCTCATTGTGAGTATCTTTGGTGTGCACTTCATTGCTGGTGACTGAGCAGCTGACCCTGTAGAAAATTAGCAGTGCTAAAAATATCCGGCAGTAAACTGCTTTTATCAAGCGACTGTATTAGGCATGGGATTAACAGCCAACGAGACAGTTTATTTAAAAGAAACAAATCCAATATGTTTAATATTCACACAAGGCTGGACTGGTACTAACCTACATAAGAAAATGAGTCTTAAATAAATATCATATTGGGATTCCTAGAACTACTTATAAAATGATATATAGCCAAACTCACAATTTCTCTTATTTATGCAATTATAAATTTTTTGGTGAATTTTAAAATCAATTTTTCTTCATCTCTTTAAGTCTGTTTATCAGGTCATGCACCATCTCTGGCTATTAGCCCATTGCTAATTCTGCCCTTCACTTGGACATGCTGAGGTGGGCAAGAGCTGGCCAAGATGATTCGCTCTTTCATTTTTGCAGCCCTCCTTGTGAAGAAACGGCTGGCTTTTGCTCAGCATGTTTCCATGGTATATTCAAGATTAGGAACTTGCCATGTGGCAAATCAGAATTCTATGGCTACATCCCACTATTGACCAGAATTACCTGCTAAGTGTATTTATGAAGCTCATCTCCACGGAAACATGCTCTAATTCTGCTGGGTTTTGGGGATGTACAAATAATCCTGGAACAGCTAAATGATGAGTCTCACACCACAATCACTTGACCTCAATTTGCAGAGGAAGTTGAAGTTCCAGACAAGCAGTAGCTGAAACGGTTGTGCCCCCGGCTCTCAACCAGAAGGTCAAGAATGTTACCCAATTTATTTTTACTCATCTCCTTGAAGGCATTTTTACAATCCACTTCTCATTGCATTCATGACTTTTCTCTCCCTCCTTAAATTTTAATTTTTCAGCAAACTGTGTGCGGCCAAATTTCCAGCTTGCACAAGTGTGCTTCATTCCAGTGTGCAGATTGCATGGTTACCGAGGTAACACAAACTTTAATCACCAAGTGATTGTGAGTTCGTAAACGTGTGTTCATCAGGAATTTTCAGCCAAAACCTCTGCAAAACCGCTTTTCTGCTTTTTGTGTTAGTGGGGTATTCATGGAATATATACAGAATCACAGCGATGGTCTTGACAGTGCAGAGGTTTTAATGAATATTCATTTGGAGCTGTAGATCAGCAACATACAAAGTGCATGCTGTTTAATACATAACATTGTTGTGCATGGTGACACATTGTAGAGAATTGAATTGCATAAACTTTTTTTCATCTCATCTTTCTCCCCTCTTGAAAGGCATTGATTCTTTCAAAGGTGCTGACAGCCCATTAGTATCTCGCCCAAGTGGATATTTTTCTTCCTCGCCAATTTTCTCCCTTCCTGTCCTGAAGGTATTGACTCATTGCTGGAGCATGGTTCTATAGGTGCCTGTCATCCTCCAGTATCTCACCCTCAAATAGTCATTATTTCATTTGGGAGCCTTGACAGCGAGTGTTAGCTTGCTAATTGGCATCACAGCTGCAACAGTCTTCTCCAAACTTGATATTCCCACATCCACAGTTCCAACAGGGATTGCTGGATTGTGATTAAGGTGCCAAGTTTCGGCCTGAGTTGCTCCTGTTTTTTTTGGAGCAACTGGTTTAGAATGGAGTATCTTAGAAATTTGAATTCTCGGCATTTAGTTTGCTCCAGTTCTAGTCAGTTAGAACAGTTTCACTTTGGAACAGAATTTTTTTTTCAAAAGGGGGCGTGTCCGGTCACTTACATCTGTTTTCAAAGTTTAGGCAGTAAAAACTTACTCCAAACTAACTTAGAATGGAGTAAGTGAAGATTTTTGTACGTTCGAAAAAAACTTGTCTACACTTTAGAAAATCAGGCGTAGGTTACAAATTAGGCGCAGGGAATGGGGGGGTGGGGTTTAAAGGGAAGTTTACAAACATTAACCACTTCAGTTTTACAAATAAAGAGCCATCATCAATAATAAATGATAAATACATCAATAAATCAACCAACAAATCAATCCAAAAAAATTAATAAAAAATAAATAAATAAAAAAAAAATCAATAAATAAAACATTTTCCACTTACCGACTGCAGCACCAGGAGTCCTCCAACAGCGTGCTGGGACGGTCCCCCCAGTGTGTCTCTGTCAGTGTCTCTATCTCTCTGTCTGTGTGTGTGTGTGTGTGTCTCTCTCACTCTCTGTCTGTCAGTGTCTGTGTTTCTGACAGCGAGGGGAGGGGAGAAGGGGAGGGGGAGGGGAGAAGTGGAGGGGGACGGGGGAAGGGGAGGGGGAGGGGGGAGGAGGAGAAGGGAGGGGGGAGGGAGGGCGAGAAGGGGAGGGGGAGGGGGGAGGGGGAGAAGGGAGGGGGAGGGAGGGCGAGAAGTTGGGGGGAGGGGGAGAAGGGAGTGGGGGAGGGAGGGGGAGAAGGGGGGTGGGCGGGAGGGGGAGAAGGGGGTTGGGGAGGGGGTGAAGGGGGGTGGGGAGGGGAGGAGGAGGGGTGGGGGGGAGGAGGAGGAGGAGGGATGGGGGGGAGGAGGAGGAGAGGAGGGGTGAGGAGAAGGAGGGGCGAGGAGAAGGGAGAGAGGAGGGAGGGAAGGAAGGAGAGAGGAAGGAGAGAAGAAGGAGGGAAGGAGAGAGGAGGGAGGGAAGGAGAGAGGAGGGAGGGAGGGGAGGGGAGGGGGGGAGGAGGAGGGGTTGGGGGGAGGAGAAGGGGTAGGGGGGAGGAGGAGGAGAGGAGGGGCGAGGAGAAGTGGGGGAGAGGGGGAGGAGGGAGGGAGGGAAGGAGAGAGGAAGGAGGGAAGGAGAGAGGAGGGAGGGAAGGAGAGAGGAGGGAGGGAAGGAGAGAGGAGAGAGGGAGGGGAGGGGAAGGGGGAAGGGAGAGAAGGAAGGAGAGAGGAGGAAGGGAGGGAGAGAGGAGGGAGGGAGGGAGAGAGGAGGGAGGGAGAGAGGAGGGAGGGAGGGAGAGGGGGGAGGGAAGGAGAGAGGGGGGTGAAGAGACGGGGGGGGGGAAGGGAGAGAAGGAGGCTAAATGGCCGGGCCCAAGACCTCAGGCTGGATTTACAGGTAGGTGGCATCGGGTCTTGGGCGGGGGTCGCAGAGGTCCCGGGGGGGGGGGAAGAGAGAGTCGCGGAGGTCCGGGGGGTTGGGGGGGAGAGAGTCGCGGATATCCGCGGGGGGGGGGGAGAAGAGTCGCGGAGGTCCGGGGGGTGAGAGAGTCGCGGAGGTCCGGGGGGGGGGGTGAGTTGCGGAGATCCGGGGGGGTGGGAGAGAGAGTCGCGGAGGTCCTGGGGGGGGGGGAGAGTCGCGGAGATCCGGGGGGGGGGGGAGCGGGGGTCGGGTCGGGTTCCGTCGGGTGGGAGGAGCCTTATCCACGCAGCCCCAGTGAGGCCATTCGGCCAGGGCTAGGGATTGCGTGCTTCGGGCCCCTCCCACAGCTTTGGGCGCCTGGAGCTACTGCACATGCGCGCCCACTGTAGTGCGCATGTGCACAGGTCCCGGCACTGTTTTCAGCGCAGGAACCTGGCTCCGACCCCTACAGCTCGTGCTGCGCCGCGCCCAGCTTAGCTCCAGAGGACCTGCAGGGAGCCGTAGACTAGGTAAGTTTTTTTTAGGCGCACTTTCTGCAGCGAAAAACGGGCGTCCAGGTCCGGGCTGCGCCGTTTTAGGCACGGCCCGAAACTTGGGCCCTAAGTGTGGGAGACCTGACCAGTTTTCTCCTTCCTAACTCATGAATGCTGAAGCCAATTGTAGGGACTCCACCACCTGGTCTGTAAAGGCCAATGGCTATTTTCTGAGCTGTCAGGGGAGTCTCGTGGCAATTCTTTATTTGCGATCTGAAAGAGTGAAGCCTTGATTTTAACTTGGGGGAAGCGTTCATCGTGATATTGGCGGGGTGAGTGGTCGGGTTTCTCTGAATTATAACTGTGAGGTCTGGGTCAGTTTAACGCCCAGGCCTTAATATCATAGTCCAGGTGCAACTCCCGCCCAAACCCAGACTTGCAGGCCAGCGGGAGAGGGAGAGGGAATTGTGGTGGGAGGAGGTCACAAATGGGGACCTGTGGGAATGGTCCCTGGCAGGCAGATATGTCCATTGGGGTGTAGTCAGCAGGCGAGTGTGATCAAGGAGGGGAGGAAGCTTGGGGCAGGGGAGGCCCACAGTTTTGTTGCAGGGCCCGACGGCGCACTCCTGTTCCTCCTGGCCCACCAGAAAACAATAAATAATTCCATTTAATCACCTTCTCGACCCTCTTCTGAGTCTGCTCCTGCGTGGCGCCAGGTTTCCCTGGCAAGGCTGACACCGGCGGTGGCCAGCAGGTGACCCAGCATTAAAATGGCATCAGGGTCTGAATGACATCATCAGACCCTGAATTTTGCATCTCAATAAAGCCCTCGCCTCCTTGGGTAGAGGGCTTTCAATGCTGTCCAAAATGCACCTGTTAAAATGGAATGGAGCGCGACCACGGCATCAAGAAGGTGAGCAGGACAATGCCATGATTTTAACCCCCCACAAACCTGTTCTAGTTGGGCACAAGGGAGGTTAAAATCGGGGCTTGTATTGTTATTGGCCGGGCCCGATCCTGCCCTTACCTGAGGTTCGTACACGCAATGGTCATTGGATAACAATCAGCAGTAGCAATCACCGGACTGACCTTTCCTCTCCCTAGCCTACGGCTGCTAAAGGCAATTGTAGCTCTCCAACTGCTGCTTCAGCTGAGATCAGCTATGCCAGCACGGATGACAATTCGGACCTGGAAGCATTAGTCTGTATAGCTCAGTTCCGCACCATATTTATCCACTCAGCCAATGTAGGAGTTGAATTACAGAGACTCCAATGTTATATTTACTGATCCATAAACACTTGGAAGAGTGCACTGTGTAAATGCTGATTTGGATTTTTCTTGTTTTTCTTGCCTTTGCTCCCCTTGTCTGTTGAAGGTACCGAGGTATTCTCAGTGTACAGCTCTGCAGGCACTGGCCCTCTGCAATATTTTGCAAAGCGACCCTTTCTCGGGTGTGAGTCTGGACAGTGAGTGGCGTAAGTTTATTCTATCTTGAAGGGGGGGTGGGTGTTACAGCCAAACATGATCCTGTTCTCACTGATGCCCAAATACTGTCACTGGATAATGATCAGGAGCCAGAACAGTGGCTAATTCTTTCCTTCCCTTGCCCAGGGGCATTAGGGCTAATTGTAGTGTAAGTACTGGGGCCTCATCATCATCATAGGCTGTCCCTCAAAATCGAGGAAGACTTGCTTCCACTCTAAAAGTGAGTTCTCAGGTGACTGTACAGTCCAATACGGGAATTACAGTCTCTGTCACAGGTGGGACAGACAGTGGTTGAAGGAAAGGGTGGGTGGGGAGTCTGGTTTGCCGCACGCTCCTTCCGCTGTCTACGTTTGGTTTCTGCATGCTCTTGGCAACGAGACTCGAGGTGCTCAGCGCCCTCTTCCTCCACTTAGGGCGGTCTTGGGCCAGGGATTCCCAGGTGTCGGTGGGGATGTTGCACTTTATCAAGGAAGCTTTGAGGGTGGCCTTGAAACGTTTCCTCTGCCCACCTGGATCTCGCTTGCCGAGTAGGAGTTCCAAGTAGAATGCTTGCTTTAGGAGTCTCGTGTCGGGCATGTGGATGACTGGGGCCTAACCTAAGATTGGTTAACCATGGACAGAACAATGATTCACCCTGGGAACTTCCTATTTTTTATGGGCCGGCATTTTTCCACCAGATATTTTGAGAGTGTGTCAGCAAGGTATTATTGTGAAATAACTCTGATGAAATAAATGAGTTTGTCCTGTCTCAAGAGAGAAAAACAATCGGTGAACTTTCAACCTTCTAACTCAGAGGCGAGTGTGCTACCCACTGTGCCACAGCTGACACTGTAAGGGTGTACGATATCCACAACTGAAAGGAAAATCGAGCGAGATGTATAATGGCAGCTGATCCGAGGTTGCCCATTTTATAGGCTGGGACTGTACAGTGTCAGCTGTGGCTCAGTGGGTAGCACACTTGCCTCTGAGTTAGAAGGTTGTTGGTTCAAATCCCACTCCAGGCACTTGAGTTCATAAATCTAGGCTGACAATCCAGCGTGGTACTAAGGGAGTGCTGCACTGTCAGAGGTGCCATCTTTCAGATGAGACATTAAACTGAGGTCCTGTCTGCTCTCTCAGGTGGAGGTAAAAGATCACATGGCACTATTTTGAAGAAGAGCAGGGATGTTATCTTCAGTGTCCTGGCCAATATAACAATCAACATAACAAAAACAGATTATTGTCATTAGCACATTGTTGTTTGTGGGAGTTTGCTGCGTTACCCACATTACAGCAGTGACTACACTCCACTTCAGTGGCTGTAAAGTGCTTTGAGATGTCTGGTGGCCATATAAATGCAAGTCTTTCTTTCTACCAAAGTTGAAAGCTGCATCCAGTAGCTTCAGCTTAAACTTGAGATTTCTTTTCCTGAACTTCGCAGCAGCAAAGTGTGGATTTTGTGATTGAAATCCCCCGCAGGCCCACCATTTATGTGTTATTCTCATCCCTGTTAATGTTCCATATCAGTGCACGTGATGATCTGTGCATTTTTCTGCAGCAGCTCCATGAATTTAATCTTTGTTGCAATTAGTAAAGTTGCTCCTTGGCAAATTGTGCAACAAAGTACACAAATAAAATGAATTTACATTGTCTGCCTCCACAGAATTTCAAAAACAAGAAACTGATTTTAGAGAATGAGCATTTAGAGAGCTTGGGAGGGAGGATAGGGACAACATTTAGATCCAAATGCTCTGGTATTGAATGGAAATGAGTCCCTTTTATTGCTAACAGTACAGGCTGAAGTGATTTCCCATTCTGTTATGTAACTGTTCAGCTTACGTCTTGCAGATTCATTACACGTGAGGGAATCACAAGACTACATTCTCGACATTGAGAAAAGAATCAGTCTTACAGATAGTTATATAAAAGTGGTGTGAAATCAGCAATGCATTCAGAAGCACATAGTAATTTGTGACGGGGTGATGTGAAACTGACTGTGTTGCTATAATTATCTGTTGTAGAGTTGATGGAATGAACCAGATTGTTACTCATACATACGTCCATGAGAATTCCTGGCAAGTGAATAGGAGATGGCAGAGACATTTCATGGCACATAAGTTATCAAAAGGATTTTCATCACTGTGACTCAGTTATTAGAGTTAGATAATACAGATAATACCTCATGCTTCGTAAAGAATTAAAGTTAATTATTCATCAATCAGGTATGATGAGTTGCATAGCTGTGCAATATCTTGCTTCATCAGAGTGTGGGAAGTTGTGTCTGTGGAGCCTACCTCTTTGACCAAGCTTTTGCTCACCTGCGCTAATTTCTCCTAATGCAGCTCAGTGTCAAATATTTTTATCTTATAATACTCGTGTAAAGCGCCTTGGGACATTTTACTACGTTAAAGGCGCTATGTAAATACAAGTTGTTGTTGTTGATTTTAACTTGCTTAAATCAGCGCCACCAGCCTCAAAATGGGATTGGTAAGACTTACTGCCATGTTAACACTGAGGCTCCGGCTGCCACCATTTTAAAATGGTTTCAGGCAGTAGGCCTCTATACTATATTGGGGTCCCACGGCACAGCTTGGACCAAATATGGCCCCTGAACATTTCGCAAGGTTTATTTTTGTGGAGTCAGAAGGTGTAATTACAGCATTTCTTGCTTTTATTGCAGAATTTGGCCATGTTTCATTTTTTTCCCTTTTTAGCTAAAAGACGAGGAGTGACAGGTAGCACTCAGAAAGCCACACTATCAGCCAAACTTCAAAGGGTTAAACTCCCGTGTCGTCTGTTCCAACCTTGTGTGGGCCCACTTGTCAGTTGACAAACACGGCAGCTTGTCAGACGCTGGCTGCTGCCATAGCAGCATGCTTAGTGAAACAGGACTAAAGATGTCAGCAGACACGTCAGGCTTGCGACAGTTTCAAGGCAGACAGCAGGTTGAATTGACCGAACCGCATCACCTTCATCTAATCATGTCGTTATAATGAAGTGGGCACCAAATCTATTGACAATGTGAAATATTGGAAGATTGTGTCTGACTGAATCAGACTGCCATCATCTTTGGTATTACCATGTGCATTGCTACATTCACAGCCAAGACCCGAAACATTGCTGTATTTATATAGTGCTAAGAAAATAGATGTCATCAGGAACTTTGAAGGAGAAGTAAAATTACTTTTACACATGGAGGTGAAAATCTGAAGCCTCACAAGAATTGTCTTTCTCTGTAGCTCTTTTGGGATACATTTCTTGAAACCCGCAAATCAAAAGCAGTCATCATTGCGGAGGATCTCTTTGATATCTTTAATGATATTCGTTACTAGTAGTCATTAGGACCAGAAAGCTATAAATAATGATGTAGTTGTCAGGATAAGATTGCAATGGTAATTATTGCTAATAACTAAAATAAGTTATCAAAATAGGATATCAAGGCCTTAGAGAGGATGCAGAGGAGATTTACGAGAATGGTTGGAGGGATGAAAGACTTCAGTTACACGGAGAAACAAGAGAAACTGGTGTTCTTCTCCTTAGAGCAGAGAAGGTTAAAGGGAGATTTGATAAAGATGTTCAAAATCATTAAAGGTTTTGATAAGAGTAAATAAGGACAAATTGTTTCCAGTGGCAGTAGGATCAGTAAACAGGGCCCGAAATTCATCAACATACCACCCACTGCCGCCCGCCCGCTTACCGCCCAAAAATGCAAGTTTGGTCAAAAAACATGTACATATCGCCGAAATAATCGTTCGGCAGAAGATTCATCATTGACCTACCACCGAGCGGTATGCACACTGCCCGCCATTCAGAGCCGCTCGCATACTGCCCAAAAAGTGCAAGTTTCCTGACATACCGCCGACATACCACCGGAGCTGATGGTAAAGATGGTTTTACTCGATCTTGAATGGGTGGGAATGGGCGGTAGTGCTCGGTGCTGTCATTTTGAAATCGGGAACAATCAGCAGCACCTCAGTATTTCTGAGGGGGAACAGTGACTATACAGTGTGATTTGTAGTGGGATTTACAGTGCGATTTACAGTGCAATTTACAGTGGGATTTACAGTGAATTTACAGTGTGATTTATAGTGTAATTTACAGTGGGATTTACAGTGAATTTACAGTGTGATTTATAGTGGGATTTACAGTGTGATTTACAGTGTGATTTACAGTGGGATTTACAGTGCGACTTACAGTGAATGTACAGTGCAATTTACAGTGCAATTTATAGTGGGATTTACAGTGTGATTTACAGTGAATTTACAGTGTGATTTACAGTGTGATTTATAGTGGGATTTACAGTGCGACTTTGTGTGATTTACAGTGCGATTTACAGTGAATGTACAGTGCGATTTACAGTGTAATTTACAGTGTAATTTACAGTGCGATTTACAGTGAATTTACAGTGTGATTTACAGTGTGATTTATAGTGGGATTTACAGTGCGACTTTGTGTGATTTACAGTGCGATTTACAGTGAATGTACAGTGCGATTTACAGTGGGATTTACAGTGCGATTTACAGTGGGATTTACAGTGTGATTTACAGTGCCATTTACAGTGGGATTTATAGTGTGATTTACAGTGCGATTTACAGTGAATGTACAGTGCGATTTACAGTGCGATTTACAGTGGGATTTACAGTGGGATTTATAGTGTGAGTTACAGTGCCGTTTACAGAGGGATTTATAGTGCGATTTACAGTGGGATTTACAGTGCGATTTACAGTGGGATTTACAGTGTGATTTACAGTGCTGTTTACAGTGGGATTTATAGTGCGATTTACAGTGCGATTTACAGTGGGATTTACAGTGCGATTTACAGTGGGAAAGGTATTTTTATTTGTACTGAGTACATTATTAAGATAGAAGGCATTTGAGTTAATTTTATTTTCATTGAAAAATCATTTGAGTTTATCTCAGGATATTTGAGGAGATTCTGGAGATTAAAAAGAATGGGGCCTGTACTATCTCAGCCTCTAGTGCAGACTACCTGTCTAATGCAGGATCCAGATGGGAGAAGGTTTATTGATCAGAGTTATGGAGGAGGTTGCAGACTGATGAGGAGTAGGAGGCCTTACCCCAAAGTATTTTCAGGGAGAAGTGCTCACACTTGACAGTGCGTTCGAAGGCTGTGCTTCTGAAAAGAGCTGATCTATGAGATTTGCCAGCTTATTAAGGCAGATCTGCAGCCCAGTACCACAAACATTACTGCACTCTCTGTCAAGATGAAGGTGACTGTGGCACTTTCCTTTTATGCTCTTTTCAGGCATCAGCTGGGGACATATGCTGTATTTCTCAGTATGTTACTCATCGCTACATTCGACAGGTAACCGAAGCACTGTATGCACGCTGGATGGAATTTATAAACTTCCCAATGACCAGAGAGGCACAGAGTTGACTGGGCTTTGGGATTTGCACGCATTGCCGGCTTCTCCAAGGTGCAGGATGCTGTTGAGTGTCCCCATATTGCGAGCACCATTACAGGAGGCGGAGGTGTACCGAAACTGTAAGGGACTCCACTCTCTTAACGACCATACACAGTGCATAATGGCAATGAATGCCTACTTTATGGGGAGCATCCATGATGTGCACATCTTGCGTGAGAGCACTGTGTCCGACCTGTTGATGTCTGAGCCACAAGGTAAATGCTAGATGCTGGGGACAAAGGGTACGGCCTTGACCCCCCTGCGGAACCCACAGACAGAAGCCGAGCAACGATATAATAAGAGCCATATAGCCACACGTAATGTTATCGAAAGACAATTGGAGTGCTGAAGCAGCGCTTTTGATGCTTGGGCCACTCGGGTCTGCAGGCTGCAATTCCACCCTGAGCAGGTTGCTCAGTTCACAGTGGTGTGCTGCATGTTGTATAATTTAGCAATCATGCGGGGACAGGAATTGCCACAGGGGACTGCGGGACCACCTGAGGAGAGAGTGCAGGAGGCGGAGGAGGAAGAAGAGGAAAATGAGGGGGAGGAGGGTGAGGAGGAGCTTGCAGATAAACCCATGGCATCCCCCCCCCCCACCAACACCACAGTGGAGGGCATGCGAGGCATATGCCACTGTAAAATTATTACAGCAGCAGCTCATAAATGAACACTTTGCTTGAATGTGGAGAGCTGCATTTTAGGTACCTGATGACTCCAAAAGTTTGACACTGTACAAGAATGTTTAAATTCAATTCAAACGTTTATGTAAATATGTAAAAAAAAAAAATTATAGGCAGCATCATCATCATAGGCAATCCCTCGGAATCGAGGAAGACTTGCTTCCACTCTTAAAATGAGTCCTTAGATGGCTGAACAGTCCAATACGAGAGACACAGTCCCTGTCAGAGGTGGGCCAGATAGTCATTGAGGGTAGGGGAGGGTGGGACAGATTTGCCACACGCTATTTCCGCTGCCTGAGCTTGATTTCTGCATGCTCTCGGCGATGAGACTCGAGATGCTCAGCGCCTTCCTGGATGCACTTCTTCCACTTAGGGCGGTCTTTGGCCAGGGACTCCCAGGTGTCAGTGGGGATGTTGCACTTTATCAGGGAGACTTTGAGGATGTCCTTGTAACATTTCCTCTGCCCACCTTTGGCTTGTTTGTCGTGAAGGAGTTCCGAGTAGAACGCGTGCTTTGGGAGTCTCATGGCTGGCAAGCAGACAATGTGGCCTGCCCAGCGGAGCTGATCAAGTGTGGTCAGTGCTTCAATGCTGGGGATGTTGGCCTGGTCAAGGACGCTAATGTTGATGCGTCTGTCCTCCCAGGGGATTTGTAGGATCTTGCGGAGACATCATTGGTAGTATTTCCCCAGCGACTTGAGGCGTCTACTGTACATGGTCCATATTTCTGAACCATACAGGAGGGCGGGTATTACTCCTGTAGACCATGAGCTTGGTGGTAGATTTGAGGGCCTGGTCTTCGAACACTCTTTTCCGCAGGCGGCCAAAGGCTGCACTGGCGCACGGGAGGTGGCGTTGAATCTCGTCATCAATGTCTGCTCTTGTTGATAAGAGGCTCCCGAAGTATGGGAAATGTTATATATGTATACTATAGATATACTCAATGTGTAGTCGCTGTATAGTTGCATAAGATGGAGACTTGTTTACCAGAGGTACCATCAACAAGGTTCACACTGTATACACTATGCTGGCACCACCAGAGGGTGCAACTGGTGGAGGCCCAGGGGTCACCTGTACACCACAGGAACCCAGGTATAAAAGGGATACCACCATGTGGTATCCTCACTCTGGAGTTATATTAAATGGACCAAGGTCACTACAGTTCAAGTACAGTACTTTGCCTCGTGAAATCATTATCAGAGCATCTAAAGACATAACAATTGGCGACAAGATTACAGACTTTCACGCGAAAATGGCTAACCTTGGTATGTTGCAGCATTTCGCCAATGGGGATGATTGGGACGCCTTTGTGGAGAGGCTCGACCATTTCTTCACAGCAAATGACTGACAGGCGATGATCCAGCCACACTGGCTGATAAGCGCAGAGCTATCCTGCTCACCAGTTGTGGGCCCACCGTCTATGGCCTCGTCAGGAACTTGCTGGCACCAGCGAAGACAACGACCAAGATGTACGAGGAGCTTGTAACGCTGATCCAAGAACAAATCAAACCCAAAGAGAGCATCTTCACAACCAGACACCGGTTTTACATCCACCGATGGCCCGAAGGCCAGGAAATCGTGAAATATGCTGCAGACCTCAGGAGGCTGGCAGCGCCGTGTGATTTCGGCGAACACCTCACCGAAGCGCTGCGGGATATCTTTGTCATCGGAATCGGCCACGAGGGCCTTCTTCACAGGCTACTATCTGCGGATACCACAGTCACACTGCAGAAAGCCATCACCATGAGCCAGTCATTCATGACCTCGACCTGCGGCTCTAGGCGGATGACTCATCCTCAGGACTCAAACCCGGCAGGACTGTAGAATGTGAATCTCCTCAGGGGAGAGAGAACAGGCCCCCGAGTCCCTTAACTCTGAGTCCACTGAGGGGGCTAATCGGTTAGCACCATGCTGGCATTGCGGGGGGAAATCACCAGGCTCACCAGTGCCGTTTTAAGGACTAGGTGCAAAGGGTGCAGCACAAAAGGCCACCTCCAGTGAATGTGTAAAAGAAATAGGACTCACCGTGTTGATGAAGAGTCTGCAGATGTCCATGAATCCAGCGCGGATAATGAAGCGATAGTCAGAGAGGCAGCTCAGCCCCAGGATGAGGTATATTGCATGTTTACCTGCACCACAGAATGTTCCCCGTTGAGAATGGAAGTCGAGATAAACGGCGCTCAAGTCTTCATGGAGGTGGACACGGCGGCGAGCCAGTCAGTAATGAATCAAGAAGCCTTTGAGAGGCTATGGGACAATCAAACTGAACGACCCAAGTTGGTCAAGGTTCAAGCAAAGCTGCTCACCTACACCAATGAACTTATCCCAGTCGTTGGTAGTGCGGATGTTAAGGTACTCCATGATGGTGCGGTGCACAAGCAAGTTACCACTGTGGATTGTTGCAGGTGATGGACCAACATTACTCGGAAGAAGGTGGATGGAGAAGATCCATTTGAGCTGGGAAGATTTCATCCCTCCAGCGATCGACCTCCCCCATGCTCAGAGGCAAAGCAAGCCCCCACCTGAGGTTTGATCCGGTACCAGAGAACAGACCAGCACAGCACCAGAGGCACAGACCGCTAAGCATGACTCCGTGGAGATGATCCAGCTGAGACGACCCGAACGCACTTTCCAGGCTCCAGTGGCAGGTCTCTGGAGGAAGAAAATCGGTTCCAAAGGCGACTTCCCAGCTTCGGTGGCAGAACCCGGGGAGAAGAGGATCACAGCAGCCAACATCGTGAATGAAAGAAAGATAGCGCCCAAACCACGAGGTGAAATGCTGAAGGAAAAGATGGCGGCGGCCAGACCACGAGTTGCAGCGCTGATGGAGCAACACATGGTATCAAGCGAAGAAGAGGATTGGGATAAAGATAGCACGACTCCCTTAAAGTAGGCCAGCAACCCACCACACTTAAAGGGACAGTCCCACATTCTCACTCAATGTAATAGCAACTGTGAGTTAAAGGGAAAGCTTGTAATTGATGATCAGAGTTTTATACATGTAATAAGCTAAGAAAAGTCAGGCGATTGTGATCGGAGCTGCAGTTTATCTACAATAAGCAATGAAACGTTGTGCGATGCAGGATTTCAATTGTATTCTGATAATATAGCGGGCAAACACCCATCGGAAGCACACAGGTCCAGCGGGCTATCCAGTGTTGTAGCCTGCGTCCCTGGGACCAGAGTCATGCACCATGGAGTGTGGCCACAAGTAGCTAAAATAGACAAGCTGCAGAGCAAGCGATCTCAGGAGGGCAACAGCACCGATATCGATACCCTGCCCCTGATCGGCTCCACCTCTCAGACACCCGATGGCACCAACCGCCACGAGCCTGAAAGACCAAACTATGCTAAGGCGCAACCCCCAGACTCCATCGCCACCAAGGCTACACCCGGGAATGAAGGGTCACCCGCAACGCTTCTCCCAATTGGGACTGGGACCAGCCATGATCCCAAACCAAATAACGCTCAGGCAAGCAAGTTAGCAGTTCCCTGTGCATTGCTAGACGACTGCTCCTTTGGGAGCAGCAGAGACCCGGGGCGCAAGGAGAGGACAGGGAGGTCACAGGCATCTGTGAACCTGCCCGACGCTAGGAGCAATGGCAAAGGCCCCGAGAGCAGGCAACTCCAGCCAACCGGGTTCCCACTGCCAGCACCAGACAACGCGCCGCCATCAGGCTACCTGGACACCATCCAGCAGCTCTGGAACTAGCTTGTCCTCACGCACCGGTGCTGACCCCAGCACTGATCCCAAAGATGTACCATCAATGTATCTCACCAGTCAAATGTACTTGCCTCACAACTATACCACAAATGCAATGATGTAAATGCAAATTTCTTTTTCTGGACTTGAATGAATATGAATGTATATGAATGTGATGAGCCACCGACATGATCTACATGTGGGGGGGGGGGGTGCGGGGGGGGAAATGGATGTATGTAGCCATGGATACACACATGGATCACACCAGAAACCACTGGAGCCCCACTGCATCATCGAACCATCCCAACTGATAACCACTACCCAACGTGTGGCAATAAGGACTTGGAGGTTAACAGGAAGCGAGCCAAGCCAAAGCACAGCCAAGGTGCAAGGGCTATTGGCACTTAAGTCTGGAAAGAGCTAAGCCAGAGCACATAGTGCAAAGGTATTGGCACACAAGACTTGGGGGAGAGTGATGTTATATATGTATACTGTGGATATACTCTCTGTGTAGTCACTGTATAGTTGCATAAGATGGAGACTTGTTTACCGAAGGTACCATCAACAAGGTTCACACTGTATACACTATGCTGGCCGACATGGAGTGGTGTATCCTGCTCTGTCTCCAGCCCCACCTCCACCTCCACTGGTTCCAGGATCAGATGCTCTTCCTCTTCATCATGGGGTGAAGTTGGGAGAGGGCTGGGTGATGCCAGAGGTGGAGGCAGTGGGTCTGTCGTCTGGTCTCTCTGTGTCAGTGTGGTATGAATCCTCTGAGTCTGGAAGTAAAAAACAAACATTTAAAAATACTTGGCACCAGGGGAGGGATCAGGGTTACATGAGTACATGAATACAGTGACGTAGCACAGTCTCGCTTAAATGTCCACCACTGCTGCAATACTGTATTACATACCGCAGACTGACAATACATATATGCATTGCGTCACATGCCCCCAACATTGCAGTACATCACATGAGCCCAACATTACAGTGCAATAAACTTACATTACATTACATCAGGCCAACATTACAGTTACAGTTACATTACATCATCATCACAGGCAGTCCCTCGGAATCGAGGAAGACTTGCTTTAACTCTTAGTATGAGTTCTTAGGTGACTGAACAGTCCAATACGAGAACCACAGTCTCTGTCACAGGTCGGACAGATAGTCGTTGAGAGAAAAGGTAGGCAGGGAGCCTGGTTTGCCGCACACTCCTTCCGCTGCCTGCGCTTGATTTCTGCATGCTCTCGGCGACGATACTCAAGGAGCTCAGCGTCCTCCAGAATGCGCTTCCTCCACTTAGGGCGATCTATGGCCAAGGACTCCCAGGGGTCAGTGGGGATGTCGCACTTTATCAGGGAGGCTTTGAGAGTGTCGGACACTACAGGACCGAACTGACCATCCTGTGTGGGTGGGTCAGCTCCAATGCTGGTGCTACCCCCGTCCAGTGACAGGGCACGGATCTCAATCTCTGTCAATGGTTCTTACATTGGGTTCCTCCCCCCATACCCCGCTGCTATTGCAGATGTCTTCTTCTGCAGAAAGTGAAGTAAATAAAAGTAAAAATCTGCAAACCATTTAACATCGCAGACACACAGGTTCACACACACACACACACACACACACACACACAGCAAAACACTGCGTTGATCCTCTTGTCATTGCCTGAAAGCTCAAATACATCGCCGTAACCTTGGGATGAATAATACCATCTGTGTGACACTGAATCTAGATTATCATGGTCCATGGCACATGGGGGCTGCATAAATAAAATCATTACTTACTCTTGCTACCCTCACCAGGTCGTTCCACCTCTTCTGGCACCTTTCCCCGGTGCGTACCATGGCACTTGTGGAGGACACAGCCTCCCCGATCTCGACCCATATCCTATTGTACTCCTTTGGGGGAGGTTTTCCACAACCATCCTTCGTTAAGTCAGAGTATCTCTCCGTAATATTCTCCAGCAGGGCAGATAGCTCCGTCTCGTCGAAGGCGGGCTCCCTCAACATCCCGTCCTTCTCAATGTTCCTGCGCTGCGACTTCTTTTTCAGCATTTCCATTATATTTATATTTATTGTATGATCTTTGATTTGTAAAATATGTATTATTGTTGATATTGTATAATTATTATTTGTTATTAATATTTTTTGACTCTTGAATCTCTGATTAAAGCAACTGACCCTCGAATACCTTCTCACTCTCTCTCCCTCGACTTCAACTCTGCACATGCGCAGGTGACCCCGACCCCCGAAATCGCGGGGGAAAAGCATCTGTGAAAAAAAAGCACAAAAAAAATTTTGCACACGAGCAGTGCCGCACCATCCATCGACAAGAAAGTCCATCTTGATCGACTATAATACTGCACATCGCCCGCCGCACACTGCTCGCATACCACTCGCATACCGCCGAAAAAAATGTCACCAAACGAGCGCACTTCGGTCTCGGTGGTATTCCGGTGGTTTTAAACAACGCACCGCTGGAATACCGCCGAGAAATGGGCGGACCTTACGTTCTGATGAATTTTGGGGTGATAGGTTTAAAGTGATTGACAGAGAACCGGATGACATGATCTGGAATGCACTGCCTGAAAGGGTGGTGGAAGCAGATTCAATTATAACTTTCAAAAAGGAAATAGATAAATACTTGAAGGGAAAAATATTGCAGTGCTATGTGGAAAGAGCAGAGGAGTGGGATTAATTGGATAGCTTTTTGAAAGAGTTGGCACAGGCACAATGGGCCGAATGGCTTCCTTCTGTGCTGTATCGTTCTAGGGGGCAAAATTGGCATGCCTTGCACCTCCCATTAGCGCTGGGGGGGTGGGGGGGCAAAGTGTTTTGGCTGACTTACCGGCCGGCCTTGGTGCAATTTTCTGTGGGGTCCGTGTCACAATGGTGCAGCCCGGCACACAACATCCCTGGTGGCCTAGTGAAGGCCCCTCAAAGCCCCTGCAGAGCTTGCAGGGTGCCCTCCCCTTTAACAGAAGGAGAGGGCCCTGTAATCGTGCCAGCGCTACACGGAGAGGCTGCACAGTGCTCCGAGTTGCGCGTGCTTAGCGCCCCCGAGAGGAAGTGCCCGACATTGCGCTCCACTTCCTCTCAGGGCGGTGACCCCAATTTAGGTCACGGGGCGGGACCTCTGCGCCAAGCGCTCCAAAATTGTGCCCCCAAATGATTCTATAAACCTTTGCCCAAAACTGAGTTGTCCTGCCACTGCAAACATTTGGTTCTGAAGCAGAATAGTACTTATGTTAAAGCATTTTTACTAACCGGAGGGCCACAGTTTTTAGTACTAAAGGTCATTTGACCTTATGTTAAGTCCGATCAGTTATAAATTGCGAAAGGAGCACATAATAAGACTACTGCAGGGAAGTGAGGTCTTCCAGTGGATGGGAGAGGTGGCTGTTTGGGTTTACACGGCAAGCGAGCCCCAAGTGGGCAGAGGAAATGCTTCGAGGACACCCTCAAAGCCTCCTTGATAAAGGGCAACATCCCCACCAATGCCTGGGAATCCCTGGCCCATGACTGCCCAAAGTGGAGGAAGAGCATCCAGGAGGGCGCTGAGCACCTCGGGTCCCATCGCCGAGAACATGCAGAAACCAACCGTAGACAGCGGAAGGAGTGTGCATCAACCCAGGCTCCCCGATCATCCTTTCCTTCAATCACTGTCTGCCCGACCTGTGACAGAGACTGTAGGTCCTGCATTGGACTCATTTTTAGAGTGAAAGCAAGTCATCCTCGACTCCGAGAGACTGCCTGTGATGATGAGGGTTTCGTCTCCACTTGTCTAGATCATGTTTTGTAATCTAATCTAATAATACATGTAGAGAGGTTTGACTAATCAGCAGACCTGGGAATTTTTATCTTTGGCTCACTCTGTGATTCTGTATAACAGTATATTGGTGTCTTTATATTGTGCTAATGGTGCTGAGTTCCCTGAGCACTGCTCTCCTGCAGCTGACCACGAGCTTCAGAGGTGGGGAGGGCCTGATTGTCTCCAAGGTTCTTTTACTTCAATCTGAAACCCCCAAGGAAAACATGAAAAATAAAACCCCTGGAAATCCGGTTGACATCCTGGGGTATGCTGCCTCTCCTACCTTTACAACTGGGTAAAAATACACGCTGGTTACAACAGGGTGAACAAAGGGACAAAAAGAATAGAGGAAAATAGAAGAATAAACTAAAAATTCTCGCTTCCCTCCTCAAATGTTTAACTTACCTCAAAGAACTTTATTTTTTAAATAGTATTTACTTTCCCAGAAAAAACGGATTAATAATCTCCTTAACCATCTATTGTGAGTTTTATTGACAAACCATACTTGGCTTATTTATCTTTACTACAGTTTAATTAGGCCGATATGTGACCTGACTTCTTGCATTGAACAGTCACTTGTAAATCATGGCTCAATGACTCCAGGTTTATTAATGTGGGATGCCATGTACCGTAACTGTACCACGGTCAGTATGACCTGGTTTCTGTTTCATCCGTACATGGACAAACTGCGTAGCAGCCAAAAGGGTTGCCCTTTGATCCCCTTTAACACACAGATGCAAACCACAGAGTCTTGAGCACTGTAGCCAGTTATATCCTATTACGTCACATATATTGCAACTGTAGGTCCATGAGTGGCAGAGCCAGAAGGCAGCATTCTATGGTGTACAATTTCAGCTTCACGATGCAGGATGGGAATCATCCAAGGGACTCATTTACAAGTGGGATGTCCCACTTTGGCCATGGGCTTCATGGAAGTTTGACATTTTGCAATCACTGTACCAATCGTTCAGATTGGTAGGTGCTGATTGTGGACAGATAAAAATTTGTTTAGTGAAAGTAAAAACATAATAATTAAAATGTCAAACCTGGTTACTGAAATGCAGTGCAGCTTTAAGAGAATTTGCTAAGAATGGTCAGATTATTGCCAATGATGTGCTTGTTCTTTTCTCATTTAGACTTCCCGTAGTACTTTCTGTTTCACCTGAGACTAAATGGGCTATAGACTTCCTTGCAATTTCAGGTCAATGACACTGATAATTTGCCCCCAGGAGATGCACTTCGATCAGGCATGACTCGTCATGACAGGTTTTTTTTACATCCTGGAGATTTGGCACAGCTATTTCCTCCTGATTTCCTCTGGCCTTTTCCTAAGCAGCAGACTCGATAGGTTTGGTTCCACCAGCCCGCCAATTCTCTTGGCGCCTGGCCAAAGTGACCATTCTTCTTGTGTGAGCTCGGACGTTGAATGTCGGCACAGAGGGCAACTCCGCTGAACACAATTCTATCCTCATTCGGCATCCCTCTCTCTGCCTTCACTACTGCTCGTTTGCTATGCATTCTGCCCCCTCTCCTTCCCTCGCTATGCATTTTGCTTCACCCTACCTAACCTTTCCACTTGTATTCTGCCCCCTCTCTTTTCATTCTTCCCTCTCCTCGTGCAATACATTCTCTCTTGGCATCTATTTCCCTCATTCATTCTTGCTTAAAGTGCACAGAGATGGTACTTTGGGCCATTAGTGCTGGAAGCGCATGAAGAAGATGAGTGAAGCCTGTCTGGAGCATTAGCCACTAGACTTGAGAGGAGTGGGCAGAAGGGGAGTAGAGTGTGCCCTCAATGCTTATTTGCATGGTGCAGTGGTGGGTGGGGGCATGGTGGGGACAGCAGAGAGGGTCTTGAAGCTGGTTTGTATCAGCAAACGTGGATGTGGTGATGTGGCCACCAAATCACTGATGCTTGTGCGAAATACTGCTGGTTGGAATGTACAAAGTAGGTGTTTGGCTATTCTCATGCACTGGGAAATAGGACAACAGAGCTCTGTAGTGTGCTTGTGGCAAAGTACAGAGTCAAACATACAGCATAACAAAAGCTACTATCTTATGTTTAATGAAGCATGAAGTCTTTACAGAGTCAGTTAAAGCAGCGTTGGTGAATAACTCCATTGTGCTTTTATTTACCTCTTCAAATGAAAGCTTTACAAATAAATATTAGAGTTCCATTTGTAAACTATCTGCATTCTTAAAGAGATACTTAAAGATAAGTCATCTCACAGTGTTTAGTTCCTCTCTCAACGATTATACGTATATTTAAATAATTATCTCCAAAAAATATTGCAAAAAGTGTTTTTATGACTATAGATTTCTTCCCCTTCAGCTCAGCTGGTCATGGCTACATGGCAGGAAACTTGGCTTTAAATGAAACTTTTTTTCATCAGAAGCAGAAATGCACAGCCAATCAATCTTTGAATAAAACACTTACATGCTTGACCAAAAAAAGAATTACACATCTGTATTAGACTCAAAGGAGCATCACTTACACACTGAAATGACGTTGCAACTCTGATGCTCTCTACGCGGGAGTTCTCCCTTTATTTATTGGGGACCTGGCCTGGAGGGTGTTGCACGGGCAGTCCCGTGCAATAGGTTTCTAAGTAGGTTCATACCCGGGCCGCTTGTAATTTCTGCGGTCCGGAGGAGGCCTTGTTCCATATCTATGTGGAATGTGTCAGGTTGCAGCCCCTCTTCCAATATTTGAAGGGACTGCACCTTAAATTTTGGTTGCACTTCAGTCCCATGCTCCTGGTCTTTGCGCAACCTGTTCGGAGGGCAGCGGGCAGGTTGGAAGGTCTCCTCATAGGACTGGTCCTGGGCCTGGCCAATGTGGCCATTAACCGATCCAGGCAGCGGGCGGTCGAGGGGGCTGGTTGTGAACCTGGTGGTTGTGAGCCTGGTGGATGAACTGGTAATGTTTGGTGTGATTGTTAAACCTTTGCTAATAAACCATCTCGTTCTTAGTAGCAATGTGTTGCTATGAATTCTTAAGAAAGGAACTCATGAAGCAAATACATTACTCCTTTGGCAGACCCTTCTGTGCCATTATCATTTGGGAGTTGTAATGTATTTACTCCATGTTGTTGCTGGACTGTTTTCAATTCCCTCAAACCCTGCCTTGTGGTTGAGCAGCCATCCTTCTCAGCTCATTGTGTGTGAGAGCACAGATCGAGCTCACACTCTTCTCCCACTGCTGCAAGTCTGAGAATGGCTTGTGTTTGCATGGCCATGAGAGTAACAGAGCCTTTGCTTTGACTTGCTCTGTAAGCCTAATGTTCTCTGCCAGCGAACTGGCGCAGCAATGGTCTCATGCTGTGAAGCTGCGGAAAGCAGCCCTGGCAAGGCAACAGTACTACAAGAAGATGTTGGAGAAAATATCAAGTTTTCTTCATATAGGGAGCACAGTTCCCTTTATGCCAATGGCACTGTCAGTGGCTTTATCAGTATTCCAGTGTGAGTATAACTTTTTAATATTTCTGTCAGTACTGAATTAAAAACTTTGAAAACAAAATTACCTGCCAAACTAAATTGTAGGATTTGTACTAGATATGCAAGAAGAACATTTTTTAGATTTAAAGAGGAAGAGCTCCTGTGCACCAAGGAACAGTAGTCAGAAGAATGGCAGATTCAGAAAAGTGAAGTGGCCCAATTCTGGTCTTGTGACAATTCAGTTTAATTTGACATTCACCGCTAACACTGATTTGGTCAAATGTACAAAAGTTATGAAAGTTAATGACAAGAACAACTTGCATTTATGTAGTGCCTTTAGTGTAGAAAAATGTCCCATGGCTATGATCCAAACTTGCAACTTTTCGATTAGAAAACCAATCACAAGAGCTACACATGTGTCATCCATTTCCTGGCCTCTTCTGCACTGTTCAAGTGAATTGTAGGGTTATAGGTGATTTCAAGCAGTCTTGAAAATAGCAAACTTTTTGACCGCTGTGTAAAAATTAGGGGCTGGAAACCCCGATGTCTGCCCTAAAAGTGGATAGTTGGTAACTACGTATATACAGGTTGGTCTGCAAAGGCCAGCGAGAGCCTTGCTTCTAAATAAATCAAGTATTCTCTTATATTCAGTGACTCTGAGCACCAGTTGGAAGAAGCACTGAGGGGAGCAAGGGCACAAAATGTACCCTGGGTGGGGGACGTCAATATCCATCACCAAGAGTAGCTCGGTAGCACCACGACTGATCGAGCTGGCCAAATCCTGAATTACATAGCTGCCAGACTGGGCCTGCAGCAAGTGGTGAGAGAATCAATATGAGGGAAAAACCTACTTGACCACATCCTCACCAATCTAACTGTCGCAGGTATATCTGTCCATGACAGCATTGGTAGCACTGATCACCCCACAGGCATTGTGGAGCTGAAGTCCCATCTTCACACTGAAGACACCCTCCATCGTGTTGTATAGCACTACCACCATGCTAAATGGGATAGATTCAGAATAGATCTAGTAGCTGAAAACTGGGCATCCATGAGGCGTGGTGGGCCATCAGCAGCAGCAGAACTGTATTCCACCAGAATCTGTAACTTCACGGCCCGGCATATCTCTCATTCTACCATTACCATCAAGCCAGGGGACCAACACTAGTTCAATGAGGGATGCAGAAGAGCATGCCAGGAGCAGCACCAGGTGTACCTAAAAATAAAGTACCAAACTGGGGAAGTTGCAACACAGGACTACATACATAGAAACAGAGAAACATAGAAAATAGGTGCGGGAGTAGGCCATTCGGCCCTTCGAGCCTGCACCGCCATTCAATGAGTTCATGGCTGAACATGCAACTTCAGTACCCCATTCCTGTTTTCTCGCCATACCCCTTGATCCCCCTAGTAGTAAGGACTACATCTAACTCCTTTTTGAATATATTTAGTGAATTGGCCTCAACAACTTTCTGTGGTAGAGAATTCCACAGGTTCACCACTCTCTGGGTGAAGAAGTTTCTCCTCATCTCGGTCCTAAATGGCTTACCCTTATCCTTAGACTATGACCCCTGGTTCTGGACTTCCCCAACATTGGGAAAATTCTCCGTGCATCTAACCTGTCGAAACCCGTCAGAATTTTAAATGTTTCTATGAGATCCCCTCTCATTCTTCTGAACTCCAGTGAATACAAGCCCAGTTGATCCAGTCTTTCTTGATAGGTCAGTCCTGCCATCCCGGGAATCAGTCTGGTGAACCTTCGCTGCACTCCCTCAATAGCAAGAATGTCCTTCCTCAAGTTAGGAGACCAAAACTGTACACAATACTCCAGGTGTGGCCTCACCAAGGCCCTGTACAACTGTAGTAACACCTCCCTGCCCCTGTACTCAAATCCCCTTGCTATGAAGGCCAACATGCCATTTGCTTTCTTAACCGCCTGCTGTACCTGTATGCCAACCTTCAATGACTGATGTACCATGACACCCAGGTCTCGTTGCATCTCCCCTTTTCCTAATCTGTCACCATTCAGATAATAGTCTGTCTCTCTGTTTTTACCACCAATGTGGATAACCTCACATTTATCCACATTATACTTCATCTGCCATGCATTTGCCCACTCACCTAACCTATCCAAGTCACTCTGCAGCCTCATAGCATCCTCCTCGCAGCTCACACTGCCACCCAACTTAGTGTCATCCGCAAATTTGGAGATACTACATTTAATCCCCTCGTCTAAATCATTAATGTACAATGTAAACAGCTGGGGCCCCAGCACAGAACCTTGCGGTACCCCACTGGTCAATGCCTGCCACTCTGAAAAGTACCCATTTACTCCTACTCTTTGCTTCCTATCTGCCAACCAGTTCTCAATCCACGTCAGCACACTACCCCCAATCCCATGTGCTTTAACTTTGCACATTAATCTCTTGTGTGGGACATTGTCGAAAGCCTTCTGAAAGTTCAAATACACCACATCAACTGGTGCTCCCCTGTCCACTCTACTGGAAACATCCTCAAAAAATTCCAGAAGATTTGTCAAGCCTGATTCCCCTTTCACAAATCCATGCTGACTTGGACCTATCATGTCACCTCTTTCCAAATGCGCTGATATGAAATCCTTAATAATTGATTCCATCATTTTACCCACTACCGATGTCAGGCTGACCGGTCGATAATTCCCTGTTTTCTCTCTCCCTCCTTTTTTAAAAAGTGGGGTTACATTGGCTACCCTCCACTCCATAGGAACTGATCCAGAGTCCATGGAATGTTGGAAAATGACTGTCTATGCATCCGCTATTTCCAAGGCCACCTCCTTAAGTACTCTGGGATGCAGACCATCAGGCCCTGGGGATTTATTGGCCTTCAATCCCATCAATTTCCCCAACACAATTTCCCGACTAATAAGGATTTCCCTCAGTTCCTCCTTCTTACTAGACCCTCTGACCCCTTTTATATCCGGAAGGTTGTTTGTGTCCTCCTTAGTGAATACCGAACCAAAGAACTTGTTCAATTGGTCTGCCATTTCTTTGTTCCCCGTTATGACTTCCCCTGATTCTGACTGCAGGGGACCTACATTTGTCTTTACTAACCTTTTTCTCTTTACATATCTATAGAAGCTTTTGCAGTCCATCTTAATGTTCCCTGCAAGCTTCCTCTCGTACTCTATTTTCCCTGCCCTAATCAAACCCTTTGTCCTCCTCTGCTGAGTTCTAAATTTCTCCTAGTCCCCGGGTTCGCTGCTATTTCTGGCCAATTTGTATGCCACTTCCTTGGCTTTAATACTATCCCTGATTTCTCTTCATAGCCACGGTTGAGCCACCTTTCCTTTTTTATTTTTATGCCAGACAGGGATGTACAATTGTTGTAGTTCATCCATGTGGTCTCTAAATGTCTGCCATTGCCCATCCACTGTCAACCCCTTAAGTATCATTCGCCAATCTATCCTAGCCAATTCACGCCTTATACCTTCAAAGTTACCCTTCTTTAAGTTCTGGACCATGGTCTCTGAATTAACTGTTTCATTCTCCATCCTAATATAGAATTCCATCATATTATGGTCACTCTTCCCCAAGGGGCCTCGCACAACAAGATTGTTAATTAATCCTCTCTCATTACACAACACCCAGTCTAAGATGGCCTCCCCCCAAGTTGGTTCCTCGACATATTGGTCTAGAAAACCATCCCTTATGCATTCCAGGAAATCATCCTCCACCATATTGCTTCCAGTTTGGTTAGCCCAATCTATATGCATATTAAAGTCACCCATGATAACTGCTGCACCTTTATTGTATGCACCCCTAATTTCCTGTTTAATGCCCTTCCCAACATCACTACTACTGTTTGGAGGTCTGTACGCAACTCCCACTAACGTTTTTTGCCCTTTGGTGTTCTGCAGCTCTACCCATATAGATTCCACATCATCCAAGCTAATGTCCTTCCTAACTATTGCATTAATCTCCTCTTTAACCAGCAATGCTACCCCACCTCCTTTTCCTTTTATTCTATCCTTCCTGAATGTTGAATATCCTTGGATGTTGAGTTCCCAGCCCTGATCATCCTGGAGCCACGTCTCTGTAATCCCAATCACATCATATCTGTTAACATCTATTTGCACAGTTAATTCATCCACCTTATTACGGATCCTCCTTGCATTAAGATACAAAGCCTTCAGGCTTGTTTTTTTAACACCCTTTGTCCTTTTAGAATTATGATGTAGTGTGGCCCTTTTTGTTTCTTGCCTTTGTTTACTCGGCCTTCCACTATTGCTTTTTACCTTTCTACCATCTGTTTCTGACTCCATATTACTTCGCCCTGTCTCACTGCATAGGTTCCCATTGCCCTGCCATATTAGTTTAAACACTCCCGAACTGCATTTGCAAATGTTACCCCCAGGACATCAGTTCCAGTCCTGCCCAAGTGCAAACCGTCCCTTTTGTACAGGTCCCACATCCCCCAGAACTGGTTCCAATGTCCCAGGAATTTGAATTCCTCCCTCTTGCACCACTGCTCAAGCCACATATTTATTCTAACTATCCTGCTCCCTCTACTCTGATTAGCACGTGGCACTGGTAGCAATCCAGAGATTACTGCCTTTGAGGTCCTACTTTTTAATTTAACTCCTAGCTCCCTAAATTCAGCTTGTAAGACCTCTTCCCACTTCTTACCTATATCGTTGATACCTTCATGTACCACGACAACTGGCTGTTCACCCTCCCTCTCCAGAATGCTCTGCAGCCGCTCCGAGACATCCTTGACCCTTGCACCAGGGAGGCAACATACCATCCTGGAGTCTCGGTTGCAGCCGCAGAAATTCCTATCTATTCCCCTTACAATAGAGTCCCCTATCACTATAGCTCCCCCACTCTTTTTCCCGCCCTTCTGTGCAGCAGAGCCACCCATGGTGCCATGAACCTGGCTGCTGGTGCCTTCCCCTGGTAAGTCATCTCCCCCAACAGTATCCAAAACGGTATATCTGTGTTGGAGGGAGATGATCGCAGGGGACTCCTGCACTACCTTCCTGCTCTTGCCTTGTCTCTTGGTCACCCATTCACTATCTGTTCTAACCCTTACCTGCGGTGTGACCAACTCACTAAATGTGCTATCCACAACATCCTCAGCATCGCGCATGCTCCAGAGTGAGTCCATCCGCAGCTCCAGTGCCATCATGCGGTCGGTCAGGAGCTGCAGCTGGACACACTTCCCACACACATAGTAGTCAGGGACACTGGCTTCCTTGACTTCCCACATAGCACAGGAGGAACATGACACGGGTCCGAGCTCTCCTGCCATGACTGAACCCTTAAGTTAATTTACTTACTAAAATGTACTTAAACACCAAACAGCTGCTTAGTAGTTCGCTGCCAATTAAACCAATCTAAAAGTCAGTCTAAAAGAGAGTTATACTTACCAGTTGAACAGCCAACCACTTACCAGCTTGGCTGTGACGTCACCTGTGACGTTACATGCTAAGCAGCAGAAGCAGCATGCTATAAACAGAGTTAAGCAATCCCACAATCAACAGATCAGATCAAAGATCTGCAGTCCTGCTACATCCAGCCATGAATGATGGTGAACAATTAAACAACTAACAGGAGGAGGAGGCTTCATGAATATTCCCATCCTCAATAATGGTAAAGCCCAGCATGCGAGTGCAAAGGACAAGGTTGAACCGTTTGCAACCATCTTCAGCCAGAAGTGCTGAGTGAATGATCCATATTGGCCTCCTCCTGACGTCCCCACTATTACAGAAGCCAGTCTTCAGCCAACTCGATTCACTCCATGTGATATCAAGAAATGGCTGAGCGCACTGGTTAGAGCAAAGGCTATGGGCCCCGACAAAATCCCAGCTGTCATGCTGAAGACTTGTGCTCCAGAACTAGCCGTGCCTCAAGCCAAGCTGTTCCAGTACAGTTACAACACAGGAAGCTACCCGACAATAAGAACATAAGAACGTAAGAAATAACAGCAAGAGTAGGCCATTTGGCCCCTTGCGCCTGCTCCGCTATTCAATAAGATCATGGCTGATTTGATCCTGGCCTCAACTCCACTTCCCTGCCTATTCCCCATAATCCTTGACTCCCTTATCTTTCAAAAATCTGTCTATCTCCACCTTATTCAAAAACCCATCCTCCACTGGTCTCTGGGGTAGAGAATTCCATAGATTCACGACCCTCTGAGAGAAGAAATTCCTCCTCATCTCCACTTTAAATGGACGACCCCTTATCATGAAACTACGCCCCCTAGTTCTAGATTTCCCCACGGGGGGAAACATCCTCTCTGCATCTACCCTGTCAGCCCCCTCGGAATTTTATAGGTTTCAATAAGATCACCTCTCATTCTTCTAAACTCCAATGAGTGTAGGCCCAACCCGCTCAAACTTTCTTCATAAGACAACCCCTTCATCTCAGGAATCAACCTCGTGAAACTTCTTTGAACTGCCTCCAATGCAAGTATATCCCTCCTTAAATAAGGAGACCAAAACTATATACAGTAATCCAGGTGTGGTCTCACCAATACCCTGCACCATTGTAGCAGGACCTCCCTACTTTTATACTCCATCTCCCTTGCAATGAAGGTCTTCCTAATTATTGCTGTGTCTGTATGCTAACCTTTTGTGATTCATGTACAAGGACCCTCAGATCTCTTTGTACCGCAACATTTTGTAATCTCTCCCCATTTAAATAATAATTTGCTTTTTTATTTTTCCCATCAAAGTGGATAACCTCATATTTTCTCACATTATACTCCATTTGCCAAAGTTTTGCCCACTCACTTAGGCTATCTATATATTTGCGTCCTCCTCACAACTTGCTTTCCCACCTATCTTTGTATCATCAGCAAATATGGTTACATTACACTCGGCCCCATCATCCAAGTCATTAATATAGATTGTAAATAGTTGAGGCTTCAGCACTGATCCCTGTGGCACCTCACTAGTTACTGTTTGCCAACCTGAAAAATAACCCATTTATCCACAAAAGCAGGACAAATCCAATCCGACCAATTACTGCCCCATCAGTCTACTCTCAATCATCAGCAAAGTGATGGAAGGTGTCGTCGACAGTGCTATCATCCAGCACTTACTCACCAATGATCTGTCACCGAAGCTCAATTTGATTCCGCCTGGATCACTTGGCTCCAGACCTCATTACAGCCTTGGTCCAAACATGGACAAGAGAGCTGAATTCCAGAGGTGAGGTGAAAATGACTGCCTTTGACATTAAGTCAGCATTTGACCGAGTGTGGCGTCAAGGAGCCCTAGTAAAACTGAAGTCAATGGGAATCACGGGGAAAACTCTCCACTGGCTGGAGTCATACCTAGCACAAAGGAAGATGTTTGTGGTTGTTGGACGTCATTCATCCCAGCTCTAGGACATCACTGCTGGAGTTACTCTGGGTAGTGTTCTAGGCCTAACCATCTTCAGCTGCTTCATCAATGACCTACCCTCCATCATAAGGTCGGAAATGAAGATATTTGCTGCTGATTACAGAGTGTTCAGTTCCATTCGCAACTCCTCAGAAAATGAAGCAGCAAGACCTGGATGACATTCAGGTTTGAGCTGATAAACTAGGCTGGCATTTCAGTGCAGTACCAAGGAAGTCCTGCACTGCTGGAGATGCCGGACCCGAAATTGATGGCCTTTACCGCCCACTGCCGTTGACATTCCTCCTTGAGTTGCACCCAGTGCCACTTTCGATTTGGGCTGGAGTGGGCTAGAGGGGAGAACCATCTCACTGGGCGGGGGTCCACTTATGCCACTCAGCGAATGGCCGAGTGGCGTAAGTGGACCCCCGCCCAGTAAGATGCCATATTGGTGCGGGCGGGGGTCGGTGAGAGTCGGTGCCAGAACAGGGGTGGACCGCTGGCTGGAGGCTGGTCTGTCCCCGACAGTAGGTATGAAGAGCTGAAAAACAGATGAGTAAACATTTCATAATTTTTTTCTTTACAGGGACTTACTTGGATGTTTTCTTTTGATGCTTTTCCTTTTCAGGTCTTCGACCCTCCGTGGGCCCGACTCCATCCTTGGTGGCACTTGGGCAGCAAGCGCATTTGCCGCCGAGATTGGGAGCTCCCGCCGGCTACTGCCCAGATTAGCAGCCCAAGTCCCTCTTTTGCCGCCCGCTGTCCTTTGAAGGACCTTTCCGATGAAAACCCTGCCCAAAGTACCGTCAGGTACCTCGGCGGGCCATTGGTGGTCCTTTGGGCTGCACTTGGGCGGGCGGGGGCCTTCACCAATTTCGGCCACGCTAATTTCATTGTTGTTTGTGGGAGCTTGCTGAAGAACTGAAGGAATCTGTCAGCCTTTCAAAAAGTGCTTAAATCAAATAGGCTTGTTAGCAAAATTAAAGCCCATGGGATAAAAGCAGCCGCATGGCTAGAAATTGGCTAAGGGATCGAAAACAGAGAGTTGTGGTGAAAGGCTGCTCTTCGGACTGGAAGGAGGTTTACAGTGGAGTTCCCCAAGGTTCAGTATTAGGACCACTGCTGTTTTTGATATACATTAATGACTTGGACTTGGGGGTACAGGGCACAATTTCAAAATTTTCAAGTCTAATAAACAATGCGGAAGCTAGTAATAGACTTCAAGAAGACATAGACAGGCTGGAGGAATGGGCGGACACGTGGTCGATGAAATTCAACGCAGAGAAGTGTGAAATGATACATTTTGGTAGGAATAATGAGGAGGGACCAAACATACTAAATGGTACAATTTTAAAGGGGTACAAGAACAGAGAGACCTGGGGGTGCTTGTGCACAAAGGTTTGAAGATGGCAGGGCAGATAAACAAAGCAGTTAATAAAGCAGATGGGGTCTTGGGCTTTATAAATAGAGGCTTGCATACAAAAGCCAGGAAGCTACGCTAAACCTATATAAAACACTAGTTCAGCCACAGCTGGAGTATTGTGTCGAATTCTGGGCACCACACTTTAGGAAGGACGTGAAGGCTTTGGAGAAGGTACAGAAGAGATTTACTAGAATGGTTCCAGGGATGAGGGATTACAGTTACGTGGATAGACTGGAGAAGCTGGGGTTGTTCTCCTCAGAGCAGAGAAGGCGAGAGGAGATTTGATAGAAGTGTTTAAAATCATAAAGGGTTTAGACAGAGTAAATAAAGTGAAACTTTCTTCAATGACTGAATGGTTGATAATGGGAGGGCACGGATTTAAGGTGATTGCTAAAAGAACCAGAGGTAACATGAGGGAAAACTTTTTTAGACAACGAGTTGTTAGAATTTGGAATGTTTTGCCCGATAGGACAGTGGATACAGATTCAATAGTAGCCTTCAAAAGGGAATTGGATAAATACTTGAAAGAGAAAAAATTGCTCGGATATGGGGAAAGAACAGGGGAGTGGGATTAACCGGTTTGCTCTACAAAAGAGCTGGCACAGACTCGACAGGCCGAATGGCCTCCTTCTGTGCTGTTATTCTATGATTATATCATTCTATTGGCTGGATTTTCACGTGGTTTGTGACCGGGTTTTTGCCACGTTTTGACCCTCCATGGTGAAAACCCGATCGCTAAACCTGGTGGTGATCCTTGGTTCCTAGTTTGCGGTGGTGCTTGGAAGCACCGCTGGGGGGAGCTGCACCGGGGGTGGTACGACTCGGATTGCGACAATGTCCGAGTTTCGAGACTCACACGACCCGTACGCCGCGCCCTGAAGATCGCCAGCCCCGGTAATTTGGAAAACCTGAAAAAAAGGTAAATGAAATGTTTTCTTTTCTTTGCAGCGATTTGTTAGGTAAGGGTCTTGGTCATGTTTTTGGAATTAAAATTTTTTTTTTCCCCCTCTCCAAAGGCCTCTCTCGCAGTGCTTCCGGCCCCACAATAAAGTTGGCGAGGATCGCGTTTTTGTGCCGCGAATAATTGTGCAACGCCTCCCTTTGTGATGCCCCAAAGGCCGAAAGTTAGGCCTTAAATCAATAACGAAGGGAAAACGGTAATTTTCTGCACCGCCTCCGTTTTCGCCCCGAAATGGAGAAACCCAAAAATCTAGCCCCCTTGCATCAACTTGCCGAGTTCCACTGTCCTGTCCATGTGGGACCTCATTTAAAACAACATTTGGCAGCCCAAAAGTTAAATTATGCCTTTAACAGTGTCTGACTAGGTTCGATCATGGCCTGAAATATTGACTTAATTGCCATTCAATTAACTAATAAACACAGGTGTGCAAGCAGACTGCTGCAGTTTGGTCCTGAATTTAATCTTTTGTTTGTCAAGTGTGTGTCAATCTCCCTGAACACTGTTCTTTCATTTTGAGTCTATATTTTAAAAAAAAGAGTGGTCAGGGAGAATTTTTAGAGCAAGTAATTTTTTTGTGGCCTATATATAGTCTCCTTCCTTCCTATATTCGTCTAGGTAGTTTCTATTCTTCCTCAGACTACAAAACGACCGTTGAAACAGGATAAACAATAACAGTCTGTTAAGTACATCAGTGCCAATGAAACCTGTCTCAAATGTGATTTATAGCACTGGCATTGTAACATTTTTAAAATAAAAGAAGTATGGCACAAATTGCAGTTTTATACAGATAGTAAAATTACTCACAGTCTAAAAATCTGCCTGCATCAAAAGAAACTTTGGAGCTTCTACATATTTTTCTCATGTACTCCCGAACTGTCGGATATAGGAAATATATTAATACAGAAAGTTCGGTAGAGTTAGAATGTAAACTCAGTGAAGGCAGGAAGATAAGTGAGGAATTTTAAGTGTTTTCCCCGAGGCCCCATCCTGGAAGCAAAGGTAGGTAAGGAGCTTGAAAAACATGGCCAGGAAATCCAGATGAAACAAAATAAAAGCTGTACTAATTAGACATCGATAGGGCTGATTTCTGTGTTTACTATAACCTGCTTTGACTGTTTTGCTTTAACAAGATAAGTCAAGACATAGAATTGAAGAGAAAATACCACGTAAATGTGATTGTTAGTATAAAGTGTGAACAGAACAGCTCAACAAAGGATGACACTTGTCTCTAAAATACTGAAGTCGACATTTTAACACTCTGAAGAATAGTTCTGGACAAGAATGCGCACAGCGAAGTAAAGATTATAATCTTGGAATTTATTTTTCGGAATTCAACAGGATGTCAGTGTACTATACAGGTAAATGTTTGGAATTTTTGAATTCTCTAGGGTACAGAGAAGGTCGCTGACCCAATGACCATAAAATAAATTCTACTCGGCCACCTCAAAGCAACAGTGTGTGGGAAAAACTCCTACTTTGTTGGGAGGTCAGGAGGTCACTCGAAAGGCATCCTATTTGTCATTCAAAATCTCTTTAAGGATTATCCTTTCTTCATGACCAGGTCTGCAAATACCCAGTTTGTAAATATGAGAAGGAAGTGAATGGTTAGCCTGACTGTGATGCTCTTTGAACTACATGGCAGTCCTTATCAAAATACCTAGTTAAATGTGTGTGGAAAAATCTCATGGCCTTGTTAATGAAGTCCTATTGGAGAGCTGTCAGCTATAAACAAAGGAATTTATATGGGATGATTCTGTATTTGTTTTACATGCTAACTCCTCAACAATTATATATTGTTTTGGTGCATGCAAAAGCTCTCCTAACCTTATTTTCCATATTATTTCCCAGTCTGTAGTGTATCCTTTATACAATATACAGATGTTGTACCTTTTTAAAATATATTTTTTCAGTGACTGGGATTACAGTGAACTATAATTATTTTCAATTTAGTGTGGATTGATTTTGAATGGAGTGAAAGATTAGATTCATGACACTATTATCTATTAACTATCAGAGTGTATCCTGCTTTAAAAAATGTATTAACATTATACCGGAGTAGAGTTTGTCTAGTGTAAATACTATAGATTGGCTAGTGTTCCTCTTAAATCACTATTAGTGGTGTTTCAGTGAAGCATCAAGAGTGGTGTAAATGCCTCCCAGAGTCATGCTGATTTCCCTCTCCTATTAATCACAAACAAAATGGCTGTGTTTGCAGGTCTGACCTCAGCAATTACAGTTTGCGCAGTCAGCTGGATTTCAATTTTGTGAATGAATTGGCTCTATGATGTTCAATACTAGACTAATGTGTTACACAATTTCACTGCCATTTTAACTCTGTCCTGAGCTGTGACTTTCCTGCTAAACTGAATAAAGTCGAGACCTGCCGGGAAGATGAAAAGGCCCAAGCAGGTACAGGTTATTTTATTTCCAGAGTATGATCACCATTCCATTGGACTGTTCAGCCACCTAAGGACTCATTTTAAGAGTGGAAGCAAGTCTTCCTTAATTCCGAGGGACTGCCTATGATGATTATGATTAAAAAGTGCATGTACGCATGTGGAGGAGTGTGGGAGCGAGGTGAGTTCTGAAACTCATTATAGGTGGGCATTATTGTATGTTCATTATTGTATGTTCTTAAATATAAGTTGAAAGAAAGTGAGAATATAGGCTTGGATGTGTCTCAAGTGTGTTGCCCAAGGGAAACAGCTAATAGCAATCAAGTCCAACCCCACAGTGAGGGAGAGAAAATCAGAAAGAGAATCACCCTAGGCAGCCACCACGCACCCACCTAGCGGTTTACCATAGAGTGGTGTCGGTGTAGGCTAGGAACAGCTCTTCAGCTTGTCCAATTGGCTGTGGAAGGTTCAGAAAGTGGCACACGCCCAAATAGGCTGAATGGCCTCCTTCTGCATGGCATCGTTCTATGATTCTATGAAGTGCAGAGGCTACAGGAAGGGACATTGGAGAGAAAAATAAATCAAATCATTCAATACAAAATACTGAAAGTAGAGCTATCAGAATTAAAGTGAAATGTAATCAGTTTGCTATAACTCACAAATGATAATAAAACCATACAATAACATTCATTCACTTATCCTTTATATTTCTCTTAATCTCTTCTCCATCTCCTCATTCCTCCTTCCCCCACATCGCCCCACCTCCATGCAGTTCAACATATATTCACTGATAGATGGTATTCACTGTTCTTTCCTTCAAGCTGTTAATAGAATTCTCATTAGAGTTATCCTGTTCCAAATTAGTTACTCTCCCAGAATGTGTATATTTAGACTGATAGACCTCAGTCGGATATACCAGGCCATTCCTCTTTATGAAGGTAAAGCTCTGCTCAAATCTTGGAGATATTGTGGCCAGACCTAACTTTAGAACATCTGTCAGGGTTAGACCCTAAAATGTTGATGAACACTCTGGCCTTAAAGGAAACATTATCAGGAATTACTGACTCAGAAGATAGAAATTCCTGCATGTAAACTATGGCTAATTCAAGAGTATTGAGAATAAAGTGCATCACGAGTTATTTTGAACAGCTTTTAAAGTTGCAGTGGACATTGTTCAAAAATATAATTAGTGCAAAATATATAGTAACCTGGCATGGCCATCAGCATCAGCAATATTCACAGATTGGCCACTGTTTAGATGCAGGAATTTCTGATTTGTAAACCAGGAATTCCTGAAGACAATGCTTCTTTAATGCCCTTGACTGGTTAGTGAAAAAGTACAAAGCCGTTTGGGGGATGTTGGTCACTATGCTCAAAAGATGGATTAGATCTGCTTGGGGCGGAAGGGATTAAAGGACAGGAACAAAATAGTTTCTTAAGCCATTTTTACACGACAAGGTTGCATTCATTTAGGATCAGGATGAGCATTTTAAAGTGTTCTTTGCTCTTGCCCAGTTCATGCACTCAGTGGTATTGAATTACCATTCCCAGCACACGGACTGTTAATTTTTTTTAATAGAAGATGACAGGAGATCCCGTGTGGCCATTACACTGGCCTAATGCAAATATTTTGATTTCCAACCGATTCTGAATCTGGTACAGTTACTCAGATTTTACTCAAAATTAAGCGTGGAGTAAATATATATTGTTTATATTAGGATAGTCCTGCAAATGTAAACTGAAAATTTCTCTGCTATCTAATGATATCAGAGAGACAGATATGCTAATCATTTATCTTTACAAATCTTAAGTATTTAAGTATGTTCTCAGGTAAAGTTTTGATTTCAAGTTGATACTTTTCCAGGTAGGTATAGTGTTGTATAGTACACTGAACTCAATGTTGTTTGATAATGCTTATGTTGAGGTTTCACAATGTTAAAGTGTCAGCTGTGGCTCAGTGGGTAGCGCTCTCGCCTCTGAGTCTGAAGGTTGTAGGCTCAAGTCCCACTCCAAGGACTTGAGCATAAAAATAGAGGCTGACACTCCAATGCAATGCCAAGGGAGTGCTGCACTGTCGGAGGTGCCATCTTTCAGGTGAGACGTTAAACTGAATCAGCTCTCTGAAGTCGACGTAAAAGATCCCATGGCACTATTTCGAAGAAGAGCAGGGGAGTTATTCCTGGTGTCATTCCTATTCATCCCTCAATCAACAACAAAAACAGATTATCTGGTAATTATCACATTGCTGTTTGTGGGAGCTTGCTTGTGTGCAAATTGGCTGCCATGTTTCCTACATTACAACAGTGACTGCACTCCAAAAATACTCCATTGGCTGTAAAGTACTTTGAGACATCCAGTGGTCATGAAAGGTGCTATATAAATGCAAGTCTTTTTTTTCTTTAAAGGTGCTATATTAATGCAAGTAGTTGTTATTTTATGCCAAATTGGTATAAGAAAGAAAGACTTGAATTTATATAACGCCTTTCACAACCATCGAACGTCTCAAAGCACTTTACAGCCCATGTGCTAGACAATTAGAAACAATTGAATCAATGAAAAAAACAGTTTGCAAATATACTTTGCCGATATAAACGAACTTTCATTATAAAACTGTTTGTAGTTCATTAGTTTTAGATCTGTGACTGTTGGAATAGCTGTACAAAACAACAGAAGATGATGCGTTGAGACTGGAAAATATTTTTTTGAGGTTGACACTCGGGTTTATACACAATGCTGGAGTGCCTGGGATTGTTCATTTGTTTTGGTGCTGAGGAGCAGGTATCTGGAAGTCCTGCCAGATTCTGAGTAAAACAATCTGTTCTACTGCTCTCAGAAGCCACACATTACTCAGTGCCAGAACTGCAGGAACTTTGTAATAAAGCAAATAACATATTTTAGATAAACAATCTGAATGATAATTCATCCACTACCTAAAGTCTTCTTGTTACAAGTATACGGTCAAAATAACTCCCAGTTGCTAGGCTTTTCATTCTTTCCATGGAAGCTGATCTGTTATCAACAACGGAATAACACATTGCTGGAACAGACAGCGATTCCACAAATTAGACAAAGGAGGAACAGGAAAAACAGTTTTTAGACTACAGCTATGCGAATGCCTCAGCTGTTACCAGTCGTAATCTGTTAGTGTCCAAGATGACAATGGGCTGCAAGATCACTGGAATGTTTAAGATAAACATTGGCATCCAACATTGGCAGATGAGTGTTGGTGGAACTATAGCCATAGGGGCTCATCCCTGCTTGCATTCTGGTCATGTCCACCCTCCAGCCCATCTTCACAGCCACTGGGGACGACTGAAGATATGAGAGGCGTAGCTATCCCCTGGACCTAAAGCCATGCATATGCTGCCTGCTGCTGGAAAGGAAATCTCAACTACTCACAATGTCCCACAGATATCACTTCTGGCTGCAATGAGATGCATTCTCCTGGTGTAGAGTTAACCATAACGCTCTCTACAACAAACATGTGGTCTAAACATATGTGTGACATTTGCAAGTCAGAGCGGATGATGTATGGGGTGGCGATGGAGCTGGGAAAACATTATGAGATATGGCGCTCCTTCCTATGAGCCAACCTTCCACCCACCCCAAGCCCCCATAAATCAGACTGACTCCAGAGGAGACATGGCATAACTCCTTCCGCAATACAGATAGGAATCTGCTGCACATCCCCCTCTGAAAGCCCTCAGTGCTGCTGCGCCCCAGACAGAGATGACTCTGACTCTGTCACTCAGCAACCTTCATCCTAATGTATAAAATAGAATAATTATCTGTGGCCCTTACCGCGTAGTATTGTGAAGTGTACTTGTATGCTGCATCAGACAATAGTCTGAGAACATTTGCAAAAGTTATTAAAAAAAATTAACTGTAAATAAATTAAATAACTCAATTTAAAATAAACAGACAAACATTGGTAGCAACCGAAAAGCTGCTCTTAAGCATATCCTCATTACTAATGGTAAGATTAATGGGGAGATTTTACCCTTCAGCACTCCCAGTGTATGGTAGGAGTACATATTGGGAAATTTTGTATCCTCGGCCAGTGATATTCTAGCCATTAAAATCCCTGAAAGGAAAATCATGAGCTGGGAGTGCAAAATGTCCTGATAAATACTCCAAAGCAGAATTTTCTAACTTATGTCCTTCTGTTGCCTAGGACATAAGCTCTGGAATTCCTTCCCTAAACCGTCTCTGCCTCTCTATCTCTCTTTCCTTCTTTAAGGCGCTCCTTAAAACCTATCTCTTTGCCCAAGCTTTTGGTCACCTGCCCTAATTTCTCTTTCTGTGGCTCGGTGTTATATTTTTTATCTTATAATACTCCCGTGGAGTGCCTTGGGATGTTTTACTACATTAAAGACACAATACAAGTTGTTGTTGTTGTTATAATTCCCAGATTGTTTCAATTACATTCATTTTTTGTGAAATCTGAAAGGACTGAAATGCTTTTTTATTCATTCCCGGGATGTGGATGTTGCTGCCAAAGCCAGCATTATTTGCCAATCCCTCATTGCTCCCGAGAAGGCAGTGGTGAGCTGCCATTTCAGAGGGCAGTTAAGAGTCAACTACATTGCTTTGGGTCTGGAGTCACATGTCGGCCAGACCGGGTAAAGGCGGCAGATTTCCTTCCCTAAAGGACATTAGTGAACCAGATGGGTTTTTAGGACAATCTGGTGGTTCATGGGCACCAATACTGATACAACTTTTATTACAGATTTATTTAATTGAATTTGAACTCCCTGGATTATTAGCCTGTACCCGTGACCATGTTTCAACTAACTTATTGAAAAGGAAAGAACTGGATTGAAAACTTTCCAGTGGTACTGAACCATATAGACGAGAAAGAATGTAGGTCTTTAGGGCCAGATTTTTGAGGTTTGCGACCGGGTTTTCGCCGCGATTTGACCCTCTGCGGCAAAAACACGGTCGCAAAGCCTGGGCAGGATCCTCGGGTACCTGTTTGCAGCGGCGCTTCCAAGTACCGCAGGGCAGAGATGCGCCGACATGCAACGACGCGGATTGCTTTCACGACCGACTTTCGGCACTCTCCCGACCCGTACGCCGCGCCCAGAATAGCGACAGGTCAAAACCTGTCAGTGCAGTCCTGCCAGCAGCGGTAAGTATGAAAACCTGCAAAAAAGGGAAGTTAAAGTTTTTATTTGTGACTTTTTTTTTCAGCGATTCAATAAATAAGGGTCTTGTAAATGTTTTTCCCCCCCTCCCAAAGTCTCTCTCGCAGCACTCCCTGCCCTGGACTAAATTTGGCGAAACTTGCGTTTTTGTGCCCCTTACTGCAGACATAAAGGCCAAAGGTTCAGCCTAAAAATGGTAGTGCAGCGAAACGGTAAGTTTCATGTATCGTTATTGTTTTCGCCAAAAGCCAAAAATCCAGCCCATACTGTTAGCAGATTTCACTGGAAACTGGCCTGAGCTAGGTACATAGAAACATAGAAACATAAAAATTAGGTGCAGGAGCAGGCCATTCGGCCCTTCGAGCCGGCACCGCCATTCAATAAGATCATGGCTGATCATTCAACCTCAGTACCCCTTTCCTGCTTTCTCTCCATAATCCCTTGATCCCTTTGACCATAAGGGCCATATCTAACTCCCTTTTGAATTCATCTAACGATCTGGCCTCAACAACTTTCTGCGGTAGAGAATTCCACAGGTTAACTCCTCATCTCGATCCTAAATGGCTTACCCCTTATTCTTAGACTGTGACCCCTGGTTCTGGAACTCCCCAGCAACAGGAACATTCTTCCTGCCTCTAACCTGTCCAATCCCGTCAGAACTTTATATGTTTCTATGAGATCCCCTCTCATTCTTCTAAACTCCAGTGGATACAAGCCCAGTTGATCCAGTCTTTCCTCATATGTCAGTCCTGCCATTCCAGAAATCAATCTGGTGAACCTTCGCTGTACTCCCTCAACAGCAAGAACATCCTTCCTCAGATTAGGAGAACAAAACTGAACACAATATTCCAGGTGTGGCCTCACCAAGGCTCTGTACAACTGCAGTAAGACCTCCCTGCTCCAATACTCAAATTCTCTAGCTATGAAGGCCAACATGCCATTTGCCTTCTTCACTGCCTGCTGTACCTGCATGCCAAACTCAATGCCTGATGTACCATGACACCCAGGTCTCATTGCACCTCCCCTTTTCCTAATCTGTCACCATTCAGATAATATTCTGTCTTCCCGTATTTGCCACCAAAGTGGATAACCTCACATTTATCCACATTATACTGCACCTGCCATTCATTTGCCCATTCACCTAACCTGTCTAAGTCACCCTGCAGCCTCTTAGCATCCTCCTCACTGCTCACACTGCCACCCAGTTTAGTGTCATCTGCAAACTTGGAGATATTACATTCAATTCATTCATCTAAATCATTGATGTATATTGTAAATAGCTGGGGTCCCAGCACTGAACCCTGCGGCACCCCACTGGTCACTGCCTGCCATTCTGAAAAGGACCCGTTTATTCCGACTCTCTGCTTCCTATCTGCCAACCAGTTCTCTATCCACGTCAATACATTACCCCCAATACCATGTGCTTTAATTTTGCACACTAATCTCTTGTGTGGGACCTTGTCAAAAGCCTTTTGAAAGTCCAAATACACCACATCCACTGGTTCTCCCTTGTCCACTCTACTAGTTACATTACATCCTCAAAAAATTCTAGAAGATTTGTCAAGCATGATTTCCCTTTCATAAATCCATGCTGACTTGGACCGATCCTGTCACTGCTTTCCAAATGCGCTGCTATTTCATCTTTAATAATTGATTCCAACATTTTCCCCACCACCGATGTCAGGCTAACCCAGGCTATAATTACCCATTTTCTCTCTCCCTCCTTTTTTAAAAAGTGGTGTTACATTAGCTGCCCTCCAGTCCATAGGAACTGATCCAGAGTCAATAGAATGTTGGAAAATGATCATCAATGCATCCACTATTTCTAGGTTAATGGAAAATCAGCGAGTGTACACTTTTCCGATTGCTGTCCAGGCAAGGTGTGCAGACAGGGATGAGCTTGGCTTTGGTACTTTTATCGATAACATCTACTGTTAAGACTGTCACATGGAGAATGGTCATTCAGGTGAAGCACTAGATGGCTACCTGCATTTCTGGTAAGAAAGACTTGGATGTATATAGCGCCTTTCATGACCACCGGACGTCTCAAAGTGCTTTTTGCAGCCAATGAACTACAGGAGTGTAGTCACTGTTGTAATGTAGGGAACGAGGCAGCCAATTTGCGCACAAGCAAGCACCCACACACAGCAATATGATAATGACTAAATAATCTGTTTTTTTGTTATGTTAATTGAGGGATAAATATTGGCCAGGTCATGGGGGATAACGCCCTTGCGCTTCTTCGAAATAGTGCCATGGGATCTTTTACATCCACTTGAGAGAGCAGACGGGGCCTCGGTTTAATCTCTCATCCAATGACAGTGCAGCACTCCCTCAGCACTGCACTGGAGTGTCAGCCTAGGTTTTTCTTGTGCTCAAGTCTCTGGAGTGGAACTTGAACCCACAAACTTCTGACTCAGAGTCGAGAGTGCTACCCATTGAGCCACAGCTGACACTGTACAGACTCCAATAACTGCAGTAAAACGATGAAGAAAATTGGAAAGAAAAGAAAACTTGTCAGAGAGGATAATACAGAAGTGGAAAGATGCAGGAAATCTTAAATAAAAACAAAAATGCTGGAAGTCCTCAGCAGGTCAGGCAGCATCTGTGGAGAGAGGAACTGTTCATCATAGGTGGTCCCTCGTATCGAGGATGACTTGCTTCCACACCAAAAATGGAAAATGGAGAGTTCACAGGTGTTTCAATGAAGGACCTAATATTCCAGGTCCCGAACTACATCCTGAAGGGTGGACGATGCCGGTGCGTGGATTTTATTAACGTGTGGTGGCTGTTGCACACCAGCCACCACATGGGCTTGACAGAGCTAGGTGTTGGTCCAGGGGCAAGGATTACCCAAGACGACTGGAGACCAGTCTGCTGCATGGGTCTAGTGTGCACACATATCACAGTGTGGGCTGGCCCCTGTTGCCCCTGGACCTTCGCCACTTCTGGCCCCAAACCCACGCCTCTCCTGGGCCCCGATCGCGTCACTCCACGATCACTCGCCGCTCCTGCGCCCCAACCTCGTCGCTCCTGCTGTACCTGCCCACCCTCCAATCACTGACCTAAACCTTGAACAGTGTTCAGGTTCCAGGTGATCGACCTTTCGTTAGTTATGCGTGACTATTGTGTAGCAGCTATGGCTTATCCAGAAATACAGGTCCTTACAAAACAAGCATAAACAACACGGTGGATAAGCAATAGGATGATTACCTTGTGAATGTCAAATACAATGTCAGTCATTGAAGGTTGGCATGCAGGTGCAGCAGGCGGTTAAGAAAGCAAATGGCATGTTGGCCTTCATAGCAAGGGGATTTGAGTACAGGGGCAGGGAGGTGTTGCTACAGTTGTACAGGGCATTGGTGAGGCCACACCTGGAGTATTGTGTACAGTTTTGGTCTCCTAACCTGAGGAAGGACATTCTTGCTATTGAGGGAGTGCAGCGAAGGTTCACCAGACTGATTCCCGGGATGGCGGGACTGACCTATCAAGAAAGACTGGATCAACTGGGCTTGTATTCACTGGAGTTCAGAAGAATGAGAGGGGACCTCATAGAAACATTTAAAATTCTGACTGGGTTAGACAGGTTAGATGCAGGAAGAATGTTCCCAATGTTGGGGAAGTCCAGAACCAGAGGTCACAGTCTAAGGATAAGGGGTAAGCCATTTAGGACCGAGATGCGGAGGAACTTCTTCACCCAGAGAGTGGTGAACCTGTAGAATTCTCTACCACAGAAAGTTGTTGAGGCCAATTCACTAAATATATTCAAAAAGGAGTTAGATGAGGTCCTTACTACTAGGGGGATCAACGGCTATGGCGAGAAAGCAGGAATGGGGTACTGAAGTTGAATGTTCAGCCATGAACTCATTGAATGGCGGTGCAGGCTAGAAGGGCCGAATGGCCTACTCCTGCACCTATTTTCTATGTTTCTATGTTTCTATACCTCCCTGATATGATGAGTTGGAGGTTGTTGTGTGTATTATGTGCCAACTCACGGAGCAGAAGGTCAGCAGGTTGTTCACATCCAACTGCTTTACATCTGGGTGTCATATTAAGAAATATAATTTTATATTTACTCCAAAATAATAACAGAACAAGTAGATTTAATAGTTTGAACTGAGTATTTTTATTTAAAACAGCTGTGCAAACTAAGGCGTGGAGGATCTAATCAAGTTCAGAGCAAATGATCCAAACTAGCACAAAATATAAAAAAAGACAGTAAGAGTTTCTACAGATACATAAAAAGGAAAAGAGTGGCTAAAGTAAATGTTGGTCCCCTGGAGGATGAGGCTGGGAAATATATATTTTTCTGTTTTTTTTCAAAGTTTTGTAATTAGGGTTAAAACTAAACTTACCTTAGGGGAGGGTTCTTAACAATAAAATGTGTTTTTAAAATGTAATTTAATTATATTTTTGTATGTTTTAAAACACTTACACCTATAAAAGTAGGCTATGCACGTGCTTTTATCAGGTGCAAGAGTTTTGAGGACATTTGCTGGGCAAGATATGGGTAAATATCGCAATCCTGTCCTTTGCAAATGTCCTCGCTCCTGATATGTGTTGGATCTGTCAAGCTCCAGCTTGACAAATTGGAAAAGCTGGTTTTAGCACATGCGCATTGTGTGCTGAAAACTGGCTTTTGCGATGCCTTCCCGGGTTGGTAGACATTCAGTACGGACCCGGAGAGGCCGGGATTTCCAGGATAGTGAGGAGCTTGACAAGGTGGATGCAGAGAGGATATTTCCGCTCATAGGGGAAACTAAAACTAGGGACATAGTCTCAGAACAAGGGGCCGCCCATTTAAAACTGAGATGAGGAGGACTTTCTTCTCTCAGGGTTGTAAATCTATGGAATTCTCTGCCCCAGAGATTTGTGGAGGCTGGGTCATTGAATATATTTAAGACGTAGATTGACAGATTTTTGAGCGATAAGGCAGTAAAGGGTTGTGGAGGACGGGCGGGGAAGTGAAGCTGAGTCCATGATCAGATCAGCCATGATCTTATTAAATGGCAGAGCAGGCTTGAGGAGCAAAATGGCCTACTCCTGCTCCTATTTATTACGTTCTTATTTTCTTAAACTATCTAACTTTAATTTGCTTTCCACCCTGTTTGCATTGAAACTAGTGTTGATGAGTCAATCTAATTAGTCATTGAGAATAGGCAGTCGTGCGAGTACAGTGCAGACAATACACCTTGGGTGCTATGTTATGCATATTTCGGGATGGGTATTATTACTGTACACCTGTTTGTAATGTTGAATAGTTTATTTTGAAAGCATGAATGTTTACATCAAATCTGGAGCACCATTCTCTTATTCTTTCATTGGTGAAGGTGATTTGACCGAGATTCAACTCACATAATGGACCACAAAGCGGTGATAATGACATACAGAGCACAAGCCATCAAATCACCTTCACTGATTATAAGAATACCAACATCGGGGCAATAGATGTTTGGATAATGGACTTTTGGATGAAGAAAGATGCTAATGGTAACAAGGAAGAACATGGCAGAGAGCAGAAAAATTGAAAGGAAATGAGGAATGAGATAGAAACAGATGGTTAAACCAGAGGTAGAGGAACAGCAAAAAAAAAAGTGTCACACTTACTTTCTGTCACATTTTAACCATATCACATTTCAGACATCACACTTTGGCATATCTCCTACCACAATGAAAGCAATGCCATGGGAGATCTGCTAGTAATATATTATGGCTCCCCATATTCCACAGCCCAGAGAAAATGTGCTCGGATTTGGTGGAGCATACTTGAAATGCGCTTCACCAGAAAGTAATAAGCAGTGCCCGTAATTTGAGTCACTTGCTATTTGAATCAGAAGGATGTGTACCAGGAGTAGATGTACCTCTGGTTGGGTGCAGACCCAATGTGCAGATTAGGGTTGTCAGCTCGAGTTGGATGTATACCTGGAGGCTTCATCACATGACCTCCCACCTCCAATCAACCGTGCCAATCAAACAGCCCTGTCTCCCCTTCACTAATGTTTTAATATCTAAGAAACAAAAGTTTTCAAAGAAAATGAAAAAAATTCTCTTTCTCAATCTATTTATAAAAATGTTTATTGTTAGACTTGAAATCCCAGCAACATTTTTTTTCATATTTCCTCTTAATAGTTTCTCGGGGCCCAAGTTTCGGGCCGCACCTAGAACGGCGCAGTCCCGACCTGGACGCCCGTTTTTCGTGCCACAAAGTGTGCCTAAAAAAAACTTCCAGATTCTCCAGCTCCCTGCAGGTCGTTTGCAGCTTGGCGCAGCGCAGCAGAAGCTGTAGGGGGCGGAGCCAGGTCCCTGCGCTGAAAACAGTGCCGGGACCTCTGCACATGCACGCTACAGTGGGCGCACATGTGCAGTAGCTCCAGGCGCCCAAAACTGTGTGGGAGGGGCCGAAGCACGCAGCCCCTAGCCCTGGCCCAATGGCCTCACTGGGGCTGCGTGAATAAGGCTCCTCCCACGGCCAGCTCCTGCTTCCACCCAACCCGACTCAACACCCGCTTCCCGCCCCCCGCCTCCGGACCGGACCCGACAACGACACCGACACCCGCTTCCCCCCCCCCACCCCCCCGGACCGGACCCGACCCCGACCCCGACACCGACCCGACTCCTGCTCCCCCCCCCGGCCCCAGGACCCAACCCGACCCCCCGGACTGGACCTGACCCGACTCCCGCTTCCCCCCCCTCCGCCCTCCGCTTCCGGACCCGACACCGACACCAACCCGACTCCCGCTTCCCCCCGCCCCCCCCCGACTGGACCCGACCTGACATCCCTCTCCCTCCCTCACCCCGACCCGAATCGAACCGACCTCCCTCCCACCACCTCCCCAACCCGCGCTCCCCCCGACCCGACCCGACCCGACCCAATGCCACCTACCTGTAAATCTGGTGCTGGGGACGGGCCCTGCCCGAAGTCTCGGGCCCGACCGGGCCCGGCCTGTTCAGCCTCCCTCCCCCTTCTCCTTCCCCCCCACCCAATCTCCTTTCCCCCCCATCTCCTTTCCCCCATCTCCTTTCCCCCACCCCCTCCCTCCCTACTCCTCCTCCCCCTCCCCCCTTCTCCTCCTCCCCTTCCCCCTTCTCCCCCCCTCCCCCTTCTCCCCCCTCCCCTTCTCCCCCTCCCCCTTCTCCCCATCCCTCCCCCTTCCCTCCCTCTGCTCCCCGCTCTCTCCCTCTACCCCCCTCCTCCCCCTCCCCTCGCTGTCAGAAACACAGACACTGACAGACAGAGAATGAGAGACACACACACACAGACAGACAGAGAGATAGAGACACTGACAGAGACACACTGGGGGGGGGGGGGGGGCATCCCAGCATGCTGTTGGAGGGCTCCCGGTGCTGCAGTCGGTAAGTAGAAAATGTTTTTATTGATTTAAAAAAATATATTTCTTATTAATTTTTTTTGACTGATTTATTGGTTGATTTATTGATGTTTTTATCATTTATTATTGATGATGGCTCTTTATTTGTAAAACTGAAGTGTTTAATGTTTGTAAACTTCCCTTTAAACCCCCCCCCCCCCCACCATTCCCTACGCCTGATTTATAACCTACGCCTGATTTTCTAAAGTGTAGACAAGGTTTTTTCGAGCATACAAAAATCTTCACTTACTCCATTCCGAGTTAGTTTGGAGTAAGTTTTCACTGACGAAACTTTGAAAACAGGCGTAAGTGGCCGAACACGCCCCCTTTTGAAAAAAAAATTCTGTTCCAAAGTGAAACTTTTCTAACTGGAGCAAACTAAATGGCGAGAATTCCGATTTCTAAGATACTCCGTTCTACACCAGTTGCTCCTAAAAATCAGGAGCAAATCATGTCGAAACTTGGGGCCTATGTATCCATTTGTTGCATTTTATAGCTCTCTTAGTCCTCTGGGTTTTGACGTGGTACGATATCCTATCTCATTTGTTGTCCAGTAATATAACTTCCTTATTGGCGCAGATAGCTGATCATCTGGTCCAAATGAGCAGAAAAGATGTTCAGTGGCTTCCCAGATGACATTGTTACCATTGTTTGCAATGCCAGCCATTAGGAAGAAGTCTAATGCTCATACCTCCTGATCCTTGTGGTCCATGGAGAGGGTGATGAATTCCCTAGCTCTGCCATTGTCTGTGAACTCACTAGTCCCGATGCACAGGAGTATGGAGGCTAGATTTTGGTCCAGATCCAATCTCCTAGGGGGAGTGTTTGCTAGTGCTGTTGGGGAGGAGTTAAACTAATATGGCAGGGGGATGGGAACCAATGTAGGGAGACAGAGGGAAACAAAAAGGAGGCAAAAGCAAAAGACAGAAAGGTGATGAGGAAAAGTGGAGGGCAGAGAAACCCAGGGCAAAGAACAAAAAGGACCATTGTACAGCAAAATTCTAAAAGGACAAAGGTGTTAAAAAAACAAGCCTGAAGGCTTTGTGTCTTAATGCAAGGAGTATCCGCAATAAGGTGGATGAATTAACTATGCAAATAGATGTTAACAAATATGATGTGATTGGGATTACGGAGACGTGGCTCCAGGATGATCAGGGCTGGGAACTCAACATCCAGGGGTATTCAACATTCAGGAAAGATAGAATAAAAGGAAAGGGAGGTGGGGTAGCATTGCTGGTTAGGGAGGAAATTGAGGCAATGGTTCAGAAGGACATTAGCTTGGATGATGTGGAATCTATATGGGTAGAGCTGTAGAACACCAAAGGGCAAAAAACGTTAGTGGGAGTTGTGTACAGACCTCCAAACAGTAGTAGTGATGTTGGGGAGGGCAACAAACAGGAAATTAGGGGTGCATGCAATAAAGGTGCAGCAGTTATAATGGGTGACTTTAATATGCACATAGATTGGGCTAACCAAACTGGAAGCAATACGGTGGAGGAGGATTTCCTGGAGTGCATAAGGGATGGTTTTTTAGACCAATATGTCGAGGAACCAACTAGGGGGGAGGCCATCTTAGACTGGGTGTTGTGTAATGAGAGAGGATTAATTAGCAATCTCGTTGTGCGAGGCCCCTTGGGGAAGAGTGACCATAATATGGTGGAATTCTGCATTAGGATGGAGAATGAAACAGTTAATTCAGAGACCATGGTACAGAACTTAAAAAAGGGTAACTTTGAAGGTATGAGGTGTGAATTGGCTAGGATAGATTGGCGAATGATACTGAATGGGTTGACTGTGTATGGGCAATGGCAGACATTTAGAGACTGCATGGATGAACTACAATAATTGTACATTCCTGTCTGGTGTAAAAATAAAAAAGGGAAGGTGGCTCAACCATGGCTATCAAGGGGAATCAGGGATAGTATTAAAGCCAAGGAAGTGGCATACAAATTGGCCAGAAATAGCAGCGAACCCAGGGACAAGGAGAAATTTAGAACTCAGCAGAGGAGGACAAAGGGTTTGATTAGGGCAGGGAAAATGGAGTACGAGAAGAAGCTTGCAGGGAACATTAAGACGGATTGCAAAAGTTTCCATAGATATGTAAAGAGAAAAAGGTTAGTAAAGACAAACGTAGGTCCCCTGCAGTCAGAATCAGGGGAAGTCATAACGGGGAACAAAGAAATGGCGGACCAATTGAACAAGTACTTTGGTTCGGTATTCACTAAGGAGGACACAAACAACCTTCCGGATATAAAAGGGGTCGGAGGGTCTAGTAAAGAGGAGGAACGGAGGGAAATCTTTATTAGTCAGGAAATTGTGTTGGGGAAATTGATGGGATTGAAGGCCGATAAATCCCCAGGGCCTGATGGACTGCATCCCAGAGTACTTAAGGAGGTGGCCTTGGAAATAGTGGATGCATTGACAGTCATTTTCCAACATTCCATTGACTCTGGATCAGTTCCTATGGAGTGGAGGGTAGCCAATGTAACCCCACTTTTTAAAAAAGGAGGGAGAGAGAAAACAGGGAATTCTAGACCGGTCAGCCTGACATCGGTAGTGGGTAAAATGATGGAATCAATTATTAAGGATGTCATAGCAGTGCATTTGGAAAGAGGTGATATGATAGGTTCAAGTCAGCATGGATTTGTGAAAGGGAAATCATGCTTGACAAATCTTCTGGAATTTTTTGAGGATGTTTCCAGTAGAGTGGACAAGGTAGAACCAGTTGACGTGATATATTTGGACTTTCAGAAGGCTTTCGACAAGGTCCCACACAAGAGATTAATGTGCAAAGTTAAAGCACATGGGATTGGGGGTAGTGTGCTGACATGGATTGAGAACTGGTTGTCAGACAGGAAGCAAAGAGTAGGAGTAAATGGGGACTTTTCAGAATGGCAGGCAGTGACTAGTGGGGTACCGCAAGGTTCTGTGCTGGGGCCCCAGCTGTTTACACTGTACATTAATGATTTAGACGAGGGGATTAAATATAGTATCTCCAAATTTGCGGATGACACTAAGTTGGGTGGCAGTGTGAGCTGCGAGGAGGATGCTATGAGGCTGCAGAGCGACTTGGGTAGGTTAGGTGAGTGGGCAAATGCATGGCAGATGAAGTATAATGTGGATAAATGTGAGATTATCCACTTTGGTGGTAAAAACAGAGAGACAGACTATTATCTGAATGGTGACAGATTAGGAAAAGGGGAGATGCAACGAGACCTGGGTGTCATGGTACATCAGTCATTGAAGGTTGGCATGCAGGTACAGCAGGCGGTTAAGAAAGCAAATGGCATGTTGGCCTTCATAGCGAGGGGATTTGAGTACAGGGGCAGGAAAGTGTTGCTACAGTTGTACAGGGCCTTGGTGAAGCCACACATGGAGTATTGTGTACAGTTTTGGTCTTCTAACTTGAGGAAGGACATTCTTGCTGTAGAGGGAGTGCAGCGAAGATTCACCAGACTGATTCCCGGGATGGTGGGACTGACCTATCAAGAAAGACTGGATCAACTGGGCTTGTATTCACTGGAGTTCAGAAGAATGAGAGGGGACCTCATAGAAACATTTAAAATTCTGACGGGGTTAGACAGGTTAGATGCAGGAAGAATGTTCCCAATGTTGGGGAAGTCCAGAACCAGGGGACACAGTCTAAGGATAAGGGGTAAGCCATTTAGGACCGAGATGAGGAGGAATTTCTTCACTCAGAGAGTGGTGAACCTGTGGAATTCTCTACCACAGAAAGTTGTTGAGGCCAATTCACTAAATATATTCAAAAAGGAGTTAGATGAAGTCCTTACTACTAGGGGGATCAAGGGGTATGGTGAGAAAGCAGGAATGGGGTACTGAAGTTGCATGTTCAGCCATGAACTCATTGAATGGCGTTGCAGGCTAGAAGGGCCGAATGGCCTACTCCTGCACCTATTTTCTATGTTTCTATGTGATATTGCTGTATTTTCAGATGGCAACACATTCACACCAATTCCCCACCCCCACTTCGATGACCACACACAAACCTGAAAGCATCTAGGGCCAGACATTAACAGAATAAAAGCCTTTCCTATTCATATAAGTGACCCTCCTCTGCAAGCAAACTTGAATGCCTGTGTGTATATGTGTGTGTGTGTGTGTGTGTGTGTGTGTGTGTGTGTGTGCCAAACAGACTACCTGAGCCTTTGCAATGCCAGCTATTAGGAAGAAGTCTAATGCTCATGCCTCCTGATCCTTGTGGTCCATGGAGAGGGTGATGAATTCCCTAGCTCTGCCATACAGTCTTTTTGTGGCATGGTGAACACACCTATGGACTGCAGACTCAGTAAAGTTGTAAATGTTGCCTGTGGTCCCCTGGACCAGCTCACATCCCACCCCCTGAGACAATGAAATTCAAGGTTCATCATAGGCAGTCCCTCGAATGAGGATGACTTGCTTCCACATGAGTTCACAGATGTTTCAATGAAGGACCCGATATTCCAGCTCTGAGCTCCAGTTGAAAGGGTGGAAGATGCCTGTGCGTGGATTTTTTTAATGTGTGGTGACCGTTGCACAACAGCCACCACACAGGCTTGACAGAGCTAGGCTCAAGGTTATCTTCATATTGACTAGACAATGTTATAGCAGCCTTGAACTGTGGCTCCAATTCAGCATGCAGCGAGTCTCATAATTCCCACACAATCTCCCTGGTGAATTTTAGCCTCTGCATAGACTGTTTCTGGATAAGATCCAGAAAATGCCTACAGGAACATTAAATGTGGCCAGCGAGAGTTCAGGGTGAAAAGGTTCCTTTTTCTCTCTGTGGTGACCACCCTCCTTGTCATCAAGCTAGGCTTTCACCATGTTTCCATTGACTTCCTCATTGTAAGCAAATTGTAATGGGATGCCAAATATCACACCCATTCTGGCGTCAGTTGGAAAAGAACACACCTGCACCCAAAGCAAAAAGTTTCAAAAAGTCCAACTTTAATAACACAGCACTTAAACTCAGTCATACTGTTATCAAGACCAACTTCAAAAGTTAGAAATCTCTGTTTTTATTTCAGATTCCAGCATCCGCAGTATTTTGCTTTTACATTTAAAAGTTAGAAACTCAATTGTGAAATGCTTTTTGATTACAAATAGTGATCTCAGAATTTGCTGTGCGCAAATTGGCTGCCGTGTTTCCTACATTACAACAGTGACTACACTCCAAAAGTACAAAAGGAACCTGTTACATCTCTAACTTTTTCCCAGTTCTGACGAAGGGTCATCGACCTGAAACATTAACTCTGCTTCTCTCTCCACAGATGCTGCCTGACCTGCTGAGTATTTCTAGCATTTTCTACTTTTATTTCAGATTCCAGCATTTGCAATATTTTGCTTTTGTGTCAAAGGTGCTTCATTGGCTGTAAAGCGCTTTGGGACATCTGGTGGTCGTGAAAGGTGCTATATAAACACAAGTCTTACTTTCTTTCTCAGAAATGCAGTCTCAGTCGCTATCTCTCTCTCTTGTCCTTACTTTCATCGGGGCAATCTGCATAGGGCTTGCATATGACCTGCACCTAGCGGTAGTAGAGGAAATCTAGACTTAGGTGCTAATGAGGTCATCAAAAGGGGAATTGAATTTCATTTGCATGGAAATGCCAAGTATAGACGCAGTGCAATTTTGAGGCCTCAGGAAACAGTAGGGCAAATGGATATCATGGCTCTGTGTTCAATTTTCCTCTCAATTGCATCCAAAGATATGGAATGGGGAAAATGAAAGGATATTGTGAGTGGCCAAAAAGTCTTGCATCGAACAATTCACTTCCTTTAAGAGTTCCTGTAATACGTTCCCCACCACACTTTATTCCATCACAGTCTTCTAACTCACTATGAGCAAGGCCATGATGGATCTGCTGGTATGTTACAATTTTGACTCATTAAATTTTTTAGTACACACATGACAACATGCAAAATGCTGCATTCAAATCTAATATGCAGAAAAATATATGAAAATTGGTATTCTAATAGGAAAGTATAAGCACAACAGAGACAATGGCAAAAAAGGAACAAACTGCAAATGCTGGAAAGAAGGAATGCAACTTTGGGGCCTAAACATTTTGTGCACTTCTTAGCAATATAGTTGGAGTGGGGATTCAGAGGATGGGACGACCTTGTATCTGGACTGGAGGGGAAGGAGGTTGAACAGTTTCCCGTTTGCTCTGTAGATTAGCTCCACTCCAGCGGGGAGCTTGCTGAAGGTGAGATGGAGCATTGCAGCAAGGAAGATCGAGAAGAGCATTGGTGCGATGACACAGCCATGCTTGCGTCTGCGCACACTTGTAGGCCGAACTTCAAACCATCGTCAGCACCTTCACAGAAGCATACGAGAGCATGAGCCTTACACTAAACATCCATAAGACAAAGGTCCTCTACTAACCTGCACCTGCCACACAATGCTGCCCCCCGATGATCAAAATCTACGACGAGGCCTTGGACAACGTGGACCATTTTCCATACCACGGGAGCCTACTGTCAACAAGGGCAGACATCAATGGCGAAGTTGAACACTGCCTTCAGTGTGCCAGTGCAGCCTTCGGTTGCTTGAGGAAGAGAGTGTTTGAAGATCAGGACCGCAATCTCGGCACCAAGCTCATGGTCGACAGAGAAGTAGTGATACCCGTCCTCCTATATGCTTCAGAGACATGGACTATATACAGCAGGCACCTCAAAACACTGCAGAAGTACCACTAACCTTGCCTCCACTAGATCCTGCGAATCCACTGGCAGGATAGGCGCACCAACATCAGTGTTTTCGCTCAGGCCAACATCCCCAGCATCGAAGCATTGACCACGCTCGATCAGCTCCAATGGATGGGCCACATCATCCACATGCCCGATACGAGACTCCCAAAACAAGTGCTCCACTCAGAGCTCTGACAGGACAAGCGAGCCACAGTTGGGCAGTGGAAACGATGGAAGGAACCCTCAAAGCCTCCTTGAAAAAGTGCAACATCTCCAATGACACGCTGGGAATCCCTGGCCCAAGACCACTCAAAGTGGAGGAGAAGCATCCGGGAAGGCGGCAAACACCTCGAGTCTCTTCACCGGGAGCAAGCGAAGGACAAGCGCAAGCAACGGAAGAAGCGCACGACAACTCAAGCACTCAGCCTACCCATCCTTTCAACCAACGTCCCTTCAAACCACCGTCTGCCCAACCTGTGACAGAGACATTAGGTTCCGCGTCGGACTCATCAGTCACCTGAGGACTCATTTTTAGTGTGGAAGCAAGTCATCCTCGACTCTGAGGAACTGCCTAAGAGAGAGGAGTGGGGATTGGCAGGAGATTAGAATGGACTGCCATGAACGGTGTATGTGTCCTTCGAGGGGACGAGGAGAAAAACGTAAAATGGCATTAAAATAAATTAAGTAACGGAAAGAAATGATCACTTGTTTTTGACAGTGACTATTATTGGCAGTGTAAAATGTAAAATCTGTTCATGACCCCACACAAAGTGACTGCCAAACTTGCTCCATTTAGCTTTTTGTGGAACCTCTTTTCAGTTGATTTACTTCAGCCGATGGACATCTCCAGAATTTATTTGAAAAAAAAATACAACTTTGAAATGACAAACTGCTACCTGATTTGAAATCCACAGGATACTTATGCAACAAAAGTATCGGGTTTGACAAAACATCTTTACATTTCTACAAAACAATGCCAATTTTCCCTGGCTTGCTGGAGCAGCCAATATATCAGCAGACCTCTTCACTTTAAATTGACTGACAATTCCCTACAGTTTGTCAATAGTTAACTAGACAAAGGCCTGGACTATTATCTACTTGTTTTAGTCCAAAAATGGCAACACACTGGCATTCCCCAAACAAAACCTTATTTGCTTTAATGATCCTGGGAGTGGGTTAGTGAAGTGTGTTTGCAAAGCTCCATTCTGTGTCTGGAGATTACCTTCGAGACTCATTGTAATGTGGCCTGCTTCTCAGTTTTACTGAGTGTTATGTCGAAGGTGTGTTTGCATACTGACAAAGTGAATTGTTTTACAGAGCGCATTCCTTGGAGTAGTTGGGGATACTTAACACAGATTAGCATCGGTGCCTGGAGTGGAGTGGAGTACAGGAGTCTAATGCAGGCCATCTCACAAGCACTGCTGGGATCCAACATCATTTTATTATAATAAAAACAGAAAACGCTGGAAATACTCAGCAGGTCAGGCAGCATCTGTGGAGAGAAAAACAGAGTTAATATTTCAGGTCAATGATCTTTTGTCAGTTCTGAGTATTTCCAGCATTTTCTATTTTTATTGCAGATTTCCAGCATCCGCAGTATTTTACTTTTATATTATTTTATTAAACAAGCTTTTATATTAATCGTGTACCATTAATGGCTGGAGGGCAATACTGCCTCAACCATTGGCACTTAATGCAAAGATTATAAACTCCATGCCTCCTTGGAGTGTCAGCTGTGGCTCAGTGGGTAGCACACTCGCCTGTGATCTAGGCCCTCAAATCCATCACCAAGTTTATGGTCTACAGGACTGTACTGTTACCTGCGCTCCTATATGGCTCAGAGACGTGGACCGCATACAGTAGACACCTCAAATCACTGGAGAAATACCACCAACGATGTCTCCGCAAGATCCTGCAAATCCCTCGGGAGGATAGACTCACCAACGTCAGTGTTCTCGACCAGGCCAACATCCCCAGCATCGAAGCATTCGACCAGCTCCGTTGGGCGGGCCACATTGTCCGCATGCCCGGCACAAGACTCCCAAGCAAGTACTCTACTCGGAAGTCCTACATGGCAAGCAAACCCCAGGTGGGCAGAGGAAACGTTTCAAGAACACCCTCAAAGCCTCCTTGATAAAGTGCAACATCTCCACCGATACCTGGGAATCCCTGGCCAAAGATCGCCCTAAGTGGAGGAAGAGCATCCGGGAGGGCGCTGAGTGTCATGTATTCAACTGTCACTGTAACCCATGTACAAACTGATCTAAGTTGTACACTGAGAACATTGACCACTAGGTGGTGAACTTGTGGGAGACACTCCGAACCTGGACTTTCAGGTATAAAAGGAAAGCTCCACCCAATTTTTATCACTTCAGTGTCTGCTAATAAAGGTTACTGATCACAGAGTGACCTTCTCTCAAGTATGGGCCTCGTGTGCATTTATACTGTATAGTAAGGACATATTACTGAACACCTCGAGTCTCGTCGCCGAGAGCATGCAGAAAACAAGCGCAGGCAACAGTAGGAGCGTGCGACAAACCAGATTCCCCATCTACCCTTTCCTTCAACAACTGTCTGTCCCACCTGTGACAGAGACTGTAATTCCCATATTGGACTGTACAGTCACCTGAGAACACACTTTTAGAGTGGAAGCAAGTCTTGCTCAATTTCGAGGGACTGCCTATGATGATGATGACACTCGCCTCTGAGTCAGAAGGTTGTGGGTTCAAGTCCCAGTCCAGGGACTTGAGCACATAAATCTAAGCTCACAGTCAGTGCAGTGCTGAGGGACGCTGCACTGTCAGAGATGCCGTCTTTCGAATGAGACGCTGAACCAAGACCCCGTCTGCTCTCTCAAGTGGACGTAAAAGATCCAATAGCCTGCTCAAGAACACTGACATTGGTGAGTCTATCCTCCCAGGGGATTTGCAGGATCTTGTGGAGACATCGTTGGTGGTATTTCTCCAGTGATTTGAGGTGTCTACTGTATGCGGTCCATTGAAGAAGAGTAAAGGAGTTATCCCCGGTGTCCTGGCCAATATTCATCCCTCAATTAACGTAACAAAAACAGATTATCTGTTCAGTCACCAAAGAACTCACTTCAGGTGTGGAAGCAAGTCTTCCTCGATTCTGAGGGACTGACTATGATGATCTAAGTACATCTCTCCCCCAGCCGAAGTCCCATACCCCAGCGCAAGTGCGTGCCTCCTCCAGTCAAAGTGCCTTACCCCAGTCCAAGTACATCCCTACCCAACCAAAGTGCTTTACCCCAGTCCAAGTGCATGTCTCCCCCAGCCGAAGTGCCTTACCCTAGTCCAAGTGCATATCTCCCCGTCCCTCACCCCACTATAGATGGGGCACTGTGTACGGATTGTGAACAGGTTTATTGGGTATGAAGTGAATAGTGACAGTGTCGTGACTTCTGGATATCATTCACTCCAATGATGTCCCTTGTAAGGGGTTAGAAGAACATGATCCGTCTTCCCTGAGTTCCCTCACTCCTCTCCGAACCCCCACCACCTGTGTCGCTCCCCCCCAACCCTTGTCTCTTCCCCCTCCCCCCACCCGTGTCTCTCCTTACCTAGTCTCGCTCCCTCAGTCTCTCTCACTCTCCCCTCAGTCTCTCTCACTCTCCCCCAAGCCTCTCCCTCTTTCCCCCCAGCCTCTCTCTCAGTCTCTCTCTTTCCCAATCCTCCCAGCCTCTCTCTCTCTCCCCCCCAGTCTCTCTCGCTCTCTCTCCCCCATTCTCTCTCTCTTCCCCCCCAGTCTCTCTCTCCCCCCCCAGCCTCTCTCTCAGCCTGCTGCTGCTTCTCTGCTCGCTGCCGCCGCATGGCCATTGCTCTTGGCCGCACGCGGCAGTCTCGGCCCCCCAAGAGGGGTAGGAGCAGGGGAGAGTTGGGGGGGAGGGGGGGCAGAGATTTGGGGAAGGAGAGAGTCGGGGGGGGGAAAGAGAGTCGTGGGAGAGAGTCGGCGGGGGTGAGAGTCGCGGGGGGAGAGAGTCGGGGGGGAAGAGAGTCGGTGGGGGGGAGAGAGTCGGGGGGGGGAGAGAGTCGGGGTGGGGAGAGAGAGATTCGGGGCCTCAGGTCCTGCTTCTCGACATCACATGGAGGAAATGATTCAGGGACAGGAGGAGGGGGGGGAGCTCGACTGGGGACGGGGCTTGACAGATTCATGTCTGTCAAAAAAATTGCGGTACAAATAGTTACAGTGTTTTTATACCAAAGTGGATAACCACACTTCCCCACATTGTATTGCATTTGCCATGTTCTTACGGACTCAGTCAAGCTGTCTATATCTCTGCATGGTTCAGAGACCTGGACCATGTACAGTAGATACCTCAAGTCGCTGGAGAAATAACACCAAAGATGTCTCCACAAGTTCCTACAAATCCCCTGCAAGGACAGACACACCAACATTAGGGTCCTTGACCAGGTCAACATCCTCAGTATTGAAGCAATGACCACACTTGATCAGCTTCGCTGGCCAAGCCACATTGTCCGCATGCCAGACACGAGACTCCCAAAGCAAGCGCTCTACTCGGAACTCCTTCACCGCAAATGAGCCAAAGGTTGGCATAGGAAACGTTACAAGGACACCCTCAAAGCCTCCCTGATGAAGTGCAACATCCCCACTGACACTTGCCCCTGGCGAAAGACCGCCCTAAGTGGAGGAAGTGCATCCGGGAGGGCGCTGAGCACCTCGAGTCTCATCGCCGAGAGCATGCAGAAATCAAGCACAGGCAGCAGAAAGAGCATGCAGCAAACCAGTCCCAACCTCCCTTATCCTCAATGACTACCTGACCTACCTGTGACAGGGACTGTGGTTCTCGTATTGTTCAACCACCTAAGGACTCATAGTAAGAGTGGAAACAAGTCTTCCTCGATTCCGAGGGACTGCCGATGATGATGACGTTGATGACTATATCTCTCTGCATATCCTCTTTGCGTCCTCCTCACAGCTTACTTTCCCTAGTATCATATCTTAGCAGGTTATTCCAAAGGCTATGATTCTTTGTGACAATAAATATTTCCATGTTTCTAACTTAATTCTTTACCTATAGATTTTGTAGCCATAGAAACATAGAAAATAGGTGCAGGAGCAGGCCATTTGGCTCTTTGAGCCTGCACCACCATTCAATATGATCATGGTTGATCATGCAACTTCAGTACCCCACTCCCGCCTTCTCTCCATACCCCTTCATCCCTTTAGCCATAAGGGCCACATCTAACTCCCTTTTGAATATATCCAACGAACTGGACTCAACAACTTTTTATGTTAGAGAATGCCATAGGTTCACAATTCTCTGGATGAAAAAGTTTCTCCTCATCTCGGTCCTATATGGCTTACCCCTTATTCTTAGACTGTGATCCCTGGTTCTGGACTTCCCCAACACCGGGAACATTCTTCCTGCATCTAACCTGTCCAATCCCGTCAGAATTTTATATGCTTCTATGAGATCCCCTCTCATTCTTCTAAATTCCAGTGAATATAAGCCTAGTCGATCCAATCTTTCTTCATATGTCAGTCCTGCCATCCCGGGAATCAGTATGGTGAGCCTTCACTGCACTCCCTCAATAGCAAGAATGTCCTTCCTCAGAATAGGAGACCAAAACTGCACACAATACTCAAGGTGTGGGCTCACCAAGGCCCTGTACAACTGCAACAAGACCTCCCTGCTCCTATACTGAAGTCCTCTCGCTATGAAGGCCAACATGCCATTTGCTTTCTTAACTGCCTGCTGTACCTGCATGACAACTTTCAATGATTGATGTACCATGACACGCAGGTCTCATTGCACCTTCCCTTTTACAATCTATCACCATTCAGATAATAATCTGCCTTCCTGTTTTTGCCACCAAAGTGGATAACCTCACACTTATCCACATCATACTGCATCTGTCATGCATTTGCCCACTCACCTAACCTGTCAAGTCACCCTGCAGCCTCTTAGCATTCTCCTCACAGCTTACACTGCCACCCAGCTTAGTGTCATCTGCAAACTTGGAGATATTACATTCAATTCCTTCATCTAAATCATTAATATATATTGTAAATAGCTGGGGTCCCAGCACTGAACCTTGCGGTACCCCACTAGTCAATGCCTGCCATTCTGAAAAGGACCTGTTTATTCCCACTCTTTGCTTCCTGTCTGCCAACCAGTTCTCTATCCATGTCAATACATTACCCCCAATCCCATGTGCCTTAATTTTGCACATTAATCTCTTGCGTGAGACCTTGTCAAAAGCCTTTTAAAAGTCCAAATACACCACACCCACTGGTTCTCCCTTGTCCACTCTACTCGTTACATCCTCAAAAAATTCGAGAAGATTTGTCAAGCATGATTTCCCTTTCATAAATCCTTGCTGACTTGGATCGATCCGGTCACTGCTTTCCAAATGCGCTGCTATTACATCTTTAATAATTGATTCCAGCATTTTCCGCACTACCGATGTCAGGCTAACCGGTCTATAATTCCCTGTTTTCTCTCTCCCTCCTTTTTTAAAAAGTGGGGTTAAATTATCTACCCTCTAATCCATATGAACTGAACCAAAGTCCATGGAATTTTGGAAAATGACCACCAATGTATCTACTATTTCTAGGGCCACTTCCTTAAGTACTCTGGGATGCAGACTATCAGGCCCTAGGGATTTATCGGCCTTCAATCCCATCAATTTCCCTAACACCATTTCCTGACTAATAAGGATTTCCCTCAGTTCCCTCAGTTCCTCCTTCTCGCTAGACCCTCGGTCCCCTAGTATTTTCGGGAGGTTATTTGTGTGTTCCTTAGTGAAGACAGAACCAAAATATTTGTTCAATTGGTCTGCCATTTCCTTTTTCCCCATTATGAATTCACCTGATTCTCACTGCAAGGGACCTACATTAGTCTTCACTAATCTTTTTCTCTTCACATATCTATAGAAGCTTTTGCAGTCAGTTTTTATGTTCCCTGCAAGCTTACTCTCATACTCTATTTTGTAGCTATTTCCTTTACATGACCAGTAGTCCTACCATCCCGCTCCATCTCAAATAACCTATTGATGCAGACCATATCCATCTTCATTATTTAAAAGCCTCTACCATATCTCCTCCAAGCATTTGTTTCTTCAAAGTAAAAAAAAAATGAGCCCATCGTCATATCTAAAAGCTCTAAGATTTGGTAGCATCCTCATCACTCTCCTGTGCACCTTTTTCAGAGCCTTGACATCCTTCATCATGTGCAGAGACCAAAACTGGACATAATATTTCAAGTACAGGCATACCAAAGCCTTATATAGCCTACATGTAATACTTTTTGTTGTGTAGCCAATGATCCTAGCAATACAACATCAGCAACAATATCTATCTATCTACCACTTTTAACATGGAAAAACAAAGACATAATCAGAATAAAACACAACCTAAAACTCTAAAAGTTTTGCCTGTAGCCACCTCACACTGTTTGTGTATGTTTAACAAGCAATCAGCCATTACCCTGAGGTCTGTTTCTTGATCCATTACCTTTAATGGACAGCCCTGCATGGTATAAACATGCCTGTGTTTCCTAATCTCAAGTGCATCACACTGCACTTGTACACATTAAATGCCATCTGCCACACACAGGCCATTTGCCTAATTTATCTAGATTAGTTTGCCACCCATTGCTTTGGTCTGAAGTGCTAATCCCAGTGCATAGTTTTGCATCTATGAATTTAAGAATTATTCCATTTAAGATCTGCTTTAGATCAAATGAACAGCAATTATCCCATTAAAGTTCGTTAGTTACGACACAAGCCAATCTTATGGCTGCTCTGTTCAATAGTCAATTTCATCATAGGCGGTCCCTCGAACGAGGATGACTTGCTTCCACATGAGTTCACAGATGTTTCAATGAAGGACCCGATGTTCCAGTCCTGAACTCCAATTGAGGGGGTGGAAGATGCATGTGCATTGATTTTTTTTAATGTGTGGTGACCGTTGTACATCACACGGGCATGACAGAGCTCGACGTTTATCCAGTGGCAAAGGTTAACCAGGACGACTGGAGACCCGCCCTGCTGCACGGACCTAGTGCGCACACATATCGCAGTGTGGGCTGGCCTGTGCAACCTCTGGGCCCTCAGCTCTTCTGGGCCCTGTACCCTCATTCACCACACCTCTGCCACGATCTCTTACCGTTCCTCCATCACAAACATTCGCCGCACCTCCGCCACAATCCCTCACCGCTCCTCCGCCACAAAAACACTCGCCGCACCTCCGCCACAATCTCCCGCCGCACCTTCGTCACAATCTGTAATCTACAGCCATGATGGCAACAGTCTCAGCACTTAGAAATTGGGTGGCTGCTGCTTGTACTACAATGAAGTTGCGACATCAGCCAGCAGACGCTGCATCATGGTTGGATCCACAAGCGTGCAAAGTGAGTTGGCTCCCATTTCCACTTTGAAAAGGGTGGGCTCCAAGCTCTCTACAAAGCCCTGTGCCAAGTTGGTGCTGGGCTCCTCCATGCTCCTTGACATTGAATTCAGGCATTCTTACAGGTTTCCTAATACACCAAGTAAGTCATTGAGTATACCCGTAAGTGTTCTTCTGTAGGCTGCCTCATCAGAATCCTTATCTGAGTACTCTGAGCAGAATCCAGGTGTGACCTCGCTCTCTGGTGAGCTGGCACCTGTGCTATCCTTGGCCTTGCCTTGGCTGCAGCACCACGTGCAGATCCTGCCTGTAATCTACCCTCTACGATAAGCGCAGTATCAGTAACCATGGTGGCTGTGAGTGTTAAATCAAGCAACACTGCTTGTCTTCATCATCACTCTCTTTGTTGCATCTTTGGGTAACTGAAAGGAAAAAGGCACAAGGGTAAGGTTGTGGTGAGGGGAGGGGGTGGCAAAGTAGGTGCAGATGCTTACACCATCTGCAGCTTGTAAATAAGAAGACATTATGTGATGAAGGGGAAGTGGGATGTGAGGAGGAGGATTAGTTATGAGGATACTGTCATCTTCGATGGTTTCAGCACCCTACTGCCCATGGCCTCAGCAATTGTCATTCCAATAAAAGTCAGCACCATCTCCTCCATGTGGGTGAGGGCATGCAGGTGTGCCTGTCTCCCTCTGGTTAGCTCCTGCTGCCTCTGGTTGTGTGCCACCTTATCCTGTGAGAGAGAAAGAAGTGTGTCAGTGAATGTTGTGCAATCTGTTTGGGTGATGTGGCTGTCATGGTTGGCAGTGTGTGCAAGCTGTGAGTTGTGGGTGTGAGGTTTGCAGCAATGTTAAGTGTGTGAGGTTGAGATGAAGCATATGAATGTGAGATATGAGTCCTAATTGATAGAGATTGTTGCTGGTGACTGATGGTGGCATATTGAGCAGTGGCTGAGGTTAGTGGTGCATTTGGTAGGATATGGCATTTGAAGATGCATTCATTGACCTTGATCATTCGTATGAGGTCATTGAACTTCTTGTGGCACTCCATCTAAGTCCTAGGGGCTTGATTCCTGGCATTGAGCTCCATGGCTATCTTCTCCCCCTGCCTTTTGATTGTGGGTGTGGATGCCCCCCTCCCCTGCGGATACAGGAAACCGCTCCTCCTTTCCACTTCACCCACCTCCAATGCAGAGTCCGAAAACCTTGGAGACTACTCTCTCCCATGTTGTGCCATTCCTGACTGTTTCTGAAGACAGATTTACTTCCTGCATAACTCCTAGCTCCTGCTCCAACCACAATGCACTTCCCCTTTAAGAGGTGCAGGCTAGCATTAAGCAGTTCAGGCTAGCTTTAAGTGGGACTAGGAAATTATGATTTTGGCTCCCCTGCTGATGCGTGCAGCCAATGAACTTCGCGATTAGCGCTGGCTGCATGCAGAAATCATTATAATGACCAGACAGCACAAAGATGGCGTGCTGCCTGCATTTCAATTAATGGGTGCGTGCTAATTGTGCATTGTGATCCCCATGCTAGTTTTCGGAGGCTATCCAATCTAAGTGTCTAAACTGGGTAGAGGAACAGAGGGACCTGAGGGTACAGATACACAGATCACTCAAAGTAGCAACATAGGTTAATAAGGCCATAAAAAATTGCAAACAAAGCACTGGGATTCATTTCTAGAGAGATCGAATTGAAAAGCAGAGAAGTTATGTTAAATTTGTATAGAACCACGGTTAGACCACACTGAGTACTGTGAACAGTTCTGATCTTCATATTCTGAAAAGGATATAGAGGCACTGGAGAAGGGGAAAAAAATATTTACTAGAATGATACCAGAACTTAATAGTCAATTTAATCCCTTTGTGCTATGGACAAGTGTATACTCAGGTCTATGTCGAGACTGATCAGGTTCATTTTACTTCTCAATGGGACCAATGTTATTCATGTGTGCTCCCAATGGGTGAGGCTCCACACTGGGAACACACATTCATAAAATCAGCCCGATATAACCATCAAAAAGAGAGGAGATTTTCATTCTATTGGACTTGACTAGTGAAAGGACACTGTACCGCAGCAGTAAGTCCTACTACTCAAATAATACTCGTAGGGCACTTCCTTAATTGTTCTTCAGTCCGCTACAGGTTAAAGGTCTTGACACTGACAATTTTTCTCTGACAAAGAAATCAATAAGCTAAAATGGTCCCTGCTAAAACGGTCATTATTGCCATTCAGATGTTGCTCTCCAAGCAGCACATAGTGTAATGTCTTGAAATGTATGCGTTGGTGTTATACAGACATCACATTGATATACAGGTCAACCAGCCACCTGCCAGGGCCATTGGTTAACTGCTGTATTTCATTAAGTACATTAAGACAAAGTAAATGCCACGAGTGTGATCCAGGGTAAAGCTCACGCTACCTTTGGACTGAGCACTGCCACTCCTGGCCTCGGGAAATCATTACACCAATTATGAGTCATGTACAGGATGTAACTCTGGGATTGAAAGTAAATTGCACCATTTGATTAATCAAAGTGTTTGAGTCATGCCCAAGTACTGAGTCACTAAACCCTCATCACTTTCTTCAGGGAGCAGATTTGTATCTTTTGTTCATTAAATTCCACTTCAGCCACAAGAAAAGCCTTAAAGAAGGAGTTATATGAGTAAAAGAGATAATATGTTCTTTAACATTCTCCCTGCAAGTCATTCTTCACTAACAAGTCCCATCAGTGCTTTGTTGATGACACATAAATAATAGTGGTTAATGAAAAATGTTAAGAACTAGTCTGAGAAAACTGATGATTCAGCTCTGTTTGATTTCCCACATTAAGGGATCAATTTTCCCAGGTCATTTGTGCCGTTTTTTTGACATGCGCCGTTTTTTCTGGTGTAATTAGTTAATTCAAAGTTTCTCCCTGGAATCTGTGCAGCGTAACTGCTTCAGTTACAATTTTTCTACGTTAGGTTCTTTTGAAGTCATCATGTCTGCGTCAGTTTTCAGCATTTTTCACAGTTTGCCCAAAAATATTTAATCCTAGGTCGGCATATCTGGCCACTCCCGAAAAACCTTCTGGTGAGTTAACAGAAAGCAGCGCACATTGAGAAATCGGTGCTGAAAGACGCCATTGTTTTTCATCAAAGTTTTTGGAGGGAGTCTCTAACACTTGAAATATCCATAATAAAGTTCAACTTTTTTTACCTTTCAACAGAGTACATGGAAGTTTCTTGGATTTCTGAAGTTTTCATTTCTCACTCGCCACCATCGAACGTCTTCAAACAGGGCTGGAGGGTCGTGGTATCGGCCGTTAGAATCGGCTTCGCGCCCGGACACAGGGGCTCGGGGCTCAGCTGGAAAACAAACCCGTAGAACTACATCGAATTTATAGCACGGAAATAGGCCGTTCAGCCCAATTGGTCAATGTTGACGTTTATGCTCCACATAAGCCTCCTCGCACCCCATTTCATCCAACACAAAAGCAAAATGCAGATGCTGGAATCTGAAATAAAAGCAGAGAATGCTGGAAATCTCAGCAGGCCAGGCAGCATCTGTGGAGAGAAAAGCAAAGTTAATGTTTTGAGTCGCCGAATCTTCGTCAGATCTGCCGAAGGTTCGAAAAGAACACATTCTTAAGCACTGAAAGGGGGAGGGGAAGAAAGAACAAAAGGGAACCCTGAATAGTCTTAACCCAACACCGAGCTGCCATAACTCTGCCCCATTTAGAGCTGAACTCTTCAGACAGGACAAAAGTCCATCTCCTTGCAGAGGGAGCACCTGATCTCCAGCTGATGGTTCCAACCCCCAGCATGAGCAGGCAATCTTTCTCCCAGACATTGTGCATCATTTTTCATCCTTCAATCATCGTTGCTACCCACAAGGATTTTAAGTCAACCCCAAATTGAAGAGAATGAGCTTCTCGTTCCCTTATTGAGATAGAATATATACAAAAACATTATTGGGATTTAGTGTTAGAAAAACCTGCCAGAAGGAATACTTTGTGTATAATATGCAAAAGTGCACCCTAATTGATTTTGTGTGTGGATTTATAATAGTGCAAACAACAATGGAATTGATTGCATTTAACTCTACAATTGATCACAATGATTGCTTTGTGCAATGTATTTAAGAAGTTTCCCTTTAGTTCCATTCATGAAAATCCTTCAACTGGGAGAAATGTTCCGGACTCCTGGTGGGTCAGTGGCGGGTGGACTCCCTGCCGGAGGAGCTCAGGCCTTTTGCCTGGAGCACGACCCATCTCCTCTATCTGGGAGTCTACCTTAGCCCCGACGAGGGAGCCTGGCCGGCGAACTGGCAGGAGCTGGAGGCCAAGGTCGCCGCTCGCCTAGGGCGCTGGACAGGACTGCTCCGAGTGCTGTCCTACAGGGGTCGAGCGCTAGTCATAAACCAGCTGGTGGCCGCAATGCTGTGGTACCGGCTGGTCACTTTGACCCCTCCCCCTGCGTTTGTCGCCAAGATACAGAAGAAGCTGGTGGACTTCTTCTGGAACAACAGGAAGCACTGGGTCTCTGCTGCGGTCTTGAGTCTCCCGCTTGAGGAGGGCGGTCAGTCGTTGGTGTGCGTCAGCGCCCAGCTCGCGACTTTCCGTCTTCAGACCCTGCAGAGATACCTTTACGTCGAGCCCCCTCCTAGGTGGTGTGCTCTGGCGAGGTATTTCTTCTGCCAGCAGCGCGACCTCAATTATGACACGCAGCTCCTGTTTGTGAACTTGGGGGGTGCCAGGACCGCCCTCCGGGAGCTGCCTGTCTTTTACAGGGAACTCATCAGGGTCTGGAACAAAGTCTCCACCAAGCGCAGCTCTCCGCCGGCTGGAGTGGCGGCCGTCCTGCAGGAACCGCTGCTCGGGAATCCGTACCTCCACGGCCGAGGCTTTATGTGGCGGTCGGAAGAGAGGGCTGTGGCTGGTGAGGTGACCAGGGTCAGGGACCTGCTCGATGGCAGAGGAGCGGGCTGGATGGCGCCAGACACGCTGGCGCGGCGCCTAAATTCTGCCAACGTCCGCCACGCGGCCGATGCCATCGAGTCGCTAAAAACAGCTCTGGGCCCTGACTCCGTTAGATGCATCGAGGAGGCTCAAGTACGTGGGGAGATCCCGTCCGAACTGACCCCCGTCCGGACGGAATTCCTCATCGGCGCCAAACCCCGGAACCTCCCTCGGGGGCCGGCGCCTCACAACTTGAGCCGCCTCGGGGAAATCCCCTCCGTGCCTTTCAGTTCCGCGCGGAGGGGTTTCCTGTACGGGCTGCTCCTGCACACCCTCAACTTTGCCATCCTCGCCGGCCGTCCGGACACGCCATGGCGTACCATCTTGCCGTCCGGAGGAGGCGGGGGTCCCCGATGGAGGGCACTCTACGCAGGGGTCCTCCCACTATTCATCGGGGACTTGGCCTGGAGGGTGGTGCACGGAGCAGTGCCGTGCAATAAATTTTTAAGCCGGTTCACGGACTCCCAGGCCGCCTGCAATTTCTGCGGTCTGGAGGAGTCCGTGTTCCATGTTTTTATTGAATGCACAAGGTTGCAGCCCCTGTTCCACTATTTGAAGGGGCTGCTCCTGAAATTCTGGCTGCACTTCAGTCCCACTCTCCTGATCTTTGGGCACCCTGTGCGGAGGGGAGCGGGTAGGTCCGAAGGCCTCCTCGTAGGACTGCTCCTGGGCACGGCCAAGGGTGCCATCAGCCGGTCCAGGCAGCAGGCGGTCGAGGGGGTCGTTCAACCTGACTGCCTGCCTCTCTTCCGCTCTTACATCCGGTCCAGGGTGTCCTTGGAGATGGAGCACGCGGTGTCCACCGGTACGCTCGCGGCCTTCCGCGAGAGGTGGGCACCGGAGGGACTGGAGTGCATCATCACGCCCGGCAACCAAATTTTAATTTGATTTTACGTTTTTTAAGTTTAATTTGTTTTAATTGCCGGTGCTTTTAGTGTCCCCCTTCCCTTTTATAGGGGGCACTGGGGAAAATTGTGATTTTAGTGCCCAAAAAAAAACCAAAAAAGAAAAACACAAAAAAAAAAACAAAAAAAAAAAGGGGGGGGAAAAAAAAGGGCCTTGTAAATGTCTGGAGTGTCACCCAGGTCGGGTGGCACCGTTTAATGTTTTTATGTTTTGCAGGTAAACTCAAAAGAGTTTCATGAAAATCCTTCTTAGTGTGTTAGGTTGTGAGAATACATAAGAACATAAGAATTAGGAGCAAGAGTAGGCCATTCGGCCCCTTGAACCTTCATTAAGATCATGGCTTATCTTCTACCTCAACTCCACTTTCCTGCCCTGTCCCCATATCCCTTGATTCCCTTAATATCCAAAAATCTATCGATCTCTGTCTTTGAATATACTCCACAGCCCTCTGGGGTAGAGAATTCCAAAGATTCACTACCCTCTGAGTGAAGCTGCTTCTCCTCATTATGTTGATTTTGTTTTGATGCCACATGCCTTCGCCAAAAAAACTCTTATGTTGACATCAATGCACATGAAACAATAAAGGTACATAACATTTGCATTTGTCTGAATCAATATTCTAACATAGAATTACATAGAATTTACAGCACAGAAATAGGCCATTTGGCCCAATTGGTCAAAGCTGTTGTTTATGTTCAACATGAGCCTCCTCCCACCCCTTATTCTGAGACTGTGACCCCTGGTTCTAGACTCCCCAGCCAGGGGAAACATCCTCCCTGCATCTACCCTGTCAAGCCCTGTAAGAATTGTGTCTGTTTCAATGAGAATACTGCGGAGGTGAAGAGGTAATAATGTCAGCATGAAGAATAATTATTCTGGAGACCGTGAGATTTGTTGTATGCGTTTAGCTTTAGGCTTGCAACTATAGGGCTGACAGACGGGATCACAGGCTTTAGTCTGCCAGTAACTTGTATCCTCAGTTATAACCAGATGGCTACATGAAGTTTTGTATTATAGAAGGGCAATAACAGTTATATTGCTATAACTTAGTAATTGGAGTGAACTGGAGGTTGATTCATTTTTACAAGCTAGATGCAAAATAAAAATTGATTGGAGATTGACATTAATGTGAGACTAATTAAAAAAAAATCAAATGTCATAAGAATGCTTGAATATTAAAATGCTTTTAACTGAGAAACATATTCATTTTATTTGGGGGAAATAATGCTTTAGGTAGTATTGTGTAACAGGATACAGACATTTTTTTATAGGAAAATGATCACGTTATCTTCTGGTTTTTCATTTTAATGTGCATAATACGTTGTGAGGTTTTATTTTTGGAGTCTCATGAAGGTGCAGCAGAAGCATAAAAATAAGCACGTTGACGAGCCATGGAAACAAGCCTGTGAAGCTTCAAAATCTTCGGGGAATGCTATTCAGTAAACATAACAGTTCTGTGGAGGTATAACTGAAACATTTTAATTGGACACCCTGGTGGAAATTAAATGTGCTTTATTTGATCAGACCATGCTTATTAAAATCTTTCAATGTGATTTAAATGCATTGGGATTTAATAAGCCATCCTTGCTGATACGAATCAATCCAACTGTCCAAGTATTGGCTGCAGACAAAAGAGCCATTTACATTTCCCATTTGCCTATGAAGAACTCTTCTGCAGGTGTGTTGACCTTTTTCCTAAGGGACTGGATCTCAAGCTATGATTGGGTGTGTTGACACTAGACATGATTGGTTCATTGAAATGCCAATCAGTCTCCATTTCATCCCAACTTAAATATGGATTTTTATAATTGAACAGATGAATCATACAAAAGCAAAATGCTGCGGATGCTGGAAATGTGAAATAAAAACAGAAAATTCTGGAAATTCTCAACAGGTCAGGCAGCATCTGTGGAGAGAGAAACAGAGTTAACTTAGAAACATGGAAACATAGAGAATAGGTGTAGGAGTAGGCCATTCAGCCCTTCGAGCCTGCACCACCATTCAATAAGATCATGGCTGATCATTCACCTCAGTACTCCTTTCCTGCTTTCTCTCCATATCCCTTGATCCCTATAACCGTAAGGACCATATCTAATTGAACACCTCCAGCGGCGGTGGATGGGCCTCTCCTCCATGACACAGTCTGGGCCTCCTCGACGACGGCTGGACCTCCTGTGGCGACAGACGACCTCCTCCTCAAAGACGACCGGGTCCCCCTCTCCCGCATCGGCGACTGGCCTTCCCTCCTCCTTCAGCGACGACTGGAGCTCTCCTTCCCCACTGGTGACCTGGCCTCTTCTCCTCCTCCAACACGTGGTGAGTTCCATGACTGTGACCCCCCTGCCCTCCCACCCTGAACCCCGGTGGGCCACTGACCCTCCCAATGCCTGTCCCCAACCAAGCCTTGGATCACCTACCACCAAGGGCGCTATCCAGCACCGAGCCTGCGGCCAACATCGCGCCGCAGGCAACTAGGCCCATATAGCAGTGCCTGGTCTCCATTCGTCTTGGACCCCCTTGCCACTGGATCAAGACCTCGCTCAGCTAAGCCCGTGTGGTAGCCGGTGTGCAACGACCACCCCACATTAAAGAACTCACGCACAGGCATCTTCCACTCCGTTAACGTGAAGTTCGGGACCTGGAACTTCAGGACTCTCATGGACAACCGCAATAGCGACAGGCAGGAACGCCGCACCGCCATAGTTGCCCGGGAAATTAGACGCTTCGATATCGACATCGCCACCCTAAGCGAGACCCGGCGGGCAAGGGAAGGCCAGCTCAAGGAACAAGGTGGAGGTTACACCTTCTTCTGGAAAGGGAAACCAGAAGAAGAACGCTGCCTCCACAGAGTCGGCTTCGCCATCAAAAACGAGCTGTTTCAGATCGATGACTCTTCGTCAGAACGAAGAAAGATGAACCATTTGTTGAGTTTAATCAACATGTTAGTTTAACCAAGTGCTGACCATTTTTTCAAAGCACTTATTTGAATGTAATTTATTGCTTGAAGAGAAAATTTAGAAATTAAACTGTATGCTTTGGATTATCCCATCGATAGATTGTGACAGATATCCAGTCGTGACAAATCCTCCTGCTTACTGTGCAGTCTATTCTACATTACTGATGGTAACTGTCAGGTTAAATTAATTAAAAAATGTGCATTTATTAGCACTGTATCATGTTGAAATGCCACAACTCTTCACAAAATGAATTACTTTTGAAATACAAAAGCAAAATACTGCAGATGCAGGAAATTGGAAATAAGAACAAAAAATGCTGGAATTACTCAGCAGGTCAGGCAGCATCTGTGGAGAGAGAAACAGAGTTAACGTTTCAGGTCGATGACCCTTCGTCAAAACTTTTGAAATAAATTGGCTGTTATGGAAGTAAGCTTAGCAGCAACACTGCGCCAGTAACTATATAAATAAAAGTTGTTGTTGTTGTTGTTGTAACATCCCACAAAGGCAATGAGATGAATGACCAGCTAATCTATATTTTTTCGTTTGAGGGAAGAATGTTGGCTAGGGGACTAGGAGAACTCGCTTGTAAAAGTGCCATGGGATCTTTAACGTCTATCTGGACAACCAGGACAGGCAGATAACACTTTAGTTTATCAGTTCATCTGAGTAATTATCAAGTAATCCCAATGGATCAGTTGGAAATGAGTGGTTAGTGTGGAACTGAGCCATAACATAGAATCTACAGCATTGAAATAGGCCATTTGGCCCAACTAATTTATGCCGGTGTTTATACTCCCTACAAGCCTGCCACCCTAATTACCTTTTCCCATCCTGCTCTCGTAGCCCTCGATTTTCTTCTGCCTCATGTATGTATCAAGCCTCTCCTTAAATGTGTCAATGCGATTTGGTTCATCCATGCATGAATGTGAATTCCACATTCTCATTACGCTCTGTGTAAAGAAGTTAATTCCAAATCCTTTATTTGATCTGGTAGTGGCTATATAGTATTTATACCCACTTGTTCACACTCGCCTCTGAGTCAGAAGGTTGTGGGTTCAAGTCCCACTCCAGGGACTTGAGCACATAAATCTAGGCTGACACTCCCAGTGCAGTACTGAGGGAGTGCTGCACTGTCGGAGGTGGCGTCTTTTAGATGAGACGACAAACTGAGGCCCCATCTGCTATCTCAGGTGGATGTTAAAGATCCCATGCTTATGGGGATTCCGTATGTTACCTGGCATAAGAACTTCAAGGGCATTCGCTGGGCAGAAGTTGGGCAAATAGCCCAACTCTCTGCCCGCAGATGCCCTTTTCCTGAGGATGTGTTGGATTTGCCAAGAAAATTCTTGGCAGATCGCAAGTTCCGAGTTTTCTCGCATGCGCACCCATAAGGGACGCAAGTTACAAGCCAATGTCATCTCTAAGTTTTTTTCCCCCTCAATGTAAATATCCGTAGTTCCCTTAGATTTTCTTCATAGTTTAAATACACAAATCTATGAATCAACTTAATTGTCCTTCTTTGTACCCCCTCCATGTTCCAGAATGTTCCCTCTATACTATGGTATTAGAAGTGAAGGTTGGCTTTATAAAACCATACCCAATCTTTCAGTGAAACCCATCTGTCCCAAACTTCCCATATTTGAAAGAGCTAAATCTCAGTCAGGTTTGCTTGGCGTTCAAGTGATTTATAGTTTGCCATTGAAAATGATTTGCAGACTGAATTATTGAAGTCTTACAGTTTTAGACATGTTCCTGGGTCAATGAATTAAAAGTTCCGCCCTCTATAAATGCTAAAATACTAATGTCAAAATGGAATAAACATTGAGCCGCATTGTTTAAAGATTCATATTATATATTTGTGATGCCTGCTCATCTTGAAAAAATATATAATTGTAGTTTAAAATATGGATTAACTTTTAGCAGTATTGAATTTCTCAGGCAGTTTTATAAAACCTGCCTTCATTTCTAATACTAAGATTGATATTTGCTTTTTAATCTTCTATAGTAATATTGAGGTTATCTTTGGAGCACCCTGTTCTTTAAGCATGTAGTATAAATCACATTGATTTTATTGTTGTTATTATTTACTCTCCAATACTGCGCTCAGAGAGCTTAAAAATAAGAATCATCGACAGAACTATAAGCTATTAATGATGTTGACCTGTGAATATTTAATAATTTATTGTTCTGTTTTATTTTTAATACAAGATGAGGGAGGCTGTGGATGTTCAGTCGTTGAACATATTGAAGACTGAAATCGATAGATTTTTGGGCACTAAGGGAATCAAGGGATAAGGAGTTGAGGTAAAAGATCAGCCATGATCTTATTGAATGGCAGAGCAGGCTCGAGGGTATAGCCTACTCCTGCTCTTATTTCATAAGTTTTTATGTTTGGTCTATCTCAGCTCATCCCTCCAGAAAGACCCTCCAGTCCCTCATCACAGTATCCAACTGTTCTTTTTAAATGATTCAAGGGCTTTGCCTCATTTCCCACATTACAACCGTGACTTCACTCCAAAAGTACTACATTTGATGTAAAGTGCTTTGAGGCCTCTGGTGGTCGTGAAAGGCGCTATATAAATGCAAGTCTTTCTTTCTTCTTGCAATATCTTAAAACCACGATTCATGATGCTGCCATGATGTTCTTTTTCTTTCCTCACCATTTTTCTTCCATTTCCTCCTGTCCTACAGGCTCTGCCTGCTCACTGGCGTGTAGATCTATGGCCACCACGTGCACTCTGGTACCTCACCTATGTGCTCATTATTCATGTTGCATCTTGCCAGAGAGTGTCAGTGGACTATCTGACTATGCATCATCACAGCTGAGCCCATTGCTGTCCTCAGCTGGGGAGAACGTTCCTCTGTACACCTTGTGTAACAGAACTGTATATCCATTTAAAATAAATATTGTTACACATCAGGCACAGAAACAAATCTTCCCCAATGATATCCACTCGTGCTCTTCCAGCAATGGTCTCCGAACACCAATCAGGAATGGGAACCTTAGACTACTTTTCCCCTTCCAGGATTTTTGAAGCCAATTGTAGGACCGTTTCTGCCAACTCATTTTTGGCTAATACATTTAAGCATTTGCTAATGCTGGAGATCAGATTTAGAATTTTATTTAAATGTTTTCTCCCTGCTGGTGTTGCTGCAACTTCCCCGTCGCCCTGCCTTGTTCAAATTAGAACAGCATACTTGGCAGGCATCAATACAGCTCCCTAATTAGTCACCGGCAGAGCAAACTGAACAAGATGAGCAAAATTTCAGTTTCCTCTTTTCGTCAGATGTAACACCTCACTGCCAACCGGGCAGTCCAGCGAGTTGTTCTGAAGTGGAATGCACTGCCTGAAAAGATGGTGGGAGCTGATTCAATAATAACATCCAACTAGAAGTGGAAACATTTGCAGGGCTACGGGAGAAGAGCAGGAGAGTGGGACTAATTGGATAGCTCTTTCAAAGAGCCGGCACTGGCACGATGGTCTGAATGGCCTCCTTCTGTGCTGTATCATTCTGTGATTCTATCAGTACTAGCAAAGTTTATTCAATTAAAACAAGCATGTTCTAATAACAAGCAGCCATAAGACTCAACGATATCAGCTTTAGGTCGGCGGCCAAGAGATAGCTGGTTCAATTACTGAGCTGTCCCCTGGCGCCACTACACAATAATCTAGTTTATTACACTTATGTAGTGTCCAACATGTGGAATAAATTTTTATATGTACTCATTCCCTTGGATTAATGTCAGAACGATGAAAACCTCTGCAATTGTTTGTACATGTGGCCCAATCCTATGCACTTTACTTGCTGTCGAGTTTAGTATTCATAATTTTATAGATGTTAAACCGAGACCGCGTTTTACACACTCAGTAGTACACGCTCATGTACTATCTGGATAATCAAGGACTAAGCATTGGATTTGTTCAATGTAAGTCATGTTTGACAAATGTAATTGTTTTCTGAAGAAGTGACTGACTGGATAAAGTGAATGTAATAGATGTAGGGACCGAGATTCAGGCCCGCCAGAAACCTGCCGCATTTACCATTTTTTAAGTGTTTTCAGCACCAGGTAGGATGAGGTCGACACTTGATTGATATTCAGCTCTTTGTCGTTTTTTTTAAGTCGGCCAGGAAGTCGGGGGTGGAAGTGTGGCGGTAAGTGCTGGTGAGGAGCAGAAGTGTGACGGGACAGATTCTCCGCCGCTGCCACTCAGCAGCGGAGCGGTAGTGACATCATTGCGCGTCTGTGTCACCATGTATATCCCCTCCTTTAAAGGGGAGAGAATCGACGATTATTTTGGATTGGCCACTGGGCCACCAGGGAGGGTTTTGGCTGGGCCAGCGGCCTGGCACCCAAGAGGGGGTGCCAGATTGCCTGTTGGCGGCCCTGCCGAATCCGGGGACATATTTGTCCGGCCGACATGGAAGTGGGCCAGCAAAAAAAATTAAATGGCGGCAGCGGCATTGGGCACTTGCCTTTAATGGCTGTCACACAGCCAGGGCTCACAGAGAGAATACAAGGTGCACTGACAGAGAAAGCTGTCGGGGGCACCGCTCGGCGGGCATTCGATTTTTCGGGCTGAATTTCGACGGAGGTGAGTAGTTTTGGTGGTGCACGTAGTGATGATGCACTCATGGCCGCTCGACAGCGGCGGGGTAGAAGTGGGGACCGCCAGAAAAATCCACCGCTGAATTTGGCTGGCGGCGGCCATTCAATCAGAAATCGGCGGCCATTGGATTCGGCGCCTGGCTTCTGCATTCTGGCAGTAACGGACCTTATCAGGACCCTGTATTTTGGCCCCATAATGTCTATGGTTTTGTAGAAGGCATACGAAAAGGTGTTCTCAGGAGGCTTGCTACAAAAAAAATGAGGTACATGTATAACTGGAAATGTAGCAGCATGGATAGAAAGTGTTGTTTCGATTGAAGAAGGATTGGGACTGTTTTACTCTATGGATCAGTGCTGGGTACACTTTTGTTCTTGAGATATAAAGATGATTGGGATTTGGGGCACAAGGAACACAATATTGACATTCACTCATGACAAAAGTAGAGGGTTAGGCAAAGAGTGATGAAGGCTATGAGAGACTTTTATAGGACACAGGTTAGCTGAATGGGCAGATCGAAGGCAGAGAAGTGGGAAGTGATGCATTTTGGAAGGAATCGAAGTAAAAACAATGAAAAGATGCGGAAGGATGTGGATGATTACGGAAACTCAAAGTTGTTAGAACGTGAAATGCTTTGCCACAGGGGATAATTGAGACAAAAATCACTGCATCTTTTAAGCAAAGAGTAGATAAACACTCGAAGCAGAGGAAGATACAAGGCTGTGGGAAAGGAGCAAGGCAGTTTTGAATTCCTCCAGCAAAAGCTGGTATAGACATGATGGGACAAATGTCCTCCTTCTGTGCTGCAAACCTCTCTGGTATGGTTCAATGTATTAACCGTCATTGTTATTTATTTGTCATATAAATTTCCAGACAATATTTTCAGTTTAAATGGGCAGTACACCAATAAGCTACTGCTGCAGAAAGCAAGTAGCTTACTTTATCGAGACTCTGATATAAAATGTTTCTATGAAACAAAACGGGACATACTGAAATCTTGCTATGCCACTTTATGGTTATTGTCTTATTAATGACTTACAAATTAAAAGTGACAATTGTACTATTTCACCTTGGCAGTTCTAACATTAACACTGCTGTTTTAATTGACATACTTACTCAGTGAGTAACAGTGAACTGAAACATTACACTGTTTAATTCTACCAATAATTTCAGTGTTCAATTAAAAAAAAAAGTTGTCTTTATGTTATGCAATTCTTACTTTATTTTCTTAAAATCCCTGTCCTCTAAGGAGTACTCACATGTTCTACTTCTGCAGTAACTAAGGGATAGCACAAGGGACAATGACTGTAATTAGACAGGTATCGCAGTCCCTGATCCCCTCTGAGCCTTTTCCTGACAAGCAGTGATCAAATTAATACGCAGATGAAATTTATTATTCCACCAAGTGACATCTCAGCATCATATTATGTTCGCTTTTTGTTTCAGTCAAAGAAAGATTGCTGGTGTAAAATGTACTGAGCTATGTGTGTTCAAAATGTACACAATTGAATTAGCTGCTTAAAATGTTAAGCACTATAATTGTTTCCTATCGAAACCTATTAGGTATGGTCCTGTTAAATCTGTACCATTAAAGAGTACAGTCCTTTCAGGTGTCTCATTGTTTTGCACACCATATGCTGCATTAGGAGACATCTGCAGCATGCCATTATGTTGCTTACCTTTGCACTGGGGCCTGTTCATTGTAGGATGTTTCAGTTACAATACTTGATTTTGAATGTAGAATTGGACGCTGGCCATTGTTGTTCTGTCATATTGCAGCATACACTGAGAAAGGGTTTCAATTTTAGCCAATATTACAAACCCTGCTTTTACACCATGCTGGATTCATTGTTTGTTAGTTGTTGCGATCAGAAATTGTCCACAAAAAGTTATCAGAGCAACCATTGGTAGACATCTAGAAAGGCTTTTCTGTTGAGGTCTTCCCGAATAAGGGACAAGCCTATTTTTAGACTACAAAGCGGAGAAACAGAGAAAAAAATAAAAACAAAATGGTGGGGAAGGGGTGGGGGCGTTTGCAAACACATTTGCTGCTCACGATCTGGTCTCCTCTACATTGGGGAGATCAAACGCAGATTGGGTGACCGCTTTGCGGAACACCTCCGTTCAGTCCGTATGCATGACCCCGAGCTTCCAGTCGCCTGTCACTTTAATTCTCCGCTCCACTCCCACTCTGACCTCTCAATCCTCAGCCTCCCTACACCGTTCCAATGAAGCTCAAGGCAAGATTGAGGAGTAGCACCTCAATCTGTCGTTTCGGCACTTTACAGCCTTCTGGACTTAACATCGAGTTCAACAATTTCAGACTATAACCTTTGCCCGTATTTTGTTCCCTTTCCTTCCTTTCATTTTACAAACCTACCTTTTTATTTTTTCTCTGTTTCTCATGGCAGCTGGTAATTATTCTGCCATTCACACCCTATCTAGACTCATCTTTTGTTTCCTAACTTGACCCATTATCATCTCAATTTGGCCCATTGTCCCTTTTGTCGCTCAAATCTCTCCTGCCTTCCACCCTATCACAGACCTTCCCTTTTGTTCTTTCCTCCCCTCCCCCTCTCAGGGCCCCAGCACTTCCTTAAGAATCTGTTACATTTCAAACTTTTTCCAGTTCTGACGAAGGTTCATCGACCCGAAACGTTAACTCTGTTTCTCTTCGCAGATGCTGCCTGACCCACTGAGATTTCCAGCATTTTCTGTTTTTATTTCAAATTCCAGCAACCGCAGTATTTTGCTTTTGTATCAGGCCAGTACGATCTTGGGTTCAATATCTGGTCTGGTGTTTAAGCTGATTTCAATAGGGGCATGATAATTGGTCTCAACATCCCAGTGCTAGGAAGGGGAGAATAAAATCAGTCAGGGTTCCTATTCCATGATCCACTAAAATGTTCAGTGGGAAGACAGCAGATGAAGATAGCACTAAGCTTGACCGTGATGCTCAACAATGAGGGACACCCTGCTGGCACACCAGGCTCACACATGAAGAATTACAACTTGGGAAAAGTAATGGAGGGTAATGGCAACTGTGGAACAGCATTTTCGCACGAACAATTGTCATTAGGAGAGGAGGGGAGAAAACTGCAGGGACATTGATTTTTACTCCAATTTTTTCCTATTATTTCACATCACACACCACTTTCCAATTGAGAAGGAAGGACAAGGAAAACAGCTCACAGAACTTTGTCCTGTAAGTGTTCACCTGCCCCCCACCCGCTCCCCATCCTCTCACTCCCATTGTGGGGAATCTACTAGTCTACACTGCATTAAGCAATGCCTCGATTTCAAAATTCGAATTCCTTGTTTTCAAATCCCTCCATGGCCTCGCCCCTCCCTATCTCTGAAATCTCCTCCAGCACCACACAAACCCCCAAGATATCTGCGCTCCTCTAATTCTGCCCTCTTGAGCATCGCTGATTATAATCGCTCAACCATCGATGGCCGTGCATTCTGTCCCCATAGGTGCTAAGCTCTGGGATTCCCTGCCTAAACCTCGCTACCTCTCTTTCCTCCTTTAAGACGCTCCTTAAAACCTACCTCTTTGAACAAACATTTGGTCACCTGCCCTAATTTCTCCTTATGTGGCTCGGTGTCACATTTTATGTCTTATAATATTCCTGTGAAGAGCCTTGGGACATTTTATTACGTTAAAGGTACTATATAAATACAAATTGTTATTGTTGATTTCTCCTTCTAAAAGTTTGACTGAAACATAGAAACATAGAAAATAGGTGCAGGAGTAGGCCATTCGGCCTTCGAGCCTGCACCACCATTCAATATGACCATGGCTGATCATGCAACTTCAGTATCCCATTCCTGCTTTCTCTCCATACCTCTTGATCCCTTTAGCCATAAGGGCCACATCTAACTCCCTTTTGAATATATTTAGTGAATTGGCCTCAACAACTTTCTGTAGTAGAGAATTCCACAGTTCACAATTCTCTGAGTGAAGAAGTTTCTCCTCATCTCGGTTCTAAATGGCTTACCCCTTATCCTTCGTCTGTGACCCCTGGTTCTGGACTTCCCCAACATTGGGAACATTCTTCCTGCATCTAACTTGTCCAATCCCGTCAGAATTTTATATGTTTCTATGAGATTCCCTCTCATTTTTCTAAATTCCAATGAATATAAGCCTAGTCGATCGAGTCTTTCTTCATATGTCAGTCCTGCCATCCCGGGAATCAGTCTGGTGAACCTTCGCTGCACTCCCTCAATAGCAAGAACATCCTTCCTCAGATTAGGAGACCAAAAATGTATATAATATTCAAGGTGTGGCCTCACCAAGGCCCTGTACAACTGTATTTCTTGGCACAGGTCACCACGGTATCAAGGTGCTGTGCTGCTGTCCTACATTCCTAGCACATACTTCAGGATGGCAGACATTCAAAGATAGGTATTCTTAAACAAAAAGATAGGGGCTTAGCTGACACACATCTAACATTGCTGGGTGTTCTTTTGGTTCTGTGATGAGTATCATATATTACATATACATAATTGCGAAAATGTGTGTACGAAGAACATCCTAAATATTTGGCTCCAAGAGAATTCACAACCATAATCCAGTGAATAGAAAGTTTGACATTTTTAGAAAAAATGTAAATCAACAAAGACAAAATTTATTTGAATTTGAAACATTCATCAGGAATATTAAAACATGAGCTTTAATGTTACTTCAATGAGAATATGAACGAAGTTTCAAGCTGCCATTGAGCTGGAGAAGGGAATACAGATTTGATTAGTTTATACTTTATTCATATTTGGTCTTGATTTTAAAAGAGATTCTTCTTCCACTTCATTATCATCATGAACAAGAAAAACATCTATTTCACAAAGGGGTGTGTGGATGATGGATGACAAGCATTCAATGAAAGACCACTTGCTTATCTTGAGCACCATTTCTGCATTAAATGGAGAAAACTCAATTTTCTGACAATAATTCTGTTAATTGCGACATGTTTCATGTACTCTGTCCTCGTCGATTTATGTGATATTGTATAATTTCGGAATTTTGCTAGATGGCAGGAGACATTGATGTTTTGCGAAAGTTTAAAAATCCTTCAATCCTCAGAAAAGTTGGGAGAACACAGCCACAGTGAAGAACCAGTCCCTTTATCTAACTATTCTGATTAAGCAAACATTGTCGGTAAGGGGGAAGGAGATAAGTATGTGAAGAAATGCTATCTTTGAACAAGCATTTTTATGACCTTGGTGCTCATTAGCCAAGATGTCAGGTGATCACTTTGTAAAAGCAGATGCTCTGATACTTTGATTGTTTAAGAATGGTTTTAATTTTTTCTTGATTAGCTTACATATCTAATCACTGAACATTATGACACCGATAAATGTTGAGAAGAAATTTCAGACCACAATACCTGTCAAAGAATTTCTTCAGCAAATTCCATTGCTATCATGTTGCAATATTTAATCAGTGATTAAATGAATGGTGGTATCTTCCCCTCCCTTTTTTCCTGCCAGTAATGTGCTGATAATGGGTGTGCTTTCAGGGAATGAGTGAAAAACATGTCAGCAGAACATTATTTTAAGCATGGTGATGCCTAATATTGAATTTCAAAATATTACAGTCCAGCCAAATTGATTGGCCTGGTAATTATAATTATAGAGCATTGAGTTCTCATTCTGAGAACCTACATACGATGGCAGAAGTGTAAATCGGTTACAATTTTTATTCTTAAATTCTTTGTTTCCTCCTGTACCATGTGCCAATGGAGCAGCGAGGGGGCCTACTTCCAGATTCTGACTATCTTGCTCTGTTACTGCCTGCTACATGGGATCATGTCGCTTGCAACCTCTCGCCGCTCCTTCGCCCCGACCTCGCCGCTCCTGCTGTACATACCCGTGCTCCAATCAGCGACCTGTACCTTGAAGTGGTATGTTCCACGCAGTTCCCTTGAAGGCCTCGACCTGCTGATGGTCCTTGCAGGTCAGGGCCGCCTCGCCGAATGCCAGGAGAGGCGTGAGTTCGGGACCCAGAAGAGGCGAGGGCCCAGGGGCAGCACAGGCCAGTCCACAAGTCCGTGCAGCGGAGCTGGTCTCCAGTCATCTTGGTTAATCCTTGCCACTGGACCAAGACCAAGCTCTGTCAAGCCCGTGTGGTGGCTGGTGTTCAACGGCCACCACACGTTAAAAAATTCCACGCACAGGCATCTTCCACCCTTCAATATGTAGTTCTGGACCTGGAATATTAGATCCTTCATTGAAACATCTGTGAAGTCATCCCTTTTTGGTGTGGAAGCAAGTTGCTCGATACGAGGGACCGCCTATGATGATGACGTGGGAAATCCTCGGTTGGTCTGGCATCCATATCTCTCTCTTCCCCTGTGAGTAAGCAACAAGGGCCTTATATTTGGCAGCTTAGTGCTGGTTGTTGAGGCCAGTTTTGGGGATAAGATGGTGTCCGCCTCCGTCTGCCTACTTCCGGCGCGGGCTGCACCGGACGCCATATTGTTGAGGGCAAAAAAAGAGGTGTTATTTACCTTCATCTGAAGCAGGTGTCAGGCCAATAACATATTCAAATAAGGGGCCTAATGCTGGCTTCTGCTACCTCTTACAAATTTGGCTTGCATCTGAGGCCGCCAGCATCAGTGATGTTTACTCTCGGGAAAATAAATGCTAAGCAGTGGCAAGTAAAAAAAAGGTAAGTACTTACTATTCTCATCGATCTCCTGACTCCGACCTCCAGGCCCTTTCCAATCTCCCCCCAATTCTGGCTCCGACCTCCGGCTCCGACCTCCAGCTCCCCCTGATGCTGGCCCAGAGTCCTGAACTCCCCTCAATCCTGGTCCCAACCTCCCCCCGATCCTGGCTCCAACCGCCTCCAGATCCTGGTCCCAACTTCCCTCCGATCCTGGCCCCAACCTTCCTCCGATCCTAGCCCGAACCTCCCCCCGATCCTGGTCCCAACCTCCCTCCAATCCTGGCCCCAACCTCCCCCCGGGTCCTGAACTCCCCTCAATCCTGGTCCCAACCTCCCCCCGATTCTGGCCTCAACCTCCCTCCGATCCTGGTCTCAACCTGGCACAATTTGACTCCTCTCGATGTAGGTAGGGAGGCATGCTTGAACCTTTTCAAGTTAGCTATATCTATGATTTAGTAGGCTGCTACTTAACAAGAGACTACTGTGTAAGAAAAGGACTCAAGAGAGACTCCCCTTCCTGTTTTCTTTTGCATGAAACCCTGTTTACAGTATCCAGTGTAGGTATATATAATAGATGTCAGTGTCGTGACATCACCACATCCCACAGATATCCCTGCTGTCTGGAATGAACTGATCGCCATCAATTGCTTTGAGTCTGTATGTCTCAGACAGCGGAGGCGATGTTCAATCCTAAAATGCAAAGAGCATTCATAAATGGATTTGTGATAGAAACAGTATGGATTTAAGCATCAAGGGGGAATGATTCAGTTAAAGTAGTCTAGCATTTAACCATGATTCTGGGTATGGGATTCATCATCCTTATCCAGGTATTGGGGGAAGGCTTCATGCATTATCTCTTCACAGAAAACCACTCTATATGCCTGAATGGTTGGTTCTTCAGGCCATATGGCTGCTGCAATGACCCAAAATGTTGAGTGAAAAGAGTTAATACTCCTGTAATGTATGCACCTGTGGGTTTGTAGAGCTGTTTCATTGTGAATGTTTTAGCCAGTCATGTGATGTTCATCAGACTCAATAAAACCCCAGTCAGTTGGGTCTAGGTCATCCACAATGAGGTATGCAATTGCGAGCCTAGTGGATGAACTGGTAATGTGTAGTGTGATTGTTAAACCTTTGTTAATAAACCAACTAGTTCTTAATAGCAATGTGTTGCTATGAATTCTTAAGCAAATAACCCATGAAGCAAATACATTACAACTCCCAAATAGGGCATCACACATTTGAATTTGTCACTTATTTAGAGTAGCAAATGAGAATTAGATAAACACATCATTCAGAACCAGGATGCCACTCTAAATAGTGCAACCAAAAGGAAAGGCTATAAATATTATAAATGCAGTGCTTCAGCAAGTTGATTGTTCAGGTTATCTTGCTTGCTAGTGATGGTGCAACCCCATGGTGCAGGTAGGCTACAAGTGTCCTTACAGCAGGTGACACAGCTCTGCAACTGTCTCTCTGCTGACCCAGAGCCCATGAACACAGTTCCCCACTATTGTTGTCAGGTAGGTCTACCAGTGTCTGTAGATATGATTAGTGACTTCATGGTGGGTATGAGCAGTTTGGCTCTGGTACCTGCTGATCTCCCTATCCCCCTTCCTCAAAGCCTCCTTGATAAAGTGCAACATCCCCATCGACACCTGGGAATCCCTGGCCAAAGACCGTCCTAAGTGGAGGAAGAGCATCTGGGAGGGTGCTGAGCACCTTGAGTCTTGTCGCCAAGAGCATGCAGAAAACAAGCTCAGGCAGCGGAAGAAGCGTGCGACAAATCAGACTCCCCACCCACCCTTTCCTCCAACGACTGTCTGTCCCACCTGCGACAGAGACTGTAATTCCCGAATTGGATTGTTCAGTCACCTGACAACTAACTTTTAGAGTGGAAGCAAGACTTCCTCAATTTCGAGGTACTGCCTATGATGATGATGATGATGATCATGTCTTCTTTCATCTAGCACCCTTGAGCATGAAATGCTGTAATTCTGAGATCCATTAACTGGAAAATCAACCGTATAAGATCCAAATCAATGTTCCCATTAACTAGCATGTTCTCAGGCTGTAGATTCTAACAGATGTTGATGTTCTGATTTAGGATTTACCTAATAATGAGACAACAGTATGAAGGACAGTCCTTTGCAAGTCTGTAGAATCATGAAGTTCAATGAGGACAAAGCAACAAGTTAGAAATGTAAGAACAAATAGAATTGAATTGACTAGGTCCCAAGGCCCACTGGCTGTACTTGGCCTGCAGGCCTTAGTTTGCACACACGAGCTGGAATGGCATATGAAGGAGTCCCAACACAGGGGGTAGGAAAAATTGTTGTTTTTATTCCCATTTGTGTCAGGCCACTTACTGGATAACTTCAGAATAATAATGTCACTTCTGGAACAGTCCACTGTGCAGATTCTCTTACAATCCCAGTTGGAAGAGGACACATGCTAACCTAGGAGGAAAGAGAAAAAATACAGTTAGCGTACTATAAACTATTCTTCATTTGAAGTCTGAACACTAACAATTCCAGTACAAAGTCCAGTATAGGAGGTCTGGTTCGTTTTGACTTCACTGAATCCTTTGTAGTGATTGTATTATTTACAGACGTTCCGGTATGAATCTGGATAGCTTTCTCTTGGCAACTCCCAATCATGCCGAAATCTTTAAACATTTGCTGTCAAGTTCGTGCATGCGTATATCTGTGTCTGCGGGGAGGAGGCACAGATGTTTTGTTTTTTCCCCACCTTTATTTCGCTGGAAGTGTTGCTCCTACCAGTAATGTGTTTTTAATTGCTGGTAATAGATGGTCTTTGTGGGATGAATGAGAAAGTTGGCAGTCGCGTGTTATTTCTGACTATGCACTGATATTTTCACAAAGCTGACAGAAATGAATAACCACAATTATCCTCAATGAGTGTCCAAATATGTCTCATTTCAAATTGGTTTCTGTAATTGCTTTTGCTTAATGCACATAAGATTTTTTATTTGCTTTTGGTGACTGTATTAAAAATGTTATTTCTTTCTTGCCAGTTTTTGCCCCCTCCCTTCCTCTCTGGGAAATGTTGAGCCCTACTGACGTATGGTTCTATGGATGATATCCAGTACCAAACCCAAGTGGCCATTGTTTTTGTGTTAATCATGAGTGCTGACAGGCTGTTCGACTGTGAGGAGCAATGCAGGCAAGCCAATCAGAACAAAAACTTGCATTTATATAATGTGTTTAAAATAGTCAAACGTCTCAAGGCGCTTTACAGGAGCATTATCAAACAAAATTTGACACCAAGCCACACAAGGGGATACTAGGACAGATGACAAAAAGCTTGGTTAAAAAGGTAAATTTTAAGGAGCGGCTTAAAGGAGGAAAGAGAGGTCGAGAGGCAGAGAAATTTAGGGAGGGAATTACAGAGCTTAGGGGCTTGGTAGCTGAAGACATGGCCACCAATGCTGGAGCAATTAAAATTGGAATGCGCAAGAGGCAGATTTGGCGGAGCACAAATATCTTGGAGGATTGGAGGGCTGCAGGGCTAGAGGAGGAGATCTTGTCCTCCCCCAATACAAGTGCAAGTGCAATTTTAGTAAGGGTCACTGAGTAGAGATCAAGAGTGGGACCCTGACCAATTTTACCCTCTCTAACCCTGGGTTACTGAGGACAATTATAGTGCCCTGTCACTGCCCGAGCTGAGATCAGTTAACTGAGCAAACCTGAGATTTGAAAACTTTAAAGTTTGGCGCAAAGTTTCCTGATACTTGTCCATGCAGTGCAATAGAAATCAATTTTGAAGTAATAGCACCCCAATTACTGAAAACTTTTGATTATTTTATATGATTGCCTTGTGTGTGGTGGGGCAATATTTAAGGAACATTTTTTAGGTCAGTGTACCGATGGCAACAGGCCCTTTTCTATAATGGGCAGGAATATGACAGTTATTTATTTAGCCGCTTTTCACAAGTTAACCCCTGGACCATTCTGTCTAAGATCTTCTTTATTAAAATATTAACTGAGGTGCATAGAGATGTTGTTAGGTTTCCTATGTTGTGTGTGGAGCAGCTGATGATATTTGATAATTTGGCGTATCAGTTGTGACAACGGCGCCAGTTTTATTTTCTTTGGGTTTTCAAGGTCCTTGGTGGGATTGTGGTGCTTATGTCAACTGGTTGTTTTTTTTTCCTGCTCTTCTTTAGCATTTACACCATTAGCGACGCATCTTGGGCTGTTGCCAGTTGGTGAAGATGGGAAAGGCTGTCCGCTCTATGCAGGGTGCTGAGACCCCACAGAACGATTCTGTAAGTATCCCAATCGGCCTATTTTATGAGAGGGGTGAAAAGTGGCCAAAATCATTTGAAACCTTTGGAGAACCAAGCCATGACCCAGACTTGGACCCCAGGTGGGCCTCATTTTGGTTGACCAGCAGGCCAATATGCCTGCCTTCGATGGATGTACTGGCCTATCAGGGGATTCCCAGGCTGAGAATGAGGAAACTCCTGGCCTGAGAGTCTATTCCATCCCCGTTCCCCACTCCCGCTCCCCTGCCATGTCCTCTCAGTTGCAGGGGACCATGGTTTGTGTGGATGGAATAAGACCCATCAGAAATTGATGGAGAAGGTTTGGACCTAAGGTATCCAGGTCCTGGCATAATTCCCAACCGTTCCAATGCTCTCCTAACAAATTTTCAAAAGCACCGGAGAGAATGGAGATTTTCGGCTATGAATTGTCTGTTAATTTGTATCTTCTTGAGTACAACATGGCTCCTCTGCTGTTTTATTTACATTGGTTAATTTGAATTATTAGAAAATGTCATCTTTTTTGAGTAGAATATGATTTTGCATTAACAGGAGTATACTGTCGGAATCTCGAAGAAACAATCCTGAGCTGAGAAATTTGCAACTAAACAAAAAAGGTACTAATTTTGTCATCATCATCATCATAGGCAGTCCCTCGAGATCGAGGAAGACTTGCTTCCACTCCAAAAGTGAGTTCTCAGGTGACTGAACAGTCCAATATGGGAATTTCAGTCTATGTTTCAGGTGGGACAGACAGTCATTGGAGGAAAGGGTGGGTGGGGAGTCTGGTTTGCTGCACTTCCGCTGCCTGCGCTTGTTTTCTGCATGTTCTCGGCGACGAGACTTGAGGTGCTCAGCACCCTCCTGGATGCTCTTCCTCCACTTGGGGTGGTCTTTGGCCAGGGATTCCCAGGTGTCGGTGGGGATGTTGCACTTTATCAAGGAGGCTTTGAGGGTGTCCTTGAAATGTTTCCTCTGCCCACCTGGGGCTCGCTTGTCACGCAGGAGTTCCGAGTAGAGCGCTTGCTTTGGGAGTCTCGTGTCGGGCATGCGAACAATACTTTCTTGATGTCTCCAGGCTGAGCAGCAATTGCAGCTGAGAGGGCAGCTGGATTTTGTTAATGCCTTTCCAAAGCAACTGATAGGAGGTGTGCAAGAGTGACCCAGTGACAGCTCTCCCTGAGATATTTCCCCACTTATGGGCAATATCCAGCATTGGCTTTGTGCTCATTCACAGCAATGTGGCTCTGACTGGAAGCTCTGCAGTGTGTGGGATCCTGGGAGAAAACTCGAGTCATTCTGATTTGCGGCTGTGCTATCAGACATATCAATTGTGGCAATTTATTCTTATGCAGGGAATGATAGAGGAATTTTCAGGGCACAGCTTTGAAGAAAAAATAAATCTAACCTACAAAGATGATGAGCTGTAGTTCCAGAAATATTTCCTTTTGTCAGCTGCGGCTCAATGGGTAGTACTCTCACCTCTGAGTCAGAAGGTTGTGGGTTCAAGTTCCACTCCAGGAACTTGTAGCACAATAATCTAAGCTGACACTCCAGTGCAGTGCTGAGGCAGTGCTGCACTGTCAGAGGTGCCATCTTTCGGATGCGACGTTAAACCGAGGCCCCGTCTGCTCTCTAAAGTGGACATAAAAGATCCCATGGAAATATTTTGAAGAAGAGCAGGGGAGTTATCCCCGGTGTCCTGGTTAATATTTATCCCTTAATCAACCTGACAAAAAAACAGATTATCTGGTCATTATCACATTGCTGTTTTTGGGAGCTTGCTGTGCGCAAATGCCGTGATTCCCACATTACTACAGTGACTACACTCCGAAAGTACTAAATTGGTGGTGAAGCACTTTGAGACGTCGGGTGGTCATGAAAGGCACTATATAAATCCAAGTCTTTCTTTCTTTTCATTTGTAAATTATTTTCTTGAGACGTTGACCTCTTCCAATGACCCCTGACCCTAGTTTGACGTTGGCCAATCCCAATGACCTGCGACTCTTGACCCTGGAGTAACGTTGGCCTCTCCCAATGACCTGCGACCCCTGACCCTAGTTTGACATTGGCCAATCCCAATGACCTGCGACCCCTGACCCGAGTAGGCCGTCACTCACCGAAAATGCCGAAGCCGATGCCGACCAAGACCAGAGCCACCAGGATGCATTTATTCAGCGAGAAGCCCACGTCCTCCTCCTCATCGGCCAGGACCACCGAGACTCTGGGCACGGCTTTGCCGCCGGGTGCCTCCGACAGCTGCCGCTTGCGCAGTCCGCCTGACTCGTCCTGCACGCTCAAACTCCCGATCTCCTCGATATCGCTCACCGCTGCCGGACAACAGTAAAAGACAGATTTGCATTTATATAGCACCTTTCACCACCTCAGGGCATCCAAAGCGCTTTACAGCCAATGAAGCACTTTTGGAGTGTGGTCACTTCAATGTTGTATTGTGGGAAACGCGGCAGCTCAATTTGCGCACAGCAAGCTCCCACACACAGCGATGTGATAATGACCCGGATCATCTGTTTTAGTGATGTTGGTTGAGGGATAAATATTGGGCCCAGGACACCGGGGAGAACTCCCCCTGCTCTTCTTCCAATAGTGGCCCCGGGATCTTTTACATCCACCCGAGAGGGCAGACGGGGCCTCGGTTTAACGTCTCATCCGAAAGTACTAAATTGGTGGTGAAGCACTTTGAGACGTCGGGTGGTCATGAAAGGCACTATATAAATCCAAGTCTTTCTTTCTTTTCATTTGTAAATTATTTTCTTGTCCTTTTGGTTCTCTCATTTCTCACATCACCTATTGCCAGGCTTCTGGTTTCACGCCGGTTGATCTAGTTTCTAGACAGTGTAGTTACGCTGTATTTACCTTACAGTGCGGTTGCTGGAGACAATCCCAGCACTGGTGAAGATGCTGCTGGGTGATAGTAGAAGTAGCACCAGAGCAGCAATATAAGCAGCTGCCTCTGGCAGCACTGCCCCTTAGCCACTGTGAAAGGTCTGATCACTCGGAAAGCAAATGATGCTTCTGGACTTCAAAATGACCATGCACGCACAAATGTCTACAGAGAGCTGTTGCCGACTCCACCGCACAATCTAAATGAAATGTCCTCTGTCTGAAGAGCCAAAACTATTATAGGACCACTTTAAGCAGATGCAGTTTTATCTATATATATATATATATATATATATACATAGTTAAGCAATGCCTCGATTTCAAAATTCTCATTCTTGTTTTCAAATCCCTCTATGGTCTCACCCCTCCTTATCTCTGTAATCTCCTCCAGCCCTCCATCCCTCAGAGATATCTGCGCTCTTCTAATTCTGCCCTCTTGAGCATCACTGATTATAATCGCTCAACCACTGGTGGCCATGCCCTCTGTTGCCTAAGCCCTAAGCTCTGGAATTCCCTGTCTCAACCTCTCTGCCTCACTTTCCTCCTTTAAGCCGCTCCTTAAAACTTACCTCTTTGACCAAGCTTTTGGCCACCTGCCCTAATTTCTCTTTATGTGGCTCGGTGTCAATTTTTTTGTCTCATAGCACTTCTGTGAAACATCTTGGGATGTTTTACTACGTTAAAGGCGCTATATAAATACAAGCTGAATGTGGGTTAATAATGCTAAGGCTATGCCATTGTGCCATCGTTTGTACCATTCTCTGATCGTCAGGAAAAGTGCCTTGCTTCAGCTTAGCTTCATCCAATTCTTAGCTGAGCTAGGGACCTTGCCAAATGGAGAAACATGAAGATGAACATATGTCCTACCACTGCATGGTGCAGGTCACTAGTACAACAACATGCTGCGCTATTGAGGCAGATCGCAATTTTAAATTCAAACATTAGTTGCTTTGCTTTCTAGGATGCAAAACACACGGGCAAACACAGAAAGATGGCACACACATATAAACAAAACAAAGCACTCTCCCTGTAATAGGAAGTGACCTTTCAGCTTGCCTTCAATTATCAAGGTGGAGTTGTTCTTGATAAACAATCCAAGGTCACTGTAACTTTACTATCTATTTCCTCATGCAGAGAGGGCCAAAAAAGGAATGAGAATGAAGTTAACAAAATTCAGCACAAATCATTTAGAAAGAGAAAGTACTTGCAATTTTCACAACAAACTAAAGCACTTTACACCCAATTAAATACTTTTGAAGTGTATTCAATGTTGGAATTGAAATGCATCATCATCATCATCATAGGCCGTATCTCGAAATCAAGGAAGACTTGCTTCCACTCTCAAAGTGAGTTCTCAGGTGACTGTACAGTCCAATACGGAAATTGCAGTCTCTGTCACAGGTGGGACAATCATTCGTTGAAGGAAAGGTGTGTGGGGAGTCTGGTTTGCCGCACGCCAGCGCTTGTTTTCTGCATGCTCTCGGCGACGAGACGTGAGGTGTTCAGCGCCCTTACGGATGCTCTTTCTCCACTTGGGGTGGTCTTTGGCCAGGGATTCCCAGGTGTCGGTGGGGATGCTGCACTTTATCAAGGAGGCTTTGAGGGTGTCCTTGAAACATTTCCTCTACCCACTTGGGGCTCGCTTGCCGTGTAGGAGTTCCAAGTAGAGCGCTTGCTTTGGGAGTCTTGTGTCGGGCATGCAGACAATGTGGCCCTCCCAACAGAGCTGGTTGAGTGTGGTCAGTGCTTCGATGCTGGGGATGTTGGTCTGATCGAGAACACTGACATTGGTGCATCTGGGGATTTGCAGGATCTTGCGGAGACATCGTTGGTGGTATTTCTCCAGCGATTTGTCTACTATATATGGTCCATGTCTATGAGCCATACAGGAGGGCGGGTATCACTACGGTTCTGTAGACCATAAGCTTGGTGCCAGATTTGAGGGCCTGGTCTTTGAACACTCTCTTCCTCAGGCGACCGAAGGTTGCGCTGGCACACTGGAGGCAGTGTCGGACCTCGTCGTCGATGTTTGCCCTTGCTGATAATAGGCTCCCGAGATATGGAAAGTGGTCCACTTGAAATGCAGCAGCCATTTTGCACACAATAATGAGATAAATGACCAAATAATCTATTCTGGTGATATTGGATGAGGGACTAATGTTTGTCAGGACACTGGGAGAACTCCACAGCTCTTCTTTGTAAATTGCCCTGCGAGGCTGGCGCGGGCAACTTCATGAGTCGCGAAGCTTGCAGACATAATTGCTGGGGCGCCCCTTAATAGGGAGACCTTTAGCGTTGCGAGCCGCCATCTTTTATTTGTCAGCCGAGTCCTGGGTTGCCCGACAATGGTGGCCCTAGCGTTGACCGGGCCGCCATCGTGCATCCCGGCCATCTGTTTTGGATGCTGGGCAGCTGGCCCAGTTGATCCCATCCCTGGTGGCCAAATGGCAGCCAACAAAGGGCCATGCAGAGTGTGCAGCGGCCCTGCCCCTTAATGGAAAAGGAGGGGTGTTGTAGCACGTCAGCATCCGTGTAGCGCTGGTTTGCTCCACGCTGCGTCGAATTCAGTGCTGCGCTACTGTCCACGGGAGCAGCCCTCAAAGGAAGCGGAGTGCCAGAGACAGCGCTCCACTTCCTCGAAAGTGGGTACGGCCCAATTCCACGTCAGGAGCGGGACCTCCGGGCCGGGCGCAGGAGGTCCCGGCTCCAGAAGGTTACCGCCTCCAGTCGTGGCAACGGGCAATTCCGCCCCCTTAAAACTCCAATATAATGGCAATAATTTTCTTTCATGTCGTAGTTTTAACAGAGAAAACCTCACAATGCATTTTACAGGCGGCTGCCTGAAATGAGTACAGGTTGAAGCTCCCTTATCCGGAACCCTCGGGATTTGGCCTGTTCTGGATAAGGGATTTTTCTGGACCAGGGTTGGTCACATTAAATTGGATGGTACAGGTACTGAGCAAGGAGATATCGGGGCTGGCTGGCTTGGGGCTGGGAGTGTGGCATAGAGATCCTGGATCGTGGGGTCAGGCCAATGATTGTGGGAGTCGGCAGCGAGGAAGGACGTCAATTTGTTTAATTTGTCCATGTCGGCGTTCTGTCCATGTGCCACCCGGCGGCCGGGACTGGTTCTGGACGAGGGGTGGTTCTGGATAAGGGAGTTTTGGATAAGGGAGATAAGGGAGGTTCAACCTGTCCAGGTCTTATTTCAGTATTGAAATGTGGTTCCCAAACTCATTTCCGGACCTGATCCTGAAATTGGTGGTATCTACCTAATCTGAATATGGAGCCAGGAGCAGCGAGAGTGCTAATCCTACCCGCACATTAAATCTGCGGCCACTGCTGGCCTGCACTCACCGCTCTTCTCGATTATCTCCACTCTCCCACCCCCGCGCCTGACAGGTGTACAACTTGGCTAAAATTGGAAGGGCCTGCTATGTTGGGGCAGCAGATTTACAGGAGGTAAGGTTGAGTTGACTCTAAGTGGTGAAAGATTGGAACCCAATCAACCCTCCACCGCAGGATTGGTAACTCGAGACCCGAGCCAAGCATCTGAGCGGTACTCTAGCACTTTGTTAATGATTTATAAAGGGGCCTGGAGATGTAGATCTGTCACTGGGAGTTCAGATTTTTCCCACTCAGCTCCAGATAATCCTGCAAGTCAATGCCTAGTGGGCAGTATGGTCCTAACTGGACAGGCTGCAGGATACTTGTCAAAGTCTCTGCTTGGCTCAGTTGTGGCATCCTGAAACAGAAAGTCATGGGTTCAAACTCTGCTCCCGTACTTCAGCACATAGTCTAGGCTGACACTTCAGTGCTACATTGTTGGAGGTGCTATCTTTCAGAAACAATGCTAAAACTGAGACTCTTTCTGCCTGTGCAGGTGGACATAAAAGATCCTGCCTGATTTGTTTGAAGATGGGAGGCGGGGGGCGGGGGGGGGGGGGGGGGGGGGGGGAAGGGTGGGGGAGTTTTCTATGTAACCTGGCTACAGTTATCTCTCATCAAACCAATTAATTAGTCAATTATCTCATTGCTGTCTGTGGCACCTTGCTGTGTGCAAATTGGCTGCAGTGCTTGCTTACATAACAGTAATGATACTTCAAAAGTAATTAATGGGCTGTGAAGCACTTGGGATGGCCGAAGGATGTGCACGGCATTATATAAATGCAAGTGTGATTATCATATGTATGCGGTGCCATTTTAGCTCTTTAACTTCCAGCAGTACCCCTGTGCACACTTGGAGGTCCCTTAACCTTGGCTCCCCCAACCTCAGCTAAGCTCTCTGGACTTTGGTAAGATGGTTGTGTACGTGTGCTTCATATTGGGCAAAACAAATGCACCAAAATAGATTTCTCAGTAATTTGGTGATGAGTTGCCAAGAAGGTGAGATATTCTTAATGACCAAAAAATGACACCTTGTACATCATATGGCAAATAGGGATGGGGGCTGAAAATGAGCCATAGCAGATTGACAGCCCATTACATCCCTCACATGATTTTCCTTTCTATTAAGAAAGAAAGACTTGTATTTGTATAGCGCCTTTCATGACCACTGAAGTCCCTAAACACTTCACGGCCAATGAAGTATTTTTTGAAGTGTAGTCACTCTACCTTGTAATGTAGGAAATGTGGCAGCCAATTTGCACACAGCAACTCTCACAAACAGTCATGTGATAATGACCAGATCATCTGTTTTAGTGATGTTGATTGAGGGATAAATATTGGCCAGGACACCAGGGATAAAACCCCTGCTCTTCGAATAATGCCATGGGCTCTTTCACTCACATCTGAGAGAGCAGACGGGGCCTTGATTTAACCTCTCATCCGAAAGACGACACCTGCGACAGTGCAGTGCTCCCTCAGCTGGAGTGTCAGTCTCGAGTGGGACTTGAACTCACAACTTTGTGACTCAGAGGTGAGAGTGTTACCCACTGAGCTGAAACATTATTGACTTCAATGCAAAGGAAAATATGGGCGGGTAATAATGGCTGACCGATCCGCTAACACCTGTTTTGCACCGCTGCAGAAACTGAATTTCACCCCCTATAGTCTCTGTTCAGGTCAGAGTATAGTGCAGCAGAACAGCCAAAGTTCACTGCTTCCCACCTGAGCTAAAGTTGGTGCAGCAAGAACTAATAATACAAAGGTGCATAAAATATGGACAGAATTTTTCCTGTTGTACAAGCAGCAAGCTCGGCATTGTCAATATTTTATTACCTATACATCCCCATTGCAGTCGACTACTGTTCATTATGCATCAGAAAAGCACATTGTTATTGAAGCTGCTGAAAGGCTCCAAAGGTTAATTGCAGTGGTAGTCACTAATAGGTTTCGATGAGCTAAAATATGCAAAGATATTCAAGACAACTTTGTGGCTTGCCCAGTATACAGAAAAAAAAGAAATTCTGTGCATTTAATAACAACTTGAATCGCAGGTGCCCTGTAGTAAGATGCCAAGGCTGGAGAGAGCATGCAATTCTCATTCGTAGGGATGAACCACCAGATATGTGGGTCAATCTGAACGTCAGCATCAGTAATCCAAGGCTACCAGCTGTGAAACTGATATGCTGCACAGTTATTTTTATCCTCTCTTCAAATGAAGCTCTTATTCAGTTGATGTGTAGGGAATCTGAGACTGTGCATATTATCTCCCCATCCCACCACACGCACTCACACTTTCTCTCTAGATTTGAAGACGATCATATTCCTGTTATTATTATAATACCTGCAAAAATGATGTTGTGCATTTCTAAAATATTATATAGCCGATTTAGAGATGCGTACACTGACATGCAGCATTTCTTCATCAGCGTGGGGAGCCCTTGTAAATATTGACATCTTTTGGCCAGCCCTTGCCGATATTGGCACACTACTGTAACCACTGTTGCAACTTTGTATCAGCTACTTAAAGGGAAATTGAGCTGTCGCTGCAGAAAATGTTTTTCATATACAGCAACAGAAATAACATGCTAGTAAGGCAACAAATACAGGAGAAATACAAAATACAGAATTCTTCAGGAACAGTACTGTGCTCAGGTACAGAGTATGCCCTGCCTCAGACAGACAGAATGCTAAAGCCCACAGAGCAGAGCTTGAAAACCCTAATTTGTCTTACTTTTGGAATAAAGAAAATACTTTTCTCCATTGTGGAGTAGAAAAGCCGTTACAGTTTTAATTTAAGGTTCTGTACATCACAGTGAAGGATGATGGATGAACATACAAGATTTTAATTAAGCCAGATGGTCAGTAACTACAGTATGACGTGATGGAGTCCAAATAAGGAAACCTTGGCTGAAATTCCCACCTTGATAGATGTTCACACTTAAGCTTAAAATAAAGTCCACATTAAGCCAGTCTTGTTTAGGCCATCTGTGGAATGGAGGGAGAGCTGACTCACTCGTGTTTGCATGTGTGTGTGTGGTTCTTTTGCATATAATCATGTACAGTTCCTGACAAGTCAGTCATGGTTAATGTTGACAATTCCAGTGAATTTCTCTCTGTGCTGGATTAGCCTACATTTTTGACCAAGGAAGTATAGATGCAGAGTTTATCGTTGGAAGGAAAGAAAATAGGAAGCAAGTGGGTGGCAGAAGTTAACAGAACCCCAGAAAGGTTCTGCCACATAAAAACCATATCCTCTATAGCATATTACAGTTCAATAGTTTATTCTGTAGCAGAAGTATCTGCAAACATGCCAAGCAGTGCTGTAAACAGCTGTTAATTTGGCAATTATATTTTACTTACCAGAAGAGGTTTGTCCCTTTCTCTTCCCACAATGAATATTACAGCATCATAGTGGACAGATTGCGATTTTTCTTTGAAATTGCTTAATAGATGCTTCCATAAAATATTTGGCTCCAAACTCAGTCTTCCTGGAATTTTCATCATTTTGAGAAAAAAAATCGAACTTTCTTTGAGTTGCCTTGGATAACTAAATTGAAGGGAACTACCCTGCAGTGAAATATTACAGTTGCAAAATATGTTTCTTAGCACCACGGCATTGTAAGGTTCAGAGTTCTGTTGCTGCTCAAGTGATTTGGAAATTTACCTTTTCAAAATAAAAAGAGGTCTATGCTAAATAATATTTCAGAAAAGCAGTTTCTCCTTCATCCTCATCCCCATATTCCTCTCCGAGGGTCGCCAAACCCACGATTGTCCCAGAGTCTCCAGGAAGTTAAGATGAATCTCCAGGACACTGCTATGTGCAACCCAGGAGAAAAATAACAGGAACAGTAAATAAAATGTGTGTGATTTTTTTTTTACATTTTCTTCGAACACTTTCATTTATTAGCTGTAAAAATATTGGCGACGGGATAAAACGGCTGTTTGACTGACAGTCAGGCATCATTAAGATTAATTAAAGAAAGAAACAAAAGACTCGCATTTATATAGCGCCTTTATCGACTCAAATCGCTTTACAGCCAATGAAGCACTTTTGGAGTGTAGTCACTGTTGTAATGTGGGAAATGTAGCAGCCAATTTGCGCACAGCAAGCTCCCATAAACAGCAATGTGATAATGACCAGATAATCTGTTTTTTTGTTATATTGATTGAGGGATAAATATTGGCCAGGACACTGGGGATAACTCCCCTGCTCTTCTTTGAAATAGTGACATGGGATCTTTTGCATCCACTTGAGAGGGCAGACGGGGCCTCGGTTTAATGTCTCATCTAAAAGACGGCACCTCCAACAATGCAGTGCTCCCTCAGCACTGCACAGGAGTGTCAGCCTAGATTTTTATGTGCTCGAGTCCCTGGAGTGGGACTTGAACCCACGACCTTCTGACTCAGAGGCAAGAGTGCTACCCACTAAGTCACAGCTGACACTAAGAGCCTGCTTGCTTTCCAATTAGTGTGGAAAGGCAGTGTGCTACGAGACTGGACATATCAGCCGACCTGTATTGGGCGTGGGGGCATGGTGGTTGGAGGCAGGAGGTCATGAAATTAAACTTCCAGGAATACATCACCTCCCTATGGGGCCTCTGGCTGATTTCTTTCTTTTCCTCAGTCCAAGGATTCTGTGGTCATTTGTAGCACCACCTGGGGGGGCCTGGGGACTTCCTGGTCGATGTGAGCCCTCCCGCTAAATATCACACAGGCCAACAGTTACCAGCTGAGCCATTTGGGGAGCTCAGTGTGACAGCAGGTTTTATTCTCTTGCTGCATGAAGGAATTTGAGTTAATTGAGCTTGTTAAACCCAAATAAGAATGTGTCGAATAGGCTAATTAAACAATTTCCTCTGGCCAGGAGGGTGATCTGCATAAATTTTAGAATTTTCAAGGCTTTTGGTCTCCCTTTTCTCTGTATGCTGGTAATTAAGAATTTAAAAAATATATATCTTCTCTGTGTGCCAGCATGAATTTCTTCCAGTTTTGTGCATAAATTAAAACTACTACAAGCAAGAATTGGAGTGAGCTAGTGTGTTGTGTGACATGTCTCAGAGCCGACTGTTTTACACCTCGGTGTATCTGGAGTATTATTTGAAAAAAAATGAAAGACTTGCATTTATATAGTGCCTTTCACGACCACCGGATGTCTCAAAGTGCTTTACAGCCAATGAAGTACTTTTGGAGTGTAGTCACTGTTGTAATGTGGGAAACGCGGCAGCCAATTTGCGCAAACAGGAATGTGATAATGACCAGATAAAATGTTTTTGGTACAGGTTGAGCGTTTGAAATCCGGAGTTCCGAAATTCAAAATGTTCCGGAATCCGGACACCGGGCCGATTGGTGGTGGGGTCGTCCGGAAACTGGAAAATGTTCCGAAATCCGGACTCCCCTGCCTTGGCGGCCCAGCCTCGTCCCCTGACCTCGGTGGCCCAATCTCACCCCGGCCCAGCCCGACCTCGCCCCCTTACCTTGGCGGCCCGATCTCGCGCTGGCCCTCGGTGGCCCGACCTCGCCTTCCCTCTCCCCACTTACCTCGGCAGCTCGACCCTTCCCGACCCTTGACCCTACCTACCTCTGCGTAGGCAAAGACGTTCCGAAATCCGGAAATACCCAGAATCCGGAATGGCCTCAGTTCCGAGGTTTCCGGATTTCGGACGTCATACTGTATGTTGATTGAGGGATAAATATTGGCCAGAACACCGGGATAACTCCCCTGCTCTTCTTCGAAATAGTGCCACGGGATTTTTTATGTCCATCTGAGAGAGCAGATGGGGCCTCGGTTTAAAGTCTCATCCGAAAGATAGCGCAGCACCCATTCAGCACTGCACTGGAGTGTATTTTGTGCTCAAGTCCCTGGGTCGAGTTTGAATTTTGGCTGGACAGAAATCGGTGAAGCACAGCAGGCAGTCTCCTATAACCTCGGCAAAGAGGTGGCTACAATTTAGCGGCACTAGCCTCGTTTACATTGGGCCGGTGAGCTGTGGTGTGCAAAATGGGCATCCCGATACAGCTCACCAGATTAAGGCTGGTCGAAAGTCTGCCGCCTCGGCCACCATCAAGATAAGTGCAGGAGAGGAGTGTTGCGATGACGTATGTGGGTGGGCATGGAAGGGGGTGGGAGGGTTAGGTGTTCCCAGGATGGCAGTAACCCAGATTATTTTTGTAGGACCGGGAGGAACACTTCTGCTCTTCTGGGCCGCACAAAAATAATTTCAAACTTACCTTTACTGGGTCTCTTCGGCTCTATTGCCAGTGGAAATGATCAGATGTGCAAATTTCGACCATTTCCAACCTAAAATGGCAATCGGTGGCTCAGACCCTGATTTGAATCATGAAATGGGCCTGTCTCTTGAAAGAGGCAGTTGCTTTTGGTACCCAAAGACCCAAAGGTAGGCTCCCTTCAAAATAGTGCTGGCCACATCATTGGGGTAATGGGGTGGTAAGGCGACTGATCCCATTTTAAGTCCTTTGAAAGCCAGGTGAAATAAATTAAATACGATCCCATGATGTTCTTGAAGCAAATATAAAAATCAATGTTACAATTATCGCTTGATGGATACAAATAATTTCTACTTTGGACTTTTTTTTCCACGCATCCTATGACCCTTCCCTAAATACACTAAATTGGCCAGAGTTATAAAAATTTGATACTGGAAACGTGACTATTGTAATGTAAATATAGTGATTCAATAGATGAATTATATTATTATATTTATTCAGACTTTTATTCACACTTGGAGTACTGCGTACAGTTTTGGTCTCCATATTTCAGGAAGGATATACTTGCTTCAGAGAAGGTTCATGTTGTGCATCTGTAAAGCATGCATTCCCATGTTCTGCCACCAGGGAGTGCATCCCCTGAAGTCCCAAGGGATCCCAGCATCCCTTGTGAGCACTGTATATAAGCCGACCCCTAAGGCCTGTTTCTCACTCTGGAGTGTCTTAATAAAGACTGAGGTCACTGTTACTTTAACCTCCCTGTGTGCAGTCTCATCTGTGTTAGGAACACAATAACTGGCGACGAGGATACGAATCCAACGCAAAGATGCAGCAAACTGTGGGCATCCAGGAGAAGTTCTCGGAGGGTGAGGACTGGGAAGCCTATGTCGCACGGCTAGACCAGTACTTTGTAGCCAACGAGCTGGACAGAGAAGGAAGTGCTGCAAAAAGGAGAGCGGTCCTCCTCACGGTCTGCAGGACACTGACCTACAGCCTCATGAAGAATCTTCTGGCTCCGGCGAAACCCACAGGTAAGTCGTATGAGGAGCTGTATACACTGGTTCGGGAGCATCTTAACCCAAGGGAGAGCATGTTGATGGCGAGATATTGGTTCTACATGTGTCAGCAATCTGAAGGTCAGGAGGTGGCGAGCTACGTTGCCGAGCAAAGGCGACTTGCATGACAATGTGAGTTTGATGGCTACGTGGAGCAAATGTTCAGAGACCTTTTTGTACTGGGCATTGGCCACAAGACCATCCTACGAAAACTCTTGAATGTAGAGACACCGACCCTCAGCAAGGCCATTGTGATAGCATAGGCAATTATGTCCACCAGTGTTAACACCAAATAAATCTCTCAGCACACAAGTGGAAGCAATGTTCATAAATTAACTGGAACTGTGTTTGTGAGCAGAAATGTACAGGGCAGAAACCACGAGTCTGCAACTGCCAGCAGACCTCAGGTGACCCAGATGACTCAGGGTCCGCAACAAAGGTTGAATACAAGGCAATTCACACCTTGTTGGTGTTGTGGAGGCTTCCATTCAGCCTATTCATGCCGCTTCAAAGGGTATGTTTGCAAGAGCTGTGGAACCATGGGGCACCTCCAACGAGCTTGTAAACGAGCTGCAAGCTCTGCAAAACCTGCTAACCACCACGTGGCAGAGGAAGATCGGTCCATGGTGGATCAAAGCAATTTTGAGCCTCAGAGAGAGGAGGCAGATGCTGAAGTACACGAGGTGTACACATTTTCGACGAAATGTCCACCTATAATGACAAACATAAGATTGAATGGCTGACCTGTAGCCATGGAACTGGACACTGGCGCGAGCCAATCCATCATGAGTAAAAAGATGTTTGAGAGACTGTGGTGCAACAAGGCACTCAGACCAGCCCTGATCCCCATCCACACAAAACTGAGAACGTACACCAACGTATCACTGTCCTGGGCAGCGCCATGGTCAAGGTCACCTACGAGGGTACGGTGCATGAACTGCCACTCTGGATTGTCCCAGGCAATGGCCCCACACTGCTTGGAAGGAGCTGGCTGGGCAAAATCAGCTGGAACTGGGATTACATGTCGATGAGGCCTCATGTACCCATGTTCTTAACAAATTTCCTTCCCTTTTTGAGCCAGACATTGGATACTTTTCCGGGGCGAAGGTGCAGATCCACTTGGTCCCAGAGGCATGACCCATTCACAATGTGTGAGTGGTACCTCACATGATGAGGGAGAGAGTGGAAATCGAACTGGACAGGCTGCAACGCGAGGCCATCATCTCCCCAGTGGAATTCAGAATTGGTCACGGGTCGGGACACCGTCGAGCACCTACAAAACCTGGAGGAGGTCCGCCAGCGACTGGATCGCGTAGGGCTGCAGCTGAAGAGGTCGAAATGCATCTTCATGGCAATAGAAGTGGAGTTTTTGGGGAGAAAGATCACGGCGGATGGCATTCGGCCCACAGAGGCCAAGACAGAGGCTATCAGGAACGCGCCCAAGCCACAGAACTTCACGGAGCTGCGGTTGTTCCTGGAACTCCTCCACTATTTTGGTAACTTCCTAGTGGGGTAATGCACCCTCTTAGAGCCCCTACATGTGTTATTGCGTAAAGGTGAGAACTGGGTATGGGGAAAAAGCCAAGTAATTGCTTTTGAGAAAGCCAGAAACATTTTATGCTCCAACAAGCTGCTTGTATTGTAAAAGACTCGTGCTAGCATGTAATGCGTCGTCGTACGGAGTCGGGTGTGTATTACAACAAGGTAACGTTGCGGGGAAGTTGCAACCTGACGTCTATGCTTCTAGGAGCTTGTCTAAGGCAGAGACCCAACAGCATGATTGAGAAAGAGGCATTAGCGTGTGTGTTCGGGGTAAAGAAAATGCATCAGTACTTGTTTGGCCTCAAATTTGAGCTGGAAACCTATCACAAGCCCCTCACATCCCTGTTCACTGAAAAGAAGGGGAGAAATATTAATGCCTCAGCCCGCATACAAAGGTGGGCATTTGTGCTATCAGCGTATAACTCTACCATCTGCCATAGGCCAGGCACCGAGAACTGTGCGGATGCTCTCTGTCGGCTACCATTGCCCACCACGGGGGTGGAAATGACGCAGTCTGCAAACTTGTTGATGGTGGCGCAGCTCTCAGACTTGTTGATGGTCATGGAAGCGTTTGAAAATGATAAATCACCTTTCACGGCCCGCCAGATTAGGACTTGGACCAGCCAAGATCCTCTGCTGTCCCTAGTAAAAAAACTGTGTACTGCATGGGAGCTGAGCCAGCAACCCCGTGGAAATGCAAGAGCTAATCAAGCCATTCCAGCGGCGAAAGGACGAGCTGTCCATTCAGGCAGACTGACTGTTGTGGGGTAACCGCGCAGTGCTACCCAAAAAGGCAGGGAGACGTTCATCTCGGATCTCCACAGCACACACCCGGGTATAGTAATGATGAAAGCGATAGCCAGATCCCACGTGTGGTGGCCCGGTGTCGATTCTGACTTAGAATCCTGTACACGGCAATGTAGCGTGTGTGCTCAGTTGAGCAACGCACCCAGAGAGGCACCACTAAGTTTGTGGTCCTGGCCCTCCAGACCATGGTCAAGGATCCATGTCGACTTGCGCGCCCGTTTCTCAGTAAAATGTTGCTGGTGGTGGTGGATGCTTTTTCAAAATGGATTGAATGTGAAATAATGTCGGGAAGCACCACCACCACCACCATTGAAAGCCTGAGGGCCACCCACGGCCTGTCTGACATACTGGCCATGTTTCACCAGTGCCGAATTTAAAGAATTCATGACCCGCAATGGGATCAAACATGTCACCTCGGCCCTGTTTAAACCAGCCTCCAATGGGCAGGCAGAGTGGGCAGTATAAACAATCAAATAGAGCCTCAAACGAGTCACAGAAGGCTCACTCCAAACCCGCCTGTCCCGAGTACTGCTCAGCTACCGCACAAGACCCCACTCGCTCACGGGGGTGCCGCCGGCTGAGCTACTCATGAAAAGGACACTTAAAACCAGACTCTCGCAGGTTCACCCCAACCTGCATGATCAGGTAGAGAGCAGGCGGCAGCTACAAAATGTAAATGATGGTCGCGCCACTGTGTCACGGGAAATTGATCTGAATGACCCTGTGTATGTGCTAAATTATGGACATGGTCCCAAGTGGATTGCGGGCACGGTGATAGCTAAAGAAGGGAGTAGGGTGCTTGTAGTCAAACTAGACAATGGACAAATTTGCAGAAAGCACCTGGACCAAACGAGGCTGCGGTTCACAGACTGCCCTGAACAATCCAAAGCAGACACCACCTTTTTCGAGCCCACAACACATACCCAAAGGATCAATGACACCACGCCAGACCAGAAAATCGAACCCATCACGCCCAACAGCCCAGCAAGGCCAGGCTCACCCAGCAGCCCTGGAGGGCCAACAACACGCCAACCCAGCGAGGGCACAGCCAACACATCAGAACAGACATTTGTACCGAAGCGGTCCTCCAGGGAAAGAAAGGCTCCCGACCGCCTCACATTGTAAATATTTTTGGTTGTGTAGGCATGCCTATTCACTGTGTGATGTCTGTAACACTGTCATGCAACATTGAATGTACCCTTGTACTGTACACTCCTTACCGGTACACTAGAGGTGCTGTTGCTGGAGACCCAGGGGTTGCCTGCACCTGGCAGGTAACCCAGTATAAAAAGGAACACACAGCTTGTTGTCAGCACTCAGGAGCTGCTAATAAAGGACTGCAGGTCTGTACAGATTAAGTATCATACCCTGCCTTGTGGAAACATAGAAACATAGAAACATAGAAAATAGGTGCAGGAGTAGGCCATTCGGCCCTTCGAGCCTGCACCTCTATTCAATGAGTTCATGGCTGAACATGCAACTTCAGTACCCCATTCCTGCTTTCTCGCCATACCCCTTGATCCCCCGAGTAGTAAGGACTACATCTAACTCCTTCTTGAATATATTTAGTGAATTGGCCTCAACAACTTTCTGTGGTAGAGAATTCCACAGGTTCAATTCTCTCTGGGTGAAGAGGTTTCTCCTTATCTCGGTCCTAAATGGCTTACCCCTTATCCTTAGACTGTGACCCCTGGTTCTGGACTTCCCCAACATTGGGAACATTCTTCCTGCATCGAACCTGTCTAAACCCGTCAGAATTTTAATCGTTTCCATGAGGTCCCCTCTCATTCTTCTGAACTCCAGTGAATACAAGCCCAGTTAATGCAGTCTTTCTTGATATGTCAGTCCCACCATCCTGGGAATCAGTCTGGTGAACCTTCGCTGCACTCCCTCAATAGCAAGAATGTCCTTCCTCAAGTTAGGAGACCAAAACTGTACACAATACTCCAGGTGTGGCCTCACCAAGGCCCTGTACAACTTGTAGCAACACCTCCCTGCCCCTGTACTCAAATTCTCTCGCTATGAAGGCCAACATGCCATTTGCGATCTTAACCGCCTGCTGTACCTGCATGCCAACCTTCAATGACTGATGTAGTATGACACCCAGGTCTCGTTGCACCTCCCCTTTTCCGAATCTGTCACCATTCAGATAATAGTCTGTCTCTCTGTTTTTACCACCAAAGTGGATAACCTCACATTTATCCACATTATACTTCATCTGCCATGTATTTGCCCACTCACCTAACCTATCCAAGTCACTCTACAGCCTCATAGCATCCTCCTCGCAGCTCACACTGCCACCTAACTTAGTGTCATCCGCAAATTTGGAGATACTACATTTAATTCCCTCGTCTAAATCATTAATGTACAATGTAAACAGCTGGGGCCCCAGCACAGAACCTTGCGGTACCCCACTGGTCACTGCCTGCCATTCTGAAAAGTACCCATTTACTCCTACTCTTTGCTTCCTGTCTGCCAACCATGTCTCAATCTACGTCAGCACACTACCCCCAATCCCATGTGCTTTAACTTTGCACATTAATCTCTTGTGTGGGACCTTGTCGAAAGCCTTCTCAAAGTCCAAATACACCACATCAACTGGTTCTCCCTTGTCCACTCTACTGGAAACATCCTCAAAAAATTCCAGAAGATTTGTCAAGCATGAGTTCCCTTTCACAAATCCATGCTGACTTGGACCTATCATGTCCCCTCTTTCCAAATGCGCTGCTATGACATCCTTAATAATTGATTCCATCATTTTACCCACTACCGATGTCAAGCTGACCAGTCTATAATTCCCTGTTTTCGCTCTCCCTCCTTTTTTAAAATGTGGGGTTACATTGGCTACCCTCCACTCCATAGGAACTGATCCAGAGTCTATGGAATGTTGGAAAATGACTGTCAATGCATCCGCTATTTCCAAGGCCACTTCCTTAAGTGCTCTGGGATGCAGACCATCAGGCCCTGGGGATTTATCGGCCTTCAATCCCATCAATTTCCCCAACACAATTTCCCGACTAATAAGGATTTCCCTCAGTTCCTCCTTCTTACTAGACCCTCTGACCCCTTTTATATCCGGAAGGTTGTTTGTGTCCTCCTTAGTGAATACCGAACCAAAGTACTTGTTCAAATGGTCTGCCATTTCTTTGTTCCCCGTTATAACTTCCCCTGATTCTGACTGCAGGGGACCTACGTTTGCCTTTACTAACCTTTTTCTCTTTACATATCTATAGAAGCTTTTGCATCTTAATGTTCCCTGCAAGCTTCCTCTCGTACTCTATTTTCCCTGCCCTAATCAAACCCTTTGTCCTCCTCTGCTGAGTTCTAAATTTCTCCAGTCCCCGGGTTCACTACTATTTCTGGCCAATTTGTATGCCACTTCCTTGGCTTTAATACTATCCCTGATTTCCCTTGATAGCCACGGTTGAGCCACCTTCCCTTTTTTATTTTTACGCCAGACAGGGATGTACAATTGTTGTAGTTCATCCATGTGGTCTCTAAATGTCTGCCATTGCCCATCCACTGTCAACCCCTTAAGTATCATTCGCCAATCTATCCAAGCCAATTCACGCCTCATACCTTCAAAGTTACCGTTCTTTAAGTTCTGGATCATGGTCTCTGAATTAACTGTTTCATTCTCCATCCTAATGCAGAATTCCACCATATTATGGTCACTCTTCCCCAAGGGGCCACACACAACGAGATTGCTCATTAATCCTCTCTCATTACACAACACCCAGTCTAAGATGGCCTCCCCCCTAGTTGGTTCCTCGACATATTGGTCTAGAAACCCATCCCTTATGCACTCCAGGAAACCATCCTCCACCGTATTGCTTCCAGTTTGGTTAGCCCAATCTATATGCATATTAAAGTCACCCATGATAACTGCTGCACGTTTATTGCATGCACCACTAATTTCCTGTTTGATGCCCTCCCCAACATCACTACTACTGTTTGGAGGTCTGTACACAACTCCCACTAACGTTTGTGGAGTCATTACTAAAGGTGCCTACTTACACTACAACTGGCGACGGGAATACGGGATCACGAACTACAAGCTCAACATGTCTAACCTCAGCAACTTGCAGCATTTTAGAAGGGGATGCCTTTGGGGAAAGATTGGAACACTTCTTTATAGCCAATGACCTGGATGGGGACACACCGGCCACACTACCGAACAAACACAGGGCCATCCTGCTTAGCAGTTGGGGGCCCACCATCTACGGTCTCGTCAGGGACTTACTAGCCCCAGAGAAGAGAACCACCAAGAGCTATGAGCAACTTGTAACAATCATACAGGAACAACAAAAACCGAAAGACAGCATCCTCACAGCCAGGCACCGGTTCTACACTTACCGGCGACCTGAGGGGCAAGAAATTGCCAAGTATGCTGCACACTTAAGAAGACTAGCTGCACTGTGTGAGTTTGGCGACCACCTTAATGAAGCACTAAGGGACATATTTGTCATCGGGATCGGCCACGAAGGCCTCCTACACAAATTGCTCTCGGCTGACATCACGATCACCCTGCAGATAGCAATTCAAGTGAGCCAGGCCTACATGGTTTCGGCCAGCGACTCCAGGTGAATACTGACCCAGGACTCTAAACCGGTGAGCGCAGTGCACCGCATGGACACTTCTAAAGGCAGAAATGCTGCCCCGAATCCCCCAACCCTAAGTCCGCCACATGGGGCAAACCGGATGGCCCCGTGCTGGCGCTGTGGAGGAAACCACAGGGCCCACCAATGCTGCTCCAAAGACTATGCATGCAAAGGCTGCAAAGAAAAAGGGCACCTTCAGAGAATGTGCAGAAAAGGCTATACTCAGTATGTCACTGATGAGTTGACTAATCACAGGGACTCTGACACAGATGGAGATGAAGCTACTCTAACCCTGAGAGAGGAGTATGGAATCTTTACCTGCTCCACCGGAAGTTCTCCATGGATGATGGAAATGGATATCGACGGGGTCCCAGTCTCCATGGAGATCGACACAGGGGCGAGTCAGTCTGTGATGAGCCAAAAGACCTTTGAAAAAATTTGGAGGAATCCTGCCACTCGATCAAAACTGTCTCCTGTCCAGGCAAAGCTGCTCACCTATACCAAAGGTAAAATCCAAATCGTTGGCAGTGTAGATGTGCAGGTCTCCCAGGGCGGTGTGTTGTACAAACTCCCCCTGTGGATTGTAGCCGGCGATGGTCCTACGCTGCTGGGCAGGAATTGAATGAACCGGGTCCACATCAGGCGAAGTGGTGCTGTGGAAGAAAAGAGCATCACAGCCTGCCTGCAGCAAGACCACAGAATGGCTGCAGCACCACAAGCATGTGGAAGAAAAGAGCACCACAGCCTGCCTGCAACAAGACCACAAAATGGCTGCAGCACCACAAGCATGTGGAAGAAAAGAGCACCACAAAATGGCTGCAGCACCACAAGCAGCAGAGCTGCATTCAAAATGGCCTCCTCCATGCTACGAATCAACATGGAGGAGCATCATGTGACATCGAGCGGCCAATCGGATTTGAAAGCTCCCTTAAAGGAGACCGGTAACCAAAACAATTTAAAGGGGAAGTTCCAACTATTTGAGTACACGGACTTTAAAGCTAAAGATGCAATTAAAGGGTGCAAGTATGACAATGTATGCAATGTAACCATGAATTGTGATGCTGGTTTAACTAATGTGACTAATGAGATGAATGCAGCTGTCAGTAAGGATAAGAACAAGTTTATTATGCTTAACAATAATGATAGAGATTGTGAATTGTCTAATGTAACCATGTCTGTTGAAACCAGGACACCCAAAAGTGATGCAATTGCTAGAATGTAAAATGCATGCTCGACTATGTAAGATCAAAGCCAAGGTGTCATGTATACCGATAGGACACTGCCAAAGGACATTGGGTCCTACAGGGACCATGCTAATGCCAATGGAATCCCCCTGTGGAAGAGCCCCAGGTCCCGCAGGCTATCTGACCATGTAGCCTGGACCTTTAGAATGAATGTGATGCCCCTTGCAGGACACACACACAGGCAGTGGGAGCAGACCCACTACAGGGACAGTGGTCAATGGGCAGCCCAGCCACCACCAATGGCAACTGGCACCAGACCAGCCCTACAGCCTCTGGTCACCAGGGCCAACACCAGAAGCATGAGGCCAATACCGTCTAGCTTCCCTGGCAAACCCTGGGATGACCTGACCTTCATCTCCATTGGTGGACAAGGAGCCTACCCAGTCTTGTGGCCCTGCCCACCACCCCACAACTACCCACATCACAGTGTATACACACCACCCACTGCTGCCGTGGCTACCAACCCGAGGGATCCCATAACAGTGACACCCACTTGGTTTGTGTGTGAGGGAGGGGAAATGTACAAGGCCAGCCTCAAGCACAGGGGTCACACCTGGCACCATACAACCCTCACCACAACATCCCATAGCCCACCACCGATCACCTCCCCTGGTCATGACAACTAGGATATGTAAAATGCTCAGGGGGGAGTATTGTTGTGTAGGCATGTCTGTTCACTGTGTGATGTCTGTAACACAGTCATGCAACATTGAATGTACCCTTGTATTGTACACACCTTACCGGTACACTAGAGGGTGCTGTTGCTGGAGACCCAGGGGTTGCCTGCACACGGCAGGTAACCCAGTATAAAAAGGAACACACAGCTTGTTGTCAGCACTCAGGAGCTGCTTATAAAGGACAGCAGGTCTGCACAGTTTAAGTACCATACCCTGACTCATGGAGTCATTACTAAAGGTGCCTACATACACTACATTTTTCACTTTGACTTTGGAGGGGAGTGATGTTGTGCATCTGGAAAGCATACACTCCCATGTTCTGCCACAAGGGAGCGCATCCCCTGAAGTCCCAAGGGATCCCAGCATCCCTTGGGAGCACTGTATATAAGCCGGCCCCTAAGGCCTGTTACTCACTCTGGAGTGTCTTAATAAAGACTGAGGTCACTGTTACTTTAACCTCCCTGTGTGCAGTCTCATCTGTGTTAGGAACACAACAAAGATCCTCTGCTGTCCCTAGTTAAAAACTGTGTACTGCATGGGAGCGAGGCCAGCATCCCCGTTGAAATGCAAGAGCTAATCAAACCGTTCCAGCGGCGAAAGGACGAGCTGCCTGTTGCCTGTCATGGGGTAACCACGTAGTGCTACCCAAAAAGGGCAGGGAGACGTTCATCTCGGATCTCCACAGCACACACCCAGGTATCGTAATGATGAAAGCGATAGCCAAATCCCACGTGTGGTGGCCCGGTATCGACTCTGACTTCGAGTCCTGTGTACGGCAATGCAGCGTGTGTGCTCAGTTGAGCAATGCGTCCAGAGAGGCACCACTAAGTTTGTGGTCCTGGCCCTCCAGACCATGGTCGAGGATCCATGTCGACTATGCGGGCCCGTTTCTCGGTAAAATGTTCCTGATGGTGGTGGATGCTTTTTCAAAATGGATTGAATGTGAAATAATGTCAGGAAGCACTGCCACCGCCACCATTGAAAGCCTGAGGGCCATGTTTGCCACCCACGGCCTGCCTGACATACTGGTCAGTGACAACGGCCATGTTTCACCAGTGTCGAATTTAAAGAATTCATGACCCGCAACGGGATCAAACATGTCACCTCGCTCCCGTTTAAACCAGCCTCCAATGGGCAGGCAGAGCGGGTAGTACAAACAATCAAATAGAGCCTCAAACGAGTCACAGAAGGCTCACTCCAAACCCCCTGTCCCGAGTACTGCTCAGCTTCCGCACGAGACCCCACTCGCTCACAGGGGTGACCCCGGCTGAGCTACTCATGAAAAGGACACTTAAAACCAGACTCTCGCTGGTTCACCCCAGCCTGTATGATCAGGTAGAGAGCAGGCGGCAGTAATAAAATGTAAACGATGGTCGCGCCACTGTGTCACGGGAAATTGATCTGAATGACCCTGTGTATGTGCGAAACTATGGACATGGTCCCAAGTGGATTGCGGGCATGGTGATAGCTAAAGAAGGGAGTGGGGTGTTTGTAGTCTAACTAGACAATGACAAATTTGCAGAAAGCACCTGGACCAAATGAGGCTGCAGTTCACAGACTGCCCTGAACAATCCAAAGCAGACACCACCTTTTTCGAGCCCTCAACACACACCCAAAGGATCAACGACACCACGCCGGACCAGGAAATCGATCTCATCACGCCCAACAACCCAGCAAGACCAAACTCACCCAGCAGCCCTGCAGGGCCAACAACACGCCAGCCCAGCGAGGGCACAGCCAACACACCAGAACAGACATTTGTACTGAGGTGGTCCACCAGGGAAAGAAAGGCACCCGACCGCCTCACCTTGTAAATAGTTTTCACTTTGACTTTAGGGAGGGAGTGATGTTGTGTATCTGGAAAGCATGCACTCCTATGTTCCGCCACCAGAGAGCGCATCCCCTGAAGTCCCAAGGGATCCCAGCATCCCTTGGGAGCACTCTTCCTCTCTCTGGAGTGTCTTCCTAAAGACTGAGGTCTCTGTTACTTTAACCTCCCTGTGTGCAGTCTCATCTGTGTTAGGAACACAATAGTTCACTCGGTTGATTCCGGAGATGAAGGGATTGATTTATGGGTTAGGTTGAGTAGGTTGGGCCTATACCCATTGGAGTTCAGAAGAATGAGAGGTAATCTTATTGAAACTTATAAGATAATGAGGGGGCTCGACAGGGTGGATGCAGAGAGGATATTTCCACTCATAGGGGAAACTAAAACTAGGGGACATAGTCTTAGAATAAGTGACCACCCATTTAAATCTGAGACGAGGAGAAATGTCTTCTCTCAGAGGGTTGTAGGTCTATGGAATTCTCTGCCCCAGAGAGCTGTGGAGGCTGGGTCATTGAATATATTTTAGGCGGAGAGAGACAGAGTTTTGAGCAATAAGGGAGTAAAGGGTTATGGGGAGCAGGCAGGGAAGTGGAGCTGAGCCCATGATCAGATCAGCCATGATCTTATTGAATGGCGGAGCAGGCTTGAGGGGCCAAATGGCCTACTCCTGCTCCTATTTCTTATGTTCTTATGTTCATATGTTCAATTCCAGTGTTCCTTGGATGAACACTGAAGATTTTTTTGATATTCCATACAGTTGAATACAAGCTGTAGGAAACCTCAAGAGATGTGTCTGCAGACAAGTACAGGCTATAGAAGACATGAATGCAGCAGGGGCTTTTCAGCACACAACGAGCCCCTTAGTCAGTGTCTCCATTCCTAGATTTCTGTAGGGCTTTCTTTGCAAAAAGAAATTCTGTTCAACACATGCCATTTTTACCCATAATTGAGCAGGAAGGTAATTTGCTCCATAACCCCTTAACTGGCTGTTCGGAAGTGGTTTATCTTCAAGTTTCCCTCTCTCCTGTAGGGAAGTGCCTTGCTGCTACGAGGTAGTTCCCCTGACACTGGCTTGGATTGAGAACTTGATATATGGGGAATTACAGCTGCAAAACTGTACCCTACCACTTGGTATAGCATATTGATACTTCAGTGAGGTGTGCCACAGGGACTGTGCTAACCAAAGTAACAAGAATACTGTCATAGCTTAATATCTCTCTGTAAAACAACATAACATTGCAAACACTAGGAATTACAAAGTACTTAATAAGGACTGTAATCTGTGTTGATTTCTGTAGTGAGACTGCACTTTTGTCTGATGCCATTACAAAAATAAGCATGCTAGTGTTTTAAATCTTTTTCAAAGAAGCACTGTTTGGTTACCAATAATGACAACCAAATTGGTTGTTTTTGGGTGAAATATAACAGCTCAGATTGCTGTGGAATATGGGAGCTTTGGCCTGAAAAATAAATCAATAACTTTACTGAATTTCAGAAAATTGGGCTCAAAATTAATTTGAGCTTTGTTTAAGTTTCCAAAGGACGATTACTGTGTTCTGTTTAGGAACCCGAGGAGATTGGTGTTTGAAATTTTCTTAAGTATGTAACTTTTGCTTCAGTGTTGGGAGCTGAGTGTGGAAATTATTATTTTAAAAGTGGCTTCAATGGATTTCTCAATGGCTACAATGTATATTTATATAGCGCCTTTAAGGGGATAAATGCACAACCTTGCAATGGCACTGATCCATACAGACCAGGATGGCCCCAATTTTGATCTTTGGTCTGCGCTGAGTTAGCTGAAGTGGAGTTTGGGATTCTATAATCCCGGCACCCAAAGCTGATGAAAATTGGCCAGGGTTCTCATTGGATATTGCATGTATATGGTGATGTTGGGTGAGGGTTGGATTCGGCTCAGCTGTGTTGTTCCTACAACCAAACATCACACTGATATTCACTGCTCAGGCCATTTGGGCACAGTGCCAGAAGTCTGTCTGCATCTTTAGAACTGTGCTCTAGCATGAACCTGTGTCATCTGGGGAGAAGTAAAGAAAAAGGTGGCTGCAATTTTATTTGAATGGGTCAGTTAAATCATGTAACTTGGTACCAGAAACTGTCAAGGCTGAAATGAAAGTCAAACCCTCAAAAAAGCTGAAATGAAAGTGAACGAAAGGTCAAATCATAAACAAGATCTTCAAAAAAGGAATTGTGGCATTCATCCAAAAATACATAGGCAAATTGATTGACTGAAAGAAACATGTGGAATTTTTTTTTACGCAGTCAGTTGTTATGATCTGGAATGCACTACCTGAAAAGGTGGCAGAGCAGATTCAATAGTAACTTTCAAAAGGGAATTGGATATATACTTGAAAAGGAAAAAATTGCAGGGCTATAAAGAAAGAACAGGGGAGAGGAACTAATTGCATAGAGCTTGTACAGAAATGATGGGCTGAATGGTCTCCTTCGGTGTTATATGATTCTATAATTCTTTCATGACCTCAGGTCATCCAAAGTGCTTTACAGCCAATTAAGTACTTTTGAAGTGTATTCACTGTTGTAATGTAGGAAACGCGGCAACCAGTTTGTGCCCAGCAAGGTCCTGCAAATAGCAATGTGATAATAACCAGATAATTTTTAAAATATTGACCAGGACACTAGGGTGAACTCCCCTGTTTTACTGCGAATAGTGCCATGGGATCTTTTATGTCCAGCTGAGATGGCCAATGGGGCGTCAGTTTAATGTCTCATCCGAAAGAAGACACCTCCGAAAGCACAGCATGCTCAACACTGCACTGGAATGACAGCATAGATTTTGTGCTGAAGTCTCTAGAGTGGGATTTGAACCCACAACCTTCTGGCTCAGAGGGAAGAGTGCTGCTACTGAGCCATGGCTGACACCTAATTTAATGCTGAGAAACACAACTACAACTGAAATTAGAAGGAAGATTACTGTAGCGGCCACAAGTTTAAAACCACTGAGTCTGGAAATTGTATGTGTGTTCACTCGAGTGATCTTATTTTATAAATGGTCTAATAAAGCCTTATTTACTCCTTTATTAATGAACTATAATAAAAATGTTATTAGTCTCTCTCAACCCCAGTCTCTTCCCCCGCCCCACAGCGATCTCTCCCTCCTCCCAGTCTCTCTCACTGCCCAGTTTTACTCACCCCCTAGTCTCTCACCCCCCCCCCCCCCCCCCCACAGAGTGATCTCTCCCCCACCCCATCTCTCCCTCCCCCCCCCCAGCTATCTCAGGTCGGCAGTCTCTGGCCTCTCGTAGGTGCCTCTCCAGGCGGGGGGGTGGAGCTTGACAGCTGTGAACGCGCGTGCGCACAACTCAGAAGCCGATGATTCCTGAGTCGGAAGGCCTCCTCATCCCGACACCGCTGCACTCCGCTCCCGCCAAGATGAATCTCCTGCCCACTCGGCCCAAGCGGTACCGGGAGGTAAAAAAGCAAGGTACCACCGAAAAACGGGCGGAACTTAGCTTTGATCAATTTCATCCTGCTGAGCCAACGTCTGTATAGACTTCTAGAAGAGATGACTGGATAGCAATGAGGAACACAAAGCTTGTTGATTTTTCACTTACACAGCCCAGAGATACAAGGGCAAATATAATGCCCCTTCTGATCACCTGACTCAGCACAGGCCAGGCACATGTCATGTCCGTTTGGCTCAGTTTCACAATAGACAGTTGCACTTACCAACTTTATAGAATAAATGATCCAGTAGTTGCTCCACATATACCTTCTTTACAATTGCATGGTATCTTTAATCCGTTCTATCAAATAATGATGTTGATTTTAATTGTCACCATGGAAAATTGGCAGCAGTAAATCGACTATCCATTGTTATCCCCCCGTCACCATTAAATTTTCCTTTCTATAGACTGGGTGCATAACGGGCGGCTTATCCGCAACTATCAGTTTTCCACCTAAGAGGGAAAGTTAAAACCACCCATAATTAGCTTTTCAGAAGCACCCTGCTTGTGCACATGAAGTTAATTGTTCGAGTTTCTAATAGAGATAATAATGCATGTGGCTCCTTCAGCATTTACAATATGGGTACGTATTAAATGTTTTATAACATCTTATTACAGAGCTAAAGGTCAGGAGGGAATGATTTATAATGTTTATTGGAAGCGCTGTGGATGACAGTAATCTGATTTTGACTGGTTTGAGATTTAAAGGTAGCATTAACTGATGTAAGTACTTCTCTGGTGGTTTTTCGGACTGGAGGAAGGTATACAGTGGTGTTCCATAGGGCTCGGTTCTCTGATGACTGCTTTTCCTGATATATATTAATGATGTGGATGTGGGTGTACAGGGAACAATTACAAAATTTGCAGATAACACACAACTTGGAAGTATAGTGAACAATGAGGAGGAGAATGATAGACTTGAGGAAGACATAGACAGATTGGTGAAATGGGTGGACACGTGGCAGATTAAATTTAACGCAGAAAAGTGTGAAGCAATACATTTTGGTAGAAAGAATGAGGAGAGCACATATAAATTAAATGGTACAATCCTAAAGAGGGTGCACGAACAGAGAGACCCAGGTGTGTGTGTGCATAAATTGTTGAAGGTGGCAGGGCAGGTTGAGAAAGCAATTAAAAAGGCTTACAGGATCCTGGGCTTCATAAATAGAGGTATAGAGTACAAACGTGTGGAAATTATGATGAAACTGTATGAAACACTGGTTCGGCCCCAACTGGACCACTGTGTCCAATTTTGGGCACCAAACTTTAGGAACAATGTGAAGGCCTTAGAGAAGGTGCAGAAAAGATTTACGAGAATGATTCCAGGAATGAGGGACTTCAGTTACATTGATAGATTGGATAAACTGCGGTTGTTCTCCTTGGAGCAGAGAAGATTGAGAGGAGATTTGATAGAGGTGTTAAAATCATGTGGGGGCTGGACAGAGTAGATAGAGAGAAACTGTTCCCATTGGCAGAAGTATCAAGAACCAGAGGACAAAGATTTAAGGTGATTGGCAAAAGAACCAAAGGTGATGTAAGAAAAAACTTTTTTACACAGCGAGTGATTGGGTTCTGGAATGCACTGCCTGAAAGGATGGTGGAGGCAGACTCAATCTTATCTTTCAAAAGGGAGTTGGATAAGTATCTGAAGGAAAAACATTTTCAGGGCTATGGGGAAAGGGTGGGTGAGTGGGACGAGCAGAGAGTCGACATGGGCTGGATGGGCCGAAAGGCCTTCATCCATGCTGTAACCATTCTATGATTCTGTGATTCTACTTTATCTTGATTCTGAATTTGCTTCTGATCTTTGGCTGCTTATATTCTTTATTTACAAAAATTGTAGTGGGTTATTTTCGCCAAAGGCTGAAATCAAGTGCTAAATGGGACCAGTGCTAATAAGACTAGCCTGTTTGAAAGTCCAAATTTAGCACACAATTTTGGTCCTAATTGCTGATTACCATAATTTGAACTTCCTGGAGGTGCGAAACAGGCATCTGCAGGTTTAGCACTTAAGTGCTGATTGGATGCAATTTTCATGGAGCAGTATATGTGGGCTCCTCGCACCATTGAAGGTGCGGCGTGCTCTGGTCCAGAGGAGATGGTGTGTTCTGTACCAGAACGGGGGAAGGATGCCACCTCGTCCTCCTGTCCCTCACTCCTGCAGCAGCTAGTGCTGCTCTGCCTGGTCTCCCATTCCTCGTTCAGACCAGGGCGGACCCCTAGCATGATGCCCTTGACCAAGCACTCCTATTCTCCTGGTGACGCCTTTTAGGTGGAGTAGTACAACAGTTACTCTTTTTATGTGAAGTCCTCCGAGAAGTTCTGGAATAAGTGCTGGCTTCAACTCCTTTACCAAGATAGCGGCTTGTGCTAAATGTGGGCTGCTGGGGAGGAGTTAAACTAATATTGCAGGGGGATGGGAACCTATGCAGGGAGACAAAGGGAAATAGAAGGGGGGCAGAAGCAAAAGATAGAAAGGAGAATAGTAAAAGTGGAGGGCAGAGAAACCCAAGGCAAAAAGGGCCACATTACAGCAAGATTCAAAAGGGGCAAAGTGAGTTCAAAAGACAAGCCTGAAGGCTCTGTGCCTCAATGCGAGGAGTATTCGGAATAAGGTGGATGAATTAACTGCACAGATAGCAGTTAACGGATACGATGTGACTGGCATCAAGGAGACATGGTTTTAGGGTGACCAAGGCTGGGAACTCAACATCCATGGGTATTCAACATTTAGGAAGGATAGACAGAAAAGAAAGGAGGTGGGGTGGCGTTGCTGGTTAAAGAGGAAATCAATGCAATTGTAAGGAAGGACATTAGCCTGGATGATGTGGAATCGGTATGGGTGGAGCTGCGGAATTCCAAAGGGCAGAAAACGCTAGTGGGAGTTGTGTATAGACCACCAAATACTAGTAGTGAGGTTGGGGACAGCATCAAACAAGAAATAAGGGATGTGTGCAATAAAGGTACAGCAGTAATCATGGGCGACTTTAATCTACATATAGATTGGGCTAACCTAACTGGTAGCAATGCGGTGGAGGAGGATTTCCTGGAGTGTATTAGGGATGGTTTTCCAGACCAATATGTCGAGGAACCAACCAGGGAGCTGGCCATCCTAGACTGGGTGATGTGTAATGAGAAGGGACTAATTAGCAATCTTGTTGTGCGAGGCCCTTTGGAGAAAAGTGACCATAATATGGTAGAATTCCTTATTAAGATGGAGAGTGACAAAGTTAATTCGGAAACTAGGGTCCTGAACTTAAGGAAAGGTAACTTCGACGGTATGAGGTGTGAATTGGCTAGAATAGACTGGCAGAGGATAATTAAAGGGTTGATGGTGGATAAGCAATGGCAAACATTTAAAGATCACATGGATGAACTTCAGCAATTGTACATCGCTGTCTGGAGTAAAAATAAAACTGGGAAGGTGGCTCAACCATGGCTAACAAGTGAAATTAAGGATAGTGTTAAAACCAAGGAAGAGGCATATAAATTGGCTAGAAAAAGCAACAAACCTGAGGACTGACTGGGAGAAATTTAGAATTCAACATAGGAGGACGAGGGGTTTAATTAAGAAGGGGAAAATAGAGTACGAGAAGAAGCTTGCAGGTAACATAAAAACTGACTGCAAAAGTTTCTATAAATATGTGAAGAGAAAAAGATTAGTAAAGACAAATGTAGGTCCCTTGCAATCGGATTCAGGTGAATTTATAATGGGGAACAAAGAAATGGCAGACCAATTGAACCAATACTTTGGTTCTGTCTTCACAAAGGAAGATACAAATAACCTTCCGAATGTACTAGGGGACAGTGGGACCAGTGAGAATGAGGAACTGAAAGATATCCTTATTCGGCGGGAAAGCCTGATAGTCTGTATCCCAGAGTACTTAAGGAAGTGGCCCTAGAAATAGTGGATGCATTGGTGATCATTTTCCAACAATCTATCGACTCTGGATCAGTTTCTATGGACTGGAGGGTAGCTAATGTAACGGCACTTTTTAAAAAAGGAGGGAGAGAGAAAGCGGGTAATTATAGACCGGTTAGCCTGACATCAGTAGTGGGGAAAATGTTGGAATCAATCTTTAAGGATGAAATAGCAGCCAATTTGGAAAGCAGTGACAGGATCGGACCGAGTCAGCATGGATTTATGAAAGGGAAATCATGCTTGACGAACCTTCTGGAATTTTTTGAGGATGTAACTAGTAGAGTGGACAAGGGAGAACCAGTGGATGTGGTGTATTTAGACTTTCAAAAGGCTTTTGACAAGGTCCCGCACAAGAGATTGGTGTACAAAATTGCATGGTATTGGGGATAATGTATTGACATGGATAGAGAACTGGTTGGCAAACAGGAAGCAGAGAGTCGGAATAAACGGGTCCTTTTCAGAATGGCAGGCAGTTACTAGTGGGGTGCCGCAGGGCTCAGTGCTGGGACCCCAGCTCTTTACAATATATATTAACGATTTGGATGAAGGAATAGAGTGTAATATCTCCAAGTTGCAGATGACACTAAACTGGGTGGCGGTGTGAGCTGTGAGGAGGATGCTAAGAGGCTGCAGGGATGACTTGGAAAGATTAGGTGAGTGGGCAAATACATGGCAGATGCAGGATAATGTGGATAAATGTGAGGTTATCCATTTTGGGGGCAAAAGCACGAAGGCAGAATATTATCTGAATGGCGGCAGACTAGAAAAAGGGGAGGTGCAACGAGACCTGGGTGGCATGGTTCATCAGTCACTGAAAGTTGGCACGCAGGTACAGCAGGCGGTGAAGAAGGCAAATGGTATGGTGGCCTTCATAGCTAGGGGATTTGAATATAGGAGCAGGAGGTCTTACTGCAGTTGTACAGGGCCTTAGTGAGGCCTCACCTGTAATATTGTGTTCAGTTTTGGTCTCCTAGTCTGAGGAAGGACGTCCTTGCTATTGAGGGAGTGCAGTGTAGGTTCACCAGACAGATTCCAGGGATGGCTGGGCTGTCATATGAGGAGAGACTGGGTCAACTGGGCCTTTACTCACTGGCGTTTAGAAGAATGAGAGGGGATCTCATAGAAACATATAAGATTCTGATGGGACTGGACAGGTTAGATGTGGGAAGAATGTTCTCGATGTTGGGGAAGTCCAGAACCAGGGGACATTGCCTTAGGATAAAGGGCAGGCCATTTAGGACTGAGATGAGGAGAAACTTCTTCACTCAGAGAGTTGTTGACCTGTGGAATTCCCTGCCGCAGAGAGTTGTTGATGCCAGTTCATTGGATATATTCAATAGGGAGTTCGATATGGCCCTTACGATTAAGGGGATCATGGGGTATGGAGAGAAAGCAGGAAAGGGGTACTGAGGGAATGATCAGCCATGATCTTATTGAATGGTGGTGCAGGCTTGAAGGGCCGAATGGCCTACTCCTGCAACTATTTTCTATGATTCTATATTTCTATGTTTCTAAACCGGTGTTTCAGCTTAAGACCCCATCTTGGCCACGTCTTTATTTCTTTAGCGCCGAAAGTATTTGGGGGAAATCACCCCTGTAACGTTCACAAAGAGGAACAGCAGCAGTAGAATCACACAGATTTTTTCACCCCATTAAGGGTTAACTCTTTTCTCTTCTCCCAGGCTGCCTATGGTGATAGCTGTATTTTGAGCAGCCCTGTCACTGCTTCATGATTATGATTTATACACATAACTCTTGTCTCACGTGGATGCAGAACCAAAGATAGCATAGTGTTATTATAACGAAATTCCCTGACTTGGTGGTAAAGCAAGGAGCAGCAACATATGACAGTGCTGATGACCATGAATGTGTTAGCTGATACAAGGAAGATCTTTCGTGCATCATGGAAAGTCTGAAACTATTCACAGCACTATGCTGTATACATGGACAATTCTTCTCCATTTAAAGAGATTCTGGTCCTATCTTATTACCGTGTGCATCAGACACTGGTCTGATTGAAGAGTTGGGCTAATCCGAAACTCACATTTGTTTCTGGTTTTATCCCGCTTTCTTTCCTGGACGTGCTGGCTCTATGATTCCATGGGCAAATACCATAAGACTATTTCACCAGGGGGGGAGGGGGGTGGCGCGGGGGGGGAGATGAAAGCTGAATTGGATCCTACATTCCATCAGGGGTCATTGGATGTGGTTCTGAGCTAGAATCTTGGCTGATATATATGTTTTTGTTGCCTACGAACACAGAGGCCATTCACAGCACCGCAGAACTGCTACGGCTGTGTTCAAATAAGATTTCAAACTAGCCTGTCCCTTTAAATAAAATGGCGCACATAATTTACTGCATCCTGCCAAATGCTTCCCAAGTACAGTGGGATAAAATGACTCCGTGCCAAAAATGTGCCTCCTCTCATGTCTGATTATTGGCTTACAGCAGCAAATGACACATCTATATTTATTTTTAATCCTGCAGTCTTCAACTGATCCTGACTGCTTTAGTGGGTGGTCATGGTGATGATGATGAAAAGTTGGCAACTGATCCATGCCCTTTCGTAGATCTGCTTCCATAACCTGAGATAGGTACACATCTGATGCATGTCTTTGAGTGGTGCCATCAGGCATTGGCAGCAAGGTGAGGTCAAGTATATGAGACTCAGTGGACCATGTCCAAACTCTTTGGCAGTTTACAGGAGGCCCTCCCATTCACACAGCAATATCTGTAAGTCAGAAACTGTTCAAATACCAATCCCTCTTAGATGGTTTATCGTGCAGATCCACTGGTAAATATACAGTTTAATAACTGTTATTCTACTACACATTTGCCAAGTCACAGTGACTAATGCCCTAGTTATCATCCAAGCGTAGTATTTTCAATCCTCAAGGTTTGAATGGAACATCATTGTGGGTAACTGTAACCTACCCCACCTGGTGGGAAACTAACGGGACAGGGTCAGTTACACCCTGCCTGATATTTCCTTTCCATCCACTTCAATGGAAAATAGGCCAATCCTGTCAATTTCCCATCGGGTGTGGTAAGTTAAAATGACCCCCATTGTTTTTGCATCTTTTTCTGCATTGTGAGTTCTGTCTTCAGTTTAGTACCAGTTGATAGTATTACGTGTTTGATTTGGCACTAATTTGATAATAACCCCAGTTAGGATGAGATTGTTCAGGAACGTATAAATCATCCTGTGTGCACTACATTTTGGAGATCAGTATTTATCCAGTGCTGAGCCTGTTATGACCCACAAGATATGCCACAACAATGGAAATAGGTGCTAAGTTTATTTCATAGATATGTATACAGGTCTAAATTAAGTCCAGGGAAGTGAAAAGTGAAAAGTGGAATGGAAATATCAGAGAGTGGAGATGTATCACAGAAGAAATGTATAAAGCTATGATATACAGTACTGGAAGCTTTATTCCCCCTAAAAGCTGTATTTAAGTTCTAAACCCATATATTAAAAGTACATTTGATTTTAATTAAATAGTTCACACATTGATGTACAATTGAGCCACACAGAACAGAAAAGTTCCAAGTTTGATTCCTGGTCTGTATTAAGTCAGATGGTCTTACTTTAAGTAACAGAAGAGATATTGGGCCTTAATTCATGCTCCCCATGGGCGTGTACGAGGTCCGCACGTGCCCGTGGGGTCGCCGCAAGTTCCGGGTTTAGGCATGCGAAGCGCATGCACCTAAACCCGGAACTTGCGGTCTGTCCGCTCGCCTCCGAAATTAACAGGCCTCCACGGGCGGAGAGTTGGGTTATTTGCCCAACTCCTACCCAGCGAATGTCCCTCAAATTCTTATGACGGATAAAAGCAGGACTGCTTTTATCAGCGTAAGACATTTTTTTCAATAATTTAAACATTTAAAATCCTATTAAATAAGGTAAGTTTATTTTTAGACCCTTTAAAATATGTAAATTTATTTTTCAAAAAATTTAATTTTTGTTTTAAATAATTAATTAAGTTCCATTTTGATTAATATTGAATATGTGATGTTTTTTAATTTAGCTTAAGTGTTTGTGTGTTTTGGGGGGTATTCCCATTCATACATATATGAATGGGAATACCCCTACTCTGATAGGTTGGGCCGGCCCACACGATCCCAGCGATGCATACGAAGCGCATACGTTACTGGAATACGTGGTCCCCATGCAGGCCTTCGCATAGAGACCCAGGATCAGAAGTCTCCAAAACTCTGGGAACAGCAGGTACTTTCGTAGAAAAATTTGTGATCAGAGGCATCCGCCTGCGGGAAGCCACCGACCGCAAATTCTGGGCCATTATAATTGGGGATTGAGGAGGTGAAAAGTTAACAAGGAACTTTAACCCTTGCTGGACAGTGTCATGTGTGAAGGTTGGGTTAGGACTGAATCAGACTTGACTTGTGATTTTGCGCCCCCCTCCTGTCATGGGTCAATTGGCTATAGTACTGGATAGTTGGTGTGACCTGTGGAGCTGCACCTCAGTAATAGTAACTGTCTTCATAAGATGAGGGTAAAGGTCAAATGGCATCCTAACACTCATTGTTGATGCTCATACAGGAGGAATGGTCAAGTAGTCTAGTTATCAGATATGAACTGTTGGCACCTGAGGAACCATACATCTGCATAAAGCAGTGTCATCAGGAGAGGAGAGGAAATCATGAATTTTACATTATAAATAACAGTTGGCTTAGATTGAATGCCAAATGGCTGCAACATGTGACTTCCAAACCAATCATGCTCCTCTTGTGGTTTATAATGATACCTGATAGCATTACAGCCTTGTATCACACACTGAGTTGCCTATTCTGTACATGATGTTGAGCTCCACATTCCCCTTCTTTGTTATTGGAGTTGAATACAAACATTAAGAAGTTGGAGCATGAGCACTTGAGAAATGACCGTACAATTTCTGGTATGAGCATATACCAGAGAACTGTTTATGCTTGCGCAAGGAAAATATAATAGCATGAGGCCCATGCATATTTGTGGGAAATTTAGAATCACACAACTTGGTGAGATCCTTCTGCTTTGTACAAAAGTCCACATTGTCCACAGTAGGAACATTTTCTATGGTTGGGTCAGCATTTTTGTGGTGAATATATAAAAAAATCAACATTCCAACATGGTAGATTGCCCAGTTTTTGGAGTCTTTGCTTGTTTTGGAGATGCCATTTTGTGTATGTATTTTTCATTACATTGGCCCAGACTTAGCAGTGGTAATGATGGCAAAACTGTCAGCGTTCGCTGTTATTACCCCTCTGAAATAGACAGCAACTTCAGGATTTAGCGCATGCACAGATAAACACGGAAATCCAGACGTTGCGGTCAGTCATTCCCTGCTCCACCACAGGTTGAGCTGTCGAACTCCCCAGAGCTGGCAATCAATGCAAATCACCAAAGGCTGAAAATTTCCCCTATTACTCTAGAATATCGCTGTTAAACACCCCCTACCCACCCCGAAAAGTTAAGCTTTGTTGAATTGGGTGTAACTGGGTTTTTAAACATCGCATTGACTGCTATCCAACTGTTCTGCCCTGAAAAACGAATCTTATATTTATGGAAAATCAAAAAATTTCCATTAATATCATTAAGAGTTACAGTTTTAAAAATAATATTTTTTTAATTTAAGTTTGTTTCTTATAGTTCAGCTTCTACCATAACCCTATATGTATGTCCCACTCTTTATTTCACTCTCTGTAAAATTTATAAATAGTAAATTAGAATCTGTGCATTTTACTTCCTGGTTTGCTGTCTGACAACTCTTCAGTGTGATTGGCTGCTCAATCTGCTTGGTGACATCACTGTTGCTGGATGCTGGAGATTCACTTGATTTAGCAGCAGATTCAAACAAAGGTCAGGAGAGCTGAAATTCACGCCACAGAGATCACTAGCTCTTTGTACGCAGCTTTCTTCGAGGTCAGTGGCGAGTGCCGTCGCCTCACCACTGACTGCAAATTCCGGGCTATTAGTTTTTTTCACTCATCAGTCACATTCGTCCTTTCCACTAAAAATCTCAGTTTTTATTCTTACACTAGAAACTGAAATTGTGGGAAGTATGTTTAATAAAATAAAGCATCATATAAGGAATAGTTTCCCATTTCATGATTAATAAAATTTAATAATTTGCTTTATGAGTTAAAATCAAGTCAGGCACCTATTTCACTATGTAATACTATATTCAAATGTCACACTTCATTAGCTTTACATAGAATTTCTGGTGCAGATTTCTTATCTGTATCAGATCTAGGTCGAAAGTGCACAGTCAAGGTCAGCCTAGCCCTCTATGCAGTTGCAGTTTGAGTGCTAATCTAGCTTCAAAACTTAAAGGCATTTGTGAAATGAAAGCATTTCATAAGCAGCAGGACATTGAAAAAGATCAATAAATGTAACTGGAATAATGGTTCCCAACTTTTCAATGGTTTAGTGGGTAAATGGTTTGCTACTGCGAAATATAGACCCAGGTTTGATCCCTGACCTCTGCAGTATTAGACCACCTGTGCCAGGGCAGTTAAGGAGGCATTATATAATCAGCATTAGTGTCTCCTAGGTATGCCGTGGAATATAATCAATCATCAAAAATGTGCTACTGATCACTAGCAATGAACCCTCTTGAAAAGTGCTTGCTTGCGCATATCTTTGACTGGACATTATGTGCTCAGGTGTGCTGCTCCCTATGTTTAAGCAACCTACTGACATTCTGGCCTTGATATTAATAGAAACATAGAAAATAGGTGCAGGAGTAGGCCGTTCGGCCCTTTGAGCCTGCACTACCATTCAATAAGATCATGGCTGATCATCACCTCAGTACCCCTTTCCTGCTTTCTCTCCATACCCCTTAATCCCTTTAGCCGTAAGGGCCATATCTAACTCCCTCTTGAATATATCCAATGAACTGGCATCAACAACTCTCTGCGGTAGAGAATTCCACAGGTTAACAACTTTCTGAGTAAAGAAGTTTCTCCTCATCTCAGTCCAAAATGGCTTACCCCTTATCCTTAGACTGTGTCCCCTGTTTCTGGACGTCCCCAACATCAGAAACATTCTTCCTGCATCTAACCTGTCCAATCCCATCAGAATTTTATATGTTTCTATAAGATCACCTCTCACCCTTCTAAACTCCAGTGAATACAGACCCAGTCGATCCAGTCCCTCCTCATATGTCAGTCCTGCCATCTTGGGAATCAGTCTGGTGAACCTTTGCTGCACTCCCTCAATAGCAAGAAAGTCCTTCCTCAGATTAGGAGACCAAAACTGAACACAATATTCCAGGTGAGGCCTCACCAAGGCCCTGTGCAACTGCAGTACGACCTCCCTGCTCCTATACTCAACCCCCTAGCGATGAAAACCAACGTGCCATTTGCCTTCTTCACTGCCTGCTGTACCTGTATGCCATCTTTGAATGACTGATGTACCATGACACCCAGGTCTCGTTGCACCTCCCCTTTTCCTAATCTGCCACCATTCCGATAATATTCTGCCTTCGTGTTTTTGCCACTAAAGTGGATAACCTCACATTTATCCAAATTATACTGCATCTGCCATGCATTTGCCCTTTCAGCTAACCTGTCCAAGTCACCCTGCAGCCTCTTAGCATCCTCCTCACAGCTCACACTGCCACCCAGCTTAGTGTCATCTGCAAACTTGGAGATATTACACTCAATCCCTTTATCGAAATCATTGATGTATATTGTAAATAGCTGGGGTCCCAGCACTGAGCCCTGCTGGGAGGACAGGAAAGGTGCAGGGGTGCCCGGTCGTGGACGACAAACCTGGCAAGACCGGGGATGTGGAGGTCATGCCGATTTTAACAACAGGGCCCTATTTAAATAACATTTCATGGGGATAGAAACTTAGAGGCAGGGGGCTGCCGTCGGGAACCCGTGGAGCCAGTAGTCAGTGGAAGGAGAGCTTTGCGAGAGATCGGCCATCGGGGTTTTCAGCGAGATCGTGGGTGGGGGAGGCTGGCAGGTCTAAGGACTCCTTGAGGGGTCTGGGGGGAGCATTCCTGCACCTCCTGGTCCACAAGCTGTTCTAAAAGGAGCAGATCTTTAATATTTATCTTGGCCAGTCGGCGCCTCCCATACTTAGATCTGCTGCCTGCCAGCCAACAGCGCGGGAATGCCCCTGATGTCATCATGCCACAACTTTTCCATGTTAACTAGGCCCCCGTCTGCCTTTTGTGGGAGTTTTATTGATGGCCTGATTTGGGGTAGTAACAATGTAAACAGTCGGGAGTTCAGTGGTTTGGAGTGAGGTGCAGAGTTTTCCAATTTTAACCCCTTTCATGCACCACTCCCACTGAGGAGAGGGGGAGAGGGGCTAAATCAAGGACTCTGTGTGTAGCTTCATGCACGAAGAGTGGACACTTAAGTTGCAGGGAAGCGTACCTCAGCATGGGTCCCGACCTTCAGGATAGGAGGGATAAAAGCAGAAGAACGGATGCATTCAAAAAGACTCAATGCTATTTGTAATTTTGAAAGATATTTTGGCAAACAGTCAATCATTATATACAACAAAAATACTTCACTTGCCTAAACTCTAGCAGCAGCATGGTCATCACATGTTGCGCATTAAAAAAAATATTTGAACAATGCATCCAAATTCAGAAGTATATTTTTCTTAATATTTTCTCTCTTTTCTTGCCAATTTTCTATACTTTTCTGCAACGTTGCACTTGTACTGGGTTGCAGTTCCACGGGCGCTGATCACTCTGTGCAACTTTAACCAATTGGCAATTATTCAGGTGTCAGCTTCAAAGTGAGTGTTGACAAGCTATTGGAACATGAGGAACCTCACAGTCGAGTCCCATTCTGTCCTCACCCGATATACACATACTTCCAGTATGTGTTGGCAGACAGCGATCAGGAGTCTAACTGGTTTTCCCTTCCCCACAGTCACCTCAGCTGAGATAAACTGAGATTAGCGAACTCACTCTTTTCTTTGATGTTGGAAATATCTTGGACCAGTTTTATCAGTTCAGGAGCAGGCAGTATGTCATGGCTTGTGTGCCATTCATGGAAGGAGCAAAGCTTTCTGCCTCAGTCCCATCTAGCTGCAATTGGGGCAGAATTTGCAGTTGGTACTGTCACACCGCCTTTAAAATTGAACCTGTTGTGTAAAGAAGAACGCCACGAGGTCGAGTACTGTGAGCTAAACTGAGTGTGACCGTAGTCTTCTTTATTACAACTCCAGAGTGCCTAAACAACATGGCAGCCAACCTTTTATATTGGCCCTGCACGTATGTGCAGGTGAACATTAGGACTCCAACAGTCGCACCCTCTGATGGCAAGTATTACATAGTTACATACATAACATCATTCCCCCCACCCCCCCTCCAAAGTCTTCAGTACAAGTTAATTACAAGTTGAAGCAATCCGGAGCCCTTCGCTCCCTGGTTGATCGTCTCAGTTCAAACGCTGGCATATGTGAGTTTGCCGGACCATTGCTGCACTGCACCACGGCTGTGCTGACCGGACTGTCAGGAATGGTGGGTTCATCCTCGTGATTGACAGCGACGTCAATTGCTGGTTGGGTGTGTGTTGGTGGATTGTCGATGGTGATGTCCTCTTCAAGTCGTTCCTGGTTGTCAGTAAATCGCAATTTGGTCTGATCTAAATGCTTTTTGCACGTTTGGCAATTTAACAGTTTAATTATAAACACTCTATTCCCTTCCTTGGCCAAAACAGTGCCAGCAACCCACTTGGGACCATGACCGTAATTCAGGACAAACACAGGGTCGTTAACATCAATGTCACGTGAAACAGCTGCACGATCGTGGTATATGTTCTGCCGATGTCGCCAGGTTTCCACGTGATCATTAAGATCCGGGTGGACTAGGGAGAGCCTGGTTTTGAGGGCTCTCTTCATTAACAATTCTGCTGCGGGATCCCTGGTGAGCAAGTGGGATCGCGTCCGGTAATTGAGCAGAATGCGAGACAAGCGGGTCTGCAGGGAGCCATCCATCACGCTTTTCATGCTCTGCTTGATTGTTTGGACTGCCCGCTCCACTTGACCATTAGACATGGGCTTAAATGGAGCAGACCTGACATGCTTGATGCCATTGCTGGTCATAAACTCGTTGAATACCGAGCTGGTGAAACACGGTCCATTGTCGCTGACAAGGACATCGGGCAAGCCATGGGTGGCGATCATGGCCTGGAGGCTTTCAATGGTGGCTGTGGACGTGCTGGATAACATGATTACACATTCAATCCATTTGGAGTAAGCGTCCACAACTACTAAAAACATCTTTCCGAGAAAGGGGCCGGCAAAATCTACATGGATCTTGGACCACGGTTTGGAGGGCCATGACCACAGACTCAGTGGAGCCTCTCTTGATGCATTGCTCAGTTGTGAGCAAATGTTGCACTTATGCACGCAGGACTCCAAGTCCGAGTCAATGCCGGGCCACCAAACATGCGACCTGGCAATTGCCTTCATCATGATAATGCCTGGATGGGTACTGTGTAGTTCGCATATAAACATTTCCCTGCCTTTTTTTGGCAAAACCACGTGATTACCCCATAAGAGACAATCCGACTGGATGGACATTTCATCATTGCGTCGGTGAAACGGCTTAATTTCATCTTGCATTTCCCCGGGAATGGCCGACCAGTTCCCATTTAGGACGCAACTCTTTACTAATGATAGCACAGGATCCTGGCTGGTCCAGGTCCTGATCTGGCCAGCTGTGACGGGTGATCCCTTGCTCTCAAAAGCATCCATGACCAGTAGCAAGTCTGTGGGCTGCGCCATTTCAACCCCAGTGGTGGTTAATGGTAGCTGGCTGAGAGCATCGGCACAGTTTTCAGTGCCTGGTCTGTGGCGGATAACATAGTCATAAGCAGATAATGTTAGTGCCCATCTTTGGATGCGGGACAAAGCATTGATATTTATAACTTTGTATTGTGTTCTTAACACAGAGGAGACTGCACACATCGAGGTTAAAGTAACAGTGACCTTAATCTTTAATAAGACACTCCAGAGTGAGGAACAGGCCTTAGGGGCCGGTTTACATACAGTGCTCCCAAGGGATGCTGGGATCCCTTGGGACTTCACGGGATGCGCTACCTGGTGGTGGAACATGGGAGTGCATGCTTTACAGATACACAACATCACTCCCCCGCAAAGTCAAAGTGAAAACTATTTGCAAGGTGAGGCGGTCGGGAGCGTTTCTTTCCCTGGTGGACCGCCTCGGTACAAATGTCTGTTCTGGTGTGTTGGCCGTGCCCTCGCTGAGCTGGCGTGTTGTTGGCCTTGCAGGGCTGCTGGGTGAGCCTGGCCTTGCTGGGTTGTTGGGCATGATGGGTTCGATTTCCTGGTCTGGCGTGGTGTCGTTGATCCTTTGGGTGTGTGTTGTGGGCTCGAAAAAGGTGGTGTCTGCAGTGGGTTGTTCAGGGCAGTCTGAACAGCAGCCTCGCTTGGTCCAGGTGCTTTGTCCATTGTCTAGTTTGACTAAAAACACCCTACTTCCTTCTTTAGCTATCACCGTGCCCGCGATCCACTTGGGACCATGTCCATAGTTTAGCACATACACAGGGTCATTCAGATCAATTTCCCGTGACACAGTGGCGCGACCATCGTTTACATTTTGTTGCTGCCGCCTGCTCTCTACCTGATCATGCAGGTTGGGGTGAACCAGCGAGAGTCTGGTTTTAAGTGTCCATTTCATGAGTAGCTCAGCCGGGGGCACCCCTGTGAGCGAGTGGGGTCTCGTGCGGTAGCTGAGCAGTACTCGGGACAGGTGGGTTTGGAGTGAGCCTTCTGTGACTCGTTTGAGGTTCTGTTTGATTGTTTGTACTGACCCCTTTGCCTGCCCATTGGAGGCTGGTTTAAACGGGGCCGAGGTGACATGTTTGATCCCATTGCGGGTCATGAATTCTTTAAATTCGGCACTGGTGAAACATGGCCCGTTGACACTGACCAGTATGTCAGGCAGGCCATGTGTGGCAAACATGGCCATCAGGTTTTCAATGGTGGCGGCGCTTCCCGACATTATTTCACATTCAATCCATTTTGAAAAAGCATCCACTACCACCAGGAACATTTTACCGAGAAACGGGCCCGCATAGACGACATAGATCCTCGACCATGGTCTGGAGGGCTAGGACCACAAACTTAGTGGTGCCGTCTGGGTGCATTGCTCAACTGAGCACACACGCTGCATTGCCGTACACAGGACTCTATAAGTCAGAGTCGATACTGGGCCACCACACGTGGGATCTGGCTATCGCTTTCATCATTACTATACCCGGGTGTGTGCTGTGGAGATCCGAGATGAACGTCTCCCTGCCCTTTTTGGGTAGCACTACATGGTTACCCCACAACAGGCAGTCTGCCTGAATGGACAGCTCGTCCTTTCGCCGCTGGAACGGCTTGATTAGCTCTTGCATTTCAACGGGGATGCTGGCCCAGCTCCCATGCAGTACACAGTTTTTTACTCGGGACAGCAGAGGATCTTGGCTGGTCCAAGTCCTAATCTGGCGGGCCGTGACAGTTGACTTATCATTTTCAAACGCTTCCATGACCATCAACAAGTCTGCGGGCTGCGCCACCATCAACAAGTTTGCAGGCTGCGCCATTTCCACCCCAGTGGTGGGCAATGGTAGCCGACTGAGAGTATCCGCACAGTTCTCGGTGCCTGGCCTATGGCAGATGGTATAGTTATACACTGATAGCGCGAGTGCCCACCTTTGTATGCGGACTGAGGCATTAATATTTATCCCCTTGTTTTCAGCGAACAGGGATATGAGGGGCTTGTGATCGGTTTCCAACTCAAATATGAGGCCAAACAGGTACTGATGCATTTTCTTTACCCCGAACACACACGCTAATGCCTCTTTCTCAATCATGCTGTAGGTCCTCTCAGCCTTAGACAAGCTCCTGGAAGCATAGGCGACAGGTTGCAACTTCCCCGCAACTTTAGCTTGTTGTCATACACACCCGACTCCGTACAACGACGCATCACATGCTAGCACGAGTCTTTTACACGGGTTATACAGCTTGTTGGAGCATAAAATGTTTCTGGCTTTCTCAAAAGCAATTACTTGGCTTTTTCCCCATACTCAGTTCTCACCTTTACGCAATAACACATGTAGGGTCTCTAAGAGGGTGCTTAACCCCAGTAGGAAGTTACCAAAATAGTTGAGGAGTCCCAGGAATGACCGCAGCTCCGTGACGTTCTGTGGCTTGGGCGTGTTCCTGATAGCCTCTGTCTTGGCGTCTGTGGGCCAAATGCCGTCCGCTGCGATCTTTCTCCCCAAAAACTCCACTTCTCTTGCCATGAAGACGCATTTCGACCTCTTCAGCCACAGCCCTACGCGATCCTGTCGCTGGCGGACCTCCTCCGGATTTTGTGGATGCTCGACGGTGTCCCGACCCATGATCAATATGTCATCCTGGAAAACCACCGTGTATGGTACCGACTTGAGTCGGCTCTCCATGTTTCTCTGGAAGATCGCTGCAACCGACCGAATTCCAAACGGGCATCTGTTGTAGATGAACAACCCTTTTGCATGTTGATGCAGGTGAGGCACTTCGAAGACTGCTCCAGCTCCTGCGTCATGTAGGCTGAAGTCAGGTCGAGCTTGGTGAATGTTTTGCCTCCTGTCAGCGTCGCAAATAGGTTGTCTGCCTTAGGTAGCGGGTATTGGTCCTGTAGCGAGAAACGATTAATAGTTACTTTATAATCACCGCAAATCCTGACCGCGCCATCACCTTTGAGTACTTGAACAATCGGGCTGGCCAACTTGCTAAATTCCACTGGGGAGATGATGTCCTCGCATTGCAGCCTGTCCAGCTCGATTTCCACTCTCTCCCTCATCATGTGAGGTACCACTCGCGCATTGTGGTGAATGGATCGTGCCTCTGGCACCTTCGCCCTGAAAAAGTTTCCAGTGCCTGGCTCAAAAAGGGAAGGAAATTTGTTTAGAACCTGGGTACATGAGGCCTCATCGACATGTGATAGCGCTCGGATGTCATCCCAGTTCCAGCGGATTTTGTCCAGCCAGCTTCTTCCAAGCAGTGTGGGGCCATCGCCCGGGACAATCCAGAGTGGCAGTTCGTGCACCATGCCCTCGTAGGTGACCTTGACCATGGCGCTGCCCAGGACAGTGATAAGTTCTTTGGTGTACGTTCTCAGTTTCGTGTGGATGGGGCTCAGGGCTGCTCTGAGTGCCTTGTTGCACCACAGTCTCTCAAACATCTTTTCACTCATGATGGATTGGCTTGCGCCAGTTGCCTTAGCTCGGCGACGTAGCTCGCCACTTCCTGATCTTCAGATCGCTGGTATGTATAGAACCGATACCTTGCCATCAGGTTTAAGATGCTCCCGAACCAGTGTACACAGCTCCTCATATGACTTTTCTGTGGGTTGACTCAGGGTCCACAACAAAGGATGAATGCAAGGCAATTCACATCTTGTTGGTGTTCTGGAGGCTTCCATTCAGCCTATTTATGCCGCTTCCAAGGGTATGTTTGCAAGAACTGTGGAACAATGGGGCACCTCCAACAAGCTTGCAGCAACCTGCTAACCATCACGTGGCAGAGGAAGATCGGTTCATGGTGGGCCAAAGCATTTTCGAGCCTCAGAGAGAGGAGGCAGATGCTGAAGTACACGGGGTGCACACATTTTTGACGAAATGTCCACCTATAATGCTAAATGTAAAATTGAATGGCTTACCCATAGCCATGGAACTCGACACTGGCGCAGGCCTGCTGGCAGTTGCAGACTCATGGTTTCTGCCCTGTACATTTCTGCTCGCAAACACGGTTCCAATTAATTTATGAATATTGCTAACACTTGTGTGCTGAGAGATTTGTTTGGTGTTATCACTGGTGGACATAAATGCCTGTGCTATCACAATGGCCTTACTGAGGGTCGGTGTCTCTACAGTCAAAAGTTTTTGTAGGATGGTCTCGTGGCCAATGCCCACTACAAAAAGTCTCTGATCATTTGCTGCAGGTAGCCATCAAACTCACATTGTCCTGCAAGTCGCCTTAGCTCGGCGACGTAGCTCGCCACTTCCTGACCTTCAGATCGCTGGTACGTGTAGAACCGATACCTTGCCATCAGGTTTAAGATGCTCCCGAACCAGTGTACACAGCTCCTCATATAACTTATCTGTGGGGTTTAACGGAGCCAGAAGAGTCTTCATGAGGCTGTAGGTCGGTGCCCCACAGACCGTGAGGAGGACCGCTCTCCTTTTTGCAGCGCTTCCTTCTCCGTCCAGCTCGTTGGCTACAAAGTACTGGTCTAGCCGTTCGACATAGGCTTCTCAGTCCTCACTCTCTGAGAACTTCTCCAGGATGTCCACAGTTTGCTGCAGCTTTGCGTTGGATTCGTGTACTTGTCACCAGTTGTTGTGTTCCTAACACAGATGAGACTGCACACAGGGAGGTGAAAGTAACAGTGACCTCAGTTTTTATTAAGACACTCCAGAGTGAGGAACAGGCCTTAGGGGCTGGCTTATATTTAGTGCTCACAAGAGATGCTGGGATCCCTTGGGACTTCAGGGGATGCGCTTCCTGCTGGCGGAACATGGGAGTGCATGCTTTACAGATACACAACAACTTCTTTTGTCTGCATTGTATATGCTAGCCATCCTTGGGCAAGATTCTAGATTAATCAAGCTCCACATATGTCCTAATGGGTAAAGGCACATTTCAATCCACTGCTGCACCATACAAGCCTGATTCTTGATTAGTGGCGAGTTAGCTTATCCCAGCTGGGAGGGGCAGTTGAGTCACTAGAATTGGCTTGGATTGGGGGAAATCAGCTGATGGACCTTGCTGGGAAAGTGGAAGTCGAAGATGCCAAATAGCCTATTGACATTCACTTCTTTAGGTTACATTTGGCCACTTGGGTAAGGCACTGCCAGCATCTGTTGAATTTAATCCCAGCAAGAGTCCGTCACTTCAGAAGAAAAGGAGAGGATGTTTTTAAATTCTTAATCAAGGGTTTTTTTTAAAGCAGGATAATCTGTATAAACAGCTTCAATAAATAACCATGGTGATGTTACACTCTTTGCCATCTTATCCTTCCCATTGAAATGTGGTCAGAGGGTACAAATAAAGGGGTAACAAGGGAGAATAAGGCACGTGAAATATAATTCACATGGGACAATGGACAGCAGTTCAAAGAACAAGTTGTTCCCATGTGGCACTATGGCTCATAATCCATAAGTGCTGCAGGCTCTATCATTAGTCGTGTTCTTAGTGTAACAGCCATTATGACATAGGCATCTAAAACCAAGGAATGCTGGGCCCATGCCAGTTGGTCACATGGAACCAATTCATCAATACAGAGCTATTTTAAAATCCTCTGCTTCATAATGGACTAAGATTATTTAATGTGGAAAATGAACCCTGCCCTGCCCATTCAATAAATGGATCATGTGATTGCATTTCTGAGACCATTATTTGAATACTGCGCTGCCACCATCATCATCAGTGGTCTGCCGAAGGCAGGGTCTGAATCAATTCTCCCTCCTTCAAATCCCTCTCTCTTGAGTTCTCTGTACGATCTCCCATTCTTCACATGGTCCAGAAGCCTCTTTATTTTCCTCCCTCTTGGTCTCTTTCAACCATCCCCCTCTCATGCCCAATCCAAATCATTTCCCTTTTTTGATAACATCACTCAAACTACATTCTTCTTGTATCATTCCCAACACCACCTCATTACTTTTCTGATCTATCTATTCATCATCATAGGCAGTCCCTCGGAATTGAGGAAGACTTGCTTCCACTCTAAAAATGAGTCCTTAGGTGGCTGAGCAGTTCAATACGAGAACCACAGTCCCTGTCACAGGTGGGACAGATGGCCGTTGAGGAAAAGGGTGGGTGGGACTGGTTTGCCGCACGCTCTTTCCACTACCTGCGCTTGATCTCTGCATGCTCTCGGTGATGAGACTCGAGGTGCTCAGCGTCCTCCCGGATTCACTTCCTCCACTTAGGGCGGTCTTTGGCCAGGGACTCCCAGGCGTCAGTGGGGATGTTGTACTTTATCAGGGAGGCTTTGAGGGTGTCCTTGTAACGTTTCCTCTGCCCACCTTTGGCTCATTTGCCATGAAGGAGTTCCGAGTAGAGCGCTTGCTCTGGGAGTCTCTTGTCTGGCATGCAAACGATGTGGCCTGCCCAGCGGAGCTGATCAAGTGATCTATCTATTATACTTTCTCCAAAATTTGCCATTTTCCCACCTACTTGTACAATATGTCAAACTCATTTTGCAGGATTTGAGCTGCTTCTACAGATTCAAGTGCCCCTCAGTCAATTTCTTGTGTCTTCCCAGTTTCACCTTGAATTATCACTGCTTTAAGCTTAAGCAGTAACTTTTCCTGTGGTACCTTCGGGAGTCAAAGTACAACATAATGTAGGCTTTCCACATTGCAGCTGGGATGTTATGTTGTCAAGAACGTTAAGAGAGCAAGGTCTTCTCCCTTTCTGAATCCACATTGGCTGCTGTTTACTCAGTTTTTATCATACAGGCAATTTTTACTCGGTTTTTAATCATACAGACAATCTTTAAGTTTACCGCTGATAATGGATTCCATTATTTTACCTGGTGTTGTTGCCTGGATTAGTTTGCCATCATTTTTAAACTAGGTTAACTTATTCCCAATCTACTGGGACCAGCTCACTGTCCATCAACTCCCTTTTAATGATTGTAAACAAATCTTATGCCTTGCCACTATTAATGCTCAGTGATAAATGCCCTATATCCTGGGAGATTTATTTCTTTTGAACCCTTTTACCTTGTCTAGGGCTTCCACCTCATTAATGTAAAATGGCAAGGTCTCGAATTCTGTTTGGATTATCATTATTTAGTTTGGGCATGTTTTTTTTACTTCCTCCAAGTATTCACTCGGGAAGGCATGATTTAGTATACTAACAACAACAACTTGTATTTATATAACACCTTTTAATGTAGTGAAACATCCCAAGGTGCTTTACAGGAGTATTGTGAGAAAAGAAAATTGACACCAAGCCACATAAAGTGAAATGAGGGCAGGTGACCAAAAGCTTGGTCAAAGAGGTAGGTTTTAAGGAGAGTCTTGAAGGAGGAAAGAGAGGTAGGGAGGCGGAGAGGTTTAGGCAATATGCTAATAATATGTTCAGCCTTTGTTTTAACCCCAGTAGGATCTTTCGGAGTATTCATCTCTTGTCTGATGGTGTTGATCAGGGAAATCCTTAAAATTCATTGGCTTTTCATCTTATGAAAGCAACTGTTGATTAATAATGCACCGGACCAAAGAAGAACATTTTTAACAGACGTTATATTGTCTTCTGTGAAAGTGTGCTTTGCTGTAGATGCAACGCAGGACTAATTCTAAATAGTGTTTAAATAATTTTTTTAACTACAGATTGATATTTGTTGTGAGTGACAAGAAAGTTTGTTCAGTGTCACAATGGCATCCTGAGAGTAAGCCTTTTTTCTCCCTGTATTGTGGTGGCAAGCTGGGTTTCTACTTTATCTGATTTAACATGGTGAGAAGAGGATTTTATTCTCACCTATGTGACAGCTTTTGTAACAACTCTTTTGGTTTTTGTGAGGTGAATTTTACATAATGTTTCATCTCATGCCAGGACTATTGGTACTGTTGATGGTGGTTGCTAGGTGAAGAAGTTGACGTAGTATTGGTTCAAGTATATATGGATGTGTGAGTGTGAGTTATGAGCAATGTTTTAGATACAGAGAATGATGTAGAAATTATAACATCAAAACAGATTGTTCAGCGCAACCAGTCCATGATGGTGTTTAATTTCCACATGAGTCTTGGTCCTAATCCAATGTACATATCCTGTTCGCATATCCCTTTATCCCCTTTTCCTTCACCTACCTCTCTAACCTATTAATCTTAAATGTTGACGTGGTCTCTGCTTCAATTACTAACTTTGAGTGTTTTCCAGAGCCTCACAACCCTCTCTATGTCCCTGCCACAAACTCCATTCCGTAATCACCGAATCCATCCCTCTCCCTGGCAACTGTCTGAGGCTGAACCACACTGTTCACAAACTTGGTGTCATATCGCACCCTGAGATGAGCTTCCAACCACATATCTGTGCCATTACTAAGACTGCTTATTTCCACCTCAGGGACATCGCCCGATTCGTCCCTTGACTTGAGATCATCCAAAACTCTGCTGCTTGAGTCCTAACTCGCACCAAGTCCTGTTCACTCATCACCCCTGTGCTCGCTGACCGACATTGGCTCCTGGTTAAGCAATGCCTCGATTTAAAAATTCTCATCCTTGATTTCAAATCAGTCTGTGGCTTCACCCCTCCCTATCTCTGTAATCTCCTCCAGCCCTACAAACCTTTGCGATATCTGCGTTCCTCTAAGTCTGCCCTCTTGAGCACCCTGATTATATTCACTCAACCATTGGTGGCCGTGCCTTCAGCTGCCAAAGCCCCAGGCTCTAGGCTATGGAATTCCCTCCCTAATCCTCTCCGCATCTCTACCTCTCTTTCCTCCTTTGAGATGCTCCTTAACACTTCTTCTGCCCTAATATCTCCTTATGTGGTTCAGTGTCAAATTTTGATTGATAACACTCCTGTGAAGCTCCTTGGGATGTTTAACTACATTAAAGATGCTATATAAATACAAGTTGCTGTTGTTGTTGTACAAAGGTTTCTCCTAATATTTGTCCGAAAATTCTTACATTTAATTTTATCTCTATAAATCTTTCTTCTAGATGCCTCAACTACACTGTCCCATCCCTTCATAATTTGAAACACCTCTATCAAATCCCACCTTAATCTCTTCTGCTCAAACCTCCCCAAAAGCTCCATTTTGTTAATATCCGAGGTAACAGTATTCATTTTAAATTGGGGGTCGGTTTTACATTTGAAATTAAACAGCTTCCAGTGTTATCCATTTTCTATTGCCACAGGTATTGAATACATGCGTCCATCTGGAAACTATGGCCAAATGATCCACTGAAGTTTAGGGTACTTGAGGGTCGTCTGATGACACTCAAAACTTCTGTCCACCATTTAACACCTTTCACAACTGAATGACATGGATCAAGAACTCACTAAGTGTGAAATTTTGAGCCAAAACCTACACTACTCCATGGCATAGTATAATGAATGAAGTGCCAACAATCTTCACCGCTACTGAAAGTTTTTCTTGTAGTTTCTCCATCTCTCCAGTTAATTTTATTACTGATTTTCCATGAAATAATCTCTAGAGTAGAGAATTGTTATTATTCAAACAACACTGCATCTTTCCACAATAGTTGATATGGACTGTTACAATATTTGTTTCTGGACTGTCAAAAATACTGTTCAAGATTCCACAAAATAAGCATCTGTGTAAATGTTTATGCATAGTCCTAGCATAACATTGTATTAATAGAAATTGTTTAAATATACAAACTTGTGAATAATGGCTCATTATCTTTCAGATCACATCTGGTTCTATTCAGTAATTAGTATCATTTGATGTGACAATCTGGGTTGGTGTGCTATTAAGATTCACGAGAGAAGGCGTAAAATCGCAATAGGTTTTGGTGAAGAAAACGAATGTGCACCAAAATAGTCTGAGGTCTTGTGTAATATGTGTAATGCATTTTCCATCATCGCATGGCAAACGCAATGATAACACAGTCAACTGTTAAAGTAATCTTATAAGCAACACTGCTCTAGTAAAAGCTGTGAAGTGAATTGGCAGCTCAACTGCCAACAACTCTTATCCCTCAGAATAAGCTTACAAGTAAATGCTACTTTGGTTGAACTCTGCAGGCTTGCATTGACACTTACAGATCCTTACTACACTGGCACATGGGTGACTAATGGGAGTGTTACATTAGTTTAATGAGACGATTACCCTGAATTCTTGATCCCTTCGTATTGCTTAGCTTACTTGAAAAAAACAAAATATGAGCCTATATATTACACATCACGTGTTATTTTCTTTGCCTTGGAAACCATTTGATTCTCATGCATCATCATTAAATATTGTAAAGGAGTCAGTTTGTTTTCAAAATAGCCACTGACTGTTAGTTCTGAGATTTTATATTGAATTGACATGAAACAAAAGTCCATCAGGGATCAGTAGGGCAAAAATGGAGCTTTTACTGTTTATCTACAGTCATATCTATTTAGCTTTCTTAAATTGAAAGAGCTATGTTAGATATGATTAAAGGAAAAGTTGGTTCACTTTGACGTTAACCAACATATATATCCCCAAGCTTTATTAATCTTGGCAATATGAGCACAGAGGTAGCTTATTGGCCAAGGTCTGCAAAATTAACTCTTTCTGCGTCCTAAAATCCCGCTGCATACTTCCACGTCACAAAAATTGATTGGAAATAACTTCAATAGATCAAGAAGACATTTTCCATCATTCAGCATTGCCCTCTGACACCTGGCTACAATCACTTTTAAATGTATTTGGTAATGTGACACTTTCCTAGCTTTACCATCCACAGCTGCAGTATTACCTCATTAACGTTAAAACGCTCAGTGCTGAGGCTTATGTAGAAATACAGTATTGCCCAGAAGGTAAGAGACAAGAGAGTTGCCTCACAAGGCACGGGGTCAAATGATGTCAGTAGCCAATACAATGAAGCTTCAGCAATTTATCAGTGTCATATGAATACTGAGTTGTTTCACTGCTTTTAAACTAGCTTCCAGATATTTAACCAAAAAATGGTGGAAATCTCAGTGGGTCAGGCAGCTTCTGAGAAGAGAAACTGAGTTACCGTTTCAGGTTGATGACCCTTCGTCACAACCGTCATGACGATTCTGACGAAGGGTCACAGACCTGAAACATTAACTCTGTTTCTCTCCACAGATGCTGTCTGACTCGCTGGGATTTCCAGCATGTTCTGCTTTTATTTCAGATTCCAGCATCCACAGTATTTTGCTTTTGTTCCAGATATTTAATCTTTATTATATATCTGCTGATATACCTCAGAAGCAGGGGAGGTATTAGAGGGCATGGGGCCATCGCGTGTCAATTCAGAACAATGGAAACAATTCAAAGTGAAGTGATGCTAAATGTTACTAATTTTGAAACTTTTCAGGTAATCCACTTTTACACAACAGTGTCTGCAGTACAACAATTGTAACGTATATGGAGCAAAATGTATATACTGACAATATAGATCCCAATACATTTTAATTTCAATTCACACCTAAATTGAACTTGTGCTTCTCTAATTCTGCCCTCTTGAGCATCTCTGATTATAATCACTCAACCATTGGTAGCCGTGCCTTCTGTTGCCTAGGCCCTAAGCTCTGGAACTCCCTGCCTAAACCTCTCCACCTCTCTACCTCTCTTTCTTCCTTCAAGACACTCCTTAAAACATACCTCTTTGACCAAGCTTTTGGTCACCTGCGCTAATTTCTAATTATGCGGCTCGGTGTCAATTTTTTCAAATCTCATAATGCTCCTGAGAAACGCCTGAGGGCATTTTACTATGTTAAAGGCGCTATATAAATACATGTTGTTGTTGTTGTTGTATATGAATTCTAGGTTTAAATTATACATCAACATCATCATCATCATAGGCAGTCCCTCAGAATCGAGGTAGACTTGCTTCCACTCTTAACATGAGTTCTTAGGTGGCTGAACAGTCCAATACGAGAACCACAGTCTCTGGCACAGGTGGGGCAAATAGTCGTTGGGGGAAGGGGTGGGTGGGACTGGTTTGCCGCACGCTCTTTCAGTTGCCTGCGCTTGATTTTTGCATGCTCTCGGCGATGAGACTCGAGGTGCTCAGCGCCCTCCCAGATGCGCTTTCTCCACTTAGGGCGGTCTTTGGCCAGGGACTCCCAGGTGTCAGTGGGGATGTTGCACTTTATCAGAGAGGCTTTGAGGGTGTCCTTGTAACGTTTCTGCTGCCCACCTTTGGCTCGTTTGCCATGAAGGATATCCAAGTAGAGGGCTTGTTTTGGGAGCCTCGTGTCTGGCTTGCGAACTATGTGGCCTGCCCAGCGGAGCTGATCAAGTGTGGTTAGTGCTTCAATGCTGGGGATGTTGGCCTGGTCGAGAACGCTGATGTTGGTGCATCTGTCTTCCCAGGGGATTTGTAGGATCTTGCGGAGACATCGTTGTTGCTATTTCTCCAGCAACTTGAGGTGTCTACTGTACCAGCACTAAATTAACAGCTACTACAGTTAGACAAAAGTATCACACTGCCTCATCCCCACCAAGCAATATAAATCAGACCAATTGATATTGGTTAATTGTTATCAACAGTTCACAACAAGTATTGCTAAATAGTTATGTGTTAATAGCTACTAAAATAACAAGAGATTCTCATTGGTCCTGTAGATTTAATTCCACTCAGTTTTCTTGCCTATGGTATTCCAACAGTGAAGACCAAATAAATATGAATTTCTTATATTATTGCATTGTTTTAAATGAAAGATTTGCATTTCTATAGCGCATTTCACGACCACCAGATGTCCCAAAGCGCTTTACAGCCAATGAAGTACTTTTTGAAGTGCAGTCACTGTTGTAATGTAGGAAATGCAAGCACCCACAAACAGTAATGTGATAATGACCAGATAACCTGTTTTAGTGTTGTTGATTGTGGGATAAATATTGACCAAGACACCTGGGGTAACTCCCCTGCTCTTCTGCGAAATAGTGCCTTTTACATCCACCTGAGAGAGTAGATGGGGACTCGGTTTAACATCTCATGTGAAAGACGACACCTCTGACAGTGCAACACTCCCTCAGTACTGCATTGGAGTGTCAGCCTAGATTTTTGTGTCTACATTTCTGGTGTGGGACTTCTGGTCTGCCACAACCTTCGGACTCAGAGGCAAGAGTGCTGCTACCAACCGAGCCACAACTGACACACTTTTAATACCAGGTTTTAATACCACGTTTAATACCAGGAAATATCATACCTTCGACAGATTACGTTTAGGTATCAGTAATAACTGGCTTTAAGGTGGATGTTGATAAATTTGCACAGCCTTGTACATTCATCTTATTTGCTAAAAGCATATTTTGTGGATTGTAACTAGGACAAAGATGGAGCTTTCACTGCAGTAAGCACAACCATATCTATCCATTTAGCTTTGTCAAATTGAAAGAGTTATGTTAGATATTATTAAAGGAAAGGCTGTTTCATACTGTCACAAGAGTCTCAATTTACAACAAGTCCCCAAGTGGTTATGTTAGCCTTATTGATGCAGAAATCCCGGTTTCTTCTTCCTGCGGGCATTCGACTACAAACAGGAGAAAAGATGCGCACTTACCTTTTGGTCTAACGCTCACCAGAGATCCCGGTCCTGAGCCTCCTCTTCTTGCACAATGCAGCGCGTTCACGTTGGGACGTCCGTAGGAGTCACGTGGGCCTGGACACCCAATCACGGTAAAGTATTTTCTCATTCACAGTAATAGGAGTTCCGTAAGTCCAAAACTCCTATTACTATGAATGAGAAACAGCCCCAAACGCGACATAAAACATTTTTTAAAAAACTCACATAAATACTTTATAGAAATTAAAGTTGATAGAAATGTTTTTGAAAAAAAACTTTGCTGTTTAAAAAAAAAAAAGTTTTAATTATGGTTTAAAATAAAATTACCTGAGTGGGCAGGGTTTTTAACATAAATATGTATTTTTCAATGTTATTTTTATATGTCTTTGATATGTTTCTAAATTCTTACGCTGGTAAAAGTAGGCTATGTGTCTGCCTTTACCAGCCGCAAGAGTTTTAAGGACATTCGCAGGGCAAGAGATGGGCAAATAGCCCAATTTCTGCCGTGGGAATGTCCTTCTCCCAGAGCTGCAGCCATCTGCCAAGCCAGAAACGTGACAGATCAGAAAAGCCGGTTTTCAGCGCATGCGCATTGTGTGCTGAAAACCAGCTTTTTTGATGCCTTCCCAGGTCCGTACACACTCCGTACACACTCTGTACGGACCCGCGGAGGCCGGAATTTCAAGGCCATTAAACTTACCAATACGAGCATAAAGGTAGCTTAAGGATGGAAAAATTAACTCTTTCTGGGTCCACAAATCCCAGTGCGTCCTTCCACATCACAACAATTGATTGGAAATAGTTTCAGTGGATCAAGAATGCATGTTCCATCATCTCAGCGAAAAAATAATTCACCATTGCCATCTGACGCCTGGCTACAATCACTTTCAAATCTATTTGGCAATGTGACACTTTCCTACCCCTACGTTCCATATCTGGAGCATTACCTTATTGACGTTAAAGTGCTAAATGCTGAGGTTTAGGTAGAAATACAATATTGGACAGAAGGCAGGAGACAAGGGAGTTGTCTCACAAGGCAGTAACCCTTCATGGGGCACATACAAGGTATGATATTTCCTGATTTTAAAAAGTCAAATCTATACTGTATTCTCTTTCACTATTGCTATACTGTCCAGTCATGTATTTCATGCAATCACAGGTGGACTTTATTTAAATGACTGTGAGGTGGAGCATGGCAGCAAGGAAGATTGAGAAGAGGGTTGGGGCGATGACGCAGCCCTGATTGACACTGGTCCTGATGTGGATTGGGTCTGTAATGGATCCGTTGGTAAGGATCATGGCCTGCATGTCATCGTGGAGCAGTCAGAGGATGGTGATGAACTTTTGGGAGCATCCGAAGCGGAGGAGGACGCTTCATAGACCCTCACGGTTGACAGTGTCAAAGGCCTTTGTAAGATCGAAGAAGGCCATGTATAAGGGCTGGCGCTATTCCCTGCATTTTTCCTGCAGCTGTCGCACTGCAAAAATCATGTCCATTGTGCCCCGTAGGGGACAAAATCCGCACTGCGACTCCGGGAGGAGCACCTCGGCCACGGGGAGAAGACAGTTGAGGAGGACTCTAGCGACGACTTTCCCAGTGGCTGATACCAGAGAGATTCCTCTATAGTTGCCGCAGTCGGACTTGTCCCCTTTTTTAAAGATGGCCTCGATCACGGCATCTCTGAGATCTCCAGGCATGCTTTCCTCCCTACAGATGAGAGAGATGAGGTCATGTATTCGCGCCAACAGTGCCTCTCCGCCATACTTCAGTGCCTCAGCGGGGATTCCATCCGCTCCCGCAGTCTTGTTGTTGTTAAGGTGTCGTATGGCTTTTTCTACCTTGTACAGTGTTTGGGTTTTGCTGAGGTGGTGGCGGGTGACATGCTGCGGGATGGAGTCAAGAACACTTGAGTCAAAGGCAGAGTCTCAATGGAGGAGATCTTCGAAGGTCAACCTTTACCATCTCCAGGCTAGGTCCAAGACCACCCCAACCTCCTCTGTCGTCGAGCTATAGTACGCGAGCGACACCTGCGCCTGCGCACATACGGAGGCTGAACTCCAGGACATAGTCGACGTATTTACTGAGGCGTACGAAAGCATGGGCCTTATGCTAAACATCTGCAACACAAAGGTCCTCCACCAGCCTGTCCTCACAGCACAGCACTGTCCCCCAGTCATCAAGATCCACGGCGCGACCCTGGACACCATGGACCATTTCCCATACCTCGGGAGCCTCTTATCAACAAAAACAGGCATTGACGACGAAATTCAACACCACCACCAGTGTGCCAGTGCAGCCTTCGGCCGCCTGAGGAAAAGAATGTTTGAAGACCAGACCCTCAAAACTGCTACCAAGCTCATGGTCTACAGGGCTATAGTAATATCAGTCCTCCTGTATGGCTCAAAGACATGGACCATGTACAGCAGACACCTCAGTCGCTGGAGAAATACCACCAACGATGTCTCCGCAAGATGCTACAAATCCCCTGTAGGACTCGAAATAAAGTAAATGAGCATTCGAAATAAAGTAAATGAGTTGACGGCACAAATCATTACAAACGGGTATGATTTGGTGGCCATTACAGAAACATGGTTGCAGGGTGGCCAAGACTGGGAATTAAACATACAGGGGTATCTGACGATTCGGAAAGATAGACAAGAAGGGAAAGGAGGTGGGGTAGCTCTGTTAATAAAGGATGATATCAGGGCAGTTATGAGAGACGATATTGGCTCTAATGAACAAAATGTTGAATCATTGTGGGTGGAGATTAGAGATAGTAAGGGGAAAAAAATCACTGATGGGCGTAGTTTATAGGCCCCCAAATAATAACTTCATGGTTGGGCGGGCAATAATCAAGGGAATAATGGAGGCATGTGAAAAAGGAACGGCAGTAGTCATGGGGGATTTTAACCTGCATATCGATTGGTCAACTCAAATCGCACGGGGTAGCCTGGAGGAGGAATTCATAGAATGCATACGGGATTGTTTCTTAGAACAGTATGTTACAGAACCTACAAGGGAGCAAGCTATCTTAGATCTGGTCCTGTGTAATGAGACCGGAAAAATAAACAATCTCCTAGTAAAAGATCCTCTCGGAATGAGTGATCACAGTATGGTTGAATTTGTAATACAGATTGAGGGTGAGGAAGTAGTGCCTCAAACGAGCGTACTATGCTTAAACAAAGGGGACTACCGTGGGATGAGGGCAGAGTTGGCTAAAGTAGACTGGAAACACAGACTAAATGGTGGCACAATTGAGGAACAGTGGAGGACTTTTAAGGAGCTCTTTCATAGTGCGCAACAAAAATATATTCCAGTGAAAAAGAAGGGCGGTAAGAGAAGGGATAACCAGCCGTGGATAACCAAGGAAATAAAGGAGAGTATCAAATCAAAGACCAATGCGTATAAGGTGGCCAAGGTTAGTGGGAAACTAGAGGATTGGGAAAATTTTAAACAACAGCAAAGAATGACTAAAAAAGCATTAAAGAAAGGAAAGATAGATTTCGAAGGTAAACTTGCGCAAAACATAAAAACAGATAGTAAAAGTTTTTACAGATATATAAAACGGAAAAGAGTGACTAAAGTAAATGTTGGTCCCTTAGAAGATGAGAAGAGGGATTTAATAATGGGAAATGTGGAAATGGCTGAGATCGTAAACAATTATTTTGCTTTGGTCTTCATAGTGGAAGACACAAAAACCATGCCAAAAATTGCTGGTCACAGGAATGTGGGAAGGGAGGACCTTGAGACAATCACTATCACTAGGGGGGTAGTGCTGGACAGGCTAATGGGACTCAAGGTAGACAAGTCCCCTGGTCCTGATGAAATGCATCCCAGGGTATTAAAAGAGATGGCGGAAGTTATAGCAGATGCATTCGTTATAATCTACCAAAATTCTCTGGACTCTGGGGAGGTACCAGCGGATTGGAAAGCAGCTAATGTAACGCCTCTGTTTAAAAAAGGGGGCAGACAAAAGGCAGGTAACTATAGGCCGGTTAGTTTAACATCTGTAGTGGGGAAAATGCTTGAAACTATCATTAAGGAAGAAATAGTGGGACATCTCGTTAGGAATAGTGCAATCAAGCAGACGCAGCATGGATTCATGAAGGGGAAATCATGTTTAACTAATTTACAAGAATTCTTTGAGGATATAACGAACATGGTGGATAGAGGTTTACCGATGGATGTGGTGTATTTAGATTTCCAAAAGGCATTCAATAAGGTGCCACACAAAAGATTATTGCAGAAGATAGAGGTACGCGGAGTCAGAGGAAATGTATTAGCATGGATAGAGAATTGGCTGGCGAACAGAAAGCAGAGAGTCGGGATAAATGGGTCCTTTTCGGGTTGGAAATCGGTGGTTAGTGGTGTGCCACAGGGATCGGTGCTGGGACCACAACTGTTTACAATATACATAGATGACCTGGAAGAGGGGACAGAGTGTAGTGTTGTAAGGGGTTTTCACAGAGTTATTGTGCCTTGGGTGTCTCTCTCTGGGCTTCTGCCCTCACAGCTTATGCCTGGCCTGTGAGGTACCCTGAGTGCTGCAAGAGCACCCCTGGAGAGACTGTGTCCACAGCTTATGAAGGGAGTTTTGAGACTCGTGCGTCCCCACAGCTTATGCCTAGCCTGTGAGGCACCTGTGAGTGTCAAACACTCCTAACCCCTTCTTCCCTAGCCTGTGACACATAGTTGAGCGTTTTCAAGGAGCTCCTAGCTTCCCTTACATCAGACTCACAATCAGGAGATGTAATACAATAGAACTGAGACAAGGTGATTCCAAGAGGAACTTTAGGCTTCCAATTTATTTGACAAGGTGTAACTCAACAAACAGCAATACACCAACAAAACAATCCCCCTAAATCCCACTAAAACGGACCCAACGAAAATCTTTACACCAGTTTAGCAGTACAATGCCCAACCTCCCACCTTTCCTGGCCTAACTGAGTTGGGAGTTCTGGGGACCAGAGGTTATACTCACTTCTGTGCTTTCCGCAGTCTGGTGGTTTGTTTCTTCTATCTTCGGTGTCTTCGGACACTGGTTTTCCTTCAGTGTCGAGAGGCTTGTGGTTGTGGTTGTTGGATGACGAGGGCAGGGAAAATCATCACTTCTTTTTCACTACGTCAGAAACCCCTGTTTTTATAGCCAGATTATCCAGTCCGCCTTTCCTGCTGAAGTCGATTCTTCTCATTGGTGGACTTTTTGATTTTGAAAAATGCAGCAGTTTTAGGTTTTTAGTTTTTTTTTCCCACTGATCTTAACCTACTCAAGGTTTGAGTGGGTGTTGATTGCATTGGCCTCCTGTAGCCATTGTGCTAGTCTGGCCTGAGCCAGATATTTCTATGCCTGATGAAAAAGGTGTTGGAATATGTATGTGTCATTGTTTAAATGCTAATGTTTTCAAGGGGCGAGTTTCGAGGGAATACAGTTCCCAGACAATTTGATTAGTTCCAATGTCCAAACTGGTCCCTTTGAATATTGACTCCACCCCTTTTCTTGCAGACCAAACATACACTTTTAAAAAATCCCAAATTCGATTAAAGTTCGTAGTTTCTTCCATGTGCACTTTAGGATTTCAAACTTTCTGGTAGATAGTTCCAAATTAAATTCCCTTTCCTATGAGTCCAAACACTGGGGGGGGGGTCTCCATGAATGCACCCCCTTTTATCCCCTTCAGGCCTCGTCTTCCCCTATAAAATTCATTTGTGTCCCAAAGTTTTCCTTCCATCGGTTTCAATTCACAGCACAGACTGATCCCACAGCCCTTTTCCTTCTGGGTAAAATGAGGGGGTTTTCGTCCTCCCCTACATAATCCCCCATCTGACACAGTCAGACACCACTCGAGTGTGTCAAAGTTCAGGGTGGTGAGAAAACCCTAGGTCTCCCAAATTGCCCAACTTTCCCCAGTTTAACTCTAAACTGATCCCGTCGATATATATCGTAATTCCTTTTAACGCGGTACTAAACACAGAAATCCAACAGGTTACAATACACGACAGCAACATACATATATGTACTTAAGGTTACAGCAGTAATTGTACATTGAGTCTCATTTCAGTCTCAAACGTAAAACAAAGAAAAAATGCCCTGCAAACTCCCCAGGAGCCATGTATGAAAAACGCAGTCATCCCTGGAAATAACAAAACCGCCTAAGTGTCGCGGTCAAGCTTTGTTTACACATCTTGAGTGTTTAGCAACGGCTCTCCTGGCTGTGTAGTAGCCTGAGGAACTGCGTTCTTTTTCTTTTTCTCCTGAGCTTACAGCTTGTAACTAGCAGATAAGCTACAATCAAGAGTTGGCCGATTACTAAGGCATGCGATCCCACCCGGATCCATGCAGGTATGTCTGCCCGTATTCCCAAATCCCACCATGCTGGGGGTTTAATCTGGGCAATCTCCCCTGTTAGAATTTCAGTTTTCTGCTGCATTGTGTAAAAATGTTTTTGAGACAAATCCACTGCCTGGAGGAGGGCTGTAAGTTTCTCAGGTAGTGGGGCAATGGGATAGCCAAACTGGGCGACATATTGTTGTAGATGGCTGAGGTTGTTTTGTACCGTGAGGTGAATCGTGGAAGGTTCAGGGATGGGTGTGATTCTGGTGTGTGCCACTTGAACCTCTGCCCTGGGTTTAAAGCAAAAGCTGCTGTACGGTATTGGACACCACCTTCCCGGTCCGTGTTCATACCGTTGGGCACTTGTGGTGACACAATATGTCCCACCGCCTACATATGCTACCTGTGGAGGCATGTGGTTCGGGGCCATTACCTCCATTGTGCAATTGATAGGCTCTGCCCCAGCAGTGCTGAACCCGCATTGTGGCCTTGCTGTTCAAGTGCTGGGGGCACAGGATTACCTGTGCTCCCCTGCTCCGACAACCCAAGAGGTCTGTACCTGTCACAGTGTGCTCCCACATTGTGACATAAGGTGGGACCTCTTGGAATCGAACATGTACCCCTCCACGAATGACTCCCACATTCTCCACTCGGTACAGGGGTGCTGGTCGTGGGGACGCCCCCATCACGGGCATCCTGACCACCACACCCATGATGGTATGATTTGACTTTCCACAATCCACCGGTACCGGGTAGGCTTCCGACGCTACACGAAGTTGGCAAGGACTCAAAACATTTAAGTGAACTGTCATTGCCACCTCTTCGTGGAGCGCGGATCCCACTACGGTATTCTCGTCCCCCAGGACTTTGCGCAGCTGATTCTTTAACCCATTTATCTGGAGGGCCAGCTGCATGTTATCCAAACTGTTTATGGCGGACGCCCCGATGTTAAACCCCGTAAGAATGTCATTAAAGTGCCACGCCTCTGCCTTCCCGGTTCGGCCCTATCCCACTGTTTATACAAGTCTGTCATTTTGACATCCCCGAAGTCCAGTTCATAGAACTTCCGGAACATCTCCCGCAGCAGAGCCTGGTATAACAGCTCGGTTTCCCGGGGACACCACGTAGGTAGGCGGACTTCTGTCAGATTTAGCACCACTGATGCCACTGCGTAGTGTACCCCCTGATAAAATAGTTTCTCGGTAGGGACCAACACTAAACCATTCCCCGGCCCCCTGGTTGTTGTTGGGCACTTGTGTGGGACGGTGGGCTTGGCCGTGGGTGGGGGTTTTCTTTCCCGAACTACAAGTTCGGTGGCATTTACTGGTACCCGGGGATTGGGGATCACACACGCCTCCCCGCTGCGATCCCATACCACCCCATCCCCGACATCCTGCCACCACCTATAAAAAGCAATGGAGACCCCCTCTGAACACACGTGAGTGGATCCCCACATACACAAATAAATTCCTTGGTCGTACGCCCACCATTTCTCCCAGCACACCGTTACCCCGCCAGATGACCCCATGATGGTTCGGTAGGTATCATTATCCAGACGTTCCCAGTCCGAGTGTTGGTCTCCCATGTCCCTCGTGAGCTCTCTGAGCCACCACCACCGTCCCAGAGGTATGTCCCCTTGGCAAGTTAGGCATACCTTCCTGCCTTCTGTCACTCTCACTCTGGAAGTGGCCACAGTGATCTCCGGGCAGGGTATGGAGGCCTCTCCGTAGGTAAAGTCCTTATGGTTGGAGTACTTGGTGGAGTTCGATCCCAACCACCCAGGCCATCTCCCCTCGTGGGAGTAGGTGACCCGGCCATCCGCCGCCGGAGTCCCTTCTCCTGTGGTCACTGTCGGCGCTCTGCCCCCGGAGCATCCGAAAACTAGGGAGTCCTCGATGTCCCATCGGTGCCCGGTGCAGATCCTTAGCGATACCAGCATCACTAACGTCCAGTAGGGAGGTGTTGACATCTGAAAGGCAAGAAGAACACGGCCTTGCCTTGAGAGACCTCTCCAGGCTCGGCCCACTTAACATGTTCCAAACACAAAAAATGCTGTACCCAACCGTCACTGCCTTACCTAAACACATATACTCACAACACAAAGTAACAAAACAGGAAGGGAAAATATATACACTGCCACCCGTCCCCGGGTGGCCAGGCTATATCCTGTCACTGTACAGGCATCGTCGACCCCTCGGCTGACCGTACCCTGGGGACCAGGATGCCCTCCGCTGATGGGCTCGTATGGTCCCCCTTAATGCGTCTGGTGCTGCCCTCCAAGGCCCTCTCGAGCCCCGGATAATCGGTGGGAGACCCTTGCTAGCGCAACAGAGCACCCTCCCTGTTGTCTTTCGCCTTCTCGGTCTGGGGCAGGAGGCTAAGTAAACAGGGGACCACGACGCCCTGGGCTGTGGCACTCTGTTACTCCTCCTTACTGTCGGTGCAGAGTCCCACGTTATGGGCTGCAATACCTTCTCCTCCACCTCTTGGGCTAGCCCCAGCTGATCCACCATGGGAGGTTCAGCTTCCCCTTGAACCTTGCTAATGGTAGAGCCTTTTTCCCTACTTCTGTTAGTGGGCTGGGAACCTCTACCCAGTGGTGGGATAGCCTTACAGGAGCAGTGAACCATCCCCGGCTGCCTCCTCCGGAGCCTCCAAATCCACCAGGGCCTGTTCTTCCCCCAGTGCCTGATTCCCTTCCCTTGCTCGTCCCCTCTGTTTTTTTACCTCTTTTGGGGTCAAACAATTTACACTGATTAATGTGATACCACTTCACCCGGCGAGGCAGTCGAACCGCATAGACCATAGGGCTAGCCTTGTCGACTATGCTGTGTGGTCCCATATATAATGCTTCAAAAACCCCGACCCGAGCATAGTTCCTCACCATGACCTGGTCCCCTATCTCCCATTCGTGGTGTTTGCTGGGTTCTAGCAGCAATCGATTACTCTGATGCTGTCTGCCCATGTTACTAGCAGCCTGCCAGTGAATCTGTTTGAGGTGTTCAAACAGGTTCCTGACAAACCGGTCCCGGTTCACCTCTCGGAGCTGCCCTTCGGTGAGAACCGGCGCCAACACGTGCACTGGGGTTCTCATGATCCGGCCCGTCATCAGCTCATGGGGTGAGTACCCTGTGCTCTTTGACTGACTGGCCCGGATTCCCATGAGGACCAACGGTAAGACCTCCACCCACTTGTTCGGTGAGTCTCCTGTCTCCTTGCGCAGCCTTTTCTTTAGGGTTCGGTTCAGGCGTTCTATGGTGCCTGAGGACTGAGGGTTGTAGGCGACATGCCATTTGGCTCTTATCCCCAGCACCTTTAGGGTGGCCTGCATCACCTGGCCGGTGAAGTGGCTTGCCCGGTCGGACTCCACGATTTGAGGTAGACCCCACCGAGAGAACACCTCCCTCACCAGGATTTTTGCAGTCCCCACCGCGGTAGCTGTTCGGCAAGGGAAAGCTTCCACCCACTTGGAAAACACATCCACCAGGACGAGGCAGTATTTATAACCTCCCTGGGCGGCCGGTAGGGGTTCGATGTAGTCGATCTGGATCGACTGCCATGGTCCTTCTACCCGCCTGACGTGTCCCATAGACGCCTTCCTTTTCTGAGGGTCTGGGTTGTTTGCAGCGCAAACCAGACAGCCCGCATAGAAGTTGCGGACGTCTTCCCGGAGGTCTGGCCACCACCCTGCCTTTTCTACCCGTTGCCAGGTAGATTCCGGCCCAGGGTGTCCCGCACCTGGACCATCATGGGCCAGCTGAAGGAATTCCCTCCGGTGTTGTGGCGGCACTACCCATTTGTCCCCTTTAAACAACATGCCTTCCTGCACAGCAATATCTACAGCACTGTACTGCCTTTTCCCCCCTTTTGATAGCAGCCAAGGCAGCCTTCAGGATCGGATCCTGCATCTGGACTACTTTAAGGTCTGGGGCCGCAGCCGCCCCTACGCTCCCTTGTGTCCCTGGCTTGCTTCTTGCTGCTGCTATCCTGCCTGCCTCGTATGGGTCCCATGGGCGACCTGTGTGAGCACCTTCCCTTGCCAGCAGGTCTGCCTGCTGGTTACCTTCCCCCCCATGGCTCAGTTTTGGAGTGGGCCTTTACCTTATGGATATATACATCCCCGGTTTCTTCCATTGCAGCCACGATCTTTCCTAGCAGGGGTTTGGTCACAAGGGCTTCCCATCCGCAGAGGTGTACCCCCGGCGTGACCAAATCGGCAGATACTCTGTACACGAATTGCAAGTGAACATGCTGTCCGAGCAAATCGTGTATGGGGGAGGGAATTCCTCGGGGTGTGTGACCACATACATCACCGCCGAGAGTTCCGCCTGCTGGGCGCTCAGGGTGCATGGGAGTTTAATAGCCAAGGCAATCCCTGCCTTGGGATCCCAAACTCCGCAGCCCATGAGTCTTGTATCCGCGGACACTGAACTGGAGCCATCAACATAGATCTCGTGGCCTGTGGGGTGTATCCCTGCCCGAAATCCAAAGTTAATGTCCCATACTCCCTCCACAGAGCATCGATGCGGCTGCCCTGGATAGATTAAATTTGCTGCGAGCCTGGGCTCGCAGAGGCCCTTGACCTTTAAAGTCATTTGGGAGAGGAGGAGGGTCCAGCGAGTGATTCTAGCACTGCTCACTGTCCCGTCCTTAATCCTCCCGTCCAACAGCATCTGCGTCGGGGTATGATGGGTGAGGAGTGTAATGGGGGATATTCTGGTAAAGATCTGAGCTCTCTTTACTGCCCAAGTGGCAAGCAAGTGCCTCTCACAATTGGAGTATCCCTTTTCTACCTCCGTGAGGACCCTGGAGGAGTACACCACTGGTCTCAGCTGACCTCACCTAGACCTATCTGGGCTTTCTTGGGGTTAACTTTAAAACCCCCTTCCTTCAGTAAGACCAGCAGTGGACCGTGTTCCTCACTGCTGTCTGTGAACAACAACAGGTCGTCCACATACTGGACCAGCTGGTGTGGTTGGCTGAAGCCTTTTAAGCAGTTTGCCATGCATTGGTGAAAGATGCTGGGACTATTATGAAAGCCCTGTGGGAGGCAGCTCCATGTATACTGCTGTTCCCGGAAGGTGAAGGCAAACTTATACTGGTCTTCCCTCCATACAGGGATAGACCAGAACCCGTTGGATATGTCCAACACTGTGAACGTGGTTGCGGATGCAGGGATTTCCCATATCAGATCCGCAACCGCCGCTACTGTGGGGGCACAAGCTGAGATGTTTTTATTGAGCACCCTATAATCCACCGTAGCCCTCCAAGAATTGTCCGGTTTCCCAAAGCGGGGAGTTGACATGGGTGGCTATGGGCCTCAAAACACCCTGCTCGACAAGCGAGCTTAAAGCTGTCTCCAAGTCTGCTTCTGCCTCTCGGGGAAAGCCATACTGCTTTTGCGGGCGGGACATGGGATCCCCATCTATTCTAACCTCCACTCCTGTGACTCTCCCACAGAGTTGCTTGCACATAGGCCCGGTACTCGGCCGGGATGTTACCGACCAGAACCTCCTGGTCGTAACCCCCTTTTGGCTTCATTGTACACATCCCTTTTCCCTGTTTCTTATCAATAACCATGACTTCTCCCTCTGCTCCCGTGCCCACTGTGCCCCATAGACAGTGATTCCTCAAGTCTACTAGGATCTGGCGAGCGATGATAAAATCAGCCCCCAAGATCCCTTTTCCCACCTGCTCCCAGTTCATCAGGACGCACTTCCATTGTGTTTGAAGTGCTCCTAAACGAACTGCGAGCGGGACTGAGAAAAACCCAGCCTTCTCATTACCTGTGAACCCAACTAGTTTGATAGAGGTGAGGTTGCGGGGTCTTCCGAATGGACTATCGTGCTGGAAGCACCAGTGTCCAAAAGGTAAGTACCCAATACACCCTCAATCTCCATCTTGACCCAGGGTCGTCCCCAGGGGTCATATTCTAGTGGGCACAGGTATGCAGGCTGGGTCTGGGCTAGTCACGGCCTCTGTACTGGCAGGGTTGCTGGTGCTTCCCTGCCTGTTGCCGTGGTTACCTTCCCAGTCCCCTCCAGTGCTGTCCTCACTGCAGCTACTATCTGGTCAAGGGATGGTGAGGAGCTCGCTCCACTTCCCCCACTCTGCGCGGCTCCTGAAGAACTTCTCTCCCCATATCTCTTTACTGGGCTCCTGCAATCCCTTTTAAAATGCCCAGCTTTCCCACACCCGTAGCACACTCCCTCCTTATCAGACGAGCGGCCACCCTCCTGGTGCCATTCCCTTTTGAGAATCGGGTTGGGTTTTACTTCATTTACCCGACCTTTGGAGGTTTTCTCCTCCCCTCCTCCATTCCGTTGGACCAGTGCCAGTTGCCTGACCACTGCTTCCTCAGTGAGGTTGGGGTCCCGGGAATCGAACCACAGTTCTGCCCTGGCCTTGAGCCGGGGCAAGCAGTTTGCCACCAGCATCCTCAGCCAGCGGCTAGTCTGTACCGCGGAAAGATTCGACCGGTCGAGGAGCTCCCCACAGGCTGCGTGGTATACCACCCACAGCCTGTCCGCAAACGCCTGTGGGGTTTCCCCTGCGAGCTGCCTTGTCCTTTCGACCCGTTCAAAAGGACTGCCGTCATCGAAGCCCATAGCCTCAAGGTCGGCCCTCTGGACCTCAGTAAATGTACGCTGTCCCCTCCGGCATTCTGCCGGTAGGGCCTGGTACAATTTGCTGTCCAGAGAGAAGAGCAGCAGCTTGGCTGTCTCTTCCTCGTCACATCCATTAATTTCCCCTTCCTGCATCACCTCCATGAAGTGGATAGACGGGTCCCCGGTGCGAGTGAGTTTGGCCAAATGGGCCACCATGGCCCTGAGTGATTGAACTCCATGGGGAATAATAAAGTCGCTCTCCAGCGCTCCCTGACCTTGGCCACCTGCCTGTGGAGGACCGTACTTGCGCTGCTTGACCGGGCACATCTGCCCTTGTTCAGGATCTTTCTGCGCTGGTCCCTCTACCTCCGGCTGTCCCACCATACCCGGTGCAGCAGACAGTGCCTGGTCGCCTGATCCAGCCCTTAACTGACCCTCGGCTGGAGCCTCACATCCCTGCTGCCAAACGGGACACATTGGTCCTGCCCCCAGCCCTGGGTATGCTACTACCTGCGTGCCCCGCCCCTCCTGGTACCCAACCGGACAAACCACCGGTGCCTCAGGAGGTGGTCGGGCGCCTCTTGCCTTTGGGTTCTCCTCTACCCCCCAATACTCTCCTTTGCCCCCTGTGGACCCTCCGGGTCCTATCAGGGCGACCATCCCCTTTGCCTGGGATAGAGCGTTTTAATCCTCTCCTGGCAGGGACCGTGATCTGCAAACTCACTGCTACTGGTCACTTTATAGGCTGCCTGTACGTCTTTTAATTTATTCTCCATTTCCCAAATTTTCTGGGTGTACCGAGAGTTCTGTTCCCGGAGGGACCCCTCACTACCTTTGGCCTCAGTGACCTGACACTGAAGATAATCCCGGCTATTTCGGAAGGTCTCCTCCAACTGCCGGTTCCTTTGCTGCTCCCCAGCTAATTCGGCCAGCAGGTTGTCCCCAACCACATCCCGGATAGCAGAGAGCTCCTCTGATTTCTGAAGACTCTGTTCCAAGTCCTTCACCCGCTGGTCGAGCTTTCGGACTTGGCGGGTGAGGCAGATAAGCCAGATGGCCTTTTCCACCCTGCGGTTGTGGTCCTTCCCTGCTGTCCACTGAGCAGCAGCATCCACTGGGCGCTCTGCCCGAGTGAGGGCTTGCACCCAAGGTTTGGTGAGGTTCACCTTGCCAAAAATGTATGAGGAAATTCTCTCCTCCATTTTAGTTTCCTCTCTTATCACCTCATCTGTTATATTAACATCTCCTGTTTGCTTATGTCCCTTCGTGGTCGCCATGTTCTGTAAGGGGTTTTCATCGGGTTGTTGTGCCTTGGGTGTCTTTCTCTGGGCATCTGCCCTCACAGCTTATGCCTGGCCTGAGTGCTGCAAGAGCACCCCTGGAGAGACTGTGTCCACAGCTTATGAAGGGGGTTTTGAGACTTGTGCATCCCCACAGCTTATGCCTAGCCTGTGAGGCACCTGTGAGTGTCAAACACTCCTAACCCCTTCTCCCCTAGCCTGTGACACACAGTTGAGCATTTCCGAGGCGCTCCTAGCTTCCCTTACACGGTTCTGACATAAGACTCACAATCAGGAGATGTAATACAATAGAACTGAGACAAGGTGATTCCAAGAGGAACTTTAGGCTTCCAATTTATTTGACAAGGTGTAACTCAACAAACAGCAATACACCAACAAAACAATCCCCCTAAATCCCACTAAAATGGACCCAACGAAAATCTTTACATCAGTTTAGCAGTACAATGCCCAACCTCCCACCTTTCCTGGCCTAACTGAGTTGGGAGTTCTGGGGACCAGAGGTTATACTCACTACTGTGCCTTCCGCAGTCTGGTGGTTTGTTTCTTCTATCTTCGGTGTCTTCGGACACTGGTTTTCCTTCAGTGTCGAGAGGCTTGTGGTTGTGGTTGTTGGATGACGAGGGCAGGGAAAATCATCACTTCTTTTTCACTATGTCAGAAACCCCTGTTTTTATAGCCAGATTATCCAGTCCGCCTTTCCTGCTGAAGTCGATTCTTCTCATTGGTGGACTTTTTGATTTTGAAAAATGCAGCAGTTTTAGGTTTTTAGTTTTTTTTCCCACTGATCTTAACCTACTCAAGGTTTGAGTAGGTGTTGATTGCATTGGCCTCCTTTAGCCATTGTGCTAGTCTGGCCTGAGCCAGATATTTCTATGCCTGATGAAAAAGGTGTTGGAATATGTATGTGGCATTGTTTAAATGGTAATGTTTTCAAGGGACGAGTTTCGAGGGTATACAGTTCCCAGACAATTTGATTAGTTCCAATGTCCAAACTGGTCCTTTTGAATATTGACTCCACCCCTTTTCTTGCAGACGCAACATACACTTTTTAAAAATCCCAGTTCGATTAAAGTTCGTAGTTTCTTCCATGTGCACTTTAGGATTTCAAACTTTCTGGTAGATAGTTCCAAATTAAATTCCCTTTCCTATGAGTCCAAACACTGGGGGTGGGGGGGGGGGTGTCTCCATGAATGCACCCCCTTTTATCCTCTTCAGGCCTCGTCTGCCCCTATAAAATTCATTTGTGTCCCAAAGTTTTCCTTCCATCGGTTTCAATTCACAGCACAGACTGATCCCACAGCCCTTTTCCTTCTGGGTAAAATGAGGGGGTTTTTGTCCTCCCCTACAGTGCAACAAAATTTGCAGATGACACAAAGATTAGTGGGAAAGCGGGTTGTGTAGAGGACACAGAGAGGCTGCAAAGAGATTTGGATAGGTTGGGCGAAGGTTTGGCAGATGGAATACAATGTCAGAAAGTGTGAGGTCATCCACCTTGGGAAAAAAAACAGTAAAAGGGAATATTATTTGAATGGGGAGAAATTATAACATGCTGAGGTGAAGAGGGACCTGGGGGTCCTTGTGCATGAAACTCTTTTAGAGTCTACCTGCAAAACATAAACATTAAACTGTGCCACCCGACCTGGGTGACACTCCAGACATTTACAAGGCCCTTTTTTTTTCCCCCCTTTTTTTTGTTTTTTTTTTGTGTTTTTCTTTTTTTGGTTTTTTTTTTTGGGCACTAAAATCACAATTTTCCCCAGTGCCCCCTATAAAAGGGAAGGGGGACACTAAAAGCACCGGCAATTAAAACAAATTAAACTTAAAAACGTAAAATCAAATTAAAATTTGGTTGCCGGGCGTGATGATGCACTCCAGTTCCTTGTGCATGAATCCCAAAAGGTTAGTTTGCAGGTGCAGCAGGTAATCAGGAAGGTGAATGGAATGTTGGCCTTCATTGCGAGAGGGATGGAGTACAAAAGCAAGGAGGTCCTGCTGCAACTGTATAGGGTATTGGTAAGGCTGCACCTGGAGTACTGCGTGCAGTTTTGGTCACCTTACTTAAGGAAGGCTATTCTGGCTTTGGAGGGGGTACAGAGACGATTCACTAGGCTGATTCCGGAGATGAGGGGGTTACCTTATGATGATAGATTGAGTAGACTGGGTCTTTACTCGGAGTTCAGAAGGATGAGGGGTGATCTTATAGAAACATTTAAAATCATGAAAGGGATAGACAAGATAGAGGCAGAGAGGTTGTTTCCACTGATAGGGGAGGCTAGAACTAGGGGGCACAGCCTCAAAATATGGGGGAGCCAATTTAAAACCAAGTTGAGAAGGAATTTCTTCTCCCAGAGGGTTGTGACTCTGTGGAATTCTCTGCCCAAGGAAGCAGTTGAGACTAGCTCATTGAATGTATTCAAGTCACAGATAGATAGATTTTTAACCAATAAGGGAATTAAGGGTTACGAGGAGAGGGCGGGTAAGTGGAGCTGAGTCCACGGCCAGATCAGCCATGATCTTATTGAATGGCGGAGCAGGCTCGAGGGGCTAGATGGCCTACTCCTGTTCCTAATTCTTATGTTCTTATGTAGGACAGACGCACCAACATCAGTGTCCTCGTCCAGGCCAACATCCCCAGCATTGAAGCACTGACCACACTTGATCAGCTCCACTGGGCAGGTCACATTGTTCGCATGCCTGACACAAGACTCCCAAAGCAAGTGCTCTACACGGAACTCCGTCACGGCAAACAAGCCAAAGGTGGGCAGAGGAAACGCTACAAGGACACCCTCAAAGCCTCCCTGATAAAGTGCAACATCCCCACTGGGAGTCCCTGGCCAGAGACCGCCTTAAGTGGAGGAAGTGCATCCGGGAGGGCGCTGAGCACCTCGAGTCTCAACGCCGAGAGCATGCAGAAAGCAAGCGCAGGCAGCAGAAAGAGCGTGCGGCAAACCAGTCTCACCCACCCCTTCCCTCAACGACTATCTGTCCCACCTGTGACAGGGACTGTGGTTTTCGTATTGGACTGTTCAGCCATCTACGAACTCATGTTAAGAGTGGAAGCAAGTCTTCCTCGATTCTGAGGGACTGCCTATGATGATGATTATTTAAATCCATGAATAGTCAAATGATTAACCAAATACTTATTGTTAGCAATTACTGGTGGAAATATTTGAAAACATGTCAGGTGAAAGAGGTAGCTCAGGATTTGTAGAAAATTATATTATATCAATGCATTATTATTTTCTTCCTCTTGTTTCCTTCTGCTCATGATTTCCACAGTTTTCTTTCTAAATTGTATTTTGCCCAAATTAAATTCAAAAGCTCCAAGGTTAGGTGATTATCCAAGATTAGGTGTGGCATATAATGTGCTGACCTTTTGGATTATCTGGTCAATTGTACTTCCAGGTAAAGTAGGTAAACATGTTCAAAAGCAAAATACTGCGGATGCTGAAATCTAAAATAAAAATAGAATAAGCAGGAAAGATCAGCGGGTCAGGCAGCATCTGTGGAGAGAAAAGCAGAGTTAACGTTTCAGGTCAACAACCCTTCGTCAGAACTGGCTAGTGTTCGAAAAGAACACATTCTCAATAAGCATTGAAAGGGGGAGGGGAAGAAAGAACAAAAGGGAAGGTCTGTGCTAGTGTTCAAGGCAGGAGAGGTTGGAGAGACAAAAGGGATGTTGGGCCAAATTGAAATGGTAATGCAAGGAGTTAAAAAAAGATTAGTCGAGATGGGCAGTTTCATGCATTCAACCAGTATTGTAACCCATGTATAAACTGACCTAAGTTGTACACCGAGAGAACACTGACCACTAGGTGGGAGACACTCCTAACCTGGACCTTCAGGTAGAAAAGGGGAAGCTCCACCCACCTTCATCACTTGAGTGCTAAGGAATAAAGGACAGGTCACAGACTGACCTTCTCTCAAGCATGGGCCTCGTGTGCATTTATACTGTGTAGTAAGGAGGTATCAATGGCGAGAAGAAACTGGGATTTAAACCACGCGAGCATGGCCACTAGCAGAACAGACGAGAGGTACTGTGTTAAGGAATGGTTGGGACAGAGATTCAACATTGTTAAAGCAGCACACAGTTCTCCAGGCAGACAAGGGCAGTCAGGCATGCCCCAACATGTAGTCGAACCCAGAGGGGGAGTTCGACAGAGACAATGGCAAGCTGAACAGCGATTCACGCCATTGCAAGGGACAATGCGGCCAGTAATGGCGCCATCAACACCTGTTAATGGTGCACTCAAGGACAATAACAGGGGCAGTCAGGGACGATCGACTGGCAAGGGACCTTTTGTTTCAAGCTGCAACTCATGCTGGAGGCGTGGAGGCATCCATTCAGCCGGAGTTTGCAGAGATGAGCAAAATACCTGCAGAAATTGCAGAAATGGACACTGGGGGAAATCGCTGGAAGCTGAAGTTCAGCGAGTTCATGTGGAGCACGTATACAGTTCATACATCAGGACGCCACCGATAATGAAAGTGCTCCTCAATGGCATCCCAGTATCAATGGAGTTAGACACGGGTGCCAGCCAGTCCCTGATGGGTATCAAACAGTTCGAAAAGTTGTGGGCATCCAAGGCCAGGAGGCCAAAATTATTGCCGATTGACGCACAGCTACGGACTTACACAAAACAGATCATTCCGGTGCTGGGCAGCGCCACGGTAGTCGTGACCCACAAAGATTCGGAGAACAGGTTGCCACTCTGGATTGTCCCAGGGTTCGGTCCTGCACTACTGGGGAGGAGTTGGCTTGCTGTCATGAACTGGAAATGGGGCGATGTCAATGCAATTTCCTCTGTGGAGTGAGTATCATGCTCACAGGTCCTGGACAAATTTGACTCATTATTTCAACCCGGCATTGGCACTTTCATGGGGGCCAAGGTAGTGATTCACATAAACCCGGACGCCAGACCAGTACACCACAAGGCCAGAGCGGTGCCGTACATGATGCAGGAAAAGATAGAAGGCGAATTGGACCACCTGTTGAGGGAAGGCATCATCTCGCCAGTCGAATTCAGTGACTGGGCGAGCCCGATTGTGCCGGTGCTCAAGGCGGATGGGTCGGTCAGGATATGTGGCGATTACAAGGCCACCATCAATTGGGTGTCACTCCAAGACCAGTACCCACTACCGAGAGCGGAGGACCTCTTTGCGACGCTATCCGGTGGCAAACTTTTTTCAAAATTGGACCTGACCTCAGCTTACATGACCCAGGAGCTGGCGAGTGAGTCCAAGAAGCTGACCACCATCACGACACACAAGGGGTTGTTTGAGTACAACAGATGTCCGTTTGGGATTTGCTCGGCCGCCGCGATCTTCCAACGAAATATGGAAAGCCTCCTCAAGTCGATTCCAGGGACGGTGGTTTTTCAGGACAACATCCTCATCACGGGTTACGATACTGAAGAACACCTCCTCAACCTGGAGGAGGTGCTACGCAGACTGTACCGGGTAGGTCTGCGACTGAAAAAGGCGAAGTGCGTCTTCCTAGCTCCAGAGGTAGAATTCCTGGGGATGAGGGTAGCAGCAGACGGGATCAGCCCTACTGCATCCAAGACGGAAGCGATCCAGAGAGCACCCAGACCCCGTAACACGACGGAGCTGCGTTCGTTCCTGGGGCTGCTGAACTATTTTGGTAACTTTCTTCCCAAATTGAGCACGCTGCTAGAGCTGCTACACGTGCTCCTACGCAAAGGTCGCGAATGGGTCTGGGGGGACAGCCAGGAAAGGGCTTTTAATCGAGTACGCAATTTGTTATATTCCAACAATCTGTTAATGCTATATGACCCATGTAAGAAACTTGTGTTAACGTGCGATGCGTCGTCCTATGGTGTCGGGTGTGTGTTGCAGCATGTCAGTGCCAAGGGTCAGTTACAGCTGGTAACTTATGCCTCCAGGAGTCTGTCCCAGGCAGAAAGGGGCTACGGGATGGTAGAAAAGGAGGCGCTCGCATGTGTATATGCGGTAAAGAAAATGCACCAGTACCTGTTTGGCAGGAAATTTGAGCTGGAGACAGATCACAAACCCCTAACATCCCTTTTGGCCGACAACAAGGCCATAAATGCAAACGCATCGGCCCGCATACAGAGGTGGGCACTCACGTTAGCTGCCTATGGCTACACAATTCGGCACAGACCGGGCACCGAAAACTGCGCCGATGCACTCAGCAGGCTCCCACTAGCCACCACTGAGAGGGCTACCGAGCATGGTGCTGAGATGGTCATGGCTGTTGAAGCTTTCGGAAGCGAAAGCTCACCCGTGACAGCCCGTCAGATTAAAGTCTGGACAAATAGAGACCCGCTATTGTCTCTAGTCAAGAAATGTGTCCTGAATGGGGACTGGGCAGCCACGTACAGGGCATGCCCTGAGAAATTTAAACCATTTCACAGGCGCAAGGATGAACTCTAAATTCAGGCTGATTGCCTACTGTGGGGAAACCGCGTAGTAATGCCCCAGATGGGCAGAGAGGTGTTCATCAGAGAACTCCACAATGGGCACCCGGGCATTGTCACGATGAAGGCAATTGCCAGGTTACACGTTTGGTGGCCAGGGATAGACGCAGATCTGGGACTTTGTGTTCGCAGGTGCAACACGTGTGCCCAGCTGGGCCATGCACCCAGGGAAGCCCCCCTTAGCCCCTGGCCATGGCCCGCCAAGCCTTGGTCACGCATCCATGTGGACTACGCAGGTCCTTTCATGGGGAAAATGTTTTTGGTTGTAGTAGACGCCTACTCCAAATGGATCGAGTGTGACATTTTAAATTCAAGCGCATCCTCTGCCACGGTAGAAAACCTACGGGAAATGTTCGCCGCCCACGGTCTACCGGACATCTTGGTCAGCGACAATGGCCCGTGCTTCACAAGCACTGAATTCCAGGACTTCATGGCAGGCAATGGAATTAACCATGTTAGAACGGCACCGTTCAAGCCGGCCTCAAACGGCCAGGCAGAACGAGCAGTGCAGATAATCAAACAGGGGATGCTCAGATTCCAAGGGGGTTCCCTACAAACCCGCTTATCCCGCTTATCCCGCCTATAGATCCTGACCACACTCGCTCACAGGGGTTCCACCCGCAGAGCTACTAATGAAAAGGACGCTCAAAACCCGATTATCCCTTATACACCCCACCATGAAAGAAATTGTCGAGAGCAGGCGCCAGTCACAATATCACTACCATGACAGGAATGCGAGGGCGCGATGTATTGATGTAAATGATCCTGTTTTTGTCCTCAACTACGCTGCGGGGCCCAAATGGCTCGCAGGCACTGTGGTTGCCAAAGAGGGAAATAGGATTCTGGTAGTTAAACTTACCAATGGACAAATCTGCCGCAAACATGTGGATCAAACAAAAAGGAGGTTCAGCAACCCCATAGAAGAAGCAGAGGAAGAACACGATATAGAGTTGACTCCACCACAGGTGACCGAACACCGGAACCAAAGGGAGGAGAGCCCAGTCACTGTGGGCAGTCCGGACAGGCCTGAGGCACTGCAAACAGCAGACACTCAGGCCAGCGCCCAACAACCGGAGCCCCAACTCAGGCGCTCTACAAGGGAGCGTAAACCACCAGAGAGACTCAACCTGTGATCCCAATAAGACTTTGGGGGGAGGAGGTGATGTCATGTATTCAACCAGCATTGTAACCCATGTATAAACTGACCTAAGTTGTACACCGTGAGAACACTGACCACTAGGTGGGAGACACTCCTAACCTGGACCTTCAGGTATAAAAGGGGAAGCTCCACCCACCTTCATCACTTGAGTGCTAAGGAATAAAGGACAGGTCACAGACTGACCTTCTCTCAAGCATGGGCCTCGTGTGCATTTATACTGTGTAGTAAGGACATATCAGGCAGCATTTACGCTCTGAAATCATTGAACTCGATCTTGAGTCCAGAAGACTGTAAAGTGCCTGAACGAAAGATGAGGTGCTGTTCCTCGAGCTTGCGTTGAGCTTCATTGGAACAGTGAAGGAGGCCGAGGATGGAGAGGTCAGAGTGGGACTGGAGTGAAGAATTAAAGTGATAGGCGACCGGAAGCTCAGGGTCACACTTGCGGACTGAACGGAGGTATTCCGCAAAGCGGTCACCCAATTTACGCTTGATCGCCCCGATGTAGAGGAGACTAAATCGTGAGCAGTGCATACAGTACACTAAATTGAAAGAAGTACAAGTAAATCGCTGTTTCACCTGGAAGGAGTATTTGGGGCTCTGTATAATGGGAAGTGAGGAGGTATAAGGGCAGGTGTTGCATCTCTTGCACTTGCACGGAGAGGTGCCGTGGGAAGGGGAGGGGGTTCTGGGGGTGACTGTGGAATGGACCAGGGTGTCACGGAGGGAGCGGTCCCTTTGGAATGCTGAGAGGGGAGAGGAGGGGAAGATGCAATTGGTGGTGGGATCATGCTGGAGGTGGCGGCAATGACGGAGGATAATCCGTTGAGGCTGGTGGGGTGAAAGGTGAGGACAAGGGGAACCCTGTCGTGGTTCTGAGAGGGAGGTGAAGGGGCGTTTCTGCTCGCAGTTATAACTCATATCCCAGTGGCTCAGGGGGTAAATGTACAATGTGCAAATAGTGCTAGGTCATTCAGACGAGGAATTGCTGGTGTGTGCTGAGTTAACCATTGTTAACTGCGAGGGTTATTACAGTTGACTTTGGCATTCCAGGCTATGGAGGACATAATTGACCAGGGTACCTACTTCTGTTTGCAAACCAGTGCCCCTGCTGGAAGTATCACAGCATGAGTCGTTGCCGTCAGACCAGGAGAGGCACGGCAGAAAATCAAAGAGACCATTGGATAAGAAAAGGTGTATTAAAAAATGATTGCATTTTATTTTACACATATACTGGAATATATGTGTAAAAGTATTCAAAGATCAGGTGTCCTGACCAACATTCCTCCCTTAGCCAAGACCACCAAACAAATTATGTGGTCATTCAAATCATTTGTTGTTTATGGGATCTTGCTGTGTGCAAATTAGCTGCTGCATTTACTCACGTAAAAGCAGTGACTGAACTTTAAAAGTAACCCAAAAGATGTAAAGCATTTTGGGTTGTCCTAAGAATGTGATAAGGCACCCTATAAATGCAAATTCATTTCAGGACACAGGTGCTCAGTAAAAGTATATGTTATCTGAACTCAAAGCTGTGTTATGGTCCTAAATTGTACTGCAGTAGTAGAGTTTGTGGAGGTAGTTTTATGCAGTTCCATGAGTTTTGTTTTGGTGAATGCCTTGTCAGGAATTGCTGCTCGTGCAATTTTAACTATTGTACCACTTGATTTGAACAGAAAGTTTCATTTTATTACACGTTGAAAGAAAGAAAGACTTACATTTATATAGTGCCTTTCAAAGCACTTTACAGCCAATGAGGTACTTTTGGAGTGTAGTCACTGTTGTAATGTGGGAAACGCGGCAGCCAATTTGTGCACAGCAAGCTCCCACAAACAGCAATGTGATAATGACCAGAAAAACTGATTTTGTTATGTTGATTGAGGAATAAATATTGGCCAAGACACCAGGAATAACTCCCCTCCTCTTCTTCGAAATAGTGCCATGGGATCTTTTATGCCCACCTGAGAGAGCAGACGGGGCCTCGGTTTAACTTCTCATCCGAAAAACGGCACCCCCGACAGTGCAGCACTCCCTCAGCACTGCACTGGAGAGTCACCCTAGGTTCATGTGCTCAAGTCCCTGGAGTGGGAATTGAACCCATAACCTTCTGACTCAGAGAGGACTGTGCTGCCCACTGAACCACAGCTGACATTGTCAATTGAAGATGAATCCAGAAAATCTGAAATGATACCTGTGTGTCAAGAGAATTGTATAACTTGTCTACATTGTTATTTTTCATTCTGGTTTCCAATAGGGTGTATAATTACATTTATACAGTTTGAATTTTCAGTATTTCATCAGAAAATTGTGCGAGTTTAAAATATCAGGAAAAAAAAGGAGGAATGTTACTGATATGTTTACAAGATGGCTCCCAAATTATTATAAAGTAAGATTGCATATTGTTATATCTCTATTTATAATATATTAAACTCTTGCATATAGCTCATATTTCTGTCCATATTATTTTTATATTGTTCACATTGTCCTAGCCAATATTTATCCTCAATCAACACCTAAAACCAAATTACCTGGCTATTATAACATTGCTGTTTGTGGGAGCTTGCTGTGCTCAAATTGGCTCCCGCATTTCCTACATTACAACACTGTTCCGGAGTCACAGTGCAGATTTCGTCCCCTACGGCGCACAATGGACATGATATTTACAGCGCGACAGCTACAGGAAAATGCAGGGAGCAGCGCCAGCCCTTATACATGGCCTTCTTCGACCTTACAAAGGTCTTTGACACTGTCAACCACGAGGGTCTATAGAGCATCCTCCTCCGTTTCGGGTGCTCCCAAAAGTTTGTCAACACCCTTCGCCTGCTCCACAACGACATGCAGGCCGTGATCCTTACCAACGGATCCACTACAGACCCAATCCACATCCGGACCGGGGTCAAACAGGGCTGTGTCATTGCTCCAACCCTCTTCTCAATCTTCCTCGCTGCCATGCTCCACCTCACAGTCAACAAGCTCCTCGCTGGAGTGGAACAAAACTACAGAACCAGTGGGAAGCTGTTTAACCTTCGCCGCCTCCAGGCCAGGTCCAAGACCACTCCAACCTCCGTCGGCGAGCTACAGTACACAGATGATGCCTGTGTCTGTCCACATTCAGAGGCTGAACTCCAGAATATAGTCGACGTATTTATTGAGGCATACGAAAGCATGGGCCTTACACTAAACATCCGTAAGACAAAGGTCCTCCACCAGCCTGTCCTCGCCGCACAGCACTGTCTCCCAGTCATCAAGATCCATGGCGCGGCCCTGGACAACGTGGACCATTTCCCATACCTCGGGAGGCTCTTATCAACAAAAGCAGACATTGATGAAGAGATTCAACACCGCCTCCAGTGCGCCAGCACAGCCTTCGGCCACCTGTGGAAAAGAGTGTTCGAATACCAGGCCCTCAAGTCTACCACCAAGCTCATGGTCTACAAGGCTGTAGTAATACCCGCCCTCTTGTATGGCTCGGAGGCATGGATCATGTACAGTAGACACCTCAAGCCGCTGGAGAAATACCATCAACGATGCCTTCGCAAGATCTTACAAATCCCCTGGGAGGACAGACGCACTAACATTAGTGTCTTTGATCAGGCCTTCATCCCCAGTATTGAAGCACTGGCCACACTTGATCAGCTCTGCTGGGCAGGCCACATATTTCGCATGCCAGACACGAGACTCCCAAAGCAAGTGCTCTACTCGGAATTCCTTCACAGCAAACGAGCCAAATGTGGCAGAAGAAACGTTACAAGGACACCCTCAAAGCCTCCCTGATAAATGCGGTATCCCCACCGACACCTGGGAGTCCCTGGCCAAGTGGGGGAAATGCATCCGGGAGGACGCTGAGCGCCTCGAGTCTCATAGCCGAGAGCTTACAGAAAACAAGCACAGACAGTGGAAGGAACCCTCCCTTACCCTCAATGACTATCTGTCCCACCTGTGGCAGGGACTGTGGTTCTCGTATTGGATGGTTCAGCCACCTAAGGACTCATTCTAAGAGTGGAAGCAAGTCTTCCTCGATTCTGAGGGACTGTCTATGATTAGAACAATGATTACAACATGATTTTTTAGCAATGTTTTTGGGTCATCATGTGTAATGTCCACCGGTTTTATTTAGTTAACACATTTTGGAGCAAAGACATTGCAGCAGGAATGAAAGATAGACACAGAGAAAATGTATGATGTACACAGGGCACCACCACACAGAAAGAAAGACTTTCAGAGCAAGAGAGAGAGAGAAACAAAAAGAAGGACAGAAACTGTGCGAGAGGCATACAAAAAAGGGGATAGAGATTATGAGAGATTATGAGGGCATGACTGTATCAGACAATTGAAGATTAATCCAGAAAATCTGAAATGACAATTGTGTGAAAGGCATACAGATAGATAGAGAGGGAAAGAGAGAAAGTGGAAGACAAAGATAAAGAGATGGAGACAAAAAGAAAGAGAGAGTGGGGAACATGGAGAGAGACACAGTTACAGGATGAAGGAGGCTCAATTCTTTCTAATTGATTTTCTGTGAACAGTGCCATGGATGCTCAACTATAATATATGGTGTATTATACATTACACGGGATAGGTTCCTAAGATTACAAAATAGTATATTTTATGACTTCTAACATGAGCAACACCATGGAAAATCCATTGGAATTTATTAACTATTCATCCTCTAGAAATAAAGAAAATAAAAACTTGCATTTATATTGCACCCTTCATGGCCACTGGATGTCTCAAAGCACTTTACAGACAATTATGTACTTTTTGGAGTGTAGTCACTGTTGTAATGTGGGAAACACAGCACCCAACTTGCGCACAGCAAGCTCCCACAAACAGCAATGTGATAATGACCAGATAATCTGTTTTTGTTATGTTGATTGAGGGATAAACATTGACCAGGACATTGGGGATAACTACCCTGCTCTTCTTCAAAATAGTGCCATGGGATCTTTTACATCTACCTGAGCGGGCAGACAGGGCCTCGGTTTAACGTCTCATCCAAAAGACGACACCTCCGACAGTGCAGCACTCCCTCAGAACTGCACTGGAGTCAGCCCGATTCTATGAAGCATCATTAGACTAGCCCAACCACCCTTTTGGCTGAGGATGGTACATGTCCTGGGAAGATCTAGGGAAAGTAAGAAAATGTATTCAAAAGAAACCCTTAAAGAAAAAAACCCACGCATTTTAATATAACTCAGCGTGTTGCTCAGGTAATTGTGTCAATAACAAGCAGTCCATATCCAGGCTGGTGAAGTCCAATTTTCATAACTTCACATTATATGAAAACTCTTTCCAGGTAATAAATAACGTGAATGGCATTATTTTGTACATTGAATTCTGTTATGTGCTTGGAGAATGGTTTCAAGTGGACGTAATGATCATATTGATAGCAGGCGGAGAAGAAAATAACCTGTTCTGAAGGAGACGAAGGCGCGCAATTTTTTAAATTGCTGTTTAAAACAAAATGGGGCCGAAATTGGTGAAAACCGATGGTCCGCCCATTTCTCAGCATTATGCCAGTGCTATGTTGTTTCATACTGCCTGGTACCGCTGGGTGGAATGTGCACGATTTTTGTCACTTTTTTCTCGGCGGTATGCCGAGTGGAGTGCAGCGGGCGGTGTGTGGGCGGTGAGTCCTTTTCACTCGGGAATCTTCGGGTCCCGAGTTCTGCGCACGCGCATGTTGCTGTGAAGCTCCGCCCCCCCCCCCCCCCTGAGAACTCTGTGCAGGTATGTGGGGGGGAGGGGGTTGGGGAAATCGTTGCTGTGGGTGGGGGGGGGAGATGACTACCTGGAGGGAGATCGCTGCTTGGGGGGAGATTGCTGTGGTGAGGGGGCTGGGGGGGCGTGGGTGAAGAGACTGGGAGGTGGGAGAGACTGGGGGTGAGAGATAAAAATGTTTTCACAGGTACAGATGCATACCGCCAGCTAAAGATTGACTTAAAACCACCTTTTCCAGGGTGGTGTGTAGGGTCGGCGGTAAGCGATTAATTTGCCAATTTTGCGCAATATGTCGGCGGTGTGCAGCGGCAGACGGTTTGCATACCGCCCGGCGGTATGTTGCTGATGAATTTCCCACTGGGTGGTATGTGGGTGGTAGGTAGATATTTTTTCATCAATTTCTCAATTTTGGGCGGTATGTCGGCAGTTTCATGGGCGGTATGTCGGCAGTTTCATGGGCGGTATGTCGGCAGTTTCATGGGCGGTATGCGACGGTATGTCCACCAATTTCAGCCCCAATGTATTTTTATTTTAAAAAGTCATTACTTTCTGTTTTAAAGCCTGTATCAGAGTTTGTTTTTCCTCTTTGCTCAACAGAGCTCACAGTCTCCTATTTGCTATACCATATAAAATGTTGCCATTGAACCAAAACAAACATAATGCAGATCCAACAGCCAGATACATAGGAACATGCATTAAGCACAACACAGCTCAGATACCAACTGCATGAAATAAGGCTCAGAACAAGTCGAGGTCTATAAGATTTTCTCCATTGTATCATCTCGCAAGCTGTTCCTGGAATCATCGGTAATACGGTTGTTACACAAATCAACAGTTTGTTCTACAATGCAATGATTACCCTTTAGGGTGTTGTACAGAAGTGGAATGAATAAACCAAATGCAGAAGAAATAGTCATCCTAGTTCCTTAGCTGAGAATAAGACGATGAGTAAAAGGCAAACTAGTGAAAGATACAGGGCCAGATTTTACTGGGTTTGAGCTGCAGTACTCAACGCTGCCAGATTCTGAGTTCTTTTTATGTGTGTCCGCTTCATTTCCTCCTTCTCCCCTCCTCCCCAAAAAATGTTATGAGAAAATGACAAATTGTTTACCCATTCCCGGATGTTGTTCCTCAAATCTGTCTTGTTGAACTAGATTATCACAGGTTTGGCATGAGGTGTGGCAAACATAACTGATAGGTGAAGCAATGATACACATTTGAAGTCGTGAAAGCATTCATGAGGTGTGGGAATAAGGATGATGAGAGTTGCAGAAACAGAGAGAGGGTGGGAAGCACTGCGTTTACTGGCAGTGTGATAGTATCTAAACTCACCAGCCAGATATTCTTTCACAATTCATCATCAAAAAAGTGTGTTTCTACTCAGACTTTCGTTGGTTGTGAATCAGTAACTGTAATTGCATGACACATGTGGACACCATGTGTAAATCAGAGAATGATACAGCACAGAAGGAGGCTATTTGGCACATCGTGCCTGTGCCGACACTTTGAAAGCGTTATCCAATTAGTCCTACTCCCTGCTCTTTCCCCATAGCCCAGCAAATTTTTCCTTTTCAAGTATTTATCTAATTCCCTTTTGAAACTTATTATTGTATCTGCTTCCAGTGCATTCCAGTTGAACACTTACCGGAACATAAGGGGATCAATTTTCACCTGATTCACCTGGAGCTAATGGAGCATTTATAGACTGAAAATGGCGATACGGTACTTACCGCCCTGACTGCACCCCCATTGACTCTGCCGGCATTTTGATTGCCTGTTTGCCTCTATTTAGTGACAACAATATTTAAATAATTAAATTGGGGAGCTATCGTGCAAACAGGAGCCTGCTACAATTTCTACAGTAAAAATCGGGAAAACTGCTGAGTGAACGACCCGCTCAGGAACGTGGGTGGTAGAGGAAGTAAACCAGGGATATTTAAAGCAACACTCACTGAAATTTACTGAATCAATCAATACATGTGTAAGTAAGCACCCGTTATTGCAGACTACACCACCGCTTGAAGCCGCGTAAGCCCTTTCAACCCAAGCGCTTAACCTTCGACAATGCGACTTGAACCCTGATGATGCTTGGAAAGCCAAATGGAGTTTACAAGATGTCATTTCACAGACAAACACCTCTTGAAATACCCGACGCAAAATGTCCCTGGCTTTGATCTTCCACGAAGCTTTAGACAACCCTAAACTGCATCCGGACAAACCATGGCAAATGCAGATACTTGATGCATAAATGGGGAATTAAAAATTCTCCGGTGTGCGACTGTGGGCATCCAGAACAGACCACGGAACATATAACGACTCAATGCTCCATTCACGATTACAAAGGAGGGATTGCAATTGCACTCCGCTACTACTGGCGCAATTATCTGGCTTAACCAAGTAACAATGTTCCTTCTAAATTTGGTTTGGGTACATGGCTCCTTTAAGGGGCTGTGCAGCCCATTCAAATTTCCGAGCATGCACGGTTTTTCCATTCAAAAGCCAGTGGCTGGCCTGCACGAGCCCCCAGTCTGTCAACACTGCTGGACAGCATTTACAGGCTGGATTAGACAATGGAATCCAGAGCCCCAATGGCACTAGCTTGGCCTTCAATCAAAGCTACTATTGCACTGCAGGTCTCAGCTTCTATAGAGTCATGGTAGACTGCAGAGAACTCATTCCTTGCACCAGAATTCTGCATGTGCGAGAGCTGAACTTCTCCACAATCTGAACCATGATGTGGCAATCCTTACAGGTTGTCCAAAGCACCTTGGTGCAGCTCCATGATTGTTCATTTAAAGGCTGGGGCATTGAGGTCTTTATCCCCACCCTCTCCAGCAATGCTTGGGCCCATGCTTGTTCTCCGGCCACCTCGATCGTCTGCTGGTACTTTGCACCACTACCAGCTCCTGCTCACTTGTGATGTAAAGGAAGGAAGAAGGAAGATTTATGTAACGCCTTTCACGATCATCAGATGTCTCAAAGCCAATGAAATACTTTTTGGTGTGTAGTCACTGTTGGAATGTGGGAAACGTGGCAGCCAACTTGCACATAGCAAGCTCCCACAAACAGCAATGTGATAATGACCAGATAATCTGTTTTTTTTGTTATGTTGATTGAGGGATAAATATTGACCAGGACGCCGGGGATAACTCCCCTGCTTTGCTTCCAAATAGTGGCATGGGATCTTTTACGTCAACCTGAGAGGGTAGATGGGGGTCTCGGTTTAATGTCTCATCCAAACGATGGCATCTCCGACAATGCAACCCTCCCTCAGCACTGCACTGGAGTGTCAGCCTACATTTTTTTTAATATGTTCAAGTTCCAAAAGTGATCTTCACCATGTGCAGACCCCTTTAACTGACTATCATTCCCACCCCAGGGGCTGATCCCTGTGAGGGGTGATGGTGCAGGGTGGCTCGACAGACCTTTTAAAGAGCCTGATTCTGCAGAGGAAAGAAAAGATGAATAAATAAATAGCAGATTCTGGCAGGTTAAGGAGCCTCATACATATGTGAGTAGCGAGGCATCAACGATTTGAGCAGCCACTTGCCCTTTTCTGTGCTCAAGGTCTTTATTAGATTTTCAGCCTTTCTCTGATAAAGTGTGAAACTACTGAAGAATTGTTTCTGTTAAGCACAACATTTATTTACTGTATTTTGGCAGAAATTAAAATACTAGAAAAGACAGTACCACTATTTCTAACATATTAACACAATACCACAGACATATTAAAGCCATACACAAATACGACAGTATTTTTCACAAGTCAGGAGGGAATAATAAATTACAAATACAAAAAATCCGAAACACAAAAAGAAACTGTTGGAAAAAGTTCAGAACGAAAGACTGAAGAACGGTTCTAAAGGACATTGCCTGACACATAGGGCCCAAATTTGGCCTTCCGTTTTTTTCGGCGCACCTCCGAGCCCCCCCCGCCGACATTTTACCTCAGTAGCAGCGCCAAAAAATATCCGTGCAATCATGGCTGATTCTTGGGCTGTCTGTGGAGCTGGCGCGGTGCAGAAGAAAGATAGGGGATGGAGCTAGGTCCCGGCGCTGAAAACAGTGCCGGGACCTCTGCACATGCGTGCTAGAGTCTGCGCGCATGTGCAGTAGCTCCTGGCAGGCCGTTTCGGCAAACGCGCGCTGCAGGCTGTGAGGGAGGGGCCCGAAGCATGCCGTCCCTAGCCCTGGCCGAATGGGCTCCCTCGTCGGCTGCCCGCTGTGTTTCCTAAGATAGAAGTTCTATTTTTTATTTGTTATTTACTGATTGATTTTGGTGCTTTAGGTGCAGGGTTCCTTCTATTTTTTTATTTGTTATTTATTGATTGCTTATTACTTTGGTCTTGGTGCTTTAGGTGCAGGGTTCCTTCTATTTTATTTACTGCCTCTGTGCACATTCAGAGGCTGAACTCCAGGATATAGTCGACGTATTTATCGAGGCGTATGAAAGCATGGGCCAAGTAAGACAAAGGTCCTCCACCAGCCTGTCCTCGCTGCACAGCACTGCCCCCCAGACATCAAGATCCACGGCGTGGCTCTGGACAACGTGGACCACTTCTCCTATCTCGGGAGCCTCCTATCAACAAGAGCAGGCATTGACTACGAGGTCCAACACCGCCTCCAGTGCGCCAGTGCAGCTTTCGGCCGCCTGAGGAAAAGAGTGTTTGAAGACCAGTCCCTCAAAACTGTCACCAAGCTCATGGTCTACAGGGCCGTAGTAATACCCGCCCTCCTGTATGGCTCAGAGACGTGGACCATGTACAATAGACACCTCAAGTTGCTGGAGAAATACCACCAGCGATGTCTCTGCAAGATCCTGCAAATCCCCTGGGAGGACAGATGCACAAACATTAGCGTCCTCATCCAGGCCAACATCCCCAGCATTGAAGCACTGACCACACTTGATCAGCTCCGCTGGGCAGATCACATAGTTCGCATGAGACTCCCAAAGCAAGCACTCTACTCGGAACTTGTCCACGACAAACGAGCCAAGGGCGGGCAGAGGAAACGTTACAAGGACACCCTCAAAGCCTCCCTGATAAAGTGCGACATCCCCACTGACACCTGGGAGTCCCTGGCCATAGACCGCCCTAAGTGGAGGAAGTGCATTCGGGATTGCGCTGAGCTCCTCGAGTATCGTCACCGAGAGCATGCAGAAATCATGCGCAGGTAGCGGAAGGAGCATGCGGCAAACCAGGCTCCCTGCCCACCCTTTCCCTCAACGACTATCTGTCCCACCTGTGACAGAGGTTGTGGTTCTCGTATTGGACTGTACAGCCACCTAAGAACTCATGCTAAGATTGGAAGCAAATCTTCCTCGATTCCGAGGGACTGCCTATGATTACTTTGGTCTTGGTGCTTTAGGTGCAGGGTTCCTTCTATTTTTTTATTTGTTATTTATTGATTGCTTATTACTTTGGTCTTGGTGCTTTCGGTGCAATTTTATTTGTTAATTAATTGCTTATTACTTTTTGTGCTTTGTTTGGTGCTTGGTGGTGCTTTAAATGCAGTTACTTGCGCCGATACCTTAACTGTAAATAAAGTCTTTCTGTGTGGACAAAAGTGGACACATACGCTGCCCTAATTTAGTTTAACACAACTTTTTTCTGGCCAAATTGGCATAAATGGCTGGGAACGCCCCTTTTGAAAAACAACTGACCGAACAAATTAAATGACCATATTTGCAACTAAAAAGATACACCAGAAAAATCAAATTAATGGGGAAATTTGGGCCCATTAACCTGTCTTTTTCTTTCAACATATGCTGATCGACTTGCTGTGCTTTTCCAGCATTTTCAGTTTCATTTCTGCTCAAAGTATATATTTTTCTGAAGGAACTAATTGCTAATAATAGGTATAAATTTTGCTTTGCTCCTCTGAAGAACATTTCCCTCCATGGATTTTCCATCCTGTGTCACATTCTACCCCTGCATCTCCAAAGTTGACATTTAGGTCAAATCTCCGTTCACTGAAAGTAAGTTGTACTTTGTGAAACTAAATCTTGACCTACAACAGCAATGAGCTTGGAGTAGTATGAATGATAATAAGTAGAAAGATGTTTTTTGCTTTGTTCTGTGTATGTTGGCAGCCATGTTTCCGACAATACAATAATAACTGCACTTCAAAAGTACTTCATTGGCTGTAAAGCGCTTTGGTACATCCTGAATTCGCATGAATACAAGTCTTTTTTCTTTCCTCATGTTCTCTGCTGCTACACAAACAATTGGCTCTGTTACTGAAGGTGATACACTTTTCCAATTATGCTTGTGTGTTCTACAGTAGTCATCAGAAAGTTTGTCTTTTTATAGCCAACAATCTCTGAGTATCTCAAATACTTTGTATTAACTTGACTTTGAAATGCCCACTTTGAAATGTGTCAATGGCAGTTTCTGAGCCTGGATGTAATTATTGATTTAATGACTAACTGTAATAAATTATCATCTATAGATGAAGTACAGTTTGCACTGGTGTGGTTTCCCTGGAAGTTGTTACCAGTGCTTAAGATTTTTGATAGAACTAGGAAAGGCCACTTATGTGCTCACCTGTCACCACTTTTCACTTTATTCACTGGATTATGATCAGGGGTGGGAATCCTTGTTAATATCCCACGCACGCATCCCACCCCATCCCCCCCCCCCCCCGCCCCACTCCCCTCCGTCTGCTACCTAACCCAGGGATGATGAAGCTAATCCTATATTATGTGGCTCAGCATTACACAGAACGGTGCACTTACCCACAGAACCATCATGGAGTCCATTGTTTCAGTTGTGAAGGGGACACATCAAAATAACTTATTGCTGATTTAAACTGTCTTACCCGGTTCTCCTAATTTGGCAGTTAATTGAGACCTGGTTACAGTACTGTTCTTTGAAGTGACAATTTGGTTCACTTACCTCTGAGTCTGAAACTTGTAGGTTCAAGCCTCACTCCAGAACTTGAGCACATAATCTAGGCTGACCTGCAGTGTAATGCTGAAGGGGAGCTATGTTGTTTGAGGCGCATTCTTCAAGATGAGATGTTAATTGAGGCTCTGCTGGCTAGTTCAGATGGATGTAAAAGATCTCATGGCACTATTCATCATTCACCTTTCAACAAAACACTGGCAGAAGCAAATTAGTTGAACATGCATTTCATTTGGGATTATGTTGTGTGCAAATTGACTGCTGTGTTTGCCTACATAACTGATACATCCTTACTATACAGTATAAATGCACATGAGGTCAGTCTGTGACCTGTCCTTTATTCCTCAGCACTCAAGTGATGAAAGTGAGTGGAGCTTCCCCTTTTATTCCTGAAGGTCCAGGTTAGGAGTGTCTCCCACAAGTTCATCACCTAGTGGTCATTGTTCTCACAGTGGACAACTTAGGTCAGATTATACATGGGTTACAATGCTGGTTGAATACATGACATCACCTCCCCCGCAAAGCGTTATTGGGATCACAGGTTGAGTCTCTCTGATGGTTTGTGCTCTCTTGTAGAGCGCCTGAGTTGGGGCTCCGGTTGTTGGGCGCTGCCCTGAGTGTCTGCTGTTTGCAGTGCCTCAGGCCTATCTGGACTGCCCACAGTGACTGGGCTCTTCTCCCTTTGGTTCCGGTGTTCGGTCATCTGTGGTGGAGTGAACTCTATATCATGTTCTTCCTCTGCTTCTTCTATGGGGTTGTTGAACCTCCTTTTTGTTTGATCCACGTGTTTGCGGCAGATTTGTCCATTGGTAAATTTAACTACCAGAATCCTATTTCCCTCTTTGGCAATCACAGTGCCTGTAGGCCATTTGGGCCCTGCAGCGCAGTTGAGGACAAAAACAGGATCATTTACATCGATACATCTAGCCCTCGCATTCCTGTCATGGTAGTCATATTGTGACTAGCACCTGCTCTCGACAATTTCTTTCATGGTGGGGTGTATAAGGGATAACCGGGTTTTGAACGTCCTTTTCATTAGCAGCTCTGCGGGTGGAACCCCTGTGAGCGAGTGTGGTCGGGATCTGTAGGCCAACAGGAAGTGTGATAAGCAGCTTTGTAGGGAACCCCCTTGGATTCTGAGCATCCCCTGTTTGATTATCTGCACTGCTCGGTCTGCCTGGCCGTTTGAGGCCGGCTTGAACGGTGCCGTTCTGAAATGGTTAATTCCATTGCCTGCCATGAAGTCCTGGAATTCAGTGCTTGGTCAGGGCCATTGTCGCTGACCAAGATGTCCGGTAGACCGTGGGCAGCGAACATTGCCCGTAGACTTTCTACCGTGGCAGAGGATGTGCTTGAGTTTAAAATGTCACACTCGATCCATTTGGAGTAGGAGTCTACTGCAATCAAAAACATTTTTCCCATGGATGCGTGACCAATGCTTGGCGGGCCATGGCCAGGGGCTAAGGGGGGGCTTCCCTGGGTGCATTGCCCAGCTGGGCACACGTGTTGCACCTGCGAATACAAAGTTCCAGATCTGCGTCTATCCCTGGCCACCAAACATGTGACCTGGCAATTGCCTTCATCATGACAATGCCCGGGTGCTCATTGTGGAGTTCTCTGATGAACACCTCTCTGCCCATCTGGGGCATGACTACACAGTTTCCCCACAGTAGGCAATCGGCCTGAATCGAGAGTTCATCCCTGCGCCTATGAAATTGTTTAAATTTCTCAGGGCATGCCCTGTACGTGGCTGCCCAGTCCACATTCAGGACACATTTCTTGACTAGAGACAATAGCGGGTCTCTATTTGTCCAGACTTTAATCTGACGGGCTGTCACGGGTGAGCTTTTGCTTCCGAAAGCTTCAACAGGCATGACCATCTCAGCAGCATGCTCGGTAGCCCCTTCGGTGGTGGCTAGTGAGAGCCTGCTGAGTGCATTGGCGCAGTTTGCGGTGCCCGGTCTGTGCCGAATTGTATAGTCATAGGTGGCTAACGTGAGTGCCCACCTCTGTATGCGGGCCGATGTGTTTGCATTTATGGCCTTGTTGTCGGCCAAAAGGGACGTTAGGGGTTTGTGATCTGTCTCCAGCTCAAATTTCCTGCCAAACAGGTACGGGTGCATTTTCTTTACCGCATATACACATGCGAGCGCCTCCTTTTCAATCATCCCGTAGCCCCTTTCTGCCTGGGACAGACTTCTGGAGGCATAAGCTACCGGCTGTAACTGACCCTTGGCATTGACATGCTGCAACACACACCCGACACCATAGGACGACGCATCGCACGTTAACACAAGTTTCTTACATGGGTCGTATAGTGTTAACAGATTGTTGGAACATAACAAATTGCGTGCTCTATTAAAAGCCCTTTCCTGGCTGTCCCCCCAGATCCATTCGCGACCTTTGAGTAGGAGCACGTGTAGCGGCTCTAGCAGCGAGCTCAATTTGGGAAGAAAGTTACCAAATAGTTCAGGAGCCCCAGGAATGAATGCAGCTCCATCATGTTACGGGGTCTGGGTGCTCTCTGGATCGCTTCCGTCTTGGACGCAGTAGGGCTGATCCCGTCTGCTGCTACCTTCATCCCCAGGAATTCTACCTCTGGAGCTAGGAAGATGCACTTGGCCTTTTTCAGTCGCAGCCCTACCCAGTCCAGTCTGCGTAGCACCTCCTCCAGGTTGTGGAGGTGTTCTTCGGTATCGCAACCCGTGATGAGGATGTCATCTTGAAAAACCACCGTCCTTGGAATCGACTTGAAGAGACTTTTCATGTTTCGTTGAAAGATCGCGGTGGCCGAGCGAATCCCGAACGTACATCTGTTGTACTCAAACAACCCCTTGTGTGGCGTAATGGTAGTCAGCTTCTTCGACTCACTCGCCAGCTCCTGGGTCATGTAAGCTGAGGTCAGGTCCAATTTTGAAAAAGGTTTGCCACCGGATAGCGTCGCAAAGAGGTCCTCTGCTCTCGGTAGCGGGTATTGGTCTTGGAGTGACACCCGATTGATGGTGGCCTTGTAATCACCACATATCCTGACCGACCCATCCGCCTTGAGCACCGGCACAATCGGGCTCGCTCAGTCACTGAATTCGACTGGCGAGATGATGCCTTCCCTCAGCAGGTAGTCCAATTCGCCTTCTATCTTTTTCCACATCACGTACGGCACTGCTCTGGCCTTGTGGTGTACTGGCCTGGCATCCGGGTTTATGTGAATCACTACCTTGGCCCTCATGAGAGTGCCAATGCCGGGTTGAAATAATGAGTCAAATTTGTCCAGGACCTGTGAGCATGATACTCGCTCCACAGAGGAAATTACATTAACATCGCCCTATTTCCAGTTCATGACAGCAAGCCAACTCCTCCACAGTAGTGCGGGACCGTCCTCCGGGACAACCCAGATTTGCAACCTGTTCTCCGAATCTTTGTGGGTCACGACTACCGTGGCGCTGCCTAGCACCAGAATGATCGCCTTTGTGTATGTCCGTAGCTGTGCGTCAATCGGCAATAATTTTGGCCTCCTGGCCTTGAACGCCCACAACGTTTTGAACTGTTTGATACCCATCAGGGACTGGCTGGCCCCCGTGTCTAGCTCCATTGATACTGGGATGCCATTGAGGAGCACTTTCATCATTATCGGTGGCGTCCTGGTGTATGAACTGTATACGTGCTCCACATGAACTCGCTGAACTTCAGCTTCCAGCGATTTTCCCCAGCATTCATTTCTGCAATTTCTGCAGGTATTTTGCTCAAGTCTGCAAACTCCGGCTAAGTGTGTGCCTCCACGCCTCCAACATGAGATGTTGTTGGAAACAAAAGGTCCCTTGCCAGTCGATCGTCCCTGACTGCCCCTGTGACTGTCCTTGAGTGCACTATGAACAGGTGTTGATGGCGCCATTACTGGCCACATTGTCCCTTGCAATGGCGTGAATCGCCGTTCAGCTTGCCATCGTCTCTGTCGAACACCCCCTCTGCGTTTGACTACATGTTAGGGCATGCCCGATTGCCCTTGTCTGCCTGGAGAACTGTGTGCTGCTTTAACAATGTTGAATCTCTGTCCCAATCATTCCTTAATATAGTACCTCTCGTCTGTTCTGCTAGTGGCCATGCTCGCGTGGTTTAAATCCTAGTTTCTTGTCGCCATTGATACATCTTTACTGTACCGTATAAATGCACACGAGGCCCATGCTTGAGAGAAGGTCAGTCTGTGACCTATCCTTTATTCCTTAGCACTCAAGTGATGGAAGTGGGTGGGGCTTCCCCTTTTATACCTGAAGGTCCAGGTTAGGAGTGTCTCCCACAAGTTCACCAGCTAATGGTCATTGTTTTCACAGTGTACAACTTCGGTCAGGTTATACATGGGTTACAATGCTGGTTGAATACATGACAATAACAACAGTGACTACACTTCTAAAGGAATTCATTAACTATGAAGTGCAAGGGGGCATCCTGCAGTCATGAAAGATGCTAAATAAATGTAAGTTCTTTTTTTCCCCTGTGGCTGAAGTTTATTGAGTTAGTAGCAGAGCCAACCCAGGTTTGTTGAACTGGCTGAGAAATGGTGTGGGTAGGTAAAGTGTCTTTCATTGGACACATTAGGTAGGGTAAAATCAGTCAGAGTTCTCACTGCTGGTCACCGTGACCCATTTTGGTGAATGTTGAGTGTGGAAGGAATCGGACTCAACTCTCATGGCCCTGTGGTTGAATAGGTTGCTGCGAAGGTTCAGACACGAATAATGACCTTGATGAGGTAGAAGTCATGAAATGATATTCCAGCAAGGAGACAATACCTTTAGGAAAGGAAAGGATAGCATAAATTGGTAAAGGGGAATAAAAACATTATTCTTTAAAAGGAGATTTGTTCCTTTAAGGCACCAGTTGATTCCTGATGTGTTCAGACTACTTTCATATGGATAACCTGATAAACTGAATTATCTAATTTCCTTCAGAATGTCTGAACTAACAGGCATCAATTGTTTTTGTTTTCAACTGTTTATGAAGCGAACTCCTTGACTCAAAGGGCAATGCCATGTTGTCTTTTATATGGAATACTTCACAGAATGACTCATGCCTGTGGCAACAAACTTCCTGCTCAGACCTGGTTTTATTCATCCCAGATGAACCTTGCTGAGACCTCGGCTGGAGACTTCCTGCTCACATAGGGATCCTCGGATCCATTGTGTAACTAATTCCCATTGCGTTGTCAAAGTGATTGAAGGACCATTTATGTTGTTTGGATCATATTCAACTATTACAGTGCAATGTAATACAATTGTATGTTATGGCTGTATGCAAATTGGCCTGTCTATGATTGTTATCTGCTGATGGTTACGAGCCTTCCAGTATAAGTTGTGAATAACAATTGGAATAAGGGTTCAGTAAAGTATGTATACTTTAATAATATCGGAGTGCCTATGAAATGCAAGTGCATAATGCAATTTACCAATACCTTATAAATGGGATGCTAATCTGGATTCACTGACACTACTAAGTCCAGATCACATTGTCACTAATAGCTATTCAGCCCAGTTTGAATGTAGTGAATTATGTAAAGAGTGATACCAAAGGTGAAAATAAATCACTCTTAGCATTATGTCATCATAAGAACATAAGAATTAGGAGCAGGAGTTGGCCATTCGGCTTCAATAAGATCATGGCTGATCTTCTATCTCAATTGCACTATCCCTATATCCCTTGATTCTCTTAATATCTCTGTTTTGAATATACTCAAAGACTGAGCCTCCACAGCCCTCTGGGTAGAGAATTCCAAAGATTCCAAAGATCAGTCTGAAAAAAAGAACCTTCAGTCAAATCATGTAGGATGTAACCCAGTTACTTGGCATCTCAACTGAAGGAAGATGTGGGTGGGTAGTTGGAGTAGGAAATAAAATTTAAAATGAGAGGAATAATTGATTTTAAAAAGCAATTTTTCAGTAATCATTTATTATTATCTGGAAACAATGGCTTTGGAAATGGCATGCTTCCTACTGCAGTTTCTAGTTGTTTTTATTGGAACACAAACCTTTTTGGGCCTATTGCTCAAGTGTAAATTTTTGTTAATTTTCCCAATGAACTGCAGGCAATAAAAGGTAGATTTTGCTGCAGCACCTATGTGTGTCCTTTGCAATGTGCTGCATCTGTAAGTGCCATCCTGTCCTATACTGATCCCAAATGTGATTAAACAATTATGAGCTTCTTCCTGTTGGCAGTTCTCCAGATCTGTCAAAGACAGCTTGCAGCAGTTTGAGGGGCTGAACTAAACAGAACGGAAGACTTGACCCTGACAAGTATAGACCATGGAGGTTAGCCCGAGAGCTCCCAGTGCACTTGGGGACAGCGAACAGCTGCATCAAGTTGTAAAGAAAGCAGATGACCTTTCAGATCCTTTGGTCACATTTATGCTCCTGGTTCTGAGTATAAAAAAGGGAACAGTTTTCCCACTAATCAAGGGTATTTTTAGCCTGCTGTTGCACTACACTTCCGATCTTAGATGGGTAATTACATTATTGATTCGTGGCTGGCAGCACCTTATTTATACTGCTGGCTGCAAATTGAACTCATTGGCCTGAAGATAGCTGAGTATTCTTGGACGCATGCAGAGAGCTCCGCTCCAGTCCAGTAAATTGTGTGAACCTTTAAGTTTAAAGAGTACCGAGGTAATCCTTTTTTGCAATTTTCAAAACCTGGCTTGAGACCACAGTGTTAAACCCACGCAGTGTGAGACAGATTCCACGAGGTGGTCTCCACTCAGAAGTCAGGTTGGGACCCTTGTTATCTGGAGGTGACACATTTATGGATTTTGTGGTTGTTCTTGACTGCAGCTGCCATTCATCGCAGCGCTATTGCTGCATTTACATATTAATGAGGTGCAGTGTACAGAGCATGCACTTTGAGTTTAGCTCATTAAGGGAGAATAAACCAGTAATAATTCATTGAAGTAAAATGTTAAATGATCATTGGAGTGAATCCTTTTTACTCTTTTTTACTAGACTGTCTCTTTCTGCTTTTTATGGCTCTTCTATATTGTGGTACCATTGATGCCAAATTACTTCATTTATACTGCAGGGTAATTTGGCTACAATAAGACAAATACATATGCTCAAAACTTCCATGCATACAGCTGCTGAGGAAGTTGTGATCATGATTTTAAATCAACTGCAGCATGCACATTTAGTATAAAGACACTTCACGGTTGTAAATTTGACTGAAACCTTCCTCACTGTCAGGAGAAGGACCATACAGCTCAGTAATGGTGAAAGCACATCGTTGGCGGATACAGGCAGTAGGGCACTCGCAGGTGAACCTAATGGCTAGCACCAGCAGTGAGAGACAGTTAGCTTGACCACTGGTGACACTTTCTTACCTTGGAGCTGCATGGTTCTATACATAATAGGGTTGCCTACAAAAGAAGCAGTGACTATATTTCAAAACAATTCGATGACAGTATCGCTTCCCCTCCCCCCCCCCCCCCCCCGACAACCTGAGACTGTGAAAGGTGCTATGTAAATGTGGCTTCTTTCATTCGTATCTCTGACTCTTTTATATTAAGGAGCAGGCCGGTAGTTATAAAGGGGACTTTAAAAACGTAACAACATCAGTCAGCAATCACATTAAATAATACTTCGGAAGGAAATTACAGAAGTGGTGGACAACAGGAAATAAGTTTGCACGAGCTGTGGCATTAGTTTCGCAATGTACTGTGAATGAGAACAACCCAACCCATTTACAGGAAAGCAAGAGGATTCCTTGCTATTCCTTAACATCAAATCATTTACAGAAGCAATGTAACATGTTTCCCTAGAGCCTTTTGTATTACAAATAGCTTAAACTAAAAAATCATTAGCGTAAACTTTTTTTTATTTTTCTCTGTTATGCAAACAAATCTCCTATTCTTAGCTAACTGGTACGTTATGTACTTATCTGTAAGTAAAGTGGAATTAAATTCTATTCACTAGGCTGTGATGGATGGAGGAACTGCTTGTATTCAGATTTGCACATAACAAGTATGACAATATATTCATGAAAAAGGAGCGCAGCTAGAACAAATCTGCATTGATCAAGAAAATTTACACATATCAAGTTATCCACATGAATTTGATTGTCCTTGCTTGTATCGTATCATGATTACGTGATCAACTCTGCATTCCTTCAACTCTGACCTCTGGTACATACCCCACGTCCTTCACCCCACCATTGTCAGTGTTGCCTTCAGCTCTCCAGGCCCTAAGCTGTGGAATTCTCTGCCTAGAAGCCTTTGCATCTCCACCAATGTTCCCTGTGAGCTGTACTTTGTTCTGCACAGCCTACTGTTTTTATTGCGTGGTCCCTTTAACTTTCTGTGGTTCACTGGATAGCACTGGATAGCCTTTGAGTCAGAAGGTTATGGGTTCAAGTCCCATGCCAAGAACTTAAGCACAAAAAAAATCTAGGCTGACACTCCAAGGGAGTGCTGAACTGTCATAGGTGCCATCTTTAACTAAACCGAGGCCCTGTCTGCTCTCTCAAGTGGATGTAAAAGATCCCATGGCATTATTGTGACGAAGAGCAGGGGAGTTATCCCTGGTGTTCTGGCCAATATTTGTCCCCCAATCAACATAACAAAAACATGATTATCTGCTCATTATCACATTGCTGTTTGTGGGAGCTTGCTGTGTGCGATTTGGCTGCTGCGTTTCCTACATTACAACAGTGACTACACTCCAAAAAGTACTTAATTGGCTGTAAAACGCTTTGAGATGTCCAGTGGTCGTGAAAGGTGCTATATAAATGCAAGTCTTGCTTTCTTTCTGTGCCTGCAAAATCTGGTGAGTGGCCTGCGCAGGTCCTGTCAGATTACTGTGCAGCCATGGACGCGGGTGCCTTGCTCTCCACCTCTCGCTCCTCCTTTAAGACGTTCCTTCAAATCTACCTCTTCGGGCCAGCCGACACTGCGATCTATGGATAGTAGATGCATGTGTGCACACTTGATCTGTGCAGCAGAGCTTGGTCTCCGGTCGTCTTGGTTAACCCTTGCCACTGGATCAAGACCTAGCTCTGTCAAGCCTGTGTGGTGGTGGCGTGACGTTAAAAGAATCCATGCACAGGCATCTTCCACCCTTCAACACGTAGTTCGGGACCTAGAATGTCAGGTCCCTCATTGAAACACCTGTGAACTCATCCCTTTTCGGTGTGGAAGCAAGTCATCCTCGATATGAGGGACTGCCTAATACTACTCACCTGTCCTAATATCTCCTTCTTTGACCTGGTGTCAATTTTTGTTTGAATACACTCCTGTGAAGTTCCTTGGTAGGTTTTACTATGTTAAATGCACTATATAACTGCAAGTTTTTGTTGTTGTGCTACCAACACCATCAAAAAAAAATTAAACAGCCATCTCATCTCATCGTTGTTTGTGGGACTTTGTTTTGTGCAAAATGACAATATAGTGATTATTAACAATAAATTGAGATGGACAGAAAGTTGCTTCTAACCAAACCTCCTTTCTCGCATGAATAGCACTGTCAGCATTGAAAAAGACACCTATTCCAAGAATTTGTGGGTTTGCAAAGCTTCGTGAATGGAAGCCAAAGTCAAGAATGAGCTGTCCATGGCTTGGCTTATGCTTATATCAGGAATGTGTTCAGAGTTGTTTATGCTGTATGTGAATTGAACTGTACACAGTGTATATAATATATGCTGCTCTTTTAACAGTTTGACATTATAGTTGTTTTCCTTGATAAAAGTGAATTGAAGTGCTACGAATGAAACAACAAAGGAATTTTGCCTCATTAAATTTATTGTTACCTAGGTAACAGACAGGTGATTGCTCGTATACAATTTGTTTTCTCCCCTGAGGGTTCCTCTGACCTTTCAATTTATCTCTGGTCTGGACACAGTACGTGCAACCCACAAACTGAAACGTCATGGCTACATCTTCTTTCCTATAAATCTTTGAGAACAAAAATACTTTTTCAGCGTTTGCGACAAGCAGCCCGACATTTGAGCCAGGGACAGACCAGCACCAGCCCTCTAACCCATCTGCTCTGGTGTACTTCTCTGTGGTATCCAGTAAAAGAAAGACTTGCATTTATATAGCGCCTTTCACGACCAGTGGATTTCTCAAAGTGCTTTACAGTCAATTAAGTATTATAGGTCCAGTACCATTGAAGACTTATAAAAAACTAGAAAACAGTATGGATTGGTCTGCAGTGGTTTCATGACAAATGTGTACCCCTGACTTTCTATTACCAGTGCACATATGGCACTGATATTTTTATTGGCACTGCCGTCGGAGGTTGGAGTGGAATCTGAATCTGGAGTCTCTCGAATCTCTGATTACCAGTGCCGAGGTGGCAAATTCTGTAACAAAAACCAGAAAATGCTGGAAACACCAGCAGGCCAGTCAGCATCTATGGACACCCAGGCCACTTGCATCTTTTGCGGCCTGGATGAAACCATGTTTTCTACTTGTTTGGAGTGTGAGAGGTTGCAGCCCCTATTTAAATATTTGAGAGGGCTGCTCCTCAATCTCTGATTACATTTTAGCCCTGCGCTCCTGGTCTCTGGCCTCGGGATGGAGGGGTGTGGGGTGGGGAGGGCAGGCAAGTCGGAGGACCTTTTTGTGAGTGCACGAAATATTACATTTCAACAGCATTGAAAAGGAATTGAAAATGGGGAAGAGGGCGGGACAATAACACACACAAATAAAAGAGCAAGTAGAATGACCTGTGGAGTGCTTAAAAGGAAAACAGGAGATAGTTGAATGGTTGAAGAGAAGAGACAAAAGGAAGACGCAGAATGGAAGAAATGAACAACATTTAAGAGACTCAGAACGTGTGAATAGCTGAGGCGGTGGGGGTACGAGATGGGTAAGGTAGGTTTAAAATGGGAACAGGAAAAACTGGCCAAGTGTTCTGATGGAGTGTGCCTACAACAAGTGCCAATCCATCTCCCGGCCCCGAAATGCCAACACACCCATCCCAAATTGCCAGCACCCGCGACTTAAAGAAATTGGGAGCTATAGTTAAGGTCTGAAGCTATTAGAGTCAATATTATGACCAAAGGACTGTAAATATAGAAACATAGAAACACAGAAAATCGGTGCAGGAGTAGGCCATTTGGCCCTTCAAGCCTGCACCACCATTCAATATGACGATGGCTGATCATGCAACCTCAGTACCCCATTCCTGCTTTCTCTCCATACCCTTTGATTCCTTTAGCCGTAAGGGCCATATCTAACTCCCTTTTGAATATATCTAACGAACTGGCCTCAACAACTTTCTGCAGTAGAGAATTCCACAGGTTCACAATTCTCTGAGAAGAAGTTTCTCCTCATCTCGGTACTAAATGGCTTACCCATTATCCTTCGACTTTGACCCCTGGTTCTGGACTTCGTCAACAACGGAAACATTCTTCCTGCATCTAATCTGTCCAATCACTTCAGAATTTTATATGTTTCTATGAGATCCCCTCTCATTCTTCTAAATTCCAATGAATATAAGCCTAGTCGATCCAGTCTTTCTTCATATGTCAGTCCTGCCATCCCGGGAATCAGTCTGGTGAACCTTTGCTGCACTCCCTCAATAGCAAGAATGTCCTTCTTCAGATTAGGAAACCAAAACTGTACACAATATTCAAGGTGTGGCCTCACCAAGACCCTGTACAACGGCAGTAAGACCTCCCTGCTCCTATACTCAAACCCCCTCGCTATGAAGGCCAACATGCCATTGCCTTCTTCGCCGCCTGCTGTACCTGCATGCCAACTTTCAATGACTGATGTACCATGTCACTCAGGTCTCATTGCACCTCCCCTTTTCCTAATCTATCACCATTCAGATAACATTCTGCCTTCCTGTTTTTGCCACCAAAGTGGATAACCTCACATTTATCCACATTATACTGCATCTGCCATGCATTTGCCCATTCACCTAACTTGTCCAAGTCCCCGTGCAGCCTCTTAGCATCCTTCTCACAGCTCACACTGCCACCCAGCTTAGTGTCATATGCAAACTTGGAGATATTACATTCAATTCCTTCGTCCAACATCATTAATGTATATTGTAAATAGCTGGGGTCCCAGCACTGAACCTTGCGGTACGCCACTAGTCACTGCCTGCCATTCTGAAAAGGACCCGTTTATCCCGACTCTCTGCTTCCTGGCTGCCAACCAGTTCTCTATCCACGTCAATACATTACCCCCAATACCATGTGCTTTAATTTTGCACACTAATCTCTTGTGTGGGACCTTGTCAAAAGTCTTTTGAAAGTCCAAATACACCACCTCCACTGGATCTCCCTTGTCCACTCTACTCATTACATCCTCAAAAAATTCTAGAAGATTTGTCAAGCATGATTTCCCTTTCATAAATCCATGCTGACTTGGACTGATCCTGTCACTGCTTTCCAAATGCGCTGCTATTACGTCTTTAATAATTGATTCCAACATTTTCCCCACTACCGATATCAGGCTAACTGGTCTATAATTCCCTGTTTTCTCTCTCCTTCCTTTTTTAAAAAGTGGGGTTACATTAGGTACACTCCAATCCATAGGATTGGATCCAGAGTCTGTAGAATGTTGGAAAATGACCACCAATGCATCCATTGTAATGTGCCTAATAGAAAGATAGGTTGACAAGGTGGGTGCAGAGAGGATGTTTCCACTGATGGGAGAGACTAGAACTAGAGGGCATAATCTTAGAATTAAAACTGAGATGAGGAGAAATTTCTTCTCTCAGAGGGTTGTAAATCTATGGAATTCGCTGCCTCAGAGAGCTGTGTAAGCTGGGACATTTGATAAATTTAAGGCAGAAATAGAAAGTTTCTTAAACAATGAGGGAATAAGGGGTTATGGAGAGCGGGCAGGGAAGTGGACCTGAGTGCATGATCGGATCAGCCATGATCATATTAAATGGCAGAGCAGGCTCGAGGTGTTGTATGGCCTTCTCTTGCTCCTATTTCTTATGTTCTTATGTATAAGGTGCTGTTACATGAGCTTGCATTGAGCTTCATTGAAATGGTGCAGAAGGTCAAAGACATGGAAGTCAGAGCGGGAGTGGGACAGGGAATTAAAAGGGCAAACAACAGGGGGCTCAAGGTCGCACTTGTGGAGAGAATTATGAGTTCTATAGTCTGGTAAACATCCCTTTTGGGACTGCTTTCATTGTTGGTGTCAGTTCCGAGGCAGTGCAGTATAAACTCCAGGCAGCTTCACCATGAAATCAGCTTGATTCTGCTGCTGCACCATTTCTTACCATTTAAACTAAGCTCACTAAACAAGTTTAAGAGTCCTTGCTTACACTCAACGCATGTAGCATATGATGCAGGCATGCAGCATTACAATTTGTATTAATGTTTTACTGGAAGTCAGTGCTGTACCTGGGATAGTTCTGTTCACTCTGCGTCACAGAAATAAAGGTCCCCAACTTTGGTATAAACAAAGGATAGCTGTCAGAAGACGTAGACGCCCACAGCTATTCTGGTGCACTCCCACCATAACGCTGGCAGGAATTGACCAAAAAAAGGGTGAAAATTAGATTGGGACCAACTTACTGCCTAGCCCTGGACTAACGTCAGAGATTACTGATGACTTTGCAAGGGGTGAAGCCTCAGCCACCACCTCATTAATGCAGGAGGGGCTAGGGACGGTGATGTCCAACACTGGGAGTTCCTGCAGCTTGCAGCAGATGAGACACATGATCTGCAGAATATTTCAGAGCCTCTCCCAGTCAGTCCAGCAGACCTTGATATGTGGAATCCTTTGCATATTGTCACACACACAATCTGTACATTCATGAGAGTGGAAGCCCTTCCTGTTGAGGTAGTTGAGGTTTTTTTCCTGTAGAAGCTGTCAAAGCAATATTGCACCTTGGACTTTTGGAAAGCCCGCAACCCCATAAAACTGAGTGGCACATTTTGCACTGCTGCTTCATTGAGAAGCAATAGGTGCTGAATTACTCAGTTCTCCTGTGTAACGTATCAGTGATATAATGATTGCATCCCCGTACTGCAGCCAGGCTGGTATTACGGGGATGACCTGTGGCGGCCTGAAATAAGCCTATGACATAAAGGTTGGGTGTGGTGGTCGCCTTCATGGTCGGAGAGGGAACAATGTGGGCACATTCGCATAAGGTTGGTGGCAGAGCTCTATCCTGTACTGCTGCTCCTCCTCCATGATAGGGTCTGCCATAGGAGTAATGTATTTTCTTCATGGGTTCTTTGCTTAAGAATTCATGGCAACACATTACTATTAAGATCTAGTTGGTTTATTAACAAAGGTTTAACAATCACACTACACATTACCAGTTCCTCCATAAGGCTCACAACTACATACCTCATCATGGATGACCTAGACCCAACTGACTGGGGTTTTATTGAGTCTGGTGAACATCATGTGACTGGCTAAGCCAATCACAATGCAACAGCTCTAAAACTATTAAATCAAGTGCTCCTTTTTTCAGGGGCACCAAAACCCACAAATTAACAATTAAATATTAAAGTGAACCTTGTCAAATCAAATTAAATTAAAATTCTGTTCCCTGTTGAAATAATGCACTCCAGTCTCTCCGGTGCCCACCTCTCGTGGAATGCCGTGAGCATACTGGTGGACACCGTGTGCTCCATCTCCAGGGACACTCTGACGCGTACGTAGCCAAGGAAGAGAGGCAGGTAGTCAGGCTGAATGACCCCCTCGACCTGTTAATGGCCACTTTGGCCAGGCCCAGGAGCAGTCCTACCAGGAGGCCCTCCATCCTGCCCGCTCTCCTCCGCACAGGGTGCCCAAAGATCAGGAGTGTGGGACTGAAATGCCGCCAAAAATTGAGGAGCAGCCCCTTCAAATAATGGAAGAGGGGCTGCAACCTCAGACACTGTGCATACACATGGAAAACGGACTCCTCCAGACCACAGAAATTGCAGGCGGAAACAGCTCTACAAACCTGTGAGCATACAGGTGCATACATTACAATAGGGAATGTCATTGCTGCTCCTGAGAAGCCCTCACCGTGGCTGGGGCTGAGGTGAAAATCTCCTGATGGTCTCACGTTCTCAGAGAAATCACTGCAAAATGTCATTCCCAGCTGGAGAAATCATACTGAAACTCCCTGTAAAGAAAGAAAGACTTGCATTTACAGCACCTTTCATGACCACCAGACAAAGCGCTTTACAACCAACTTTTGAGGTGTAGCCACTGTTGCAATGTAGGAAATGTGGCTGGCATTTTGCGCACAGCAAGCTCCCACAAACAGCAATGTGATAATGACCAGATAATCTGTTTTAGTGATGTTGATTCAGGGATAAATATTGGTCAGGACAGCGGGGATAACTCCCCTGCTCTACTTCAAAATAGTGCAATAGGATCTTTCACATCCACCTGAGAGAGCAGACGAGGCCTCAGTTTAACTTCTTATCTGAAAGACGGCCCCTCCAACAGTGCAGCGCTCCCCCAGTACTGCACTGGATTGTCAGCCTAGATTTTGTGCTCAAGTCTGTGGAGTGTGGCTATGAACCCGGCTGACTCAGAGGCGAGAGTGCTACCAACTGAGCCACAGCTGACACTGTTTAGGTACATGCTGTGTGACACAGCTGACAAACTACTCACGTTTTCTGTCTCAGCTGATCCTGACAATGGCTACACCTCCTAATTCTCGGCCTACCTTACCCTGGAGTTCTTTGTGAGTTTAAAAATAGGAACCTCAGAGCTGAGGTGGCACTGGCCCTCATTAAAATATATTTAAATGAGGTACATCACAATTCGGTGGGCGGATCGTGGGAATGTCCAAAGCGTGCGAGGGAATTCGGGGAGCGGGTGTCGGTCCCAGCGCTGAAAACTGATGCTGAGGCTTTCTTTCCATTTTGGCACCATTTTGCCCTGATTATACATTGAGATGACATTGAAAATGGGAATTCTGGGCCGGGAGTGGAACACGTGCTCTGTTACGTATCTGCAATCATGCCTCCATATTGCACACCCAAGCCTAACTGGCACACAAGGACAGGAAGAGTATGAAATGGAGCCATCGCACCCCAAAACAGAACCCTGCAAAGAAGGGTAAATATAAAAGTATAATGCTTGCAATAACTTGCATGGTCTATTGTCCTCTGTTCCAAATTCTGCGGGACAAAGATTTCAGTAGAACACAGCATGTACTTGATCAAGAATGAGAAACAGTTTGTGAAAGAGGAAGGCCTGAGGGCCTCTAAGGCGAATATAAAAGGCAGGGAATAGTGTAATACAACCTGCATTGATATTATTGAACAGGATTTATGCGAAGTAAAGCACTCTCCCGACCCTTTGAAAACCCTAGAGGCAATTGTGAAATTTTCAAAAGGGCCTGAATAGCTCAATTGGATGCTAAAGTGATATGTAAACTCACCTGCTTTACTACAAGAATACTGAAAGAGCACTGCAATGTTTATATTAAACCCTTTCCCATCCACAACTCTTTACAGGTTTAAGAATATATCCGCTTCGTTTCGGAAGGTGCTGACTTGTGTCTCCATGGGCACCAGGCTTCCCAGCCACCGTACCTTACCCAAGTGGTCTTTCTTTCGGTGTGAGCTGAGACAGCAGAGGGGAGATTTTCCTGGGTCTGCACCCAAGCGCTCAGGATCGCCTGGCCGCAGCTTATATCGGAAAATCAGACGGGTCTCGGGAGTGCACACACGGGAAGAAATCTGCCCGATCATAGAATGATAGAAGGAGCACAGAAAGAGGCCATTCGGCCCATCGAGTCTGAATCGGCCTCTTCGAAGAGCAATCCAGTTAGTCCCATTTTGACACTCTTTCCCCATATAGCTGCAATTTTTTCTCCTGCAAGTATTTATCCAATTCCTTTTTGAAGGCTACTATTGAATCTATATCCACCACCCTCTCAGGGAAAGCATTCCAAATTCTAACCACTCGTTGTGTAAAAAAGTTTTTCCTCATGTCACTTCTGGTTCTTCTGGCAATCGCCTTAAATCTGTGCCCTCTGGTTATCGACCCTTCAGCCATTGGAAACAGTTTTTCTTTATTTACTCCATCTAAACCCTTCATAATTTTAAACACCTCTATCAAATCTTCTCTTAGCCTTCTCTGCTCTAAGAAGAACAACCCCAGCCTTGCCAGTCTATCCAATTTTCCTTAATTTAAATGGATGGATGGATAATTAGCATTTTCCTTTACAGACATGTGCTCTAACCAATTTGATTTTCCAATAGTTGCTGTGCCCAGGTGATTTGGTGCATCTGGGCACAGACTCAGGAAAATCTCTCCTTGCACGCCAACAGGTTCATCAACGATCATTGGATTCACAGATGAGCCTCATCCTGTCCTGGTCCATTCTCACAGTTTTGTTAGCAGGAGCCACTGGACAGGGAGCAGCAGAGAGAAATATAGCTGATTTTTTCCCTTCCTTGTCACAGGTGCCGAGGCCACTTCTGCTACCCTTGCTACCACTTGCCATTCCTCAACCCAGACCAGGGCTCTAGTGTGGAACCTTACTGGTCTGAATGGCTTTGTTTCACATTGGGCAGTGTATTTACCAATTGAGCCAGCAGGGGACTCCATCTAGACTCCTGATTCATAGCCATTATTTTCAGGCAGAATTTTTTGCCACAACTGGAAAAGGAACTGGGTCTTTGACTTGATCTTCTTACGTTTCATCATCTTGTTTCTTCAACTAGGTAATTTTTTGCTCCTTTTTTTTTGCTACTTGGCAACCTTCCCCTCCCATCTCAACCCAAAACTAACATTTATCCTGCACGGAAATATGGATCATAACTTTAGCAATTCATTTAAATAACACAAAAAGCAAACATACGCAATCCATCCTCTATACATCAAGCAATGTCCAGCCTTTTGAAGGCTGTAGAGATTTGCACTGCATTTTTTGTATGCAACTAAGAGATGCTTACAGATTAAAAGTACATTGTGGTAATTGTTCACTGATTAATGTGGGAAATAATGATAGAATCCTTCAAAATATGTTACTGTACATGTTTGTGTCCATATTTGGGAGCCTAGCCACCACTCGGGCAATGTACTGACCGATAAAGAAGACTGAAAGCTATCAAATATAAAAACAGAAGTTTAATTGCAAAAATCTTAGAATACTTACAATCTTACAATCTTTAATATGTACAATAAAGAGAATTATAAAAGTAACTTACTAAAATCCACCTCTGATGTTGTAGTGTAACTGTATGATACGAGAAACTGTGGGTGGCCAGGATGGACAGGTTTGCCTTATTAAAAATTTGACTACGAACATGACTGCTCAGAGCCAAATCTGTGCTGACTAATATAGACTTCATTGGGATGTTAGTTAGTCTCAAAGCATGGAGGTAGAAATTCAAAGCATACCAGAATTTAATGTGGATTTACTTGGATGGACAAAGCTTTGGGTCTCTGAAAACATGCTGCTCGTTGTACAACTCTATCACTTTCAGACTTTCTGTTCTAGTACTAATTTTTCTGCACAAAACACATAACGAAAGCAGAAAGAAAGAAATTGCATCCTTTAGATGTCCCAAAGTGCTTCACAGACAATGGGGCCAAGTTTCGGCCTGAGTTGCTCCTGTTTTTTTGGAGCAACTGGTTTAGAATGGAGTATCTTAGAAATTTGAATTCTCGGCATTTAGTTTGCTCCAGTTCTAGTCAGTTAGAACAGTTTCACTTTGGAACAGAATTTTGTTTTTCAAAAGGGGGCGTGTCTGGCCACTTACGCCTATTTTCAAAGTGAAAACTTACTCCAAACTAACTTAGAATGGAGTAAGTGAAGATTTTTGTACGTTCGAAAAAACCTTGTCTACACTTTAGAAAATCAGGCGTAGGTTACAAATTAGGCGTAGGGAATGGGGGGGGGGGTTTAAAGGGAAGTTTACAAACATTAAACACTTCAGTTTTACAAATAAAGAGCCATCATCAATAATAAATGATAAATACATCAATAAATCAACCAATAAATCAATCAAAAAAAATTAGTAAAAAATAATTTTTAAAAAAAATCAATAAATAAAACATTTTCTACTTACTGACTGCAGCACCGGGATCCTCCAACAGTGTGCTGGGACGCCCCCTCAGTGTGTCTCTGTCAGTGTCTCTATCTCTCTGTCTGTCTGTGTCTGTGTTTCTGACAGTGAGGGGAGGGGGAGAAGGGGAGGGGGGTACGGGGAGAAGGGGGTGGGGTGAGAGGGGGAGGAAGGAGGAGGGAGGTAGAGGGGGGTGGGGTGGGGGGTGAGGAGGGGGGGTTTTGGGGAGGGGGAGGGGGGGAGGAGGGGGGTGGGGGGGAGGAAGGGGGTGGAGGAGGGAGGAAGGGGGTGGAGGAGGGGGGAGGGGGGTGGGGAGGAGGAGGGGGAGGAGGAGGGGGTGGGGAGGAGAAGGGGGGAGAGGGGGAGAAGGATGGAGGGAGGGAAGGAGAGAGGATGGAGGGAGGGAAGGAGAGAGGAGGGAGGGAGGGAGGGAAGGAGAGAGGAGGGAGGGAGGGAAGGAGAGAGGAGGGACGGAGAGAGGGAAGGAGGGAGGGAAGGAGAGAGGAGGGAAGGAGAGAGGGAGGGAAGGAGAGAGGAGGGAGGGAGGGAAGGTAAGAGGAGGGAGGGAGGGAGGGAGAGAAGGAGACTGAATGGCCGGGCCCAAGACGTCGGGCTGGATTTACAGGTAGGTGGCGTCGGGTCTCGGGGGGGGGGGGGGGGGGAAGAGTCACGGAGATCCGGGGAGGGGGGGGAGGAGAGTCGCGGAGGTCCGGGGGGGGGAGTCGCGGAGGTCCGGGGGGGGGGAGAGTCGCGGAGGTCCGGGGGGTGGCGGGGTGGGGGGGAGCGGAGGTCGGGTCTCCGGGGGGGGGCGGGATTCGGGTCGCCGGGGGGTGGGGGGAGAGCGGGGGGCCGGGTCGGGTCTGGTCGGATGGGAGGAGCCTTATCCACGCAGCCCCAGTGAGGCCATTCAGCCACGGCTTGGGGCTGCGTGTTTTGGGTGCCTGGAGCTACTGCACATGTGCGCCCACTGTAGCGCGCATGTGCAGAGGTCCCGGCACTGTTTTCAGCGCAGGGACCTGGCTCCGCCCCCCACAGCTCATGCTGCGCCTTGCCCAGCTCCAGAGGACCTGCAGGGAGCCGGAGAATAGGTACGTTTTTTTAGGCGCACTTTCTGGCGCGAAAAACGGGCGTCCAGATCGTCACTGTTGTAATGTAGGGAACACGCACAATTAATTTTATTTATTTTGAAATAAACTGTTTTGAGAACATTCTCCTTATTTTATTACTCCTACTTTATAATAGTAGTTTGTAAGAAATTTCCAGAATAGGGTCATTGGGTGCAGAAATATTTTTTACATCCTGGGACTTAGATTCAATTCAGCTCAGAGATCTGGGATGAAGTTTTCTTCTAATTTCAGACTGAAAGAGTCCTGTGTAAAACAAGGTTGGGTTAGCCTCATCCTGATTCCCCAATGTGGTTTCCAATGGTCAGAAACATGTAGCACATAAAAAATGGCAATAATTTAGCAGTAATTAATGGTTTTGTGTAACAAATGGAATTATTGCAGTGGAGTTACAGAATATCATTCAAGCAGATTACATTGAGTTTAAAGGGCCTATTGCATAAATGATGACTGCATGTACCTGAATAAGCTCACAATTTTGTAGAGCTGTTGAGTTGGGAGTGGCTTAGCCAGTCACGTGATGTTCACAAGACTCAATAAAACCCCAGCCAGTTGGGTTCAGGGAATCTATGATGAGGCAGATGGTTGTGAGCCCGGTAGATAAACTGGTAATGTGTAGTGTGATTGTTAAACCTTTTGCTATTAAGCCAACTAGTTCTTAAGAGCAATGTGTTGCTATGAATCCTTAAGTAAAGAGCCCATGAAGCAAATACCTTACAATGACCTAATAGCGCTATTTTAAATGTACATTTAAATTGCATTGCTGGTCTCCTTGTGAACCTGTGGCAAAGATGAGGTGCAGTCACAGGACAGCTGTTATATTTTGGTCATTGCACATGCAGAATATTATAATGGGCCTGCTGCTGAGACTACTTCGTGCTGCTGTTACGCCTGGTTGTCCTTGGGTACCTTCACCCTCTGTACCCTGCGTGAAAAGGCCGCTTCGTAAAGCAAAGTTGTACAACATGCAACATACCACCACTACCCTAGACAATCAAGAGGGACTGCATTGTTGAGCACCCCCAGCACGATCCAAGCACCTGATGTATACCTTTAAAATTCCAGTTTGTTTGCTTGACTCTGTTGGCACCAATGGATCTTTTCACACGGGTTCTCAGCTGCTGTTCTGGGAAAGTGCACACATGTAATCAGCCCAGGCTGCAGAGCGTAGTCCTAGATGCACCTAGACAACTGCCTTTCTGATAGAAAAAGTGGTGCCTTAATATGAGGCATCGTGACAACTTCCAGCAAAACAAGCATTGGCATGCATGATATGATGTTGCTGGTCGCAGATAAACTGACATTGAGGGAATTGAAGCCTTTCTTCTTCATGTATTTGTGAGGATTGATGAACAGAGCACATATGGCATGTGGATGTCACGTAACCTGGAACATGCTGCTCCCCTGTTGGATAGTTGGAGGGTCTTGCCATGCTGCTGGAAGTGTTCCATTGGGAAGCTGATGAACTTGCTCGATGATCCTATATATCTATGCATGATATGCTGTAACTTGTCACAATGCTAAGTGACAGGAAACAGAGAGTAGTGGTGAACGGTTGTTTTTCAGATTGGAGGAAGGATTACAGGGGTTGGTGCTCGGACCACTGCTTTTCTTGATATATATTAATGACTTGGATGTGGGTGTACAGGGAACAATTCCAAAATTTGCAGATGACGCAAAACTTGGGAGTATAGTGAACAGTGAGTGATAGACTTCAGGAAGACATAGACAGGCTGGTGAAATGGGCAGATTAAATTTACGCAGAAAAGTGTGAAGTGATGCATTTTGGTAGAAAGAATGAGGAGAGCACATATAAACTAAATGTTATAATCCTAAAGCGGGTGCAAGAACAGAGAGACCCGTGGGTATGTGTGCATGAATCGTTGAAATTGTCAAGGCAGGTTGAGAAAGCTGTTAATAAGACTTTGTGATCATGGGCTTCATAAATAGAGGTATAGAATACAAAAGTGTGGAAATTATGATGAACCTGTATAAAACACTGGTTGAGCCCCAAATGGAGTACTGTGTCCAATTCTGGGCACCACACTTTAGGAAGGATGTGAAGGCACATCTGCTGTGCCCTGCACAATTTCACAATGAATCGGTGACCTACTTGATGAATGTGCGCACATCCAGCTGACTGATTTTAATATTGTTCACCAAAACAGCTTGCAGTGCTGTAAAAATTGAAGGTGCTGGTCTAGTGACTTTATCTATCACTGGCAGCGTGATGCCTACACTGGAGATGGACTGCAGGTCAAGTTTCAGCTGGCAATACAAATCATTGAGGGCTTTCCTTGTGAAGCACAGCCTCCTCAAGCACTGCGCTTCACAAGGGAAGCCCTCAATGAATTGTATTGCTAGTTGAAACCTGACTTACAGACCATCTCCATCTTAGGCATCACGCTGCCAGTGAAAGTCAAAGTCACCAGCCCCCTCAATTTTTAGAGCATTGCAGGCTGTTTCGGTGAGCAATGCTGGGTTAGCTGGAGGTAGGAATGTAAACACCAATGAATGGGTGCTATAGCACCTGTTATTATCACAGCATTTTAATATGTTTGCATATGTGCGTGCATGTCTTGGGGCGGATGCTCCCAGAGTCCATTATCACATCTGGTGGTTAACTTGCTGCATGCAAGAAATGGGTGGAGACTTTGCATAATGACACTAACTAAATTTTTCCACTGTCGCCCATTCCTGTGGCACAGTGGGTAGCATTCTCGCCTCTCAGTTAGAAGGTTGTGGGTTCAAATCGCATCCCAGAGATTGGAGCACAAAAATCTACGGTAACGGTCCAGTGCAGTACAGAGGTAGTCCCGCACTGTCAGAGGTGCCGTCTTTCAGATGAGACGTTAAACTGAGACCCTGTCTAGTCTCTCAGGTGGACGTAAAAGATCTCATGGTACTATTTCGAAGAAGAGCAGGGGAGTTAACCCCAATATTTATCCCTCAATCAACATCATTAAAAAACAAATTATCTGGTCATTATCACATTGCTGACTGTGGGAGCTGCTGTGTTTCTTACATTACAACAGTGAATACACGTCAAAAAAAAAATTAGCTGTAATGTGCTTTGGGATGTCCAGTGGTTGTGAAAGGCGATATATCTATATGTATGCAGGTCAATCTTTCTTTCTTACAAAAGCGACATACTGCTAATGCTGGAATCTGAAATACAACGACAATTGCTGGACATGCTCCGCAGGTCAACTTACTTACTTACTTTCTTTCTTTCTTTCTTTCTTTCTTTCTTTCTTTCTTTCTTTCTTTCTTTCTTTCTTTCTTTCTTTCTTTCTTTCTTTCTTTCTTTCTTTCTTTCTTTATAGAAAAGGAAAATCTTGCCTTGGGTGTCAGGAAACAGAATAATGTTCCATTCCCCAGTATTGATATCCCTCACATTTATGAACACAACATTCTACACCCTCCCGACTCAAAAATTGTTTTGGTTGATGCCACATAAAAGTGATATGTGAAAACTTAAAGGTTTGTTGATAGTAAAAGGGTTAATGACGTGTTAAAACTGTCACTCTGCGATTGATTTTACAAATGTGAACTTGCTTCCGTGTAGCACTAATTGGGGAATTGTGAATGTGGTGCTCAAGATTTTCCATCTAATTTCATTGTTTGAAAGTTACTGAAAATCTGTGAAAACACTTCAGCAAAATCTGAGATAGTTAATGTATTCTTAATAATATTTCATACCAAAAGATTTCAATAAAAAGTGGAAGGAGGAAGCAATATAACAGACACTGGTAAATATGCTATGACATGCAGCTAAATAACAAATGTAACTACATGGTACCGTAATTTGGCAGTAGTGCAGTGGACAATGTTCTGTTGATGAAAATTGTATTCTTGCCACTTTACAAAATGGAATTGGGCATCTTGAGAGGTCAGACAATTATATAGGTTGTTTTACTGGCTGTGATTTGGCTGACATGTTTAAATTTTGGGCATGAGATTGGGCTCGACTTTTGTTTTGATAGTTCCACTTTTCTCCTTTTTTAAGTTGTAGCTCAGTGGGTAGCACACGCGCCTCGGAGTTAGGAGGTTGTGGGCAAGTCCCACTCCAGGCAATTGAGCACAATACCTAGGCTGACATTCCAGTACAGTACTGAGGGAATGCTGCTCCCTCAGGTTCACATAAAAGATCCCATGGCTCTAGTTCCATGAAGAGCAGGAGACTTCCCCTCTGGTATCCTTGCCAATATTTATCCCTCAACCAACATCATTCAAAACAGATTATCTGGCCATTATCTCATTGCTGCCTTGGGATCTTGCTGTATAGAATTGGCTGCCATGTTTCCTACATTGCAACACTGACTACACTTCAATAACAACAACTTGTATTTATATAGTGCTTTTAACATAGTAAAACGTCCAAAGGCGCTTCAGAGGAGCGTGATCAAACAAAATTAGACACGAGGCACATAAGGAGATATTAGGGAAGATTACCAAAAGCTTAGTCAAAGAGGTCGGTTTTAAGGAACATCATAAAGGAGGAAAGAGAGATAGAGAGACGGTGAAGTTTAGGGAGGGAATTCCAGAGCTTTGGGCCTTGGCAATAAAAGGCACGGCTGTCAATGCTGGAGCGATTGAAATCAGGGATGCTCAAAAGGCCAGAATTGGAGGAGTGCAGATATCTCAGAGGGCTGTGTGACTAGGAGATTATAGAGATAGGGAGGGGTGAGGCTATGGAGGGATTTGAAAACAAGGATGAGAATTTTAAAATCGGGCGTTGCTTAACTGAAAGGAACTGTATAAATACAATGTAGGTCAGCTGCCTATGATGATGGGTGTGCAACGGCCACCACACATTAAAAAAAATCCACGCACAGGCATCTTCCACCGCCCCCTTCAATATGCAGTTCAGGACCTGGAATATTAAGTCCTTCATTGAAACACCTGTGAACTTTTTGACGTGGAAGCAAGTCATCCTCGACACGAGGGACCACCTATGATGATGATAATAATGATGGGTGAGTGGGACTTGGTGCGAGATAGGACATGGGCAGCAGAGTTATGGATGACCTCAAGTCATGGAGGGTAGAATGTGGGAGGCCAGCCAGGGGTGCATTGGAGTAGTCAAGTCTAGAGGTAACAAAGACATGGATGAGGGCTTCAACAATAGATGAGCGAAGTCGAACAATGTTATGGAGGTGGAAATAGGCGGTCTTAGTGATGACAGGGATATGTGGTTGGAAGCTCATCTCGGGGTCAAATATGACACCAAGGTTGTGAACAGTCTGATTCAGCCTCAGATAGTTGCCAGGGAGGGGGATGGAGTTGATGGCTAAGGAACGGAAAAGTACTTCATTGGTTGTAAAACGCTTTGGGCCATCCTGAGTCATTAAAGGCACTGTATAAATGCAAGTTCCTTCTTTCTTTCTTTCTTTCTTTATCTTGAATGTGCTGACTCAAGCAGGGGCACTGGCAGCTCCCCAATACCTTGCTCAAGTATCCATTCCTCATGTTTGACCCTAGGGAGTGGGTATTGGCAGAATATTTGACTCTGCAGGGTGTCATAGCTGAGCCAGATCCCATTCTTAGCTGCTGTCATGCAACTTAATGTTGAAGTGCTCATGGTTGGATGATTACTGCAGTAATCACACCTCTTCTCAGAAGCACAATAAGAGCAAATGTTTGCACACGTTTTATTTCTTAGCCATAATCAAGTTTCAAATGCGGATTAACAGCTTTCACCTTGCCTATAAAATTGCAAATAAACAGATTAACTACTGTAAGATTGGGGATGTAAATGGATATTGCATTCATCAGGTTTATATTGAAGTGTTTCCCTGTATTTTGCAGCTGCAGAATTGCTTCTATGTAAAATAAATGTTAACTACCTATAATGGAAGCTGAATGCATTTCCATTAAATTTTAGTGAGTAAATTTACTGTATTTGTAATTGATCACAGTACAGTTGATTGCTACACATTAACATGCTTATCTATTAGAACAGGCCATACCAATCAGAAACAGTATAATGCATGATTGATAAAGAGACATCTTATTGAATAGGCTAGGTGGAACGTAGTATTTTCAGGAACAATTCATCACTACAGTCAGTGTCATTTTTGACCTAATCTTGCAAATTACCACTGTTAAACCTGTAACTTTTAAATCAGTTAATTCAACACTATGTATAACTGTGGCTTGTGCCTCCTCCATCTATTTGTCATTTTAAACACCCACTAAAATACATAGCTCCTCTCAAAAATCCACAGGCCCATTTACACATGTATTGCACTCTGAAGGCTGCACTTCCATTCAACAATCAGAAATAGCACTAGCCCTGGCTCGGTCCATTGAACTATCCGTTGGCATTGACTGAGTGCAACTTGCATATAACCCAGGAGCACTGCGAACAGCGGAAGTTGCAGATGCAGACCTTTAAAAAGTCAAGAATGACTGAAGGTTTCAGCAGCAAGTAAGTAGTTAAGTGTTTGTCACAGTGAGTTGACTGTCAAGTAGCTCTAACAAATGGCTCATGTGCCACTAGTAAACAACATCTTCAAGTGGAGAACAAGACAGGGACACCCAAAGAAGGAAGCATGGCTTGAGATGAGCTAACATTTCCCTTACACACTCAAACCCTGTTCAACAAAAATACTTAGGTTGACTGCTTATACTATAATAAAAACTAAAATACATAAAAATTGAACAAACAACTCACAAATAATGATCTGCTTCCTGCCTCAGTATAAAATAACCCCTCCCAAACAAAGTACAGGAAACAAAAAAACAACCTGCATTTATATATCTCCTTTAACATAGAAAAATGTCCTGAGGCATGAGATAAATGGGCGCTGAGCCAAAGAAGGAGAGATTAGGAGGGATGGCCAGAAGCTTAGTCAAGGAGGTAGGTTTTAATGAGTGTCTTAAAGGAAGAGGGGGTTATGAAAAGGTTTGGGAGAGAGTTTCAGAGCGTAGGAACTAGGCGGCTGAATAGCTGCCAATGGTGGGGCAAAGGAAGGGGAGATGTGCAAGAGGTTGGAGACAAAGGAGCAGAGAGCTTAGGGTTGGGATTTTGAAGGGCTAGAGAAGGTTATGCAGATAGGGAGGTGTGAAACCATAGAGCGATTTAAACACAAGGAAGAACATTTTCATTTTTTGGCATTGGGGCACTGGGAGCCAATGTAGATTAGCAATGACAAGAGTGAAAGCCTAGTGCAACTTAGTTTAGCATAGACAATGCTTTGGACTCCCAGTGATTAACAGGAGGATGTTTATCCTCATCCAAAACTGGATGTTGGACAAGTAGTCTCTTATCAGGGAAGCAAAGGAGGGGTTGAATAAAGTGCTGCAGTGATAGAGAGCTGACTGTCATCAGTATACAGTTTACCCCATGTCTGTGGATGATGTCGTCAAGGGGCAATATATAGGTGAGAAAGCAGAGGTGACCAAGAAGCTAAGATGGATCTTTAGGAGATTGCCAAGGTGACGATGCGGGGTTTGGAAGCGAAGCCATTACTAGAGATGCTCTGGCTACAATCGTATAGAAAGAAGAAATAAAGAAAGACTTGCATTTATATAATGTCTTTCACTGCCACTGGACGTCTCAAAAGCACTTTACAACCAATGAAGTACTTTTGGAGTGTATTCACTGTTGTAATGTGGGAAACGCGGCAGCCATCTTGCGCACAGCAAATTCCCACAAACTGCAATGTGATAATGACCAGATAATCTGTTTTTGTTATGTTGATTGAGGGATAAATATTGGCTAGGAAACTGGGGATAACTCCCTGCTCTTCTTCGAAATTGTGACATGGAATCTTTTATGTCCACCTGAGAAAGCAGACGGGGCCTCGGTTAAGATCTCATCTAAAAGATGGCACCTCCAACAGTGCAGCACTCCCTCAGTACTGCACTGGAATATCAGCCTAGATTGTTTTATGTGCTCAAGTTTCTGGAGTGGGACTTGAACCCACAACCTTCTGACCCATAGGTAAGTGTGCTACCTACTTTAAAAAAAAATTAATATTTATTGAACATTAAGAACATTTACAACATCTTGATCATTCCATTGTATCATAGAAGTCCATTCTGCCCCTCTGCACAGCCGTTCCTCCAACAAATATTAATATCAAAACCTGAAGTTTAATTTGCCTCCTGTAACATATAATAATCTATAGTACTTTACAAAGTGATCATAAAATACTATTTTAAATTCTTTTCTGAATAAAACATCCACAGAGCCTTATAGAAACATAGAAAATAGGTGCAGGAGTAGGCCATTTGGCCCTTCGAGCCTGCACCGCCATTCAATAAGATCATGGCTGATCATTCCCTCAGTACCCCTTTCCTGCTTTTTCTCCATACCCCTTGATCCCCTTAGCCGCAAGGGCCATATCTAACTCCCTCTTGAATATATCCAATGAACTGGCATCTGCGGCAGGGAATTCCATAGCTTAACAACTCTCTGAGTGAAGAAGTTTCTCCTCATCTCGGTCCTAAATGGCCTACCCTTTATCCTAAGACTATGTCCCCTGGTTCTGGACTTCCCCAACATTGGGAACATTCTTCCCACATCTAACCTGTCCAGTCCCATCAGAATCTTATACATTTCTATGAGATCCCCTCTCATCCTTCCAAACTCCAGTGAATAAAGGCCCAGTTGATCCAGTCTCTCCTCATACGACAGTCCAGCCATTCCTGGAATCAGCCTGGTGAACCTTCGCTGCGCGCCCTCAATAGCAAGAATGTCCTTCTTCAGATTAGGAGACCAAAACTGTACACAATATTTCAGGTGAGACCTCACTAAGGGTCTGTACAACTGCAGTAAGACCTCCCTGCTCCTATCCTCAAATCCTCGAGCTATGAAGGCAACATACCACCCGCCTTCTTCACTGCCTGCTGTACCTGCATGCCAATTTTCAGTGACTGATGAACCATGACACCCAGGTCTCGTTGCACCTCCTCTTTTCCTAATCTGCCGCCATCCAGATAATATTCTGCCTTTGTGTTTTTGCCCCCAAAATGGATAACCTCACATCCATCCACATTATACTGCATCTGCCATGCATTTGCCCACCCACCTAACCTGTCCAAGTCATCCTGCAGCCTCTTAGCGTCCTCCTCACAGCTCAAACCGCCACCCAGTTTAATGATATTTTAGTTTATATTTAAAATACTCTTTTAGGTTTATTCTCCTCCCCTTAAAAAACAGAGCATTCCTTCTTTGCATAATCACAAATCTAGCCAAACTGAACATTACATTAATTGCCGCTCTGCTGGACTCGGGCAGACTCTCCTGCAATCCCCATCTCAAAATTGAGTCCCACGGGATTCCCATTCATGCTCTTCGGTCCTCACCCAACAAGAAAACCTCACACAACTGTCAAACAAAGTACTTAAAATCCTTTAACTGCGGACATAATACCAGCAAATGGGACAGAGTCTCATCCCACGTCCTGCACACTGGGCAAGTTGCCACCCCCACTCGCCCAATCTTACGTAAGACTATCATGGTAAAAATCCAGTTATGAGCCAATTTGAAATCCAGTTCAATCTACTCTGGACTTTTAAAATTCGCCCACACTCTCTTCCAAATTCTGTTGAAGTCCAGCTGTGGGTATGTATTCGGCCAAAACTTCTGACCAGCAGGTGCCTTAAATCACCATTCTCTAAATAGCCTATAGAAATCTCGAGTGTTACAGTTGTCAACTTAGACCAACTCCTCCCCTTTCTCCAGCAGAAAGCTTGGAAAAGCAGGACGCATTATACCTCCTTTGGAGATTTGCGTATTTATTTCTTCCATCCAATCCTGTGGCATTGCCCTCACAATCTTCTCATACATGATCTTAATTGCTTTTTCCTCTACCTCCTGATCCTCCTCCCAAACCATGTCCCTCACTTCTGCTTCCGGCAACCAACCTGGAACTACCTCATATAATACATCTTTCACATATATAATACCAGCTTTTATAAAAGCTTGATTAAATAATACCTCTCCTTCAATGTTGATCCACCTGTTCAAAAATAAGGGCTGTTCTAAAAATTCCTCAGCACCTTTGGGCATAAACAGTACACTTTAAAAAAATTGGCCCCTTATAAAACCTAGGGAGAGCTTTAATTGATTTCAAAAACATATTGGCCAAGAAATCTCAGCCTCCCCGGGTCCGTACTGAGTGTGTGTGTCAATGTGCATGCGCTGAAAACCGGCTTTTCCGATCTGTCAAGCTATGGCTTGACAGATCTTCCATATCCCCACAGCCAGGACATTTGCATGGGCAAGATTGCGGTATTTACCCATATCTTGCCCAGTGGATGTACTGAAAACTTTTGCGCCTGATAAAAGCAGGCGCATAGCCTACTTTTACAGGCGTAAGAGTTTTAAAACATACAAAAACATAGTTAAATAAAATTTTTAAAACACATTTTATTATTAAAAACCTTGCCCACTAAGGTAAGTTTATTTTAAACCATAATTAACAAACCTTTAAAAAATTCAGAAAAATATATATTTTTTATCAGACATTAATAACTTTAATTTAAATTATTTTATTGGTGTATTTTTTCTGTTTTTTATTTGTGTTTGGGTGTTTGTGTGTGTTGTGGGGAGGGGGCGGGTGTTTCTCAATCCTACCTACGGAGATCCTATTATTATGAATGAGAAAATACTGTTCCTGGATTGGCTGCCCAGAGCCATATGACTCCAGCTCCAACTTACGGACGTCCTGACGTGCACGCACTCTAATGCACAGGGAGAGGAGGCCTCAGGACTGGGATTGCTGGTGGGAGCAGCAGGAACAGGTAGAAACACATCTTTTTTTTAGCCTTTTCTGTCGTTTGCCCGCGGGAAGACCTCGACTGGGATTTCTAGGCCATTGTTCTATTCCATATAAAATATTCCCTGTCCTCCTATCCAACTCAATTTAAAAAAAAATGCTGGAAACAACTTGTATTTGACTTCTGAAGAAATCTCTTCACCCATTTAATTCTAAAGGATTTTTTCTTCAAATTAATATCTGGGAAATTGAGTCCTCCCTGATTTTGCTGTCCAATGATGGTATTGTAAGCAACGAAGGCTGGTTTCCCTTCGCATAAAATCTTTACACAACCCTCTCGGATAGACTTTTCCGCCCACTCAGGAATATCCTCCATCGTCAATAAGTACCATCGTTTAGATAGCAGGAGAGCTGACACCACGGTCGCTCTTCCTTGCACTTTCAACCACCTTCTTTCCCATCTTTCCAAAATCTTTTTAATTTTCATTACCTTCGGTTCCCAACTTAGTTGATCCACTTCATCCCTATCCTTCTTGCACCCCATATGCACCCCCAGAACTTCTAAAATCTCCACCACCTTAAAAGGGCTTTACTCCAACCACTCCCCCCTACTCCTTCCCACAACCAGGCATTGGGACGTACTATAATTTACTCTGGCTCCTGAAGCTCTACAATTCTCCTCCACTACTCCCATAGCTTTCCTCACTGACTCCCCATCTCTCCACGTTAAGGTCGTGTCATCTGCATATTGGTGTATCACCGACATCTGCCCGGAACTGGGAACCGCAATCCCGACTATGCCTTGTTCCTTTCGCATCATGTAACCTAATGGTTCTGCTACCAATGTGTACAACAATGGGGACAGGGGACAACCCTGTCTCACTGATCTTTGTATTGGAAAATAATTGGATAAAAAAAAACATTGCATTTAACACAGCTAAATGTGTTTGAGTAAAAATTCCTTATCCACTCAATAACATTTTTCCCAAAACCAACTGCTTCCAAACCATCAATATAAACTCATGAGACTCTATCAAAGGCTTTCTCTTGATCCATCTTTAGCACATAAGCTTCCCTCCCACTCTCTTCCATGAGTTCTATCGCATCTCGGATTAAGCAAAGTCAGCGATGTCCCGGCCTATGACTCCAAAGGACAGAGGGTGAACCTATCTGCGGCATCACCTCCTTCATATGATTTGCTATAATCCTCACCAAGATCTTATAATCCACATTTAATAATGTGATGGGTCTCCAATTCTTCAGCTCCCTTCTATCCTCTTTATTTTTATAAGCTAAGCTTATGATACCTCTCCTCATAGATGGGGGTCAGGCTTCCCTCAGTTTTAATCTCCTTAAAAACCTCTAAGACCAATGGACTTAAAATCTCTAAAAATTCTTTAAAAAATTATGCACTTAGTCCATCGGACCCTGGGTTCCCCCGCCCCCATTCCACTTATTGCTACTTTTATTTCCGCTCATCCTACTTCTTTGTCACACATGCTTCTCGCATCCTCCTTTAAACCCTCTTCAATAAACCTTCTCCATCACCAATTTGGAAATGTCTTCTTTTGTATATAACTCTTGATAAAAGCTGCCTCCATAATCTCCCCACTTTCATTAATGATTTTTTCCCCAACCTTCAACTCTCCAATTAATGATAACCTTTGTCACAACTTCTCTTGCTCTAGAAAATACCTAGTGCATCTTTCTCCCTCCAATGCATCTTTAGCCTTTGCGCGGAAAATGGCCCCCTTGCATTTTTCAGCTTGCAATAATTCCCACTCTTCTTTTAAAACCTTCCACTTGGTCTCTGCTCCCTTATCCCCTCCGTCACCTGCTTTACAGATATCTGTAAATATTCTGTTTATATTTTCTTCTTGACACCGGTTAGCTGTTGCTCTTTCTTTCCCATAATGTACCGAAAAAACTTTTACCTCATATTTGAAATTGTCCCACCAAACTCTTTTTTTCTTTCAAGAATAAAGGTTCCTTCTGAGCATTCTTTATTATATTTAATATCCCTTCTTTAAAAGCAATTTCTTTCAGGTTCTGATTGTTTAAAATCCATCCCCTTGACCCGTTTTTAACTCTATTGTTCCTAATTTTAATAACCAAAACCGAGTGGTCACTAAAAAATACTTTTTTATAATAAATTTCCATCACCTCAGAACTTAACCCTTCCCACATTAACACAAAATCTATTCGGCTCTGTTTTAAAACATCACTCACACAACCTCTTCTGGAGAAATCCCTTTTTATGGAGTTCTGATCACTCCATAAGTCTCTCAACTTTAAATTTGCCATCATTTTTACAATCATCTCTCTGGAGTTATCATCCTTAAAGGTCATCTGGGCTGAAATGTCCATCCGAGATAAAAATACATTAAAATCCCCCACTATACAAGGGTTTTCTGCCTCTGCCAGTTCTGTGAATAACCACCGAAAAAATTCACGATGCTTGCAATGGTCATTCGGCGCATAGATATTAAAAAGATCACAATTCAATTCATCCATTGTACCTTTAGCTGTAAAAATCTCCCCTCAGTGTCCTTGTCCACCAATGCAACGTTCTCTTTTATGGACAAACTCACTAAAACAGCCACCCCGCTACGGTTATTATTTGCGCAACTTGCAAATACTTCTCCCTTCCAAACCTTCAGAACTCTTTCTAAGATATCCTCACCCCAAAAGGTTTCTTGCTGACACAACAGGTCAGTGCCTTTAAAACACTGCACCAACTGCTGCAATTTCTTTGCCCCCCCTCAATCCATTCACTTTAACCGAGACCAATGTAATCATTGCTCCTAATAAAAGAAGTGTGCCTGATAATCCCCCCGTTATCATTTAATCTCTAGCCCTTCTCTCCTCCCATGCTCCTTCCCAACCTTTTGGACAGCTGTTGCTTTCTCCTGCAGCCTCCGGCTCTTTTTCATCTCCTGTTTCAACTTTCCCTGCAGTTTCAGCCTCTTCCTTACATTAAATTTAGGCTGCGGAACTGCCCTTCTCCCTCCTACTGCCCCTCACTAATCTTTCCCTTTCCACATGATGCCCCCCCCACCCCCCAATTCTATGTCTCCATCCTCCTCTGACTCCTCACTCTCAAGCTCTTCTGTAATCTCCCGTCCCTGTTCCCTGTCAGATACCGAATTTCACTTATAGAGTCCTCCTCCTAACCTGCTTTCTCCAACCGCGCCACTCCCTTCGGCCTCACCTCCACCGCTGACCCTCGCTCCCCATTTCTTCTCACTCTGGGACAATGGCAGGCCTCCACCCATCTTGCTCCCTTTTGGCGTCTTGTCTCCCCGCTCCCATCCTGTTTCCCCTTTAAGGCTCCTGCTTCTTGCACCCCCTCCTGGTCTTGCCCCCTCCTGCTCCCCAAGATGTACAACTCACTGGCTCTCTTTGGAGTACTTACATTTACCCTGCAACCCGCACCCACCTCTGCTCCCCCCATGGACACCTGAAGGCGAGATATATTTTGGCTGGACTCTGTCCCTGACCCGTGATGTCCTCCGCTGACTTTGTCCTTTTCCACCATACTTGGTGCTTTCTGCTTCGTAATTTTCTGCCTCTTCTTGCGCTCTTTTCTCATTCTGTTCGGTGGCTGTGTCCTCAGCCTGCTCCGCTCTTCTGGCCACTCCACTCACACCTCTTACTCCTTCTCTCACCTTCTCGTCACTCAAGGAGCTTCCTTCTGCCTTAAACTCACAGCAGGTGGGGCCTTTGTGACAAACCGCACAGATCTCTGCCTTGCAGTTCTGAGCGATGTGTCCAGACTTGCCACAGTTATAACAGTACAGGTCTGGATAGTTTCTTACTAAATGGTTGTGTCCAAGACAGCAATAGCAAACCTTCACCTGGTTATCATGCAGAACCCAGAAGTACTGCACTCCTTCAATTGTCTCGAATTTCATGCTGTCGGGTAATGACCTCATTCTGTCTGGGAACCGCACTTTTACATAATGGGTTCCATCAGCTACCCAGGTTCCAGGATAGTGTCTCCTCTTCATTACTGAGCAAAGTTTAATGTCTCACGACTCAAACTTTTTCATTAGCACATCATCCTCAACATAAATCGGCAGGTTGAAGAATGAAGCTACCACCTCTTCGGAATACAGCAAAGATACATTCAAGTACTTCTCAGCAACTTTCAGGCTCAGTAAAAGTTTTTCCACCTCCTCTCAGACACTGACCGTCACTTCGAATCCAACATTCGGCTTTGGTCGGCAAGCAAAGCAACTTCCCTCACCGCAGTCCTCATGTGCTGCCTGGATAATATCCCAAGCTCGCATCTCCTTATCCTGGCAGTGAACCACCACCGTGTTTTCTTTTCCAAACCTCCTGAGGTCCCGGCCAAATCTTTGGGCCTTTTATTCTCCCTTCTCAAGAGATTCTCTTCCCTGATAAAATTCACACTGGGAGTATTGTCCTCTGAGGGGCCCGGCACTCCAAATCTCCCCAGCAGCAATCTGGCTGATGTTTATGGGCCAAAAAGGACCTAAAATTTGAAAACATGCAACCCAAAAACCCAACTTTTTACAACTATTTTTGTGTAGACAATAAACAAGTGCCCCCTGCCAACTTTTTACAAACTCACTCCAACTCCTGCAGTAATCAGCAGCATCTGCTCACTCCTAGCCCCTCCCACCTAGAGCGTGCTACCCACTGAGCCACAGCTGACACAGCTGTGTGTAGGTAGGAGTGCAGCCAATAAAAAGCACAAAGCCAGAAAATGAAGGGGAGGCATTGGAGAAGGATGGAACAGTCAACCATTGAAGGCCGCAGAGAAGTTGAGGAGGATCAAGAATAATGCATTACAGTCACAGACCTTCCTGACTTTGGTTAGATACGTTTTGGTGCTGTGGGAAGGGTAGACACCTGATTGGACAAACTCAAACAGGGAGTTGCAAGAGGGACGAGCATGGTTCTGAGACCCATTCAAAGACCTTGGTGAGGAATAGGAGTTTAGAGATGGTGTGCAGAAAAGTGCACATAGTAAATACAAAAACATTTGAAACTTAGAGAATCAGAACACTTCATGAAATATATGTGATACTCTATTTGTCACACTTGAGAGGCAGAGCTACATACCAAACTTGTGAGTTTGTTATTCAACTATTAAATAAATAAAGCATATTTCTTTCTTGGTGTTTTTAAAATTTTCCCTTCAACTTTCTTCCTACAGCCCCTAAAGGCAATTGACTCATTTTTAGTACAGGTATTGGTTTTGCACCCTTGCCCAAATATCCATTAGTCATGCATGAGTCTTAGCAGTGAGCGCTGACAGGCATGTTGACAGGTTTTTTTATTAAAAGGAGAGGGAGAGGTTATCGCAGCTCAGCCTGATTTCCACGCATGCATATTTCCAGGGGTGTCATTGGACAGCAATCACGAGGGAAACCCTACTAATTTTTCCTCCCAAACCCAGGGCACTGAGGGTAATTCTAACACCTCTATCATCGTTCTTGCACAGCTGACCTTACTCAGTACAGACCAGGAATCCAATCTTGTACCTTCCTGGCATTATGTCTCAGCTACTCACAGGGTTAAACTGCTGAGCTGTCAGGTGAGCTGAATACTCCTTTTAGTTTCAGATATATTCTCAATGTACTCTTACTTTGTAAATTTCCATATGGGTTGAGTCATAACTTTAATGAGATTTATACACATTGCAGTATAGATAATCTGAAGAAGCCTTAAAGGTTAAAATGATTTGAGTTGGCATTCCCTCAAATGTACCACACCTGTTAAATTCTTGCTAATAAAGGTGTGGATTCAAAATTACTCAATGAAAGTGAAGACAAATATTTTATGTGACATTCCCATTCCACACCTCTGTTATACTTTCATGGGAAGGCAACAGGAAGGATGTAGGCCAGGTGGCTCAAAGGACTAAATCCTTCACACCTGTCAGCATCACCTTGACAACACATGGTTTTTTGTCAATCGCAAGTGTATAATACCTCTCATTATTTGCTTACTAGGAAGTTTGAGATAGACTTTTGTTGCGTGTATCTGGAACAAATTAATCTAGGTTAAATTAAACATAGTTGCTTGGCAGAGGTATTCTATGCCTCTTTAGCGAAGCCTAAAAGTTATCAGTTTCAGATCATTTGTGTATTCAATAATGAATAAAGGCTTCAAAATTGCTTTTATGTAGCTAACACAAAATAACATTTCTTACCAAATTAAAATAAAGGTTATGCTTTAAACAGTGTGTGAAATCCCAGTGTATTATTATTAAATGGGTGGTCTGCTGTGTGACTATTGGTGAAAGACTAGTTCGTTGTGCTGTCAAGTCTTCTTGAAGTCATTTTATGCATCTGGTTGCCATTGGCTGACTTCTCCATGACAAGAGCTCTTGCAGTGTGAAGTTGGATGAAATGCAGCAGGAAAAAAAACGTTTTGTACAATTTGGCTGGTTTGCACAGCAGCGCTCCACCTTCACGTGAGAATTCTGATGGCCTGCTCCGCCAAGACCCTGGTGGCAGCATGCACCTCAGTTTATTACTCTTCAGGATTTCTTCTTGGGTGCCTGAATAGGTTAAGCCTCAGCTGATCCATCCAGAGCTCTTGGATCTTGAAATAATGATGGTACAGGTGGAACCTCTCTTATCCGGGACTCCCTTACCTGGCACCACCCCTCGTTCAGGACCATTCCCGGGTGGCGTATGCGCAGAACGTGGCCGGTCAAAATCCTCGAAAAATATCAATGTAAAAAAAAAACTTGGCCATTTGCACTTGCATGGCACATTTCAATCTCAACAGATCCACAATAAATATACTCAATTACAGAGCTGACACCTTGGGGCCCGCCGGCCCGTCGATACCTCGGGGTCCGCCGACACCTGCGGGCCCGCCGTCCCGCTGACTCTGTTAATTCACCTTCCTTTTGCACGGTGCTGGCTCCTCAACCAGCTTTGGATGTGTGAGGTGTTGATCAGCATCGTCCCCCTGTGCTGTGCCCAGGGCTGGTGTAAGGGGCAGTGGGGAAGGGGACGAGGAACTGCTGTTCCAGCACGAACTCCAGTTGCTGCTGGTCCCACTCCTGGAGTCGTTCCTGGAGTCTCCAAACACTGGCACAGGGACAAATCAAACAGGAAGATTCACTCTCACCCTGTCTAACCCATTGTGTTCAGTAGAGCCAAGTGTGAACTGTGTGTGTGAGCACAGAGGTGTCAGCAGGCCGGCAGGCCCCGAAGTGGTTTGAGGCTGGGAATGGGTTGCAAACATGTGACCTCCCCTCATCCGGCAAAATCCCTTATTCGGCACTGACCAGATCCCGATGATGCCGGATAAGGGAGTTTCAACCTGTACTTGAAATAATGGTGGCACTATGCAATGACATAAAATGAATGAATCCTTGTTACTGCCAGATAAGCTGGTATTCATGTGGACAATTCTTTACCTGTGGTCACTGATCAAACATACATTGATGAAATGGAATCCCTTTATTTTCATGAAGGGGGTAGTACTGGGGTTTGAGAGACCTATGGCCAGATATATTCCATGTAAATGCCCTGCAGTTTGGGGAATCCTGCTAGATGGTAAATGTACAGGGCTGTCTTGTGTTGCTATGTGTTTCCCATGGAGAAATAGATGGAATTGACTCACACAGGCACCCTGCATGACACAACTGTGCATTACAAGTCAGAAAGTTCAACACATTTGTTAGCTTTACAGCCACTGACAGAGCTATGACAGTCACTGAATGGTTTCCAGGCCTGATTACTGGAGTGTGCACAATTTAGTGGTGGGCTCCTTCAGATAATCTTTGTATGAAGGCGTCCAGGTACAATTGCTTGAGCCTGTGTCATCATCATCTTCATAGGCAGTCCCTCAGAATCGAGGAAGACTTGCTTCCACTCTTAAAATTAGTTCTTAGGTGGCTGAACAGTCCAATACGAGAACCACAGTCTCTGTCACAGGTTTGACAGATAGTCGTTGAGGGAAGGGGTGGGTGGGACTAGTTTGCCGCATGTTCTTTCCGCTGCCTGTGCTTGGTTTCTGCATGCTCTCGGTGACGAGACTCGAGGTGCCCTGCGCCCACCCGGATGTACTTCCTCCACTTAGGGCGGTCTTTGGCCAGGGACTGCCAGGTGTCAGTGGGAATATTGCAATTTATCAAGGAGGCTTTAAGGGTGTCCTTGTAACGTTTCCGCTGCCCACCATTGGCTCGTTTGCCGTGAAGGAGTTCCAAGTAGAGCGCTTGCTTTGGGAGTCTCGTGTGTACCCTAATGGTGACATAAGTGTGGGTTTTAAAAAAGCCTGAAGGCAAAATGCAGTTGTGCATTTTATTCATTCTTGTGACATGAGTGACATTGGCAAAACCTCATTTGTTGCCAATGCATAGTTTCTCTGAGAAGCTGGGGATAGTCCTTCTCCTTGAATTGCTGCAATCCTTGTGGTGGGAGTGTCCCCATGATAGTGTTCAGTAGGGATTTTGAACCAGGGTACTCATGGTGTAGGAAAGGATATTGCGCTCAGTGGCAGGGCCATCGGTCAGGTGGACTGCTCCATTTTGGATCACTTCGATCTTCCTCAGTGTTGTTGCAACTGCAGCCCTCCAGGAGAGTAAAGAGTAATCCATCAGACTACTGATTTATGCCTGGCGGCGAGGCTTTGAGGGCTCAATAGGTGATCCATGTGTCACAGAGTATATAGGCTCTGTCCTGCTTGTAGCCATGATGTTGATATGGCTGGCTGAGTTAAATTTTTGGTCATTGATAACCCTGCCCAGGATGTTTATGGTGGTGCTGTTCAAGGTCAGGAGGAGGAGATTGGGCCTTTTCTTGTTAATGATGGTCACTGCTTGGCACTTAATGTGGCATGAATGTTATATGCCACACATCATCACAAGCCTGAATGCTGTCCAGATCATACTGCAGGCTGATATGGACTGCTTCATTATCGGAGAAGTTGCAGATAGAATTGAAAAGTGGGGAATCATCAGTAAACAGACCTCTACTTACCTTATGATGGAGAGAAGCCCATTGAGGAAACAACTGAAGATATTTGGGCCTGTCTCTTCTAATACTGCTCCACAAAAGCTACAAATAGAGAGGGATGCCCAGAAGGATATCCATAGAGGTAGAATACATTGAAATATCCCTGGGGGAAAAGGCAGAGCTGACAGATGGAGTGCCATTTAAGAATCTGTTGTAAGTTCATTGGTGACAAAGCAGAAAAACAGTTTAACAGCTGATCAACAAAGACGCACCGTACTAGATATAAAATACGCAACAGGTACTGGCAGCAAGTTCAAACAATTCAGGCCAATTTAGGAGTAAAGACTCAACATGGGAAGTGGTCTCTATTACACCAACTGTTTTATATGTGAGTGTTTGGGATCGTATTATGGTTTCTGTGTTCTAATTTGCTTTTTGGGGGGACTTCAATGAGCCTATCACATAAAGGGTGATGGTGTAAATTGGGCGATATTGATTCAGCCACCCATTATACACCTCCCCAAGTTTCCATTAAAGTTTCATATTATTACAGAAATTTTGATTTTGATGTGTGACAAAACTCAGATTTTCATAATCACCCAAATTTTACTTGTACTGTATGATTTTCTACATCGGTGCTAACGTTGTTCTGTGTTAGTGCAGCATTTTTAACATTAACAATTGCTACTTTCCTTCAAGTGCATATATGTGATTCTATGGTCAGAATAATGTTCACATGTTAGCTTGTACTTTGTTAGGTCATACAATCTCTTCTGGATCTTCCACCAGCCGCTCTGACTTATTGACATTTTCTACGAACTTAAGGACAGTCAAGGACAAAAAATGTCCCATTGAAGCCCATTGCCCTTGCACCGTAGCTCTACAGTTTAGCATCTAATTGCATTTTGACTTCATGAATTTAAAAACGTTCACCTGCGCCATTACCTTTTTAGTGGCAGTGGCGAGAAAACTGATGAATATCCAGGAAATTTGCAACTGACAACGTGGGGGTGGAGCTATGATAATCAATGATGCACAGTTTTGGTGAAGGTATTGGAGGACTTTTGAACCATAAAAGTCTCAGGAAATTATGGCGCGACGTAAATAATGGTGTGACTTACTCATGCAATAGTTCCTTCGACGTTTACGGTGTAAAATTAACCCAATACTGTGATTCCAATGGCACAAGTCGCCAGGAAATTCTGAGCCAGTTATTCATTTTTTGTAAGAGAGCAATTTGTCCCTTTGTTTCTCATATGTGTGTCTTAAACCGTGCCGAATATTCCAACTCAATTGTTTTCCCTTCATCACCTGCTACACCAATACATAGTAAAGAATCTGAGATGGCCTCCAGCATATGAAACAACAACTTGAATTAGATAGTGCCTTTAATGCAGCAAAAAAGCCCTCCCAAGACATCTCACAGACTGTGGTCAGAAGGCTCGGGGAGGTAGACAAAGGTGCAGCTAAAGAGGTAGGTTTGAAGGAGACTTTTGAAGGTGGGAATCAAAGTTCACAGTGTGTGGTGGGCAGGGGGCACGGGTTGTGATGACTGAAGTGTACGTAGGGAATTGCTGCTGAACTTGCACCATATTTGATTCCCCAAATGCATTCTATCACAATTGCTTCCTCTGAAAAAGGTCACTTCATTTGCATGATTGTCATCTATTCATTTTGTTGTTGTTTCCATATCTAGGAACTCCACTGTCTCCAAGTGCTGACAACCACAATTTAATGAATCGACAAAACACCACCCAGGCAACAGAGATGAAAGAGATAAAATGAAACGAATTAAAATGATCTTTCCCACTGCTTTCTCTTGTGAGGCGTCCTTTGCTTTTATTGCTATTTTAAAATTTTTGCTAATACGTAATATTTTCTCCTCTGACAACCCTGTTGATAAATGTGTTGTGCAGTGTGGGTCTGAGCCACATAGACATCTTAAGTTTTATCCTTGAGCCTTGAGTTAGCTGACCTCAGTCAGGGTGGCAGTCGGGGTACAACAATTAGCCTCAGTGCCCCAGGTTTGTGAGAAGAATGGAAGCAGCCAGGGTCCTTGTTGTAGATCTATATCTGGAAAGTGCAATAGTTCCTAATGGTTGGGAATGGGGGGCCGGGGAGGAATATTTTCTCTGTTACTGTGTCAGCTGGGGCTCAGTGGGTAATGCACTCGCCTCTGGGTCAGAAGGTTGTGGGTTCAAGTCCCACTCCAGGAACTTGAGGACAAAAATCTAGGCTGACACTCCAGTGCAGTGCTGAGGGGGTGCTGCACTGTCAGAGGTGGTATCTTTCAGATCAAATGTTAAACCGAGGCCCCGTCTGCTCTCTCAGGTGGATGTAAAAATCCCAATGCACTATTTCAAAGAAGAGCAGAGGAGTTATCCCCAGTGTCCTGGCCAATATTTATCCCTCAATCAACATAGAAACAAACAGATTATCTGGTAATTATCGCATTGCTGTTTGTGGGAGCTTGCTGTGTGCAAATCGGCTGCCATGTTTACCACATAGCAACAGTGACTACATTCCAAAAGTACGACATTGGCTGTAAAGCACTTTAAGATGTCTGGGGGTCATGAAAGGCGCTATATAAATGTAAGTCTTTCTTTTTGCTATTCCGGTGAAATTGTACCATCTTCCTTTTAGAATTCATTTAAGATTTTCCGGGAAATATTGAAGAAAATCTTCCCACTGTGCAGACAGTGTCAATGTTCCCCCATGTAAGGACAGGATTAAGCTTGTCTGTGACACACGCAGTAAAACAGCCTGTTGACGTGCACTATTTTCGCATGAAACAAGTTCAATGGGACAAGGCAGCGGAGAGCAGCTGGTGCCCATGGAACTGAACCTCAGCAAAAGTACTTTGGAGAGTCGAGAAGAAACTTGGAGAAGAAAGGATTTAAATAAATACATGTTAAATGAATGACAAAGATTTTGGTTTACTACGTTGGCAAAAGGCAGCATTTCACTTGTGGTCAGATTTTAAGCTTTCCCAACCATTCTAAATGATCAATTTTTTTTTCTGTTTATTTCTGTCCAAGCAAATAGAAAATTTATTGATGGCTCACTAGAAATTCTATTTATCCAAAGGGTGGAACTAACGTCACAACATACTTAAGAGTTTCCTCTTCGTGCTTCATTAAATTTGGCCCGCCCTTGGGCAAATATTCTGCTTACCAAGTGTCTGACGTATCCACTGTTTATATTGCAGGTGACAGCTTCTTTGGTAATGGAACTTTAGATGGGAAGCAAGACTCTTCCTGCGGCCCACTTCAGCTTGAACTTCTGCATGTGGCCAAGCTGCGCCATTGAGGTTCCTGTTGTCAGCCATTTGGCGAACACAGGACTGGGCTGAGCCTCATGGAACAGCATGTTGGTGGGCCAGCACACTGCAGAAATCCCTCGAGAGAGTTTGCTTGGTAACAGCTGGGTATATGAAAAAAATAATTTTATATTGTCATTACAGGAAGGAAGTGATAAGAAATTATAAATTATATTTTATTGTGTCAACACTGTGGGTGAAGGCTGGGTGGGTCAAAGTGTACTAAGAGTACATATGTATGAGTCAGCAGACTTAATCCATACCCAACAAATACATGCACGCAAGTCCTTTGAAAGTTGGATACATGCCAACACATTATTGTCTTGTAAATTGTCTTCCAAGTTCAATGTGGGCTCGAAGGGATGTTTTAAGTCAATAATTTCAGGAGCTACACCAGTCTCAGCTTGCATTTCTAAAGTAATGTTCATTCTATTTTGAGCTGTGTGAATATAATAGCAAATGTCACTTGGAATGTAAATCATATTTTATTTGCAATTGTATATTAAATAAAAGTAGAACTAACTATTGTATTGCTAGTGATAATTGTACAAATTCTTTGAAATCTATGTATATAGTGTGCCAAGATTCCTTGCCCTCCCTCTGATGATTTTTTGACAGGACTGGGCAGGGCGGAGGCGGGAATTGGCAATGGAGATGCCCACTGCCAGCCCGTTTTAATGCCCTTGCAATGGTGATGAAATGTGATATACAGTACATCTTCTATATGGGTGTATTGTAATCATATTTAAATGACAGAAATATGCCATCCAATGCATTTTCCATAATTTCATCCATAACAATGTTGGCCAGAAGGAACACCGTTTGTCCTGTGGTGCTGTGATTGCGGCAGAGAGGGATTTAACTTGTAAAATCCCGAAAGCCCGTGCACTTGATCATGCCAAATCGTTGAATGGCCTACTCCTGTTCCTATGTTTCTGGTAGACCCATTGGCAGCAGCTGGGGAGCTTAACATAAATATGTAACTGACCCTCAGGCCAGAAGATATGCTGGGGTCAGAGGAATATCTTTGTGGAAGGCAAAAGTACGACCACATCGCAGATACACCCCAATTTCACGAAAGCGGAAAATCTAGGCCAGTAAGTCTTTAGGATTAAATAGATGGCCGGGTTTATTTAAAATGTAACAAAGAACCAGCAAAATCCTGTCTATAAAAAGCAATACCTGATGCATGTAAAATTATGAGGAGCCTAGATAGAGTGAATAGGAAGGATCTATTTCCCTTACGAAAGGGGTTAATAGCCAGGGAGCATAGATTTAAAGTAATTGGTAGAAAGATTAGAAGTGAGCTGAGTAGACTTTTTTTCACCCAGAGGGTGGTGGGGGTCTGGAACTCACTGCCTGAAAGGGTGGTAGAGGCAGAAACCCTCATCACATTTAAAAACTACTTGGATTTGAAGTGCCGTAACCTATAGGGCTTCGGACCAAGAACTGGAAAGTGAGATTAGGCTGGATAGCTCTTTGTCGGCTGGCATGGACACCGTGGGCCGAATGGCTTCCTTCCGTGCCGTAAATTTCTATGATTCTATAACAAATGAATGCATTTTATTTGCTTTGATTCTGTTCCCTAATATGATTTCACCTCCTCTGAGCTTACCTATAACTCCAATCTCCTTCCAACTGGGAGCAGAAGTGCTGGGGAGTAAGACAGGTGCTGCCAGCTCTTGCTTCCCCTCCCTAAGGTGAAAGAGTTTGTAAATGTGTTGAAAGTTTTACTGCGTCACTGGGAGTTTCTTGTTGGAGGGGAAGGATTGGCATAACTGCTGCACCTACATTTCTTGCGGTTTTTATTACATTGGCCTGGAGCTTCCTACTTGGGTGCAACCCGGAAGATAAACCCGATAGTACGCCCAATGTTGCGCCCATTTTTGTCGATGCCAAGTTAAACACAAGTGTCCTCCCAATCTCTTTAGAATATGTCCAAACTTAAAATGGGCATAAATGGGTAGAAATTAGCGTAAACAAGCAGGGCCCAAGGAAACGCTGCATCTACACAGATGAGTCTCATGTAACCATCATTAATGCACATCAGGCACACGAACCTGCCAATTTTTAATATGACTTATACTTATGCCACAAAAATGCATTCAAAGAAATAAAAAATACAGAGCCGGTCTCAGTGAGGATACATACAAATTTTTTTAAAACGCTCAAAATATTGCAATTAAAAGACGAGAATAATGAACTTGTTTCCTGCTGCACCGGAAAGTTTGGTCACAATGTTGAGCGACCCTCAAACAAGCGCAATTAGAGGATACTCACACTTGAGAGTCAGGGGTGTGGCCAATTTGTGGCCGGACATTCGATCAGACGGAGGGTTTAATGGCTGGTCTAAAAAGGTCGAGGAGACTTGGGTGCATTGTAGTCACGCATGCAAATCACTAACGCTCAAAATTCCATGATCTTTCAAGCCATGTCATTTGTTTGCACACAGATTACAGGTGTAACCGGACGCAAATGCGGAGGAAACTCCAGTCCAGTGTGTTAAGCTACACTGATGGAGCTGAAATTGTTGAGTTTTCCGTGGTGTTAAAATGAAAATTGTTTTGTACTAGCTTGTGGCAGCAATTGACAATGTAGTTTTGATGAAGAATCTGGTGGTATGTTTGGAAGGATAATCATTTAAAATTGTGACAAATTCAATTTGTTCATCCCATCTTTACTGTTATAGTTAAAAACCTGTAGAGATTTCATCATTGAGATTGGAAGCATTGGCAGTCAGTTTTGCTCCCTATTGCACTGAGTTGAACTTGGACCTTCTTATTATACTTGTGATGGTGATGACGATGGTGGTGATGGTTTTGTTACACATGGAATATCATAGGATATTAAACAATGTGAATTTATTTGGTTTTAACTGAATGCTACCTAAGCTGCAAGGACCTACCTAACAATATTTACTGCTTTCTATTTTCTTTCTTGCAAGCAAGGAACTAGAAGACATGTAGGCTTTTTTCTTTTTCTTTTCTGCAATTGATCCCAAGACCCCAGACCAGTGAGGGAAACATAGCAACCATGGCTTCGGCTGTCCAATGACTCCTGCTGGGAAATGCACAGGAGTGGACATTATGTGAAGACAGGATTGGGCTTGGCTGTGACCACTCCATGGTAAAATAGACTGCCTACACTTACCTGCTAGGGTGGAAAGATTAAATGTGACAGGTACCAGAGAGCCGTGGACTTGAATCATAAGCTTCAGCAAAGGAAAGGAGGCAACCGGGGAAAAAGAAAATTCCTTACTTATACTTTAATGGTGGCAAGTGTCCAAGAACCTGGTAGTCTACTTTTGATAAAGTGGTCAGTACTTATGGGTAGTAAGTAACAGCTGTAGAAGGGGTGAGTTTCCAGTTAGACATTTAACAATGTTAATAAATGGCTAGAACTTTGCTCTTATGATTTATGTCATCTGAACTAATTGATGCATTATTTGGAACTTTTGTAGTTAAAAAATGCTATGAATTATATACTTGGCTGTGAAGCTCTTTAGGGTGTCCTGAGGATGTGAAAGATGCTATAGAAAGACGGCAGGTCCCAACCTCTGTCGTCGAGCTACAATACGCGGATGACGCCTGCATCTGCGCACACACAGAAGCTGAACTCCAGGACATAGTCGATGTAGTTACTGAGGCGTACAAAAGCATGGGCCTTACGCTAAACATCAGTAAGACAAAGGTCCTCCACCAGCTTGTCCTCGCCACACAGCACTGCCCCCCAGTCATCAAGATCCACGGCGCAGACCTGGACAACGTGGACCATTTCCCTTATCTCAGGAGCCTCCTATCAACAAGAGCAGGCATTGATGACGAGATCTAACAACGCCTCCAGTGCACTAGTGCAGCCTTCGGCTGCCTGAGGAAAAGAATGTTTGAAGACCAAGCCCTCAAAACTGTCACCAAGCTCATGGTCTATTGTAATACCTGCCCCCCTGTATGGCTCAGAAACATGGACCATGTCCAATAGACACCTCAAGTTGCTGGAGAAATTCGACCAACGATGTCTCTGCAAGATCCTACAAATCCCCTGGGAGGACAGACGCAGCACGTTAACAACCTCGACCAGGGCAACATCCCCAGCATTGAAGCATTGACCACACTTGATCAGCTCCACTGGGCAGGCCACATAGTTCACATGCCAGACACGAGACTCTCAAAGCAAGCGCTCTATTCCGAACTCCTTCACGGCAAATGAGCCAAAGGTGGGCAGTGGAAACGTTACAAGGACACCCTCAAAGCCTGATAAAGTGCAACATCCCCACTGACACCTGGGAGACACTGGCCAAAGACCGCCCTAAGTGGAGGAAGCGCAACTGGGAGGGCACTGAGCTCCTCGAGTCTCGTTGCTGAGAGCATGCAGAAATCAAGTGCAGGCAACGGAAAGAGCGCGCGGCAAATCAGTCCCACCGCCCCCCTTCCCTCAACAACTATCTGTCCCACCTGTGACAGAGACTGTAATTCCTGTATTGGATTGTACAGTCACCTAAGAACTCATGTTAAGAGTGGAAGCAAGTCTTCCTCAATTCCGAGAGACTGCCTATGCTATAAATGCAAGGGGTTATAGCTTCTGCACTGGATTTTTTTGGTGCAATTTGCCCGAAATCGGCATAAACCGCGCAATAGATCGTGGAATTTTAAGCGCAAATTATGTTCAGTGAAAATTGAGTTCCTGTGATCGTTTGTTTAGTTTAAAAAACATTGTGCTAGAAGCCCGCCCCGCCCACAAAACTGTTCATGCCCCCAGGATGACTTAATCACCATTGGGAGTTTCCACTAATTGTGCTGGTTTGCAGGCCTTCAAGTAAGCTCCAAAATTAAGTTGGCTGTTTTGGGTGCAAGGACGCTAATAGGTATGCTTTCTAAGCTTTTGAATGTATCTTTTTTAAATTTACTAAAAACGAACTACTCTATCGTAATAAAACTACATTTTTTAAGTCATTTTCATTCATTTAAAATCGGGTTACGCACACAAGTGCTTATTGTTTTAGATGAACCCATTTTCAGCTGTATTAATCAAACTGCACCAAGTTCATCATCATCATCATAGACAGTCCCTTGGGGTCGAGGAAGACTTGCTTCCACTCTTAGCATGAGTCCCTAGGTGGCTGTACAGTCCAATACGAGAACCACAGTCTCTGTCACATGTGGGACAGATAGTCGTTGAGGGAAAGGGCGGGCACAGTTAAATATATCAAGGAACATTTTCTAAAGCAAGGTTTAAAAAAAATAAATTCTGTTTTAAAAAGCTGCCCGTTTGTGCTGGTCCGTGGCAGATTTTGTATCTGGCAATATGAAAGACTTGCATTGCATTTATACGGAACCTTTCATGACCACCGGACATCTCAAAGTGCTTTACAGCCAATGAAGTACTTTTTGGAGTGTAGTCACTGTTGTAATGTGGGAAAGGCGGCAGCCAATTTGCACACAGCAAACTCCCACAAACAGCAAGGTGAAAATGACCAGATAATTTGTTTTTGTTATGTTGATTGAGGGATGAATATTGGCCAGGATACCGGGGGTATCTCCCCTGCTCTTCTTCGAAATAGTGCCATGGGATCTTTTACATCCACCTGAGAGGGCAGACAGGGCCTCGGTTTATCATTTCATCCAAAAGATGGCACCTCCGACAGTGCAGCACTCCCTCAGCAGTGCACTGGAGTGTCAACCTAGATTTAAGTGCTCAAGTTCCTGGAGTGGACATAGAATTCTATGTCTATATTCAAAAAGGAGTTAGATGTAGTCCTTACTACTAGGGGGATCAAGGGGTATGGCGAGAAAGCAGGAATGGGGTACTGAAGTTGCATGTTCAGCCATGAACTCATTGAATGGCGATGCAGGCTTGAAGGGCCGAATGGCCTACTCCTGCACCTATTTTCTATGTCTATGTCTATGTCTATGAACCGACAACCTTCTGACTCAGAAGTGAGTGTGCTACCCACTGAGTCCCAGTTGATACTGCTATATGCAACTGAGTTTGACTGGAAACTCGAGAATGAAAACACTTCTCAAAACAGCCGCAATTTTGGGCGTAATCTGCCGCCCAGATCGCTGATTGTGGCCAAAGCAGAAACTCTATGTCAGGTTCTTAAATTCAAATTCCAATGTACTATGGTTCTGCCCATTTATCTTGTTCTACTTTTCGGGGGGGGGGGGGCTGTTTCATCGTTATAGATTGATAGAAAGTCCTTGCAGCGGCAAAAATCATCTACTTTTTTTCAGAGCCAACCACTTTCATGAGTTCTCAAAGGGTTAAATGTAACACTGAAGAAGTATTCGAGCTGAACTCTTTGAGCAGTTACAAATTTCAGTAAAATTTAAATAATTCAAAGTATTTGATTTTTGCCAAGTTAAGGCTGATAATTCTTGAGTTTCCGAGTAATCATTGCAGCCTACCATCAGACTACAGTTTGAAAAGAACAATGTGGAGAACATTCTTTGATTTGCATAAGGTGGCTACTCCTAATTCTGGTATGTAGTGGGTGAGTATCCATTACATTGCTGAACAATGCACCTTCCACCCACCTTGTAATGATATCTTAAGGTGACATTCCCACAGTCTTTTTAAAATCTGACATTTGGGAATACAAGCAGGAGACAGCATGTTCCTGCTATGCACATTATTGATGTCTCACAATAATTCGTGCATCAATAAGGACCACATACAGATTATTGTATTCGACAGTAGAAAAAAAACTGCTTAACTGCGGCAATATATATTTACACTAATTATCAGTTAAGAATGGCTTAAAAAGCTCAGAGCATATTTACATCATAGAAAGAAAGAAAAGGAAGAATTTGCCTTTATAAAGCACCAATCATGACCTCAGGATATTGATGTCCTAAAGCACTTCACATCCAATGAAGTATTTTTGAATTGTAGCAATTGTCAGCTGTGGCTCATTGGATAGCCCACTTGCTTCTGAGCCAAAAGGTTGCAGGTTTAAGTACCACTCCAGACACTTGAGCACAAAATTCTGAGGGAGTGCTGCACTGTCGGAGGTGCCGTCTTTCGGATGAGACATTAAACCAAGGCCCAGTCTGCCCTCTCAGATGGATGTAAAATATCCCATGGCACTATTTCGAAGAATTATCCCTGGTGTCCTGACCAATATTTATCCCTCAATCAACATAACAAAAACATGATTATCTGGTCATTATCACATTGCTGTTTGTGGGAGCTTGCTATGCACAAATTGGTTTCCGCATTTCCCACATTACAATAGTGACTACACTTCAAAAGTACTTCATTTGCTGTAAAGTGCTTTGAGATGTCCGCTGGTCATGAAAGGTGCAAGTCTTTCTTTCTAATTTTTGGGAAATGTGGCAGCTAATATAGCACCCAGCAAGGTCCCACAAACAGTAATGTGATAAGTAGCCACGTAATCTGTTTTATTGGTGTTGGTTGAGGAATGTATATTAGCCAGCACACTGGGAAAACTCCCTTGCTCTTCTTTCAACAATGGCATGGGATTTTTTATGACTACCTGAGAGGGCAGATGGAGTCTCAGTTTAACATCTCATTTGGAAGATATAAAGGCAAGTAAGTAAAAGATTTGTTGATTGGCATTTGTAATGGTAAGAATAAAAGTATAACTGCTTAAATTAAAATGCCCATCCATGTAAGAAAGCAGGCTTCCATTGACACAAATGGGGGAGCATTTTTGTTTTTTGAAGAAACAAAGATGCACATCAAACAGCAATGTCATTTTGCAAAGAAGTCTGAAAAGACAGATTTAGATGTCCATTTAGGGGAATCCAATATGGCAGATATTGGTGAGGCCAATGTAATTTCTGTGGCACCATGACTTCTTATAAAGGGGTATGCACCTGAACCATAAATCTGTCTTCTCTTCCTGTGTCTTTATTTTGTTATTTCAGATTTGCAGCTATTTTTTATTTCATTGCTTTAGAACAGCTTCAAAAATTTATTCAAGACCAGATCTGATATTTTACAGTTGCCAGCAATACACTTAATTGGCTCGCGCTTATGCTTCTTACTCATTTGGATTTCCTGGCCAGCCGGCACTGATCCCATGCTCCAGCCTTCTTAGGTTGCGTTTACTATGTGAGTGGGCATTGGATTCTATGGAATCCCCACACAAACCTGATGTTCATTTTACTGGCAGCAGTCGAAAACCACCTTGTTTAGACTACTGGCTGTTTTTGGAGCCGCTGGGTAGCGGAAAATGTCATGGCTAGCTCTCCAGTCCTCCTGTAGCTGGCTCACGTCCTGTGCAATGCCTCATCCTAACAGCTACCTTAGCAGCTGTGTGGAGAACGCTTTAGAAATATAGAAATATTGCTAAGTTATCCACACGCAGCCCACGATTTCCCATCCATTGAGTCGAATAGACAAAAGGCACAGGCCGTGGGTATGCAATGTTGTGACATGTCTTTTTGTTTTGGTATTGTTCCCTCAGAAATGGAATTACTTCCTTTTTTTGAAAACTCGTTTTTTTTTCTTTTTTCGAAAATTCTGCAATGCTAAAATAGATGGATACCAGCACTTTAATAAGATAATATTATTTTTCTTTCCTCTTCTGAGGGGTATGATGAAAACTGCCTTCCAGGTAATTCATCCATGTGGTTATTACATCACAGCTGAGCCAAATCCTGTCCACACATGTACTTTAACAGAGGCATGCTTTTCTGTAGCAATTATTGATAACAATCAGGATCAGGCACCTGGCTACTATTCTGGAACCTTCCCAGTCTGAATTACTCACCTCGGTCATCATCATCATTAACGACAAGAACAACAAGTTCACTATGTTAACTTTCAACATAGGGTAAAATGCTCAAGAGGCCAGAATTGGAGGAACGCAGAGTTATGGAGGGGCTTGTAAGGCTGGAGGAGGTTACAGAGATAGGGAGATGTAGGCTATCACAGAATTTAAAAATGATGATGAGAATTTAAAATTAAAGGCATTGGGAGAGTGGGAGTGAATGCAGGCCATTTTTTAATGTTTCCAATGCCGCGATTGTTCAGCCCTGCAGTCTGTTAGAGTGCTTGGGGCTGAGCATCGCGGATCGCAGGTGCCATCGTCGACCAGTGAAATCATCACCGAGCAACGCCCTCAGCAATGGCCCTTTACTTTGAGGGAGGGAAAGAGCCCAGTGAGTCCAGCAGTGCGGCACGAGACATTGTGCAGTGCTCTGCCACAACCGCCCCTCTTGCCTCGTTTAGAGTTCCAAGGAAAGTGGTACACTTGAATTTTCGCTCCACTTCCCTCCTGGAACGCTAAACTGGAAGTTCGCGTCCGCTGGAATTGGGTAGCGCCCGGTGATATTTTTGTGCTCCCGCAAAAGTTATCGCCCCCAAATGGGCCGTGACACAATTTCTAGCCCTAAAGGTTTTGCTAGGGACAATGACAGTAAAGGTGGAGGTGAGGGAATGATTGAGCACATCAACAGCTAGTGTGGTGAATGAAGGTTCAAAGGTGAAGCAGTTGGCAATTAAAAATGGTGTTGTGAGCGACTTGGGGGAGAATCTTTCCAGGTGAGGATGCAGAAGGAAGTGATGTTGGAACGGGGTAGACGACAATGTTCCCTGTAATTATTTTGGGCCGCGCGGCCGTTTTAACGGGCTGCATGGCTTATTCAAAACTCCGCGCACAAGCCGGCTCACTGGATGCGCAGGATCCCTGGATCACAGTTTAAAAGAACATTGGTAGGCAGATACAAGGAAGCTGTTAGAAATGGCTTTATCTGTGATTATAGTTAGCAATGCTAACTGAACCACTTTTATCTTGCTGCCTCTACATTCTGGTGTGGCCAAACTAAGTTGGTAGAAACTTCCAATGAATCAGGGGAACAAATAAAACTGTTTAAAAAAATCCCACAGAAGGAATCATTTTGGATGTGGTAAGATCTGCAAAATTTAAAACAATTCATAGGGAACCTTTTAACGTCACTGCATGGGGCTGCTCCTCTCCAGCATTGGTGATAGAAACGGTGATTTCTGTGTTAAATTAAGCCAGTAGTTTCTCCCTATATTTACTTAGGTGCCAAAATTACCCTAAATACTGTGTGCCACGCCTGTGTTGTTTTTTTGTTTTTTTCAGATATTTATTCTCAGGCTGTGGGCATCGCTGCCAAGGCCTGCATTTACTGTCCATCCCTAGCTGCCCTGAAGTTGTATACAACGGAGTGGATTGCTGGGCCATTTCAGAGCGCTGGTTGATATGGGAGTCACAGATAGGCCTGACCAAGATAAGGATTACAGCTTTATTTTCCGAAAGATCATTAGTGAAACATTCGGATTTTTACGACAATTCAATAGCTTCATGGTCACTTTTACTGATATCAGCTCTTTGTTTCCACATCATTTAAAAAAAACTGAATTCAAATTCTCAACCAGCCATAGTTTATTGAGAGCACTGGTAGTTCAACTCTATTGAACTGGTAAGCGTGTATCACGGGCGGCTGAAATATTTCAACATGTGGAATTCAGCATGCAGGTGTAATTATGGGAAACAGTGAGACTGAATATTAATGAGATGTGCTCTATAAGCACCGGTTGTTGCTCACACACCATCACAGGCACCAGCCTTCTGATGCAGTAGTCCCTCCAGTAACTAATGATGGTGATTGCATTCTCCTGGGCTTTGCACAGATGAAACCACTTTCTGTCCTGTTTCCAGTAACACTTAGGCTTCATTCAGAAGTCACAGCCCTATCAAATCAAAAGCCCACAAGTATAAAATGCATCCGGTCCGATGCGAGATTTGATTTGAAACTCCAATCTATTGGCACCAATTTAAGACCAGCTGAGCAAATTGATTTGAATCAGGGAGGTATGATGTCTGGTTTGGGGAATCTTCAGTCTTCACTGGTCTCCCATTCTTCCAGACCTATCGGGGATATGGTATCAGATAGCTGATCCTCTTGCACCCTTGGACTGAAACGCTCAGTGTGATTGGATGAAGAGCCACCAGTTGTAAGAAATTACTTTACACTATTGCCAACTAATCATCAAACAAAAGGCGTTGGTATCACAAAGCAGAGGTTACAGTAGCACCTTACCAACATGGAAGCAAATGTCACTCACTTAAAATAAATACCATGTTGCAAACAAAGATTAACTGGACCTTTCAAGATTCTTCAGCATACAATATCACATTCATTATTGGCTTCAAGAATTTATAATAGACTTTTGTCCTATTTTGAGAAAATCTATAATGTTTTTGATTAAATTAAATCGAGCCAACGAAATATGTAGCCAAGCCCACTCACGTGCAGTTAATGTAAACATAAAAGCAAAGAAGCAGTTGTTCCTGGACGCTGGCTGTGCGACAACCAGCAGCTCAAATACTCCACTGACACCAGTATAAAACCAACTTTAGTGTATGAGTTGGCTCGAATGCATTCATTCCCTTAATGTTTTCGTGTTTTGCTTTTTGTCACAAGATCTTACAGAATTGACTAATTCTGGAATATTTGACAAAATAATAAGAGAATTAGTTGACATTTGCCCTCACTGGCTCAGTTGGTAAATGTACTGTGTGGCATTAAGCTACACAGACCAGGAAGGTTCCTGGCACACTGCCTGATCTGTGCTAAGTTAACCAATTGATGTTGGGAGTTCCAAAATTGGGCTTGACATCCCTGGACTGGGGAGGAAAAGATAGGTCAGATTGTCTGCTTCTGACCGCTGCGGTGAAATTCCTGCATGAAGTCTATTTGAGTGGATGTCAGGAGAGAATGGGATCCAGGTTCAGCTGTAATGACCTTCTCCCCCTACGCCCCAAGCATGGTCAAACTTCCCAACACTCACAATATGAGAAGAAAGGCTATCTTGAGTATGGTACTGCTGCCACCTATGAACTGATCCAAAGCAAGAGTCAGCGTGAGGAGGGATAAAGGAGAAAATTAGAGTAAAGAAAGACTGAGTAAATAAAAGGCAAATCTATTGTTTGATAATAAGGATATAAATAGGGTTCCTGCCAGTTCTATAACCATTGATCAACAGTATAGCATTACAACCCTCTGCTCTTTGTGTAGTGTTTGATGCATGCTTCATTTTTGGGAAGAGGTGGGTATAAATATCAATGAGACTGAATTTACTATGAGTTGAATTCAGACTGAATGTCAATTCGCAGTCCTACCCATTACTTACTCTTTCACTTGATAATTTTCTCTGTCGGTTTTCTCCCCTGCCACCCCTCCTGGAGTCGAGCTCCACGGACTCAGAGACTTCACACACAAGATTATTATTCATTAGGAGGAATTTTAACTGCCATCAGGATTCTGTTGGAATACCACTGGTTTCAATTAGACTCCTGCCTGATTGCCGGGCCCCATTCACACTCCCAGTCCACTTCCCACCCAGAAGAGGTAAGGGTTCCAGGTGATTTTACAGTAGGGAAGGGAGGGGGAGTCCGGCCCAAAGAAGACCTGAATGTTCCTTGAGGGACCTGGAGAAATATTCCCTCTCTAAATCCCTCTGCCTTTCCATCTTTTTCTCCTGCTAAGAGCCCTTCCTTAAAACTTACGTCATTGACCAAGTTTTTGATCTCCTGGCCCCCTCGCATTATCTTCTTTGTCTCAGCGAAAGGGAAGAAAGATAACTACTTGAGGGAGAAAGGAATAGAAGGATAGATTGATGGGGTTAGATGAAGTGAGGTGGGAGCAGGCTCATGTGAAGCAAAAACAACAACAACAACTTGTATTTATATAGCGCCTTTAACATAGTGAAATGTTAAGGTTCTTCACATGAGTATTATGAGAAAAAATATTTGACACTGAGCCACAATAAGTAGAAATTAGCGTGGGTGACGAAAAGCTTGGACAAAGAGGTATGTTTTAAGTAACGTCTTGAAGGAGGAAAGAGAGGTGGAGAGGCTTAGGCAGGGAATTCCAGAGCTTGGGGCCGAGGTAACAGAAGGCATGGCCACCAATGGTTGAGCGATTATAATCAGGAATGCTCAAAACACTGGCATGGACCAGCTGGGCCAAATGGCCTGTTTCTGTGCTGTAAATTCGATGTGATTCTAAGACCATTTTCATGATCTTAGGACCGAGATGAGGAGAAACTTCTTCACCCAGAGAGTGGTGAACCTGTGGAATTCTCTACCACAGAAAGTTGTTGAGGCCAATTCACTAAATATATTCAAAAAGGAGTTAGATGAAGTCCTTACTACTAGGGGGATCAAGGGGTATGGCGAGAAAGCAGGAATGGGGTACTGAAGTTGCATGTTCAGCCATGAACTCATTGAATGGCAGTGCAGGCTAGAAGGGCCGAATGGCCTACTCCTGCACCTATTTTCTATGTTTCTATGTTTCGATGTCTATCTGTGACCTGCCTTGGGATGTTTCTCTGCATTAAAGATGCTGCATAAATGCAAGTTGTTCGTCTTCTGAATTATATCATAATTACTTGCCGATGAGGAAGCGACAGATTCCAAACTACATGGAATAGTGCATTTAGGGTTAGGGTTAGGGTTAGCAATATGGGTGGATGTACTTGATGAGTGCACGTAGATGGGGCACCAGCTTCAGTGGGCAGAGGCTTGATCATAAGTGTAATTTGTACTTATTCCATTGAGCATAGCTATTTATTAACCTTATACGACTGAATAAACAGGAAGCTTCTAGGTTAATAAAGGAAAACTATCACTGATGCTTTACAGGGTAAGTATATATACAATAATGTTTATAACCCTCTTTTACTGGAACTATGCAGCTCTTTCATTGCTTTTTGATAAGGAAGCAATTAAATCTGCTACATATATAGAATAATGGCTCCATGGGAGTGATTACAAGGCAGTAATCTAACTGAAGAGGTTCAGGTGGCATTATACATCCTCCTGAGTGCAAAGCTCAAGTAGTTATAACTATCATTTGAATTCCAAGACGGGATTACTGCTTTTTGTGATATAAATTATTCATTATTATTTTTCTCTCAAGAGTGGACAGGCAATCTACTCCCGAGACATTTCCAATGTTGCTCTATAAATAGCCTCCGGTATGAGTACAAGAGCAACCTAGGGTGACCTTGCCTCTGATCTTCCATTCCTCCCTGAGGGGAAGTGATTGCTCAGTACCTCCCAACATTGGTGTGGCTGGGATGAACAACTCTGGGAAGATTTTCAATCTATGTTCAAAACAGCCGTGAACATAACAACATAAGAAATAGGAGCAGGAGTGGGCCATTTTGCCCCTCGAGCCTGCTCCGCCATTCAATAAGATCATGGCTGATCTGATTTTGGGCTCAGCTCCACTTTCCTACCCACTCCCCATAACCCATCACTCCCTTATTGTTCAAAAATTTGTCTATCTCTGTTGTGTTCCTAACACAGGGAGGTTAAAGTAACAGTGACCTCAGTCTTTATTAAGACACTCCAGAATGAGTAATAGGCCTTAGGGGCCGGCTTCTCTGCAGTGTTCCCAAGGGATGCTGGGATCCCTTGGGACTTCAGGGGATGCGCTCCCTGGTGGTGGAACATGGAAGTGCATGCTTTACAGATACACAACATCACTCCTCCCCCAAAGTCAAAGTGAAAACTATTTACAAGGTGAGGCAGTCGGGAGCCTTTCTTTCCCTGGTGGACCGCCTCGGTACAAATGTCTGTTCTGGTGTGTTGGCTGTGCCCTCGCTGGGATGACGTGTTGTTGGCCCTGCAGGGCTGCTGGGTGAGCCTGGCCTTGCTGGGCTGTTGGGCGTGATGGGTTCAATTTCCTGGTCCGGCGTGGTGTCATTGATCCTTTGAGTGTGTGTTGTGGGCTCAAAAAAGGTGGTGTCTACTGTGGGTTGTTCAGGGCACTCTGTGAACCGCAGCCTCGTTTGGTCCAGGGGCTTTCTGCAAATTTGTCCATTGTCTAGTTTGACTACAAGCACCCTACTCCCTTCTTTAGCTATCACCGTGCCTGCGATTCACTTGGGACCATGTCCATAGTTTAGCACATACACAGGGTCATTCAGATCAATTTCCCATGACACAGTGGCGCGACCATCGTTTACATTTTGTTGCTGCCGTCTGTTCTCTACCTGATCATGCAGGTTGGGGTGAACCAGCGAGAGTCTGGTTTTAAGTGTCCTTTTCATGAGTAGCTCAGCCGGGGGCACCCTTGTGAGCGAGTGGGGTCTCGTGCGGTAGCTGAGCAGTACTCGGGACAGGTGGGTTTGGAGTGAGCCTTCTGTGACTCGTTTGAGGCTCTGTTAGATTGTTTGTACTGCCCGCTCTGCCTGCCCATTGGAGGCTGGTTTAAACGGGGCCGAGGTAACATGTTTGATCCCATTGCGGGTTATGAATTCTTTAAATTTGGCACTGGTGAAACATGGCCCGTTGTCACTGACCAGTATGTCAGGCAGGCCGTGGGTGGCAAACATGGCCCTCAGGCTTTCAATGGTGGCCGTGGTGGTGCTTCCCGACATTATTTCACATTCAACCCATTTTGAAAAAGCATTTACCACCACCAGGAACATTTTACCGAGAAATGGGCCCGCATAGTCGACATGGATCCTTGACCATGGTCTGGAGGGCCAGGACCACAAACTTAGTGGTGCCTCTCAGGGCGCGTTGCTCAACTGAGCACACACGCTGCATTGCCGTACACAGGACTCTAAGTCAGAGTCGATACCGAGCCACCACACTTGGGATCTGGCTATCGCTTTCATCATTACTATACCTGGGTGTGTGCGGTGGAGATCCGAGATGAACGTCTCCCTGCCCTTTTTTGGTAGCACTACGCGGTTACCCCACAACAGGCAGTCTGCCTGAATGGACAGCTCGTCCTTTCGCCGCTGGAACGGCTTGATTAGCTCTTGCATTTCAACGGGGATGCTGGCCCAGCTCCCATGCAGTACACAGTTTTTTACTAGCGACAGCAGAGGATCTTGGCTGGTCCAAGTCCTAATCTGGCGGGCCGTGAAAGGTGATTCATTATTTTCAAACGCTTCCATGACCATCAACAAGTCTGCGGGCTGCGCCACGATCAACAAGTTTGCAGGCTGCGCCATTTCCACCCCCGTGGTGGGCAATGGTAGCCGACTAAGAACATCCGCACAGTTCTCGGTGCCTGGCCTGTGGTATAGTTATACATTGATAGCGCGAGTGCCCACCTTTGTATGCGGGCTGAGGCATTAGTATTTATCCCCTTGTTTTCAACGAACAGGGATATGAGGGGCTTGTGATCGGTTTCCAGCTCAAATTTGAGGCCAAACAGGTACTGATGCATTTTCTTTACCCCGAACATACACGCTAATGCCTCTTTCTCAATCATGCTGCAGGCCCTCTCGGCCTTAGACAAGCTCCTGGAAGCATAGGCGACAGGTTGCAACTTCCCCACAAAGTTAGCTTGTTGTAATATATACCCGACTCCGTAAGACGAAGCATCACATGCTAGCACAAGTCTTTTACACGGGTTATACAATACAAGCAGCTTGTTGGAGCATAAAATGTTTCTGGCTTTCTCAAAAGCAAATACCCAGTTCTCACCTTTACGCAATAACACATGTAGGGGGTCTAAGAGTGTGCTTAACCCTGGTAGGAAGTTACCAGAATAGTTGAGGAGTCCCAGGAACGACCGCAGCTCCATGACGTTCTGTGGGCTGGGCGCATTCCTGATAGCCTCTGTCTAGGCGTCTGTGGGCCGAATGCCATCCGCTGTGATCTTTCTCCCCAAAAACTTAACTTCTGTTGCCATGAAGGCGCATTTCGACCTCTTCAGCCGCAGCCCTATGCAATCCAGTCGCTGGAGGACCTCCTCCAGGTTTTGTAGGTGCTCAACGGTGTCCTGACCCGTGAACAATAGGTCGTCCTGAAAAACCATGGTGCATGGTTCCGACTTGAATAGGCTCTCCATGTTTCTCTGGAAGATCGCTGCAGCCGACCCAATTCCAAACGGACATCTGTTATAGATGAATGGTCCCTTGTGCGTGCTGATGCAGGTGAGACCCTTCGAAGACTGCTCCAGCTCCTGCGTCATGTAGGCTGATGTCAGGTCGAGCTTGGTGAACGTCGTGCCTCCTGCCAGCGTCGCAAATAGGTCGTCTGCCTTAGGTAGCGGGTATTGGTCCTGCAGCGAGAAACGATTAATAGTTACTTTATAATCGCCGCAAATCCTGACCGTGCCATCATTTTTGAATACTGAAACAATCGGGCTGGCCCACTCGCTGAATTCTACTGGGGAGATGATGCCCTCGCATTGCAGACTGTCCAGATCAATTTCCACTCTTTCCCTCATCATGTGAGGTACCGCTCGTGCCTTTTGGTGAATGGGTCATGCCTCTGGGACCAAGTGGATCCACACCTTCACCCCAGAACAGTTTCCAATGCCAGGCTCAAAAAGGGAAGGAAATTTCTTAAGAATCTGGGTACATGAGGCCTCATCGACATGTGATAGCGCTCGGATGTCATCCCAGTTCCAGCGGATTTTGCCCAGCCAGCTCCTTCTAAGCAGTGTGGGGCCATCGCCCGGGACAATCCAGAGTGGCAGTTCGTGCACCGTACCCTCGTAGGTAACCTTGACCATAGCGCTGCCCAGGACAGTGATAAGCTGTTTGGTGTACGTTCTCAGTTTTATGTGGATGGGGCTCAGGGCTGCTCTGAGTGCCTTGTTGCACCACAGTCTCTCAAACATCTTTTTACGCATGATGGATTGGCTAGCGCCAGTGTCCAGTTCCATGGCTACGGGTAAGCCATTCAATTTTACGTTTAGCATTATAGGTGGACATTTCGCTGAAAATGTGTGCACACCATGTACATCAGCATCAGCCTCCTCTGAGGCTCAAAATTGCTTTGATCCACCATGGACCGATCTTCCTCTGCCACATCGTGATTAGCAGGTTTTGCAGAGCTTGCAGCTCATCTGCAATCTCATTGGAGGTGCCCCATTGTTCCACAGTTCTTGCAAACATTCCCTTTGAAGTGGCATGAATAGGCTGAATGGAAGCCTCCACAATGCCAACAAGGTGTGAATTGCCTTGCATTCATCCTTTGTTGCGGACTCTGAGTCATCTGGGTCACTTGAGGCCTGCTGGCAGTTGCAGACTCGTGATTTCTGCCCTGTACATTTCTGTTCGCAAACACAGTTCCAATTAATTTCTGAACATTGCTTGCAGTTGTGTGCTGAGAGATTTCTTTGGTGTTATCACTGATGGACATAAACGCCTGTGCTATCGCAATGGCCTTACTGAGGGTCGGTGTCTCTACAGTCAAAAGTTTTCGTAGGATGATCTCGTGGCAAATGCCCAGTACAAAAAAGTCTCTGAGCATTTGCTCCAGGTAGCCATCAAACTCACATTGTCCTGCAAGTCGCCTTAGCTCGGCGACGTAGCTCGCCACTTCCTGACCTTCAGATCGCTGGCACGTGTAGAACCGATACTTCACCATCAGCACGCTTTCCCTCGGGTTAAGATGCTTCCGAACCAGTGTACACAGCTCCTCATATGACTTATCTGTGGGTTTCACTGGAGCCAGAAGATTCTTCATGAGGCTGTAGGTCGATGCCCCGCAGATCGTGAGGAGGACCGCTCTCCTTTTTGCAGCGCTTCCTTCTCTGTCCATCTCGTTGGCTACAATGTACTGGTCTAACCGTTCGACATAGGCTTCCCAGTCCTCACCCTCCGAGAACTTCTCCTGGATGCCCACAGTTTGCTGCATCTTTACCTTGGTTTAGTGTACTCGTCGCCAGTTGTTGTGTTCCTGACACAGATGAGATTGCACACAGGGAGGTTAAAGTAATAGTGGCCTCAGTTTTTATTATGACACTCCAGAGTGAGTAACAGGCCTTGGGACTTCAGGGGATGCGCTCCCTGGTGGTGGAACATGGGAGTGCATGCTTTACAGATACACAACAATTTCCGCCTTAAATATCTTCAATACCCTGCCCAGTGAAGTGGACTTGGCAGCTGCAATGCCTACCTAAAGTCACGGTGCGAAAGAACCATTTTAAGGTTCTGGCCTCATTTATATTCAGCCGGTTAGCTGCAGGTCGGATCTGTTGGGGGATGGGGTGGACCCCCAATCCGAGGTAGGGGGGAAAATGGCCGACGTGAATGCTTCTCCCGGCCCCACAAAGTCAGAAAAAAAAATATGGGGGAGAAATTTGCATGTTTTGTGACTGCTGTTAATGTGGGAAGTGCTAACGGGACGCAAACCATTTCCCATCCAGGGAGGTGCGGGGGGAAGGTGCTACTGGCTCCCGCGAAATTGCAGGGTGTTAGCGGAGGCGCAAAACCAGCCGCGGCCCAGGCTGCTGTGCCTCCGTGTGCAGCGCCCTGTTTTCACCTTGCACGGTCCATTTTCGCCCTGCGGCATAAACTGGCCAGCGCCACGTCAGGTCGCCACGGGCAGTGTCAGCGTCAGCCTCATGGGTCGCGAACCGGGCAGCACTCCACTCATGGATTGAAATTTAAAGGGGAGGTGTGCGGCGCCATTTTGATTTTTCTGCCGACTTGCCGGTCTGGCCTCCGGCGAGGTTATTTGCGCAGGGTCCATGCCGCGAAGGTACAGCCCGGCACTCCGCTTTGGTGCTGCGCTATGGCACCAGCAACCCGAGTGGAGGCCCCTCAGAACCCCTGCAGAACTCGCAGCGGGTCCTCCCCTTTAATAGAAGGCTCGGGCCCTGTGATCGGGTCAGCACTACGCCAGGAGGCTGCATTGCGCTCCGACCTTTGCGCGCTTACTGCCCCCGAGAGGAAGTGGAGCGCCCGACATTGTGGTTCCACTTCCTCTTGGGGGCGCTAACACCAATTTTGCTGTTGGGATGGGAATTCTGCTCCGGGCGAAGGAAGTCCTGCCTCGCAAAGGTTGCTGCCCCCAAACGGGATGATTCGCAATTTCCGCTCCGATATCTTTTCTTGGGCGGCCTATAGTGGTCCCTTTAAGGACTGTTGCTTAGATTGCTCAATGTCTGATACAATGGGGAAAGTACGCATTACTCTCACTCTGTCCGTCTTTGCTTGGAAATTGTAATCAGAGTCATACACCTGGTGTTGGATGTTGATTTACCAATTTAAGCAGCTGTCCAACTGTTCTAGGTGAGAGTGCAAGGCACCTGAAAATTGCATCAAGCAACACAGGAAAGGAAAGGCGAACTTTTGCTTCTGCTGCATAGGTTCAAATCTACCCCAGACAAAATAAATCAAATTATTCTTTCTACAAAAGAAAGAGTCCTGACTATAATAGCCCTATATAAAATGAAATAGGTGAGCACAATGCAGTTCCAAACAAGTGCAAATCAATGGGCAGATTTTCAACTTGCCACCTGGCGTAAAACTGGCATTGTGAATCATGTTGCTTGCATTTTTTATTTCCATAGATCTGAATGGAAATAAAATTCAGACAGTTTGTATAATGGGCAGTTGATACACAATGCTTGTTATCCAACAACAACAACAACAACAACTTGTATTTATATAGCGCCTTTAATGTAGTGAAACGTCTCAAGGCACTTCACAGGAGTATTATGAGACAAAAAATTTGACACCGAGCCACAAAAGGAGAAATTAGGGCAGGTGACCAAAAGCTTAGTCAAAGGGATAGGTTTCAAGGAGTGTCTTAAAAGAGGACAGAGAGGTAGAGAGGTGGAGAGGTTTAGAAACACAGAAACATAGAAATTTACAGCGCAGAAGGAAGCCATTTCGGCCCATCGTGTCCACGCCGGCCGATAAAGAGTCGCACGGCCCTTGGTCAGCAGCCCTAAAGGTTACATATAAACCTATGAACAATGACAGAAGAGTCGGGAGAGAGTTTTTTCCAGGGGCGGACACAGAAGGAGGTAGTGTTGCGTGGTGGGTGGAAGTGGGATGTGGGTGGAGAGCGATATAAGGAAGTAGTGAGAGATGACCATATCTGTGACTGGCACGATGGGAGTAGCGAGGCCATGAGAGATGGCCAAGTTGGGGGGGTGGGGGGGGTGGCCATGAATATGGGTTGCAGAGTTTACATGAAGGGAGAGATTAAGGGAGGTTAGGAGGCTAGTAAACTCAGAGGAGAGAGAGCATGATGAATTGAGATGGCGGTTGAAATCACCGAGGATGAGAAATCATTTGGTGCAGAGGCTCAGGGAGGAAAGCAGTGAAGAAACATCGGTAATAACATTTTTATGATATTTGGGTGGTTGGTAGAGAATGAGAATTTTAAATGAGGGGTGGAATAAGGCGAAATGCTCAAAGGAGGAGAAAGTGCTGGAGGAGTATGGGGACAGACCAAGATGTGATTTGCTGATGAGAGCCACCACAGCGAAGAGGCTTCATTTAAGGGTAAGGTGTCATTGCCCCTCAACCAAGTTTCTTTCAGGGCCATGATGTCGATGCAATCATCCACGTTAAAATGTTTATGGTACATTTGGGCCCTATCGACCCTAACAACACGAAACTCTCCGTAATTTGGTACAATTGTTGTTCACCCTTGGACGGGATGGACATATAATGGGAAAAAAAATCACACGCTTCTGAAGTTGTGGTTAAGGCAGATTGTTGGAAGAGTGTGGGGAACTAAACAGTGCATCTGATCCCATTCTGCATCTGGCCTGGAAGTGTCTGAAGTTGACAGCACTAGTTGTGGAGGGGTGAGGATAGATTTCCCTCTATTGTTGCCTGAGAAGAGATAGCTGCACAAGCCCAGTGCATCAAGTTGGCAATCCGCAGGAAATCCCTTGGCAGTGCTTTGGGGACAGGGACCTGATGTAATGAGTCGCCGCCCTTTCTTCTGAGTGTTCTGTTCCCAGCACTGACTGACATTGTCACCCCAACGGGCACAAGAAATTGGACCCAAAATATAAATTTTGATGAAAACAGAATTGAGAGAAAGGCCTCGCTATCATGCCCCCACCTCTACGACAGGTGGAAGAGGGTCGGGGGAAGGGGGTTAAAAATCTAAAAATGGGGACTGCGTCCTCAACTTGCCGCGCACGCGTCCGTTGCCCTTTTAATGGCGGTGGGTAGCGTGCCTTGTGAGTGACCTCTGAGAGGCTGGACACTTCATTAACATATTCAAATCAGGCTCCCATGGTGCAGATTTAAGTTGAACTGCTGGCTTAGAAAACCCGGCAGCAAAATGGAGGCGAAAGCTGCCAGCTCTAGAAGGCAAGTGCTTTTTACAGCACTCCTTGTGGGCCTGGAGGGGCAGAAGTGAGGGGAAGCCTTCTGTCTTCCCTCTGCTGATCGCGGTCTCTCTCTCCCCCCTGTTGCGATAGGCGACATCGCCCCCCCACGCCCCGATCTATAGCTCCCTCCCGATAGCTGGGGACTGTCCCCAAGTGTCACAGGCTGCGGCCTCCTGCTGCTGGTTTTCCCGCCCAGCCACCCAGGCCTGTCAATTTGCCCAGCTGTCAGATGGGAAACGGGGGAAAAAAAGTTAGAAAGAGGTCCTGCCGTTAAATTCAGCAGGATCTCCACGTACCCCAGCCTCGTGCTCTCACCCCCCCCCCCCCCCACCCCCCGCCTGCTCGTAAACATCAGGCCCAAAGTGTTTCAATGACCAATTAGTGGCCCACCAACAGTGTTACAATTCAAGCTCTCCCCTGATGCTTCCTACTCCTGACCAATGCTAAAGTCAGCTTCCGTAGCACGCAATTCCTATGAATTGAAACCTCACCTTATATGCAAAGTACGTGCGATGTAGCATGTCCAGAACAAACATTGAACCCTTTCACCAGCAGTATGCACACTGGACTAGTATGGCTTATCCTTGTATTTCTTGATCTCTCTCAAATTGGCAGAAAATAACATGCTGCTGACAGACCATGTGATTCATGCTAACATCTACTAGGCGTTTTTTGTTCAGAGGCAGAAATAACATAGAAGCAAAATGGATCAATCAGCAGAACGAGTACAGTAACAGAATACTTGATTTCCCACACATTTATTAACAGTTCCAAAACAGTAAAAGTCCCATTCTTTGTCAGTTCAACCACACACCCTTGATGAAATGATTTTACATCAACATTTGCATCATTACAAGAAACATAGTCCCTCATTAGCAGTGAAAGAGGAACTGATGAATGCAGACTCTAGTTACAGCTCTATTTCACTCACCTCTTTGATCTATATTGTGACAAAAGGAAGATAGAAATGTACCTTCACAATTTATCCAAACTGTCAATCAAAATAGAATTCAGAGCCTAAATGACTATATGTATCTGCTGTAACCAAGAGGTGCTAATTCTGACAAGTTCTTCAATCCCCTGCTTTCCCCTTGTGGGACTCAAGGGTCTGGGGCCCCTAACCTGAGAACGTGCAGTGCAAATATAATATCTTGGCTTAAAATTGACAAGGAGCTGCTGATTTAAAGTTTTAAGTGTCGCTTTTAAACTTGAAGAGATTTCTTCCCGTTCCAGGAGACGTATGTCCAGATACACCCGCAGGAGCAGAACTTAGTCTGGGTCCGTTTTCAGGCCCGGGCTTGGTGCTCCGGAGGCCGTGTTCGCCCGAAGCAAGAGGACTGAAGACCGATGTAAATTGTCCTCGAGCTTTATCTACATACTCGGGGTGAGCCACCAGCACTGGTCACACCTCCATAGGCAGATTGCCCTACTGGAGACGTCAACTTCAGGCCATCTGACTTGCCGGCAGCGGCCTTCAGGTAAGTCCTGGGAGGGGGATGATCGCAACTCCTGCTCCTCCGCCATTTAAGACAGAAATGAAGAGGAATTTCTTCACTCAGAGGGATGTGAATCTTTGGAATTCTCTACCATAGGCCGCTGTGGATGCTGAGTCTCTGAATATATTCAAGGCTGAGATAGATAGATTTTTGAGTCTTGGGGAAATCAAGGGATATGGAGATTGGGTGGGACAGAGGAGTTGAGGTCAATGGTCAACCATGATCTTATTGAATGGTGGAGCAGGCTCGAGGGGCTGTATGGCCTACACCTGCCCCTATTTCTTATGTTCTTATGTCCTGCTCCTCCTGGCTCCAAATGAAGATGATTCTGGGAAACGAAACATAGCTTTGGTTGGCGACCGCGGAGTCCGCTGAAGTCCTGAGCAGTGACAAATTTGTCAAAGTGATCATTAACAGGCGTTAGGCCCCTAACTTGCATATTCAAGGGGCATAATGCCTGTTTTAAATGTCCACCTCGGATGGGTGCAGCGCGTACCACAATGTCTCCTGTTAGTAGCTAAGTACATCAGGCCTGGTCTAGATTATAAAGATTAATTTTTAAGTCTGATATGTATTGCATAGTTCACAAAATACATTACTCAAGTTGTCAGAAGGCTGCTGTCAGTGCAGCCACACAAATAGGAAGTGCTTGTTTCAAAATGGTCACCCTTTATTTGGGTCATTGATATTTCTTATCGGTGTTAACTACCAGCATGCAAATTAGTGAGCTCTGCTATATATCTGGTTTCTCTCTCCCTCCCCTGCACACAATTACAGAACTGCTGGGCTTTTTAACATATTCAGTTATAAAGCAATACAGAAGCAGATATTACACTGTGGTCAGCTGGGCATGCTGGAATTGGTGGCATTGGTAAATTGAGTATTAGACACATAGCAGACAGTAAGGATTTGAATGTTTATGGTTTTTACTTTTAAAAAGTCTATCTATCGTACATAATGCAGATGCTAGTTCACTTTCATGCTGTTAGAGGGGAGTTGGATCATGTAATGTATTTGCTTCAGGGGTTCTTTGCTTAAGAATTCATAGCAACACATTGCTATTAAGAACGAATTGGTTTATTAACAAAGGTTTAACAATCACAACTGCATGCCTCATTGAGGATGACCTAGACTCAACTAAGTGGGGTTTTATTGAGGCTGGTGAACATCATGTGACTGGCTAAGCCACTCACAAGGCAGCAACTCTACAATTATTTTGTGAATGACATTCAATCAAGTGCCCTCTTTTGGTGAGGGCACTAGAATCCACAAATTTCCAAATAAAACTTTAAGGTAAAGTTAGTTCAAATTAAAATTTGGTTGCCGGGGGTGATGATGCACTCCAGTCCCTCCGGTGCCCACCTCTCGTGGAAGGCCGGAAGCATATCGGTGGACACCGCATGCTCCATCTCCAGGGACACCCTGGCACGAACATAGCTGCGGAAGAGAGGCAGGCAGTTGGACATAACGACCCCCTCGACCGCCCTCTGCCTGGACCTGTTAATGGTCACCTTGGCCAGGCCCAGGAGTAGTCCTTCCAGGAGGCCCTCCGACCTGCTTGCTCTCCTCTGCACAGGATGCCCAAAGATCAGGAGCGTGGGACTGAAATGTAACCAAAAATCGAGGAGCAGCCCCTTCAAATAATGGAAGAAGCGCTGCAATCTCACACACTGAACATAAACATGGAACACGGACTCCTCTAGACCACAGAAATTGCAGGCGGCCTGGGAGTCCATGAACTGACTTAAAAACTTATTAAATGGGACTACCCCATGCACCATTCTCCAGACCAAGTCCCCAATATATAAAGGAAGGACTCCCGAGTAAAGAACCCTCCAATAGGGACCCTCACCTCCTCCGGACAGCAAGTTGGTGTGCCATGGCGTGTCCGGATGGCAGATGAGGATGGCAAAATGGAGAATATGTAAGAGCAGCCCATACAGGAATCCCCTTCGTGCAGAAGTGAAAGGCATGGAGGGGATTTCCCAGAGGTGGCTCAAATTGTGAGGTGCCGGCTCCCAAGGGAGGTTTCGGGGCTTGGCACCTATGAGGAATTCCGTCCAGACGGGGGTCAGTTTGAACGGGATCGCCCCACATGCTTGAGCATCCTCGACACACTTAGTGGAGTTAGGGCCCAGTGCCATTTTTAGTGACTTGATGGCATTGGTAGCGAACCGGACGTCTGCCCAGGATAGGCGCCGTACCAGCTCTTCTGGCACCATCCAACCCGCTCCTCTGCCATCCAGTAGGTCCCTGATCCTGGTCACCTTGCCAAACACAGCCCTCTTGTCCGTCTGCCATCTAAAACCGCGAGGTACGGATTCCTGAGCAGCAGCTCCCGAAGGACAGTCGCCACTCCAGACGGGGGAGAACTGCGCTTGGAGGTGACCCTGATGAGTTTGTGGTAAAAGACAGGCAGCCCCCGGATGCCTCCCAGGTTTATAAACAGGAGCTGTGTGTCATAATTAAGGCCGTACTGCTGGCGGAAGAAATACGTCACCAGCACACACCATCTAGGAGGATGCTCGACGTACAGGTATCTCTGCAGGGTCTGAAAACAGAAAGTCGCAGTTTGGGTACTCACGTATGCCAGCGCCTGACCGCCCTCCCTAAGCGGGAGACTCAGAGCCGCAGCAGAGATCCCATGCTTCCTGTTGTCCCAGAAGAAGTCGATGAGCTTCTTCTGTATCTTGGTGACAAACACAGGGGAAGGGGTCAAAGCGACCAACTGGTACCACAGCATAGTGACCACCAGCTGATTTATGATTCGCGCTCGACCCCTGTAGGACAGAGCAGTCCTGTCCAGCGCCTTAGGTGAGCGGTGACTTTGGCCTCCAGCTCTTGCCAGTTCGCCAGCCAGGCTTCCTCGGCAGGACTAAGGTAGATTCCCAAGTAGAGGAGATGCTACTCAGGGGGCACTAAAAACCGACAAATAAACAAAATAACTTTTTTACCGTAACCTTAAATGAAATTCAAATTTGGTTGCCGGGGGTGATGATGCATTCCAGTCCCTCCGGCGCCCACCTCTTGTGGAAGGCTGTGAGTGTGCAGCAGCTCTACAACTATTTTAGTTGTGCACTTTAATCGTGCCCCCTGGTTAAAGGGGGGGCAAACTCCAAACACTTTCAAACAAGTGCCCCCTTGTTTTTTGTTTGTTGTTTTTTTTGAGGGCACTAACCAAGTGCCCCCTGGCTAAAAGGGGGGGGAGGCACTAAAACCGACAAACATAGACAAATTACACTTTAAACAAGTGGTTCCAATTAAAATTTGGTTGCCGGGGGTGATGATGCACTCCAGTCCCTCCGGCGCCCACCTCTTGTGGAAGGCTGTGAGTGTGCAGCAGCTCTACAAATCTGTGAGAAATCACAGGTGCATACATTACAGATCCTCTCAGTCAGTGTTGGAGTAAACCCTCCATTTGCTCCAGTGCCAGATCCACAAAATCTAGCATTGATGGAAACAGCATGATGCTGTACCATAATGACACAATAAAAGTTTATACTTTATCAAATGTTCTGCATCAAAATCTCAAATAAAGAAGTCAGAAATAAAGGCACAAGAAATGGTGTTATATATAAATTTAGCACTAAATTCACTTTGTATAATTGCAAATAGAGTGTCAAATTGTTATTGTATTCAGAAATCGAAACCACCTCCAATGAGAGACATGCTTTAATCATTTGCCAGGACTCCTGCCTGAAAAGCAGGAGTCCTGGCAAATCCTGTCTGACTCCGATCTGTTGGATGGTAGGCAGGCACTGTTGTGAAACAAAGGGCCACATAAAAATGCACAGGATTGGATGTGGCATGTGGCATTTCCCTGTTCCATAAAAGGTGGAATTTTCCCCATCTCTCTCCACAATGCAATGATTCCTGTTGGCAGTATTGTGGGCAATGGTCACCTTCTAGTATGTCAACCAAGAAACCATTCATCAGGTGTGAGGTGAGATATTGAATGTGAGCAGAAAAAGCTCCATTTTCTCCTCACATATATACACACTTTCAAGCAGGGACTACTAGATAGCTATTTGGAATGAGAACCCTGGATGATTTTCCCTCTTCCCAGTCAAATGCCACTGAGGATAATTGTAACACTCCCAACTGCTGCCTCAGATCAGATTTTTTGCCCTATATGTACCTTAGTACTGCAGTGGGTAGTGCTTTGACCACTAAGTCATTGGAGAGCTCATAGTAACAGAATACAAGGTGGCTCATTGATGTTGGCACCCTTAATATGGGAGCAAGAAATAGTGCTAATTCACAGGATGGGGTTCGTAGTGTATTTGCTTCATAGGTTCTTTGCTTAAGAATTCATAGCTACACATTCACTGCAAAGAACTAGTTGGTTTATTAGCAAAGGTTTAACAATCAAACTGAACACTACCAGTTCATCCACCAGGCTCACAACTCAATGTCTCATTGTGGAGAACCTGAACTCAATTAACTGGGGTTTTATTGAGTCTTGTGAACATCACATGGCCACTCACAGTGCAATAGCTCCACAAACCTATGAGCATGCTCGCATGCAAACATTACACGGTGTCCTTTCGTTGTGACCATTTGCTCACCCTCGGGCAAGTTTAGACAAGGCAAGAGAAACATAAGCCAGGCTGAAACCATCCTCTTAGCCTGCTTGAAGTGATCAAAAATACAAGGGCCAAGGAAGAGCCACAAAACCACATTTTGTAATTGATTGATCGGAAACAGGATTGAAATCTTGGAAATTATGTCTGTTTTACATCCATCCCAAGTGTTCTTGGCCCTACTGAACAAAATAGAACTGTGTAGGAATTTACTGTGAAGAGCTTTGCTTCTAGAAATCAGATGGATTGTCAGCTTTCATTTCCAGATGGTAAACACATGTTGATAAGGAGAACTTTGTTAAGAGAAAGAGATGAATTGTTGATCACTGAATATTGGGGGATTTTATTTTGGCTATGTAGCCACATCATGCCCTCAAACCATTTTATATATTTTTGGGACATTACCTACAATCCCAGCTGGATTCAAACACTGAGGGTACATTTCTATCCCAAGCCCCTTGCTCCATACATCATCATCATCATCATAGGTAGTCCCTTGAAATCGAGGAAGACTTGCTTCCACTTTAAAAGTGAGTTCTCAGGTGACTGTACAGTCCAATATGGGAATTACAGTCTCTGTCACAGGTGGGACAGACAGTGGTTAAAGGAAAGGGTGGGTGGGAGTCTGGTCTGCCACACGCGCCCTCCACTGTCTGCATTTGTTTTCTGCATGCTCTCGGCAATGAGACTCGAGGTGCTTATGCCCTCCTGGATGCTCTTCCTCCACCGAGGGCGGTCTTGGGCCTGGGATTCCCAGGTGCCCGTGGGGATGTTGCGCTTTATCAAGGAGGCTTTGAGGGTGTCCTTGAAACATTTCCTCTGTCCACCTGTGGCTCGCTTGCCGTGTAGTGTTCAGAGTAGAGCGCTTGCTTTGAGAGTCACGTGTCGGGCATGCAGGCGATGTGGCCCACTCAACGGAGCTGGTCGAGTGTGGTCAGTGCTTCGATGCCGGGGATGTTGGCCTGAACAAGAACACTGACGCTGGTGCGTCTGTCCTCCCAGGGGATTTGCAGGATCTTGCGGAGGCAGCACTGGTGGTATTTCTCCAACGCTTTGAGGTGTCTACTGTATATGGTCCATGTCTCTGAGCCATATCGGAGGGCGGGTATCACTTCTGCCCTGTCGACCATAAGCTTGGAGCCAGATTTGAGGTCCTGTTCTTCAAACACTCTCTTCCTCAGGCAACCGAAAGCTGCACTGGCGCACTGGAAGCGGTGTTGGACCTCGTCGTCGATGACTGCCCTTGCTGGTAGTAGGCTCCCGAGGTATGGAAAATGGTCCCACGTTGTCCAAGGCCGCGCTATGGATTTTGATGACCGGGTGACGAGGTCATTGAACGTCAAGGTCAAGGTCAGTGAATGCATCTTGAAATGTCATATCACACCACACACCTACCAACGATCTCTATCAGTCGTGACTCATACCTCACATTCACATGCTCCACCTCACTCTCACACACGTACCACTGCTGCAAGTCTCATACCCACATCTCACACTGCCAGCTATTCAACCATGACAGCAACATCAACCAAACACATTGCACCACACTCACTGACACACACCCATGTCTTTTGCAGGAGAAGGTGGCACACAACTGCAGGCACCAGGAGCTAACTGGAGGGGACAGGCATGCCTGCATCCCAAACCCGATGGAGGAGATGGTGCTTGGTTTTATTGGAGTGGCTGTGACTGAGGCTGTAGTCAGCAGCGGGGATAAAACCATTGAAGATGATGATATGCTCATACCTAATCCTCCTTCTCATACCCCACCCACTTCCCCCTCATCCCACAATCTCTTCTGATTTACAAGCTGCACACGGCATAAGCATGCACTTCTTGCTTTCGCCCCCCTCCCCTCACCACAATCCTAGCCTTGTGCCTTTCTTCTTTCAGACACCCAGGAACTTCAACCTGGGCAGGGAGTGGTGGAAGAGGAAGAAGACACCAATGACGAAGAAACACCATCACTCGATCTCACACTCGCAGACACCAGATACTGGCACCGTGCGTAATTTAGAAGGTAGCATAGAGGTGGGATCTGCATGTGGAGAGCCACAGGACTCGAGTGGGCTACAGCCAGGGTAGGGGGAAAGGGTAGCACAGGTGCCAGCTCCCCAAAGGGCGAGCTCACACACATGTTCTGTTGCACAGGACTCAGGTGAGGACCTCGATGTGGTGGCACACAGAAGAAGGCTGATGGGTATGCACAATGAAATGCTTGGTGCATTGGCAGGCCTGCCAGAAAGCCTGAATGCAATGCCAAGGAGCATGGTGGAGTCCGGCACCAACCTTACACAGAGCTTTGAGCAGAGATTGGAGCCCATCCTTTCCAGCGTGGAAGTGGTGGGCAGATCCATTAGCGCACTTGTGGACCCAACCATGATGCAGTGTCCTATAACCGTTGTCTCAGCTTCCATTGCAGCACAAGCAGAAGCCACCCAACCTATGCTACAGTGGAAGCTCAGACTGAAATCATGCAAGCTCAGCTTGTTGCCACGCAAGCAGAAACTGCTGCCATCATGACTGTGGTTACCATTGTTGAAGGGGGCTTGCAGGGTGTCACAGCACTCCAGCAATCTATCCTCCAATGGATTACTAGGATTGCCGAGGCACCGCCCCGGAGGGAGTGGCAGTGGCTCCGTGGAGCACGTCTACTATCAGGATTACAGCATTGGGCCTCCCACCTGCCACTCCTGTCAGCCAGCCAGCCGAGACTGCTGCCGTCCATGCCAAAGAGGTACAGTGTAAATCCAGGCCTTGTAGGCCCAGAGTTGCTCAACGTCGTCCTGCAAGGCCATCTGCGGTCTCCCCCACTGAAAGTCAGCAGCCTTCCACCAGCCATGCTGCAGCCACTGAGGTAGCCCTGTGTAGGAGCGCTAGGACAGGCAAAGGCACACACAAAATAGTAACTAAAGGAATGCACAAAGGTTTGTTATGTAATATTGGATGGATTGATGTATAAAATTGCTTTGGAATGTTTGTTTTATGGTGGCTTTTATTGTAGCATTGTGGCCAAGAGGTGATGGTCTGTATCAAAGGTGTGGGACTGTGGGCGAATGGGAATTGGGGTTGCCCTCATTGGTATGGCAGTCAGATCAGTTGATCACGGGCGGCCCGGCCAGAAAGGGGCTGCCTTGGTTGCCTCCTCCTTTTCTCCTCCTCTTCCTCCTCCTCAGTTCTTTGCCATATACCTGGTGGCCTCATGATTGCCAGGTCACGCTGCATGCAGCAGACCATGATGCATTTTGAGAAGCACTCTGCCGAGTACTGTCAGACTCCTCCAGGTGATCCAGGCAGCGGTAATGTTGTTTAAGGACCCCAATGGTGGCTCAATCACATTCCATGTAGTAGCATGGTTTTATTATATTCATGTTGCCCAGGTGTGATTGGGTTGCACACCAGAGGCATGAGCCTGGTCAGTGAATAGCCCTTGTCACCCAGTAGCCACCCTCTCGTTTGTCGTGATGAATCAAATGCAGATGGACTGCCGCAGATAGAAGCCATTGTGGCTGCTGCCAGGATACCGAGCATTGACTTGCATGATGCACTGAGTATGGTCGCACACCAGCTGGTCTTGGAAGGAGTGGAATCCCTTCCGGTCGTGATGCATCTCCGAGTTCACATGCGGCACCCACAAAGCAACGTGTGTACAATCTATGGCACCCTGCACCATGGGGAAGTCTGCAATCCTGGTGAAGCCACGTGCTCACTCCACCTGCTTCTCTCTGGCAAGAGGCAATGAAATGTGTTCACCTCTCTTTGCACACAGAGCCTCAGTAACCTCCCTCATGCAATGGTGAACGGCAAACTGTGAAATGTTGCAAATGTCGTCTGCTCCAGCCTGGAAGGAGCCTGATACATAAAAATTCAGCAAGGCCATCCTTGCCCTGCTCTGAGACTGCAGGTCTGCCTGACACAGGTGGCAGATTTCTGTGAGTACCTCCTTTGTGAAGTGGAGACGTTGCATTTACTGTTCCGCACTCAGGTCGAGGTAGGAGAATTGCTCCCTGAAGACTCTGGGTGGATATGGCTTCCTACTCATAGCCCTTCTTCCCCTTTTCCTCGTCTCTTTTCAAGCAGCTTGTCCTCCTCTGTGTCGCTTCTGCTCGTTCTCCCTATCATGCTGCAGGCCAAGGGGGATATAAACTGCAACACCATATCTGGAAATAACTGGTCTGAGCAGAAGCCTTGAAGTAACACCACTTCCTGGGGACTTCAGCAACTTCAAGTAAGGCACCAACCAAGAACCACATCTACAAACGCACCCAGAGCAGTAGAAATCAATCAGCAACTAACCTAAAAGAAGGTGATGATCCATTTAAGTAGCTCCAGTGGGGAGTCCTACCAAGCCAAATTTCTAGGCCATAAAGTATTACATTTTTCTCAAACCCTCACAGAGGAGATAACAATAACTACAACATCTTACATTTATAGCACCTTTCACAACCTCAGGATGTCTCGAAGTGCTTTCCAGCCAATGAAATACTTTTGAAGTGTAGTCACTGTTGTAATGTAGGAAATGTGGCAGCCAATTTGCATGCAGCAAGCTCCCACAAACTCCAATGAGATAACGACCAGATATTGGGGAAGAAGTTTGTGTCATTTGCATCTCCCGTTAGTGCCGTTGGGGGCCACTAACGTGGCACAAACGACTTTGCGACCGGGTGCAGCACCGCTAATGACTTCTGCTAAATTCGGCAGGAGTTTAGCGACGGCGGTAACACGTAGTGCCCCGCGGCAATCGGTAGCACCCCGTCCGCTGCGCCGGCAATGTGAATGTCATCACCATCCGCAGCGCTCAGTTAGTGCCCTGGACCCTAAATTGGCTATCGCCCCCTGGAGCTGCGCCGGGCAATGACAGCAGCAGCTTCAGGGGGCACATACTGGGTGGCCGGCCGCTAGTGGGGCAAAAGCTAAAGGGGCTGCTGTATGTAAAATAAATTGTTGATTTCCTTGTGTGAGTGAGTGCCGTTCCCCCACAAAGCATAGAGAAACAGTCACGTGGTTCGTGTCGTGATCGGTCAGCCCGGCACTCTGCTTGAGTGGCGGATTGTTGGCACTGAACCCCCACTCCCCGCTGGTCCAGGTAGGACCTTTTGTTTCCTGCAGAGTATGCAGCTTGGGCCCATCTCTTTAATTCAGGGAAGAGCTCCTCCTACGCGGCAGCGCTACTGAGCCGTGTGCTCCACTCCCGAGGTGTCCGCCATGCTACTGCCCCAGAAAGGAAGTAGAGCACTTGATTTAGCACTCCACTTCCTCTCGCGAGTGCTACCCCCAATTTCCCGTGAGAGGTGGGACCTCTGCTCCTGGCACAAAGTCTCGCGCCTTGCAAGTGTTACTGCCCTGAACCTTTAGCCCGATGTGTTTAGTTATGTTGGTTGAGGGATAAATATAATCCTGATAGCTGCCCTGCTCATCACTAACTTATTTTGTAAAGGCGTCCTTCAACAGACATTAACATATTCAAGGGGCCTAATGCCTGTTTTAGACAGCTGTCCCACTGCTAAATTAGCAGGTTCTCTACGCGTTTGATGCCCATATATGTTAAAACTCTTGCTTCAGCATCCAACTGAGCCCTACAGATAAAATGGGCCTCAGATTTGATTCCTGGTCTCTGCTACGTTAGCTGATCTCAGTCGAGAGGCAGTAGTGCTACTATAATTGGCCTGAGCTCCCCGTGGTTAACGAGAGCAAAGTTAATCAAGGTTCCTTCTCTAGATTATGTATGGGTATCAGATGAGCTCAAGATTGGGCTCAGCTGTCATGCTTTACGTGGTTGAATAGCTTGCCAGTGCTCGCTGTCTAAGCTCACATATGAAGAATGGCCATTCGAGCAAGGCACCAGATGTGTCTGGTGCCTGTGGGACCCCACCCTGGCATACGGCCAGTGCCTTCAAAAAGTAGCAAAGCAAACTGGCAAAATGTCCCACATGGTTTTGATGATAGGTATTTGCCCTAGGGATGCGGGATGCTTTGTGAACTGGTTCAGTTCATGGAATACCCAGGAATATCCTGTACCATAAAACCACGATGATTACTGTTGGATAAAGATTTGCACTGCAGCAGATCCCCCCCCTCACTTTACTTTTACATTTTCACTGGTGGTTTTTAGCAAAAATAACCCACACTGTTAAAATGTTTTATAATTTGGTTCATATGTACAGTGTTGTGGGGATTACGTCACACAGCTAATAATATAATCATGTTCTCTATTTTGATAAATGGTGTGAAGTGTTTTTTGACACTCTTTACTGTGGCAACAGTATGAGTTTAATACAGAGCCCTAATGTTCTTACTTAAAAATAATTATTTTGAGTTGATGAACAGTTAATTCAGTTCACTCCAGTTACAATCGCATACTGGAAACTTCCATGAACCAGTTGCAGGTTCCTGTGTGCCAAGAAAATCTGCTTCTACTTTAGCAATATCTTAGTAGAGGAAGGCGACAAATCCTCATTGGCGCTGTGGCCTTTTGGGAGTCATATTACATAGAAACATAGAAAATAGGTGCAGGAATAGGCCATTCGGCCCTTCGAGCCTGCACCACCATTCAATAAGATCATGGCTGATCATTCACCTCAGTACCTCTTTCCTGCTTTCTCTCCATACCCCTTGATCCCTTTAGCCGTAAGGGCCATATTTAACTTCCTCTTGAATATATCCAATGAAAAGCATCAACATCTCTCTGCGGTAGAGAATTCCACAGGTTAACAACATTCTGAGTGAAGATGTTTCTCCTCATCTCAGTCCTAAATGGCTTACCCCTTATCCTTAGACTGTGTCCCCTGGTTCTGGACTTCCCCAACATCAGGAACATTCTTCATGCATCTAACCTGTCCAGTCCGTCAGAATTTTATATGTTTCTATGAGATCCCCTCTCATCTTTCTAAACTCCGATGAATACAGGCCCAGTCGATCCAGTCTCTCCTCATATGTCAGTCCTGTCATCCCGGGAATCTATCTGGTGAACCTTCGCTACATTCACTCATTAGCAAGAATGTCCTTCCTCAGATTAGGAGACCAAAACTGAACACAATATTCCAGGTGAGGCCTCACCAAGGCCCTGTACAACTGCAGTAAGACCTCTCTGCTCCTACACTCAACTCCCCTAGTTATGAAGGCCAACATACCATTTGCCTTCATCACCGCCTGCTGTACCTGCATGCCAACTTTCAATGACTGATGCACCATGACACCCAGGTCTCGTTGCACCTCCCCTTTTCCTAATCTGCTGCCATTCAGATAATATTCTGCCTTCGTGCTTTTGCCCCCAAAGTGGATAACCTCACATTTATCCACATTATACTGCATTTGCGCTGCATTTGCCCACTCACCTAATCTGTCCAATTCACCCTGCAGCCTCTTAACATCCTCCTCACAGCTCACACCACCACCCAGCTTAGTGTCATCTGCAAACTTGGAGATATTACACTCTATTTCTTCATCTAAATCATTGATGTATATTGTAAATAGCTGGGGTCCCAGCACTGAGCCCTGCAGCACCTCACTAGTCACTGCCTGCCATTCTGAAAAGGACCCGTTTATCCTGACTCTCTGCTTCCTGTTTGCCAACTAGTTCTTTATCCACTTCAGTACATTACCCCCAATGCCACGTGCTTTGATTTTGCACACCAATCTCTTGTGTGGGACCTTGTCAAAAGCCTTTCAAAAGTCCAAATACACTACATCCACTGGTTCTCCCTTGTCCACTCGACTAGTTACATCCTCAAAGAATTCTAGAAAATTTGTCAAGCATGATTTCCCTTTCATAAATCCATGCTGACTTGGACCAATCCTGTCACTGCTTTCCAAATGCGCTGCTATTTTATCTTTAATAATTGATTCCAACATTTTCCCTACTATTGATGTCAGCCTAACAGATCTATAATTACCCATTTTCTCTCTCCTTCCTTTTTTAAGAAGTGGTGTTACATTAGCTACCCTCCAGTCCATAGGAACCGATCCCGAGTCGATAGACTGTTGGAAAATTATCACCAATGCATCCACTATTTCGGGGGCCACTTCCTTAAATACTCTGGGATGCTGACTATCAGGCTCCGTGGATTTATCGACCTTCAATTCCATCAATTTCCCTAACACAATTTCCCGCCTAATAAGAATTTCCTTCAATTCCTCCTTCTCTCTAGACCCTCGGTCCCGTAGTATTTCCGGAAGGTTAATTGTGTCTTCCTTCGTGAAGATGGAACCAAAGTAGTTGTTCAACTGGTCTGCCATTTCTTTGATCCCCATTATAAATTCACCTGAATCTGACCTACGTTTTTCTTCATAATCTTTTTCTCTTCACATATCTATAGAAGCTTTTGCAGTCAGTTTTTATGTTCCCAACAAGCTTCCTCTCATAATCTATTTCCCCCCTCCTAATTAAACCCTTTGTCCTCCTCTGCTGAATTCTAAATTTCTCCCAGTCCTCAGGTTTGCTGCTTTTTCTGGCCAATTTATATGCCTCTTCCTTGGATTTAACACTATCCTTAATTTTCCTTGTTAGCCACGGTTGAGCCACCTTCCCCGTTTTATTTTGACTCTAGACAGGGATGTACAATTGTTGAAATTCATCCATGTGATCTTTGAATGGTAGCCATTGCCTATCCACCGTCAACCCTTCAAGTATCATTCGCCAGTCTATTCTAGCCAATCACGTCTCATACCGTCGAAGTTACCTTTCCTTAAGTTCAGGACCCTAGTCTCTGAATTAACTGTGTCACGCTCCATCTTAATAAAGAATTCTATCATATTATGGTCGCTCTTCCCCAAGGGGACTCGCACAACAAGATTGCTAATTAGTCTTTTCTCATTACACATCACCCAGTCTAGGATGGCCAGCCCTCTAGTTGGTTCCTCCACATATTGGTCTAGAAAACCATCCCTAATACACTCCAGGAAATCCTCTCCACCGTATTGCTTCCAGTTTGGTTAGCCCAATCTATATGTAGATTAAAGTTGCCCATGATAACTGCTGTACCTTTATTGCACGCATCCCTAATTTCTTGTTTGATGCTGTCCCCAACCTCACTACTACTGTTTGGTGGTCTGTACACAACTCCCACTAGCGTTTTCTGCCCTTCGGTATTCCGCAGTTCCACCCATACAGATTCCATATCATCCAAGCTAATGTCTTTCCTTACTATTGCGTTAATTTCCTCTTTAACCAGCAATGCTACCCCACCTTCTTTTCCTTTCTGTCTATCCTTCCTGAATGTTGAATACCCCTGGATGTTGAGTTCCCAGCCTTGGTCACCCTGGAGCCATGTCTCCGTAATGCCAATTATATCATATTTGTTCATTGCTGCCTGGGCAGTTGATTCCTCCACCTTATTACGAATACTCCTCGCATTGAGGCACAGAGCCTTCAGGCTTGTCTTTTTAACACACTTTGCCCGTTTAGAATTTTGCTGTAATGTGGCCCTTTTTGATTTTTGCCTTAGGTTTCTCTGCCCCCCACTTTTACTTTTCTTTTTTCTATCTTTTGCTTCTGCCCCCATTCTACTTCCCTCTATCTCCCTGCATAGGTTCCCATCCCCCGATCATATTCGTTTAACCCCTCCCCAACAGCACTAGCAAACACTCCCCCTAGGACATTGGTTCCGGTCCTGCCCAGATACAGACTGTCCGGTTTCTACTGGCCCCAGAACCAGTTCCAATGTCCCAGGAATTTGAATCCCTCCCTTCTGCACCACTCCTCAACCATGTATTCATCTTAGTTATCCTGCCATTCCTACTCTGACTAGCATGTGGCACTGGTACCAATCCTGAGATTACTACCTTTGAGGTCCTACTTTTTAATTTAACTCATAGCTCCCTAAATTCAGTTTGTAGGACCTCATCCCATTTTTTTTTCCTATATCGTTGGTACCTATATGCACCACGACAACTGGCTGTTTACCCTCCCCCTCCAAAATGTCCTACAGCCGCTCCGAGACATCCTTGACCCTTGCACGAGGAAGGCAACATATCATCCTGTAGTCTCGGTTGCGGCCGCAGAAACGCATATCTATTCCCCTTACAATAGAATTCCCTACCACTATAGCTCTCCCACTCTTTTTCCTGCCGTCCTGTGCAGCAGAGCCACCCACGGTGCCATGAACTTGGCTGCTGCTGCCCTCTTCTGGTGAGTCATCCCCCCCCAACCGTACCCAAAACGGGAGGGGGGTGGCCGCAGGGGACCTTTGCACTACCTTCCTTGCACTACTCTTCCAGTTGGTCACTCATTCCCTATCTGCCTGTGTATCCTTTACCTGCGGTGTGACCAACTCACTAAACGTGCTATTCACGATATCCTCAGTATCGCGGATGCTCCAGAGTGAATCCACCCACAGCTCCAGTGCCTCAATGCGGTCTGTCAGGAGCTGCAGCAGGATACACTTTCCACACATGTAGTTGTCAGGGACACTGGAAGAAGCGTCCCTGAGTTCCCACATCGCACAGGAGGAGCATGACACATGTCCGAGCTCTCCTGCCATGACTTAACCCTTAGATTAACCTAATTTGGCAACAATGTCAAAGGTTCAACAGGACTCAGTGAGGAATCATTTTGTCTGATTGAGATATTGCATACATTTTTTTAAATTCATTCGCAGGATGTGGACATCACGAGCAAGGCCAGCATTTATTGCCCATCCTTAATTGTCCTTGAGAAACTGGTGGTGAGTCGCCTTCTTGAATACAACTCTGTGGTTTGCAAGGTTTCAGAGGGCAGTTAAGAGTCAACCACATTGAGGTGGGTCTGGAGTCATATATAGGCCAGACCGGGTAAGGGTCCCTAAAGGACATTAAAGAACCAAATGGATTTTTACAACAATCAGTTTCATGGTCACCATCACTGATACTAGCTTTTTATTCCAGATTTATTTCACTGAATTTAAATTCCCTAGCTGCTGTGGTGGGATTTGCACTCATGAACTCCCGATCATTAGTCCACGCCTCGAAATTATTAGAGCAGTAACATAACCAATACGCTATCATACCCGATATAAATGAAGTATTTTAAGACTACATCTAAATTGTCCCGATGACTCAGTGGTTGAATGCACTGTCCAGTGTGGCATAGGGCCATACAGAGCAGGAAGGCTCCCCATTAAAGTTTGGGACTGTACTGAGTTGCCTGGTCTCAGACAGTGCAGCATTCATGGGGTTACTAGGAAGGGGGGGAAAAATCAGCCAGAGTTTCTGCTCCCAATTATTATTACCCAATGACCCTTGCTGAAAAGTGCGTGCGCGCAGATGCCAGGCAAGGACAGCCGTGATATTGTTGATGGTCAAATAGCCCACTAACAGAAAGACTGGGCACTTGGGCAAGGCACTGTAGGGGTGCCAGTGCCCAGGAACATTACCATAGTATGATTCAACACCTTCAGAGGAGAAAATTGGAAAAACAATTTCAGCACTATTTGCGCATTAATGGGATCATTTTGGCATTTGGTGACTCATTATAGATTTCTTTCTCTGACTCTTTCTATGAACTTGTGCATTGTGGGTGCTCACAGGCTGGAGAGCGGAAGGAGCAGTGTGGCGGCCTAACCCAGCAGTCTGCGCAGCCTGTGAGCAACATCAGAGCAGGCCGGGGAGCAGAAGGAGCAGTGTGGCGGCATACTACTCCAGGGAGCAGCAGGTGCTGGAGCAGGAGAGCGATGGCAGTGAAAAGGGATGTCATCAAGGTCCAGTTCGGTGATTGGAGCGTGGGCAGGTACAGCAGGAGCGGTGAGAGACTGTAGAGGGATGTGATTGGGGCCCAGGAGAGGCGAGGGCCTAGGGGCAGCACGGGCCAGCCCACACTGCGATATCTGTGTGCACTAGGTCCGTGCAGCAGAGCAGGTCTCCAGTCATCCTGGTTAATCCTTGTTACTGGACCAAGTCCTAGCTCTGTCAAGCCCGTGTGGTGGCTGGTGTGCAACGGTCACCACACGTTAAAAAAAAATCCACGCACAGGCATCTTCCACCCTTCAAGATTTAGTTCGGACCTGGAATTTTAGGTTCATCATTGAAACACCTGTGAACTTTTTGACGTGGAAGCAAGTCATCCTCAATTCGAGGGACTGACTATGATAATGATGATGATGATGATGATAGATTTTATTTAACAACTGCAAAAGTTTCACAATTTATGAATACTATTGGCACTGGAGAATTATAAGGTGCTGATCATGAGTGAAATGTTCTGTTTACTTTATGGGCATTTTTTGAAAAGTGATTAATGGTTATATTTGTGAAAATATGCCATATGTCCTGCACGAGGAAGTGCGCAACATCCACAGCTCCCATTTATAACCAATGGTCTTCAACAGTTTTAGTAATGTCAAAAGGACTCTGAGCGCATTAGTTGACATTTTCATATATTTGTAATGAGATTTACATTTTCATTGGCGTGAAATATCTGCACTGGGGGAAGTGTGAAAATATTGGCCCAGAAATCCCGGTCGGCTGCTTCCCGCGGGCGATCGGGTAAAAAACTTTTTAAAAATGCGCACTTACCTTATCCTGCTGCACCCACGTGAGTTCCCGGTCCTGAGGCCTTCTCTGACTGCATGTCGCAGCGCGTGCACATCGGGACGTGCGCAGGCCTGGAGCTGGAGTCACATGGCTCTGGGCAGCCAATCAGGTATAATATGTTCTCATTCATAATAATGGGAACTCCATTATTATAAATGAAAAACAGCCCCCCAAAGCACACAAAACCAATAATAAAAAAAATAGAAAAAAGTACACAATATATTTTTATTAATTTAAATTAAAGTTATATTTGTATTTAAAAATTACATCTTTTTCCGATTTTTAAAAAAGTATTTTTAATTATGGTTTAAAATAAACTTAACGAAGTGGGGAGGGTTGTTAAACAATGAAATGTGTTTTTCTAATTTTATTTTGAAATGTTTCTGTGTATTTTAAAACTCTTACACCTGTAAAAGTAGGCTATGCACCTGCTTTTATCAGGCACAAGAGTTTTGAGGACATTTGTTGGGCAAGATATGGGTTGGATCTGACAAGCTCCAGCTTGACAGATCGGAAAAGCCGTTTTTCAGCACATGCACATTGTGCGGTGAAAACCAGCTTTTGCGATGCCTTCCCGGGTCCATACACACTCCGTACGAACCATAGGAGGCTGGAATTTCTGTCCCAATATAAATGAAAGTAAAATAATTACCACAGTTAGATGCAGACATCTATATAGATTTCAACTCTTGTTAAGTATGGATTTACATTTTTATGACTAAGCATGTTACATGGATGGTAGCTGTTCACTATAAGACTTTATGTAGGATTGTGGATATAATTTGGACAGAGCATACACATGCTGCTTTACAGAAGAGGTGTCCTTTAGGCTTTTTTTTTTTTACCTTCGTGCATAGTACCAATCCCTTGGTATTAAAAGTTAAAGAAAAAGATTCTAAGTGGGAACTTTCTAGTGTGCTAAAACAATGCTTTAATCCAGCATTTCCTGTTAAAGGGACAGATAATTTTCTCGAGTTAGCTTTATACTTACCATTGGGCACCTTCCTGGTCCCTGTGTACATCCATCTGCTGAAGTACTGAGTGGATGAGTTGGTTCCCACGTTGATCAATCACATTTCAAATTGATTGAGGATTGTTTATTTTCCCTTTTTCTTCAAGTATCTTCCTTTGAGCAAACACTACAAAATATACAGAGCAAAATCCTATAAGTAAACATCCTCATTATAACAGTAGCATTGACTTTATAGGATTTATAGACTTTTACAACACAGAGAGAGGCCATTCCTCTCATTGTGCCTGTGCTGCCTCTCTGAAAGAGCCATTTAGTCCCATTCCCCTGCCATTTCCCCATGCCCTTTTACCCTTACCCATTGCCCCTCCTCCCCCACCAGATGAAGTGTTATATCACTGGGAAATAAATCTGCGATGCCTCCACATCATTACATTGTTGCTTTATGGCATTATCCTCCTATTAACTTGTTCTAATATTTATTTTCTGCTACATTATCTTATGAATAATGAGGTCCAGCTCTTAAAAAAGATCCACTTGTGCCTAAGTGTACGGTTTTCAAACGACAAACTATGGGCAGCAGGCAGTCAATTATTTATTGAATGTGTAACATATTATATAATGTTTCACTGGGACCAGTAGATTACAATATTTTCACAAATGGTGGCACAGACCCACAACACTCAATTAAGCATTCTATTTATATAATGGAAGTACTGAGAAAAAGGCACACTTCCATTGCAACAAAAGCAAAATACTGCAGATGCTGGAATCTGGGATAAAAACAGAAAATGCTGGAAATCTGCCTGACCTGCTGAGATTTCCAGCATTTTCTGTTTTCATAACACTTCCATGCTCCACCTCACAATCAACAAGCTCCCCGCTGGAGTGGAACTAAACTATAGAACCAGTGGGAAGCTGTTTAACCTACGCTGCCTCCAGGCCAGGTCCAAGATCACCCTAACCTCTGTCGTTGAGCTGCAGTATGCGGACGACGCCAGCGTCTGCGCACATTCTGAGGCTGAACTCCAGGATATAGTCAATATATTCATCGAGGCATATGAAAGCATGGGCCTTACGTTTAACATCCATAAGACAAAGGTCCTCCACCAGCCTGTCCCCGCCGCACAGCACTGCCCTCCAATCAACAAGATTCACTGCACGGTCCTCGACAACGTGGACCATTTCCCATATCTCAGGAGCCTCTTATCAACAAAGGCAGACATTGATATGGAGATTCAACATCGCCTCCAGTGCGCCAGTGCAGCCTTCGGCCGTCTGAGGAAAAGAGTGTTTGAAGACCTGGCCCTCAAACCTACCGCCAAGCTCATGGTCTACAGGGCTGTAGTAATACCCGCCCTCCTATATGGATCTGAGGCATGGACGATGTATAGAAGGCACCTCAAGTCGCTGGAGATATATCACCAACGATATCTCCGCAAGATTCTGCAAATCCCCTGGGAGGACAGTTGCACCAACATCAGTGTCCTTGTCCAGGCTAACATCCCCAGTATTGAAGCACTGACCACACTCGTTCAGCTTCGCTGGGCAGGCCACAAAGTTCGCATGCCAGATACGAGAATCCCTAAGCAAATGCTTTATGCGGAACTCCTTCATGGTAAACGAGCCAAAGGTGGGCAGCGGAAGCGTCACAAGGACACTCTCAAAGCCTCCCTGGTAAAGTACGACATCACTACTGACACTTGGGAGACCCTGGCTGAAAACCGCCCGAGGTACTCCCATAGTGCTGTTAAGGATGGAGTTCCAGTGTGACCCAATGATGATGACGGAACAGCGATTATATTTCCAAGTCAGGATGGTGTGTGACCTGGAGGGCAACTTGGAGGTGATGGTGTTCCCATGTGTCAGATGTGCCCTTGTCCTTCTAGGCGGAACAGGTTGTGGGTTTGGGAGGTGCTGTCGACGAAGCCCTGCCAGGTTGCTGCAGTGCATCTTGTAGATGGTGCATGCTGCAGCCATGATTGTTATTTTCTTTTTTCATCAAGTCTCTTCTTTTGAACAAATACTGCAAAACATACAGGACAAATGTTCTTTAAGTAAACATCCTCATTATAACGGTATAATTGACTTTTTAGAATTATAGATGTTGGAGGGAGTGAATGTTTACAGTGGTGGATGGGGTGCCAATCAAGCGGGCTGCTTTGTCCTGGATGGTGTTGAGCTTCTTGAGTGTTATTGGAGCTGCACTCATCCAGGCAAGTGGAGAGTATTCCATAATACTCCTGACTTGTGCCTTGTAGATGGTGGAAAGGCTTTGGGGAGTCAGGAGGCAAGTCACTCGCCACAGAATACCCAGTCTCTGACCTGCTCTTATAGCCACAGTATTTATGTGACTGGTCAATTTAAATTTCTGGTCAATGGTGACCCCCAGGATGTTGATGGTGGGGGATTCGGTGATGGAAATGCCGTTAAATGTCAAGGGGTGGTGGATTGATGCTCTCTTGTTGGAGATAGTAATTGCCTGGCATTGTGTGCCGCGAATGTTATTTGCCATTTATCGGCCCAAGCCTGAATGTCGTCCAGGCCTTAGACATAGACATAGAAAATAGGTGCAGGAGCAGGCCATTCAGCCCTTCTAGCCTGCACCGCCATTCAATGAGTTCATGGCTGAACATGAAACTTCAGTACCCCCTTCCTGCTTTCTCGCCATAACCCTTGATCCCCCGAGTAGTAAGGACTTCATCTAACTCCCTTTTGAATATATTTAGTGAATTGGCCTCAACTACTTTCTGTGGTAGAGAATTCCACAGGTTCACCACTCTCTGGGTGAAGAAGTTTCTCCTCATCTCGGTCCTAAATGGCTTACCCCTTATCCTCAGACTGTGACCCCTGGTTCTGGACTTCCCCAACATTGGGAACATTCTTTCTGCATCTAACCTGTCTAAACCCGTCAGAATTTTAAACGTTTCTATGAGGTCCCCTCTCATTCTTCTGAACTCCAGTGAATACAAGCCCAGTTGATCCAATCTTTCTTGATAGGTCAGTCCCGCCATCCCGGGAATCAGTCTGGTGAACCTTCGCTGCACTCCCTCAATAGCAAGAATGTCCTTCCTCAAGTTAGGAGACCAAAACTGTACACAATACTCCAGGTGTGGCCTCACCAAGACCCTGTACAACTGTAGCAACACCTCCCTGCCCCTGTATTCAAATCCCCTCGCTATGAAGGCCAACATGCCATTTGCTTTCTTAACCGCCTGCTGTACCTGCATGCTAACCTTCAATGACTGATGTACCATGACACCCAGGTCTCGTTGCACCTTCCCTTTTCCTAATCTGTCACCATTCAGATAATAGTCTGTCTCTCTGTTTTTACCACCAAAGTGGATAACCTCACATTTATCCACATTATACTTCATCTGCCATGCATTTGCCCACTCACCTAACCTATCCAAGTCACTCTGCAGCCTAATAGCATCCTCCTCGCAGCTCACACTGCCACCCAACTTAGTATCATCCGCAAATTTGGAGATACTGCATTTAATCCCCTCATCTAAATCATTAATGTACAATGTAAACAGCTGGGGCCCCAGCACAGAACCTTGCGGCACTCCACTAGTCACTGCCTGCCATTCTGAAAAGTACCCGTTTACTCCTACTCTTTGCTTCCTGTCTGACAACCAGTTCTCAATCCACGTCAGCACACTACCCCCAATCCCATGTGCTTTAACTTTGCACATTAATCTCTTGTGTGGGACCTTGTCGAAAGCCTTCTGAAAGTCCAAATATACCACATCAACTGGTTCTCCTTTGTCCACTTTACTGGAAACATCCTCAAAAAATTCCAGAAGATTTGTCAAGCATGATTTCCCTTTCACAAATCCATGCTGACTTGGACCTATCATGTCACCATTTTCCAGATGCACTGCTATGACATCCTTAATAATTGATTCCATCATTTTACCCACTACTGAGGTCAGGCTGACCGGTCTATAATTCCCTGTTTTCTCTCTCCCTCCTTTTTTAAAAAGTGGGGTTACATTGGCTACCCTCCACTCCATAGGAACTGATCCAGAGTCAATGGAATGTTGGAAAATGACTGTCAATGCATCCGCTATTTCCAAGGCCACCTCCTTAAGTACTCTAGGATGCAGTCCATCAGGCCCTGGGGATTTATCGGCCTTCAATCCCATCAATTTCCCCAACACAATTTCCCGACTAATAAAGATTTCCCTCAGTTCCCCCTCCTTACTGGACCCTCTGACCCCTTTTATATCCGGAAGGTTGTTTGTATCCTCCTTAGTGAATACCGAACCAAAGTACTTGTTCAATTGGTCTGCCATTTCTTTGTTCCCCGTTATGACTTCCCCTGATTCTGACTGCAGGGGACCTACGTTTGTCTTCACCAACCTTTTTCTCTTTACATACCTATAGAAACTTTTGCAATCCGCCTTAATGTTCCCTGCAAGCTTCTTCTCGTACTCCATTTTCCCTGCCCTAATCAAACCCTTTGTCCTCCTCTGCTGAGTTCTAAATTTCTCCCAGTCCCCAGGTTCGCTGCTATTTCTGGCCAATTTGTATGCCACTTCCTTGGCTTTAATACTATCCCTGATTTCCCTAGATAGCCACGGTTGAGCCACCTTCCCTTTTTTATTTTTACGCCAGACAGGAATGTACAATTGTTGTAATTCATCCATGCGGTCTCTAAATGTCTGCCATTGCCCATCCACAGTCAACCCCCTAAGTATCATTCGCCAATCTATCCTAGCCAATTCACGCCTCATACCTTCAAAGTTACCCTTCTTTAAGTTCTGGACCATGGTCTCTGAAATTACTGTTTCATTCTCCATCCTAATGCAGAATTCCACCATATTATGGTCACTCTTCCCCAAGGGGCCTCGCACAATGAGATTGCTAATTAATCCTCTCTCATTACACAACACCCAGTCTAAGATGGCCTCCCCCCTAGTTGGTTCCTCAACATATTGGTCTAGAAAACCATCCCTTATGCACTCCAGGAAATCCTCCTCCAACGTATTGCTTCCAGTTTGGCTAGCCCAATCTATGTGCATATTAAAGTCACCCATTATAACTGCTACACCTTTATTGCATGCACCCCTAATTTCCTGTTTGATGCCCTCCCCAACATCCCTATTACTGTTTGGAGGTCTGTACACAACTCCTACTAACGTTTTTTGCCCTTTGGTGTTCTGCAGCTCTACCCATATAGATTCCACACCATCCAAGCTACTGTCTTTCCTAACTATTGCATTAATCTCCTCTTTAACCAGCAATGCTACCCCACCTCCTTTTCCTTTTATTCTATCCTTCCTGAATGTTGAATATCCCTGAATGTTGAGTTCCCAGCCCTGATCATCCTGGAGCCACGTCTCCGTAATCCCAATCACATCATATTTGTTAACATCTATTTGCACAATTAATTCATCCACCTTATTGCGGATACTCCTTGCATTAAGACACAAAGCCTTCAGGCTTGTTTTATTAACACCCTTTGTCCTTTTAGAATTTTGCTGTACAGTGGCCCTTTTTGTTCTTTGCTTTGGGTTTCTCTGCCCTCCACTTTTCCTCATCTCCTTTCTGTCTTTTGCTTTTGTCTCCTTTTTGTTTCCCTCTGTCTCCCTGCATTGGTTCCCATCCCCCTGCCATATTAGTTTAAATCCTCCCCAACAGCACTAGCAAACACTCCCCCTAGGACATTGGTTCCGGTCCTGCCCAGGTGCAGACCGTCCGGTTTGTACTGGTCCCACCTCCCCCAGAACCGGTCCCAATGCCCCAGGAATTTGAATCCCCCCGTGCTGCACCACTGCTCAAGCCACGTATTCATCTGCGCTATCCTGCGATTCCTACTCTGACTATCACGTGGCACTGGTAACAATCCCGAGATTACTACTTTTGAGGTCCTACTTTTTAATTTAGCTCCTAGCTCCTTAAATTCGTTTCGTAGGACCTCATCCCTTTTTTTACCTATGTCGTTGGTACCAATGTGCACCACGACAACTGGCTGTTCTCCCTCCCATTTCAGAATGTCCTGCACCCGCTCCGAGACATCCTTGACCCTTGCACCAGGGAGGCAACATACCATCCTGGAGTCTCGGTTGCGGCCGCAGAAACGCCTATCTATTCCCCTCACAATTGAATCCCCTATCACTATCGCTCTCCCACTCTTTTTCTTGCCCTCCTGTGCAGCAGAGCCAGCCACGGTGCCATGAACTTGGCTGCTGCTGCCCTCCCCTGATGAGTCATTCCCCTCAACAGTACCCAAAGCGGTGTATCTGTTTTGCAGGGGGATGACCACAGGGGACCCCTGCACTACCTTCCTTGCACTACTCTTCCTGCTGGTCTTCCATTCCCTATCTGGCTGTGGACCCTTTCCCTGCGGTAAGACCAACTCACTACACGTGATACTCACGTCATTCTCAGCATCGTGGATGCTCCAGAGTAAATCCACCCTCAGCTCCAATTCCGTAACGCGGACCGTCAGGAGCCGGAGGTGGACACACTTCCCGCACACGTAGTCGTCAGGGACACCGGAAGTGTCCCTGAGTTCCCACATGGTACAGGAGGAGCATAACACCCGACCGAGCTCTCCTGCCATGTCTTAACCCTTAGATACACTTAAACTGGTAATAACAGTGCTAAAGTTACTGACCAATATAAGAAGAAAAAGAAAAACTACTCACCAATCACCAGCCAATCACTTACCCCCTAGGCTGTGACGTCACCTTTGTATCTTTGCCTTCTCCCTGTAGCTGCACCGGTACGCCTCTCGCCGACCCCGGACTCGCGCTGCTCCGAGCTCCCGCCTCCTCGACTGACTGCTCGAACTGCTCGACTCCCGCTGGCCTTTATAGGCCTCTCGCCGACCCCGGACTCGCGCTGCTCCGAGCTCCCGCCTCCTCGACTGACTGCTCGAACTGCTCGACTCCCGCTGGCCTTTATAGGCCTCTCGCCGACCCCGGACTCGCGCTGCTCCGAGCTCCCGCCTCCTCGACTGACTGCTCGAACTGCTCGACTCCCGCTGGCCTTTATAGGCCTCTTGCCGACCCCGGACTCGCGCTGCTCCGAGCTCCCGCCTCCTCGACTGACTGCTCGAACTGCTCGACTCCCGCTGGCCTTTATAGGCCTCTCGCCGACCCCGGACTCGCGCTGCTCCGAGCTCCCGCCTCCTCGACTGACTTGCTGCATGTGGACAAGGACTGCTTCATTATCTGAGGAGTTGCGAATGGAACTGAACACTGTGCAATCATCAGCGAACATCCTCAATTCTGACATTATGATGGAGGGTAGGTCATTCATAAAGCAGCTGAAAGTAGCTGGGCCAAGGACAGTGCCCTGAGGAACTCCTGCAGCAATGTACTGGGGCTGAGATGATTGGTCTCCAACAACCAAAACCATTTTCATTTGTGCTAGGTATGACTCCAGTTAGTGGAGAGTTTTCCCTCTGATTCCCATTGACTTCAATTTTAATAGTGTTCCTTGATGCCACACTGGGTCAAATGCTGCCTTGATGTCAAGGGTAGTCACTCTCACCTCACCTCTGGAATTCAGTTCTTTTGTCCATGTTTGATCCAAGGCCGTAATGAGGTCTGGAGCCGAGTAGTCTTGGCAGAACCCAAACTGAGCATATGTCACAGCAGGTTATTGGTGAGTAAGTGCTGCTTGATAGCACGGTCGATGACACCTTCAATCAATTTGCTGATGATTGAGAGTAGACTGTTGGGGCTGTAATTGGCCGGATTGAATTTGCCCTGATTTTTGTGGACAGGATAATCTTGGGCAATTTTCCACATTGTCTATCCCATTTAGCATATTGATAGTGCCACACAATGTTGTAGCTGTACTGGAACAGCTTGGTAGAGGCACGACTAGTTCTGGAGCACAAGCCAGCATGACAGCCGGGATGTAGTTGGGGCCCAGAGCCTTTGCTGTATCCAATGCGCTCAGCCATATCTTGATATCACGTGGTGAGAATCGAATTGGCTGAAGACTGTCTTCTGTGATGTTGAGGACCTCAGGAAGAGACCAAGATGGATCATCCACTCAGCTATCATTTTGTGAGGAAGAGGCAGTTGGATGAGGTACTAGAGAACTCCCGACATTCATGGAATTGTGGCTGAGCAGGAGTCAGGAAAGGAGCGGTGTGAAAAAAAAACATAATTTACATTTTCCCCAAATTTCTGAAAGAATGACCTGAGCCTACAAAACACAAGAAATCTCAAACAGATTACCAATAGCTGCATGTTATGGGGTTTTGTCAGATATTCCTTTGTGAGACAAGTATTTCTTCTTAAATTTCTTGACTTCTATAATATATTGCACTACGTGGCCTCTGACACCTTGCTAGACGGCCAGTAATCATTTCTGTAATCCATTATTGAAATAATCAGGGCGAAGGTAGGATTATATGGTGACCTTTTTAATTTTTCAATGTTGCTTATCTGTAAGTTATTACATTGATGAGATACATATGACATAATGCCAATTATTTTGATTGCCTTTTGTTTTAGCTTCGAGTTTTAAAAAATTCTGCATTTGTTTTTGTACCAAATTATTTTTTATTATTCAGACATTATGCAAAACAATTGTGGAGAGGTGTTTTGGGCTTTACTAAAAAGTGAACCATTGGATAATGTCTCGATACATAATCCATGATTTTTTGTGGGGAAATGGCCGTCAAATATAGGACCGTGTATTAGGATTAATTGAGCCGTCAGATTCAGCTTTGGCTTCTGTGATATTGAGGTCTTCTGATTTTTTTTAAAGAAAATGAATGTACTTTATACTACCAGGATATCATCGATATATAGCTTCCCCAAACTTCCAAGAAGCCTGTTTTTTTTGAACTCAGGGTACCAAGTGCTTGGTATTAAAATGATTTCCTTGTCCATTCTTTGGTTTTTGTAGTTTATGGATCAACTCAGGATAAACAAGTTGCAACATCATGCACTAATGTGCCACTGTCACCTCAGGCAAGTTTTTACAAGGTAGGTGTGGTGTATGTTGGCACCTTTAGTAATGGCTCCATGAGTCAGGGTATGGTGCTTAAACGCTGCAGACTTGCAGTCCTTTATTAGCAACTCCTGAGTGCCAACAACAAGCTGTGCATTCCTTTTTAAACTGGGTTACCTGCCGTGTGCAGGCAACCCCTGGGTCTCCAGCAACAGCACCCTCTAATGTACCGGTAAGGTGTGTACAGTACAAGGGTACATTCAATGTTGCATACAATGTTATAGACATCACACAGTAAACAGGCATGCATACACAACAATACTCCCCCCTGAGCATTTTTCATATCCTTGTTGTCATGACCAGGGGAGGTGATCAGTGGTGGGCTATGGGAGGTTGTGATGAAAGTTGTGTGGTTGCCAGGTGTGACCCCTGTGCTTGAGGCTGGTCTCGTACGTTTCCCCTCCCTCACACACAAACCAAGTGGGTGTCACTGTTGTGGGATCCCTCGGGGAGGTAGCCACGACAGCAGTGGGTGGTGTGTATACTCTGTGATGTGGGTAGTTGTGGGGTGGTGGGCAGGGCCACAAGACTGGGTTGGCTCCTTGTCTACCAATGGGGATGAGGGTCAGGTCATCCCAGGGTTTGCCAGGGAAGCTGGAGGGTATTGGCCTCATGCTTCTGGTGTTGGCCCTGGTGGCCAGGGGCTGTAGGGCTGGTCTGGTGCCGGTTGCCATTGGTGATGGCTGGGCTGCCCATTGACCACTGTCCCTGTAGTGGGTCTGCTCCCACTGCCTGTGTGTATGTCCTGCAAGGGGCATCACATTAATTCCAAAGGTCCAGGTTACATGGTCAGGTGGCCTGCTGGATCTGGGGTCTCCAACAGGTGGATTCCATTGGCATTAGCATGGTCCTTGTAGGACCCAATGTCCTTTGGCAGTGTCCTACCGATATAAATGACACCTTGGCTCTGATCACACATAGTCGAGCCTGCATTATACATTCTCGCACTTGCATCACTTTTGGGTGTCCTGGTTTCAACACCCTCAAATAGTTGGAACTTCCCCTTTAAATTTTTTTTGTTACTGGTCTCCTTTAAGAGAGCTTTCAAATCCGAGTGGCCGCTCGATGTCACATGATGCTCCTCCATGTTGACTCCCATTTTGAATGCAGGTCTGCTGCTCATCTAGCAGCAGCCATTTTGTGGTGCTCCTTTCTTCCACGTTCTTGTGATGCTGCAGCCATTTTGTGGTCTTGTTGCAGGCAGGCGGTGGTGGTCTTTTCTTCCACAGCACCACTTCGCCTGATGTGGACCCGGTTCATCCAATTCCTGCCCAGCAGCGTGGGACCGTCGCAGGCTACAATCCACAGGGGGAGCTTGTGCAACATGCTGCCCTGGGAGACCTGGACATCTACACTGCCAACGATTTGGATTTTACCTTTGGTATAGGTGAGCAGCTTTGCCTGGACAGGAGACAGTTTTGGTTGAGTGGCAGGATTCCTCCAAATTTTTTCAAAGGTCTTTTGGCTCATCACAGACTGGCTCGCCCCTGTGTCGATCTCCCTGGAGACTGGGACCCCGTCGATGTCCACTTCCATCATCCACGGAGAACTTCCGGTGGAGCAGATAAAGATTCCATTCTTCTCTCCCAGGGTTAGAGCAGCTATATCTTCATCTGTGTCGGAGCCCCGGTAATTAGCCAATTCATCAGAGACATGGTGAGTACAGCCTTTTCTGCACCTTCTCTGAAGGTGCCCTTTTTCTTTGCAGCTTTTGCATACATAGTCTTTGTAGCGGCACTGGTGGGCCCTGTGGTTTCCTCCACAGCGCCAGCACGGGGCCATCCGGTTTGCCCCATGTGGCGGACTCAGGGTTGCGGGACTCGGGGCAGCATTTCTGCCTTTAGAAGTGTCCATGCGGTGCACTGCGCTCGCCGGTTTAGAGTCCTGGGTCAGTATTCGCCTGGAGTCCCGGCCGAAACCATGTAGGCCTGGCTCACTTGAATTGCTTTCTGTAGGGTGACCGTAATATCAGCCAAGAGCAATTTGTGTAGGAGGATTTTGTGGCCGATTCCGATGACAAAAATGTCCCTTAGTGCTTCATTAAGGTGGTCGCCAAACTCACACGGTGCACCTAGTCTTCTTAAGTGTGCAGCATACTTGGCAATTTCTTGGCCCTCAGGTCGCGGTAAGTGTAGAACAACCGGCCTGGCTGTGAGGATGCTTTCTTTTGGTTTTAGTTGTTCCTGTATGATTGTTACAAGTTCCTCATAGCTCTTGGTGGTTGTCTTCTCCGGGGCTAGTAAGTCCCTGACGAGACCGTAGATGGTGGGCCCACAACTGCTAGGCAGGATGGCCCTGCGTTTGTTCGGTAGTGTGGCCGGTGTGTCTCCGTCCAGGTCGTTGGCTATGAAGAATTGTTCCAATCTTTCCACAAAAGCATCCCAATCCTCCCCCTCCGTAAATTGCTGAAAGTTGCTGAGGTTAGACATGTTGAGCATGTAGTTTGTGATCCCGTATTCCCGTCGCCAGTTGTGATGTATGTAGGCACCTTTAGTAATGACTCCACGAGGCAGGGTATCGTGCTTAAACTCTGCAGACTTGCAGTCCTTTATTAGCAACTCCTGAGTGCTAACAACAAGCTGTGTGTCCCTTTTTATACTGGGTTACCTGCCGTGTGCAGGCAACCCCTGGGTCTCCAGCAACAGCACCCTCTAGTGTACTGGTAAGCTGTGTACAGTACAAGGATACATTCAATGTTGCATGCAATGTTACAGACATCACACAGTAAACAGGCATGCTTACACAACAGTAGGGGAAACTTAAACTAGGCTGAAACCACCCATCTCCTCTTAGCCAGCGTGAAATGAACATTGATGCAAGGGAATAAGTTTTCTGATCGGATGTTGGTCAGCTGGTACATTATTAGCTTGTCTGCTAGAGTGATGACTGTATTTGTGGGGTCTGCTTCATTTACATAGTGTGGGTAAACCCCCAGATTATATTAGGCCTGGCATCGGGCATTTTCTAGAGGAAGTGTAGAAAATCCGATATCCTGAAGTTCAGCCTCAGAATGTGCGCAGATGCAGGCATCGTCCGTGTACTGTAGCTCAACGACAGAGATTGGGGTGATCTTGGACCTGGTCTGGAGGTGGCGTAGGTTAAACAGCTACCCACTGGTTCTGTTGTTTAGTTCCACTCCAGCGGAGAGCTTGTCAATTGTGAGGTGGAGCATGGCAGCGAGGAAGATTGAGAAGAGGGTTGGAGCGATGATGCAGCCCTGTTTGACCCCTGTCCGGACGTGGATTGGATCTGCAATGGATCCGTTGGTAAGGATCATGGCCTGCAAGTCGTCATGGAGCAGGCGAAGGATGTTGACAAACTTTTGAAGGCATCTGAAACGAGGAAGACGCTCCATAGATCCTCACGGTTGAAAGTGTCAAAGGCCTTTGTAAGATCAAAAAAGTCTATGTATAAGGGCTGGCGCTGCTCCCTGCATTTTTCCTGCAGCAAAGATCATGTCCGTTGTGCCCCGTAGGGGACAGAATCCGCACTGTTATTCCGGGGGGAGCTCCTCGGCCACAGGGAGAAGACGGTTGAGGAGGACTCTAGTGACAACTTTCTCAGTGGCTGATAGCAGGGAGATTCCCCTGTAGCTGTCACAGTCGGACTTGTCCCCTTTTTTAAAGATGGTTGATGTATTCACCGAAGCATATGAAAGCATGGGCCTTACGCTTAACATCCGTAAGACAAAGGTCCTCCACCAACCTGTCCTTGTCGCACAGCAGTGCCCTCCAATCATCAAGATTCACGGCGCAGCCCTCGACAACGTGGACCATTTCCCATATCTCGGGAGCCTCTCGTCAACAAAAGCAGACATTGATGCAGAGATTCAACACCACCTCCAGCGTGCCAGTGCAGCCTTTGGCTGCCTGAGGAAAAGAGTGTTCGAAGACCAGGCCCTCAAATCTACCACCAAGCTCATGGTCTACAGGACTGTAGTAATACCCACCCTACAGTATGGATCAGAGGCATGGACGATGTACAGAAGACACCTCAAGTCGCTGGAGATATATCACCAATGATGTCTCCGCAAGATCCTGCAAATACCCTGGGTGGACAGGCGCACCAACATTAGTGTCCTCGTCCAGGCTAACATCCCCAGCATCGAAGCACTGACCATACTTGATCAGCTTCGCTGGGCAGGCCACAGAGTTCGCATGCCAGAGATGAGATTCCCTAAGCAAATGCTCTATGCGGAGATCCTTCACGGCAAACAAGCCAAAGGTGGGCAGCGGAAACGTTATAAGAACACCCTTAAAGCCTCGCTGGTAAAGTGCGACATGACTACTGATACCCGGGAGTCCCTGGCCGAAGACCGCCCGAGGTGGAGAAAGTACATCCGGGAGGGCATTTAGCTCTTCAAAATTCAACGCCGAAAGCGTGAAGAGGTCAAGCGCCGGCAGTGGAAAGAGCGTGTGGCAAACCAGTCCCACGCAACCCTTCCCTCGGCGAATGTCTGTCCCACCTGTGACAGGGTCTGTGGCTCTTGCATTGGACTGTTCCAGCCACCAAAGAACTCACTTCAGGAGTGGAACCAAGTCTTCCTTGATTCCGAGGGACTGCCTATGATGAGAAAATCCTACATGAGCAATTCGTACAAGGGATGGTGAGTAAAGTTAAAGACCATGTAAAACAATGGGTCAAAAATGATGAGAGCCTTTACAAAGACTTCTAATATTTTACAGTGTAACTATTTGTACTGCATTTTTTTTGACAGGCATGCATCTGTCAAGCCCCGCCCCCTGTCAAGTTCTGCCCCACCCCCTCCCAGCCCAGAATCATTCCCTCCCCATGATGCCGAGTGTCATGTATTCAGCTGTCATTGTAATCGATGTATAAACTGACATAAGTTGTACACCGTGAGGACATTGACCACTAGGTGGTGAACTTGTGGGAGACACCCCTAACCTGGACTTTCAGATATAAAAGGGGACACTCCACCTACCTTCATCACTTCAGTGCTGGCGAATAAAGGTTACTGGTCACAGAGTGACCTTCTCTCAAGTATGGGCCTCGTGTGCATTTGTATTGTATAGTAAGGACATATTATTGGCGACGAGAAACTGGGATTTAAACCACACGAGCATGGCCACTAGCAGCACAGATGAGAGGTACTGTGTTGGCGATGATTGGGATGATTTTATTACAGAAAAGTTTGGTCACTAAGGAATGGCTGGGACAGGATTCGGCCGACAAACGCAGGGCTCATCTCCTGACGGTTTATGGATCCAGGACGTACTCCCTGATGAAGGACCTTCTAGCGCCAGAGAAGCCGGTGGACAAGACTTTTGAAGAGTTCAGTAAGTTGATTGGGGAACACTTTAAACCAGCGAGCAGCATGCACATGGCAAGACACCGTTTTACACGCACTGGCGGCAAGAAGGGCAAAGTGTTCCTGACTTCGTGGCAGACCTCCGGCGACTGCCAAGCCTATATAAGTTCCCAGATGCATGCAGAGCGGAGATGCTGCGAGACTTTTTTATTGAGGGCATCGGGCACGCTGGGGTTTTCAGGAAACTGATTGAGACCAAAGACTTGACCCTGGAAACGACGGCTTTGATGGCCCAGACATTTATCTCAGGGGAGAAAGAGAACAAAATGATGTTTGACAAAAATCTTGATTTAAATGCAGCAAATGGACAGGGAGTCAATATTGTTAATGCGGCACACAGTTCTCTAGGCAGACATGGGCAATCGGACATGCCCGAGCATGTAGTCGAACCCAAAAGGGGAATTCAACAGAGACAATGGCTAGCTGAATGGCGATTCATGCCATCGCAAGGGACAATGCGGCCAGTTGTGGGGCCATTAACACCTGTTAATGGTGTGTTTAAGGACAATTACAGAGACAGTCAGAGACGATCGACTGGTAATGGACCTTTTGTTTCCAACAACGGCTCATGTTGGAGGTGCGGAGGCAAACACACAGCCAGAGCTTGCAGGTATCAGCAATATACCTGCAGAAACTGCAACGTCAGCGGTCACTTGGCGCGTATGTGCAGGAAGCCTGCAGCCAGGTTGATGTACGAGGAGGGGCCCGATGTAAGCCCTACGAGGCCAAATGGACACTGGGGGAAATTGCTGGAAGCTGAAGTTCAGCGAGTTCATGTGGAGCACATATATAGTTCATACACCAGAACGCCACCGATAATGATGAAAGTGCTCCTCAATGGCATCCCAGTATCAATGGAGCTAGACATGGGGGCCAGCCAGTCCCTGATGAGTATCAAACAGTTCGACAAGTTGTGGGTGTCCAAGGCCAGGAGGCCAAAATTATTGCCGATTGACGCACAGCTACGGACATATACAAAAGAGATCATTCTGGTGCTAGGCAGCGCCACGGTAGTCATGACCGACAAAGATTCGGAGAACAGGTTGCCACTCTGGGTTGTTCCGGGGGACGGTCCCGCACTGATGGGGAGGAGTTGGCTTGCTGTCATGAACTGGAAATGGGGCAATGTCAATGCAATTTCTTCTGTGGAGCGAATATCATGCTCAAATTTGACTCACTATTTCAACCCGGCATTGGAACTTTCATGTGGACCAAGGTAGTGAGTCACATAAACCCGCACGCCAGGCCAGTACACCACAAGGCCAGAGCGGTGCCGTGTGTGATGCGGGAAAAGATACAAGGCGAATTGGACCGCCTGCTGAGGGAAGGCATCATCTCGCCAGTCGAATTCAGTGACTGGGCGAGCCCGATTGTGCCGGTGCTCAAGGCGGATGGGTCGGTCAGGATATGTGGTGATTACAAGGCCACCATCAATCGAGTGTCACTCCATAGTGAAGGGATTTGAGTACAGGGGCAGGGAGGTGTTACCACAGTTATACAGGGCCTTGGTGAGGCCACACCTGGAGTATTGTGTACAGTTTTGGTCTCCTAACTTGAGGAAGGACATTCTTGCTATTGAGGGAGTGCAGCAAAGGTTCACCAGACTGATTACCGGGATGGCGGGACTGACATATCAAGAAAGACTGGATCAACTGGAGTTCAGAAGAATGAGAGGGGATCTCATAGAAACGTTTAAAACTCTGACGGGTTTATAGAGGTTAGATGCAGGAAGAATGTTCCCAATGTTGGGGAAGTCTAGAACCAGGGGTCACAATCTAAGGATAAGGGGTAAGCCATTTAGGACCGAGATGAGGAGAAACTTCTTCACCCAGAGATTGGTGAACCTGTGGAATTCTCTGCCACAGAAAGTTGTTGAGGCCAATTCACTAAATATATTCAAAAATGAGTTAGATGTAGTCCTTACTACTAGGGGTTCAAGGGGTATGGCGAGAAAGCAGGAATGGGGTACTGAAGTTGCAAGTTCAGCCATGAACTCATTGAATGGCGGTGCAGACTCGAAGGGCCGAATGGCCTACTCCTGCACCTATTTTCTATATTTCTATGTCTGTGTTTCTATGTTTCATGGGAAAAATGTTTTTGGTTGTAGTAGACGCCTACTCCAAATGGATCGAATGTGTCATTCTCAACTCAAGCACATCCTCTGCCAGGGTAGAAAGTCTACGGGCAATGTTCGCCGCCCATGGTCTACCGGACGTCTTGGTCAGCGACAGTGGCCCGTGCTTTACAAGCATTGAGTTCCAGGACTTCATTACAGGAAATGATATCAACCATGTCAGAACGGCACCGTTCAAGCCGGCCTCAAATGGCCAAGCGGATGAGCAGTGCAGATAATCAAACAGGGGATGCTCAGAATCCAAGGGGGTTCCCTACAAAGCTGCTTATCACGCCTCCTGTTGGCCAATAGATCCCGACCACACTCGCTCACAGGGGTTCCACCTGCAGAGCTGCTAATGAAAAAGACGCTCAAAACTAGGTTATCCCTCATACACCCCACCATGAAGGAAATTGTTGAGAGCAGGCGCAGTCACAATGTGACTACCATGACGGGAATGCGAGGGCGTGATGTATTGATGTCAATGACCCTGTCTTTGTCCTCAACTATGCTGCAGGGCCAAAATGGCTCGCAGGCACTGTGGTTGCCAAAGAGGGAAATAGGATTCTGGTAGTTAAACTTACCAATGGACAAATCTGCCGCAAACACGTGGATCAAACAAAAAGGAGGTTCAGCAACCCCATAGAAGAAGCAGAGGAAGAACACGATGTAGAGTTCACTCCACCACAGGTGACCGAACACCGGAACCAAGTGGAGGAGAGCCCAGTCACTGTGGGCAGTCCGGACAGGCCTGAGGCACCACAAACAGCAGACACTCAGGCCAGCGCCCAACAACCAGTACCCCAACTCAGGCGCTCAACAAGGGAGCGTAAACCATCACAAAGACTTAACCTGTGATCCCAATAAGACTTTGGGGGGGAGGTGATGTCATGTATTCAACTGTCTATGCAATCCATGTATAAACTGATCTAAGTTGTACACCATGAGAACACTGACCACTAGGTGGTGAACTTGTGGAAGACACTCCTAACCTGGACTTTCAGGTATAAACGGGGAAGCTCCACCCACCTTCATCACTTCAGTGCTGACGAATAAAGGTTACTGGTCACAGAGTGACCTTCTCGCTAGTATGAGCCTCCTGTCCATTTGTACTGTATAGTAAGGACGTATCACCGAGAAGCAGGACCTGAGACCCCAACTCTCTTCGCCCGCTCAGGCCCCAGCCCCTCTCGAGAGCGGCCAGCCTGCGGCCGAGAGCGGCGGTCCTGAGGCCGAGAGAGGCGGGCATGGGCGGCAGCGAGCAGAGAAGCGGTGGGGGGCCGGGGGAGAGGGAGAGAGGCTAGGAGAGAGAGAGAGAGATGGAGGCGGCGGGGGGAGGGGAGACACGGGTCGGGATGAAAGAGAGGCTGGGAGAGAGAGAGGCTGGGAAAGAGAGAGAGAGAGAGAGGCTGGGGGAGAGAGAGAGACAGGCTGGGGGAGAGAGAGAAAAAGGCAGGAGGAGAGAGAGAGGCTGGGACAGAAAGGGAGAGATGGGGGAAGAGACACGGGTGGAGGGGGAATGGAGGAGAGAGAGTGAACTCAGGGAAGATGGATCACGTTCTTCCAACCCCCTACAAGGGACATCGTTTGAGTGGATGATATTCAAAAGTCACGACATGTACACTATTCACTTCATACCCAATAAACCTGTTAACAATCCGTACATAATGCCTGCCCCATCCATGGCAGGGGGGTGGGGTGCGGGTGGGGCTGTGAAGGATGCACTTGTGCTGGGGGAAGGCACGTTGGCTGCACATGGACTGGGGTAAGGCACTTCGGCAGGGGAAGGCATGTACTTGGACTGGGGTAAGGCACTTTGGCTGGGAAAGGCATTTACTTCGACTGGGGTAAGGCACTTTGACTTGCCCTTGCTATCGTCTATCACTTCAGGAAGTCAAAGTGGATCGAGTTACAATTTGCAAAATCAGTGAGACCTTGGGATGGGCAGTTCCAGTTACACACTCCTGTGAAACTTCAGGGTGTGATTTATCCTCCACAATCGTAGGCAAAGGGTGAAGCATGGTGGCCATTTTTGCAGTATAAATAAGCACATCAAATATTTTAAGGCATACTTCGGCTTTTATAAAGGATGTTGGGTAACAAAAATGGTTGGCAAAATGCAGTAGCTGGCACAATAAATAAGGAGCCAGGGAACTGAATCTTTGGCCAAGGGATGGAGAAGAGCATTCATAGAATCATAGACATTTACTGCATGGAATGAGGCCATGTCGACCCATCGTGTCCGAGCCGGCCGACCAAGAGCTATCCAGCCTAATTCCACTTTCCAGCTCTTGGTCCGTATCCCTGTAGGTTACAACACTTTTAGTGCACATCCAAATATTTTTTAAATGTGGTGAGGGTTTCTGCCTCTACCATCCTTTCAGGCAGTGAGTTCCAGACCCCCACCACCCTCTGGGTGAAAAAATTTCCCCTCATATCCCCTCTAAATCTCTCCTCAATTACGTTAAATCTATGACCCCTGGTTGTTGGCCCCTTTGCCAAGGGAAACAGATCCTTCCTATCCGCTCTATCCAGGCCCTTCATCATTTTAGACACCTCAATCAGGTCTCCCCTCAGCCTCCTCTGTTCCAAAGAAAACAGACCCAGCATCTCCAATCTTTCCTCATAGCCAAAATTCTCCAGTCCAGGCAAAATTCTTGTAAATCTCCTCTGCACCCTTTCCAGTGCTGTCACATCTTTCCTGTAATGTGGTGACCAGAACTGCACGCAGTACTCCAGCTGCGGCCTAACCAGTGTTTTATACGGTTCAAGCATAACCTCCTTGTTCTTGTATTCCATGCCTCAACTAATAAAGGCAAGTATTCCAGGTCCCTTTTTTCCTCTCCACTTTTCGTACCATTTAATTCCCTTGCCTTTTTAGACCTCCCCAAATGCATTACCTCACACTTATCTGGATTGAATGCCATTTGCCACTGTTCTGCCCACCTGACCAGTACATTGATATCTTCCTGCAGTCCGCAGCTTTCTTCTTCATTATCCATCACACGGCCTATTCAAACCGCATGTTTGATTGGTAGGCAAAGTGGGAATGGTGCTGCATGAGGTAATGATAAGAAAGGAGGTCCTGTCTTCTACTTCTGGGCACTCTCCCCATTGGACAGCATTGCAGTGTGCCTGGAAGGAGATAGAGGCAGGGAAGGTAATGGCAGAGCTGACGATGGTATATGCTCATTGCAGCAGATACCACAGCTCTGTCCCTCACACCCTGGAGCATCTGCTAGCAGAACTCTGCTGGTAAAGTCAGGTAGCTGTGTCTCTGCCTGTAACTGTGGGTGTGATGGCTCCATGGGATGGGTGTGCCCTGCCTCTGGTACTTCCTGACCTGGTTAGCATTCCTTTGTTGCTAATCTCCTTCCACAAAACACAAATAAATGGACATTCCCACAATGCTAATGCCAATATCGTGAATACATACTCCGTAAAATGGAAATACCAAAACACTTGCATGAAGCAACACCTGCCCTTTCACCTCCATCCTGCCCATCATCCAGGGCCCCAAACATTCCTTGCAGGTGAAACAGCGATTTACTTCTTTCAGTTTAGTATACTGTATTAGCTGCTCACAATGCGGTCTACTCTACACTGGGGAGACCAAATGCAGATTGGGTGATCATTTTGTTAAACACCTCCATTCAGTCCGTAAGCTTAGCCCTAAGCTTCCGGTCGTTTGCTATTTTAATTCTCAGCCCCAATCCCACTCTGACCTCTCTGTCCTTGGCCTCACACTGGTCCAATGAAGCTCAACAGAGGCTTGAGAAACAGTGGCTCATCTTTTAATTAGGCACTTCACAGACTTCTGGACTCAACATTGAGTTCAACAGTTTCAGATCATAACCACCGCTTGCATTTTTTTTTGGACAACAGGTTCTGGTAATGGTTCTGCTGTTATCATTTACATAGAATATGCGGCACAGAAACAGGCCATTCGGCCCAACAAGTCCATGCCAGCGTTTATGCTCCACTCGAACCTCCTCCTGTCTTTCCTCATCTAAATCTATCAGCATAACCCTCCATTCCCCCCATCCTCATATGCTTATCGAGCCTCCCTTAAATCCATCTATAGTATTTGCTTCAACCACTCCCTGTGATAGTGAGTTCCACATTCTCACCATTCTTTGCATAAAGAAGTTTCTTTTGAATTCCCTATTGGATTTCTTGGTGACTATCTTATACTGATGGCCTCTAGTTATACTCTGCCTCACAAGTGGAAACATTCTCTCTAGTAGCCACTCTATCAAAATGTTCATAATTTTAAAGACATAATTAGGTCACCCCTCAGACTTCTCTTTTCAAGACAAAAGAGACCCAGCCTGTTCACCCTTTTCTGCTATGTATACCCTTGCATTTCTGGTATCAGCCTTGTAAATTTTCTCTGCACACTATCCAGTGTCTCCATATCCTTTTTATAACATGGCGACCAGAACTGTACGCAGTACTCTATGAGTGGTCTAACCAAGGTTTGATACAGTTTAGCATAACTTCCCTACTTTTCAATTCTATACCTCTAGAAATAAACCCTGGTACTTGGTTGGCTTTTTTATGGCCTTGTTAACATGTGTCGCAACTTTTAGTGATTTGTGTATTTGTACTCTGAGGTCCCTTTGTTCCTCTACCCCACCTGGACTCACAACCTCCAAGTAATAAGTGACCTCCCTATTCTTCCTACCAAAATGTAATACAGGTTGAACTTCCCTTATCCAGAACTACCCCTCCTCCGGAAGCATTCCCGGCCACCGGGTGGCACATGGGCAGAACTCCAACATGAACAAATTGAACAAATTGAAGTCCTTCCTCGCTGCCGACTCCCGCAATCGCTGGCCTGACCCCATGATCCACTGCCCGTGCCCCCCACCCCATGATCTCTCTGCCGCACTCCCAGCCCCAAGCCAGCCAGTCCCAATATCACCTTTCTCAGTACCTGTACCATACAATTTAACATGACCACCCCTCATCCTGAAAAATCCCTTATTCACAACAGGCTAGGTCCCGAGAGTTCCGGACAAGGGAGGTTCAACTTGTATCTTATATTTAACTGTGTTGAAATTTATTTGCCCATTCTGCAAGTTTATTAATCTCCTCCTGTAATTTGTTGCAATCCTCCTCAGTATTGACTATCCCCCCCTCCCCCCCAATTTGATGTCATCTGCAAATTTAGAAATTGTGTATTTGATTCCAAAGTCTAAATCGTTAATATAAATTGTGAACAACAGTGGTCCCAGCATTGATCCTTGTGGAACATCACTATCCACCTTCTGCCACTTTTACCTCTACTCTTTGCTTTCTGTCTTGAAGACAGCTAGCTAAATCCCCTGGACCTGATGGCTTGCATCCTAGGGTTGTAAGAGAAGTAGCAGCAGGGATAGTGGATGCATTGGTTGTAATTTACTAAAATTCCCTGGATTCTGGGGAGGTCCCAGCAGATTGGAAAACTGCAAATGTAACGCCCCTATTTAAAAAAGGAGGCAGACAAAAAGCAGGAAACTATAGACCAGTTAGCCTAACATCTGTGGTTGGGAAGATGTTGGAGTCCATTATTAAAGAAGCAATAGCAGGACATTTAGAAAAGCAAAATTCGGTCAGGCAGAGTCAGCCTGGATTTATGAAGGGGAAGTCGTTTGACAAATTTTCTAGAATTCTTTGAGCATGTAACGAACAGGGTGGATAAAGGGGAACCAGTGGATGTGGTGTATTTGGACTTCCAGAAGGCATTTGACAAGGTGGCACATAAAAGATTACTGCACAAGATAACAGTTCACGGGGTTGGGGTAATATATTAGCATGGATAGAGGATTGGCTAATGAACAGAAAACAGAGAGTAGAGATAAATGGTTCATTCTCGGGTTGGCAATCAGTAATCAGTGGGGTGCCGCAGGGACCAATGCTGGAACCCCAACTATTTACAATCTATATTAACAACTTGGAAGAAGGGACTGAGTGTAATGTAGCCAAGTTTGCTGACAGTACAAAGATGGGCGGAAAAGCAATGTGTGAGGAGAACACAAAAAATCTGCAAAAGGACATAGACAGGCTAAATGAGTGGGCAAAAATTTGGCAGATGGAGTATAATGTTGGAAAGTGTGAGGTCATGCACTTTGGCAGAAAAAAATCAAAGAGCAAGTTATTATTTAAATGGAGAAATATTGCAAAGTGCTGCAATACAGCAGGGCCTGGTGGTACTTGTGCATGAAACACAACTGATTAGTATGCAGGTACAGCAAGTGATCAGGAAGGCCAATGGAATCTTGGCCTTTATTGCAAAGGGGATTGAGTATAAAAGCAAGAGTACTGGTGAGGCCATACCTGGAATACTGCGTGCAGTTTTGGTTTCCATATTTATGAAAGGATATACTTGCTTTGGAGGCAGTTCAGAGAAGGTTCACGGTTGATTCCGGAGATGAGGGGGTTGACTTATGAGAAAAGGTTGAGTTAGTTGGGCCTCTACTCATTGAAATTCAGAAGAATGAGAGGTGATCTTATTGAAACGTATAAGATTATGAGGGGGCTTGACAAGGTGGATGCAGAGAGGATGTTTCCACTGATGGGGGAGATTAGAACTAGAGGGCATAATCTTAGAATAAGGGGTCGCCCATTTAAAACTGAGATGAGGAGAAATTTCTTCTCTCAGGGGGTTGTGGATCTGTGGAATTAGCTGCCTCAGAGAGCTGTAGAAACTGGGACATTGCATAAATTTAAGATAGAAATAGACAGTTTCTTAAATGATAAGGGAATAAGGGGTTATGGAGAGCGGGCAGGGAAGTGGACCTGAGTCCATGATCGGATCAGCCATGATCGTATTAAATGGCGGAGCAGGCTCGAGGGGCCGTATGGCCTACTCCTGCTCCTATTGCTTATGTTCTTATGTAGCTATCCATTCTGCTACTTGTCCCTTGACTCTGCATTCTCTGACCTTGTTCATCAGTCTATTATGGGGTACCTTATCGAAGGTCTTTTGAAAATCTAGATAAATTACACCTACTGCTTTACCATTGTCTACTCTCTATTACCTCTTTAAAAAATTCAATGAGTTTGGTCAAGCAAGACTTGCCCTTTTGAAATCCATGCTGAATATTCATTACTATATTTCTGGTTTCTAGATGTTCTTCTGTTTTCTCCTTTAGTAGGGATTCCATTATTTTTCCTACCTCCACACCTACTACAGCTCCTCGACCCATCTTTTGTTTCTTTACTTGTCCCATTACCGCCCTCTTTTTCCTTGCACCATCATCCCTTCTATCATTTAATCATCCCTGCTTCCACCCTATCACAGACCTTTTTTGTTCTTTTCTCCCCTTTTCCCTTCCCTACTGCTTTACTTGCTTAAAAACTGGTACATCTCAAACCTTTTCCAATTCTGACGAATGTTCATCGATCTGAAACATCACCTCCTGTTTCTCTCGCCACAGATGCTGTTGGAGTATTTCCAGCATTTTCTCTTTTTATTTCATAAGACATAAGCTTCACTTCAAGTTCCATCTCTTTCCAGTCCTGTCGTGATGCTGATTTATGGAGATGGTTAACTGGAATGACAAACAGGGAACCCTTCCTCATGACCACATTATACAGGACCACCTCTATTTCAGCATTTATCAAACAGAGGTCAGGCGCTGGGCTGCGGCATCACTTGCCTGCAGACTTTGTTTCATGCCTCCACATTAGGTTTCCTTTCACTTCATTGCTGCCTTTCACTTCTCTCTCCTCTCCCCTTTCAGCTTGGCAAAAGGCTGCCAAAGGGTTGAAAAGTCTTTTGAACCTTTCCAAAAGGCTGTAAGAATTTTTGGCTATTATGTCGTTTCCGTTGGTGTCCAAATTGCAATTTTCCAGTCCCGCCACCAGGCCAACTCCCTTGCACATGTCCAAGGCTACACTTGAGTTCTGAATAATTATGATAATAAGCTGGGCGTGGATAATTGTCCGCTATCAGCACACTACACTAAAGGTGAGCACGGCACCTATGCGGGAGTAAAGTGAAAATCACAGCAGAAAATTGACCCGTTAAAATCATTAATAAGATGAAACAAATGGTCAGTGTTTGAGTTCATATCTTAATTCGGATGATCTTGCTGCAGATTCACTTCGGTGCAAGCAAATAGCTTCATTTACACTGACTGGTATAATTGCTAAAACAGCTTACAAAGTCAAAAAGAAATTGGAACCAAAGGGAATTCATCGATCATCCAAAATTTCTGCAATAAATCTGTAATTGCATTATGTGTGTTAAAAACCCTTTTTAAACTTTTAAAAGGCATGGCACAAAATCGCTACTTAAATATTTAAAAGGCTGAGAAGCATTTTCAGGGATAATTTACAATTATGCTTTATTTTCTCCAAAAGCGAGAGACAATGAATCCACCCACAGGGATCACAGCATAAATGTGGGATGTGTGACCTATGCTCATTTAAAAAAAAAGAAAAGCTGTTGTTCATTTTGACCTGCTGACATACAGACCAACAACATTATGATTGACAGGCTGGAGTGTGAGCTCCGTGGAATAAAAAGAGCAATCATTCCAATTTTAATATCTCAAAGTGGAAAAGATTTAAATTGTGATATTCGCTGGAGCTATTTACTTTTGATGAGAATTATTGATTCAAATAAAATAATTGTAGAGTCGTGGAGGTTTAATGTAAAAATCTATCTGGTGATGATTCCGGTCCCCTCAATCAGTCTGCCTGATGCTGGGATTACTGGTTAGTTGATGCCGCATTTGTGAAACGTAACTGAAAATGACACATATTAACTCTTGGAAAAGCCGACACATTGATGTGCAAACATTTGCAATCACAGCATGTTCACTTGCCTATTAGTGTGAGTGAAATTGCTAATATAGGCTTTTTAAATCATATTCCTGCCTTTCAGTCCTTCTGGTGAAGTTGTTTAGGGAAACAGCTGCTCTATGGCATGTCCACCAAATCTGTACCTTCCTCACCTGTAAGACTACAGTCAGCAGATACCTGCTTACTGTCACGAGTTACTGCAAAACTCTGGACACATATTCACAGGTAAAATAGGATTTTCTTTTCAGATGAATATTGATTGCAGATCGACTTGTGCACCAGCTACAACCTATTACTCAGTTTGATACCATCAGAACAACTACAAACAAGCAGCAAGTGGTTTAGTAATAAAGGCAGCCATATTATGAGACCATCTGTCTGAAGTTAATCAAAAATGAGCTAAATGTTGCTCTGTGCTGTCATTTCAGTCTGTAGGTATGAATGATGCTGCCTAGAACTCATGGTGCATTAAGACATTTTTGCAACCAAGGCTTTGAGAGACACTTTTAAACTTTTCCGAGCAGAAATTCTGACTTGGATCAAGGGTTAAGGGGGGGAAGATTGGCTGCCTGTGGTCAGAATTTTGGGTGGACCCTGGTTCCACCAGGTTATGCCCCATTTTTATTTTTTGCAGCCATTTTCTGGGAGGGGGGGTCATGGGCAGATCTTTTGCCTCCATCCCTCCCCTCACTCCTCCCCCCCTCCATATCAATATCAAGGGGATGTGTCTGGGGAAGTTCCCTAGGAAAGTCAACCCTTTACACTCTCCTTGGGCCTCAGTTGAGCTCATACCAGCCGAGACCTGATGCAAGTCCTGCTAAGGCCTGTAAAAAAGCATTAAATCTCTCCGAAGGAACGGTAATGGATCCAGGAGGGGTAAGAAACATAAGGAAGTCACATATTACTTGGAAAATAAGAATCTAAAGTAAGGCCATAACGAAAGCAAACCAAGCATCAGGGTTTACTTCTAGAGGGATAGAATTGAAAAGTAGAGAAGTTATGCTAAACCTGTATCGAGCCTTGGTCACAACAACTTGTATGTATATAGCACTTTAATGTAGTAAAACGTCCCAATGCGCTTCGCACGAGTATTATAAGACAAAAATTGGACAGGATCTCAGTGGGTGGAGGGGGTTAAAGAGTACAGAGAGCACAGTGGGGATGGCACAAGAACATTATCCAGTTCTAAAGGGGGGATTGAGAGCGAGAACGTGATCCACATGGTAAGACTGGACGAAATCCAGAAGTTATGACATTGCCATTATTCACTTCATACCTAATAAACCTATTAACAATCCGTGGCCCACACACAATGCTCCATCTATGGCAGAGGGAGAAAGTTCGGAACTTTTTAGGGGGAGAAAGTCATAAATCTGTCGGGGGGAACTTGGGTCGGGAAGAAAGTGAGGACCCGGGGGTGGTGTGGGGGACGGACGAAGGTCAGGAACTTGGGTGGTGGAGGGAGGTCCGGAACTTGTGCTAGAGGGGGGAAGGTCAGGCATTTGAGCGGGGGCAGCAGGTCAGGAACTTGGGGACAGGAACTTCAGGAGAAGGTCTTAACCCGTGAGAGTGAGCACTGTCTGTTCCAAATGAGCTCTGTTCTGTCTGGAGTCGGCAGTCAGGATGGCTTGAATTACAAATTGCAAAGAGAAACTGTTGGGTGTGTCTTGTCCTCCATGGGGACCAATCAGAGGTTTAGGTGTTAAAAATAAACGCAAGCATTACAGAGATAGGGAAGGGTGAGGCCATGGAGGGATTTGAAAACAAGGATGAGATATTGGAAATCGAAGCATTGCTTAAATTACACTTGGAGTATACTGTGTACAGTTCTTGTTGCCATATTTTGAAAAGGATATAGAGGCACTGGAGAGGGTGCAAAAAATATTTACAAGGATGATACCAGAAATGCGAGGTTATATCTATCAGGAACGGATGAACAGGCTGGTCTCTTTTCTCTTGATTGGAGAAGGGGTGACCTAATAGAGGTATTCAAAATTATGAACAGTTTTGATAGAGTAGACAGAGAGAGAGTGTTCCCACTTGTGGTGAAGAGGAAAACTAGAGGCCATCAATTTAAGATAGTCACCAAGAAATCAAATAGGGAACTCAGAAGAAACTTCTTTACCCAGAGAATGGTGAGAATGTGGAACTCGCAATCACAGGGAGTGGTTGAAGCGAATTGTATAGATGCATTTAACACGAGGCTAGATAAGCATATGAGGGAAAAGGGAATAAAGGGTTATACGGTTAGAGTTAGATGAGGAAGGATGGGCGAAGGCTTGAGTGGAGCATGAATGATGGCATGGACTGGCTGGACCGAATGGCCTGTTTCAGTGCTGTATATTCTATGTAATTCTATATAAACCATGACATGAAAGAAGGTGATTTGGATGCTTAAGCACACTTCTTCCACAAACTGTGTAAAGGGGGGGATTTTGCTGGATCTGTAACCAGGTACACTGGATTTCCTAGGCACAGCAACTAGCAGAAAATTAGATGGGTCAAAGCATACACCTGAAAAGGAACTTGCCCAATTCTCCTTTCATTCATTTAAATGGAGCAAAATCAGACGAGTTATTTTTCCGGCTATGCGCTCTGATCGTCCCATACAGATGAGACCGGAAGTTAAAATCACCCTTGCCTCATACTATTGAGGTCAGAGGTGGTTTGATACTCGATTTGGCTCCCACCCACCTGATTTCTACCTAATTTAAAATCTGGGCTAGCCTATTTTCAATGATTGAGGGATGAGAATGCGAGACATCGATATCAGATTCAATGTTAAGAGACTTAGGACATATAAAAAGGTATATAAAAAGGAATAGGGTGGCTAAAGTAAATGTTGGTCCCTTAGAGGACGAGACCGCAAAATTAGTAATGGGGAACTTGGAGATGGCAGAAACTCTGAACAAATATTTTGTATCAGTCTTTACAGTAGAGGGCACTAACAATATTCCGACAGTGGATAGTCAAGGGGCTATCGGGGGGGCGGAGGAACTTAACACAATCACAATCACTAAGGAGGCAGTACTCAGTAAGGTAATGGGACTAAAGGCAGATAAATCCCTGGACCTGATGGCTTGCATCCTAGGGTCTTAAGAGAAGTAGCGGCAGGGATTGTGGATGTATTGGTTGTAATTTACCAAAACTCCCTGGATTCTGGAGAGGTCCCAGCAGATTGGAAAACTGCAAGTGAAACGCACCTATTTAAAAAAGGAGGCAGACAAAAAGCAGGAAACTATAGACCAGTTAGCTTAATATCTGTGGTTGGGAAAATGTTGGAGTCCACTATTAAAGAAGCAGTAGCAGGACATTTGGAAAAGCAAAATTTGGTCAGGCAGAGTCAGCATGGATTTATGAAGGGGAAGTCATGTTTGACAAATTTGCTGGAGTTCTTTGAGGATGTAATGAACAGGATGGATAAAGGGACTGAGTGTAATGTAGGGACTCAATGTAATGTAGCCAAGTTTGCTGATGATACAAAGATGGGAGGAAAAGCAATGTGTAAGGAGGACATAAAAAAATCTGCAAAAGGACATAGACAGGCAAAGTGAGTGAGCAAAAATTTGGCAGATGGAGTATAATGTTGGAAAGTGCATTTTGGCAGAACAAAATCAAGTTGTTATTTAAATGGAGAAAGATTGCAAAGTGCCGCAGTACAGTGGGACCTGGGGGTACTTGTGCATGAAATACAAAAGGATAATATGCAGGTACAGCAAGTGATCAGGAAGGCCAATGGTATCTTGGCCTTTATTGCAAAGGGGATGGAGTATAAAAGCAGGGAGATCTTACGATAGCTATATAAGATATTGATGAGGCCACACATGGAATACTGCGTGCAGTTTTGTTTTCCATATTTACAAAATTAGATACTTGCTTTTGAGGCAGTTCAGAGAAGCTTCACTTGGTTAATTCTGGGGATGAGGGGGTTGATTTATGAGGAACGGTTGAATAGGTTGGACCTCTACTCATTGGAACTCAGAAGAATGAGAAATGGTCTCATCAAAACGTATTAGATTATGAGGGGGCTTGACAAGGTGAATGCAGAGAGGATGTTTCCACTGATGGGGGAGACTCGAACTAGAGGGCACGATCTTAGAATAAGGGGCTGCCCGTTTAAAACAGAGATGAGGAGAAATTTCTTCTCTCCGAGGGTTGTAAATCTGTGGAATTTGTTGCCTCAGAGAGCTGTGGAAGCTGGGACATTGAATAAATTTAAGAAATAAATATACAGTTTCTTAAATAATAAGGGGATAAGGGGTTATGGGGAGCGGGCGGGGAAGTGGAGCTGAGTCCATGATCAGATCAGCCATGATCTTATTGAATGGCGGAGCAGGCTCGAGGGGCCGTATGGCCTATTCCTGTTCCTATTTCTTATGTTCTAATGTAGCAGGAGATATGTTTTTTTATGCAAATATTTTGTGAGGCTGTGGAAAGCACAAAGGGTGGTAGAAGTCTGGAACTCTCTCCTCCAAAGAGCTATTGCAGCTAGATTGATAGAAAACTTTGAAACTGAGATTGATAGATTTCTGGTTATTAAGGGATGTAGAATCAAGGTGGGTAAATGGAATTAAAATACTGATCAACCATCACCTAATTGAATGGTGGATCAGGCCTGAGGGCCAGAATAGCATACTGCTGTTCCTATGTTGCTATTGGTGATTGAAGGAAAGGGGAATAAAAGGAAAGGGGAACGGGGCAGGCACATGGGATTAGGACGACTGCTTGTGTGGAGGTTAAACACCAACATGGACTGGTTGGACCGAAGGGCCTGTTTCCATTTTGAAATTTCTATGTAATTCTAGACCCCATTGCTGCTTTGGCTGAAATTAGCCAGCTCTGCACAGATTTTCAAACCTGAATGCTTTTCAAGCTTGTCAAGAAATAAAGACTTGGATTTATATAGCGTCTTTCACGACCACCGGACATCTCAAAGCGCTTCACAGCCAATGAAGTACTTTAGGAGTGTAGTCACTATTGCAATGTGGGAAATGCAGCAGCAAATTTGTGCGCAGCAAGCTCCCACAAACAGCAATGTGATGATGACCAGATAATCTGTTTTTGTTATGTTAATGGAGTAATAAATATTGGCCAGGACACCGGGGATAACTCCCCTGCTCTTTTTCAAAATCGTGACATGGGATCTTTTACATCTACCTGAGGGAGCAGATGTCGGTTTAACATCTTATCCGAAAGTTGGCACTTCCGACAGTGCAGCACTCCCTCAACACTGCATTGGAGTATCAGTCTAGATTTTTGTGCTCAAGTTCCTTTGATTGGGACCTGGCCCACAACCTTCTAACTCAGAGGCGAGAGTGCTACCCACTGAGCCACAGCTGACTCTTGAGCTGTGAATAACTGCTAGCAACTCATTCCTGCAAAAGGACATAGATAGGCTAAGTGAGTGGGCAAAAATTTGGCAGATGGAGTATAATGTTGGAAAGTGTGAGGTTATGCACTTTGGCAGAAAAATCAAAGAGCAAGTTATTATTTAAATGGAGAAAAATTGCAAAGTGCTGCAGTACAGCGGGACCTGGGGGCATGAAACGCAAAAGGTTAGTATGCAGGTACTGCATGTGATCAGGAAGGCCAATGGAATCTTGGTCTTTATTGCAAAGAGGATGGATTATAAAAGCAGGAAAGTCTTGCTACAGTTATACAGGGTATTGGTGAGGCCACACCTGGAATACTGCATGCAGTTTTGGTTTCCATATTTAAGGAAGGATATACTTGATTGGGAGGCAGTTCAGAGAAGGTTCACGGTTGATTCCGGAGATAAGGGGGTTGACTTATGAGGAAAGGTTGAGTAGGTTGGGCCTCTATTCATTGGAATTCAGAAGAATGAGAGATGATCTTAGCGAAACGTATAAGATTATGAGAGGGCTCAACAAGGTGGATGCAGAGAGGATGTTCCCACTGACAGGGGAGACTAGAACCGGGGGCATAATCTTTGAATAAGGGGTTGCCCATTTAAAACTGAGATGAGGAGGAATTTCTTCTCTCAGAGGGTTGTAAATCCATGGAATTCGCTGCCTCAGAGAACATAAGAACATAAGAACATAAGAATTAGGAACAGGAGTAGGCCATCTAGCCCCTCGAGCCTGCTCCGCCATTCAAAAAGATCATGGCTGATCTGGCCGTGGACTCAGCTCCACTTACCCGCCCGCTCCCCATAACCCTTAATTTCCTTATTGGCTAAAAATCTATCTATCTGTGATTTGAATACATTCAATGAGCTAGCCTCAACTGCTTCCTTGGGCAGAGAATTCCACAGATTCACAACCCTCTGGGAGAAGAAATTCCTTCTCAACTCAGTTTTAAATTGGCTCCCCCGTATTTTGAGGCTGTGCCCCCTAGTTCTAGTCTCCCTGACCAGTGGAAACAACCTCTCTGCCTCTATCTTGTCTATCCCTTTCATTATTTTAAATGTTTCTATAAGATCACCCCTCATCCTTCTGAACTCCAACGAGTAAAGACCCAGTCTACTCAATCTATCATCATAAGGTAACCCCCTCATCTCCGGAATCAGCCTAGTGAATCGTCTCTGTACCCCCTCCAAGACTAGTATATCCTTCCTTAAGTAAGGCGACCAAAACTGCACGCAGTACTCCAGGTGCGGCCTCACCAATACCCTGCACAGTTGCAGCAGGACCTCCCTGTTTTTGTACTCCATCCCTCTCGCAATGAAGGCCAACATTCCATTCGCCTTCCTGATTACCTGCTGCACCTGCAAACTAACTTTTTGGGATTCATGCACAAGGACCCCCAGGTCCCTCTGCACCACAGCATGTTGTAATTTCTCCCCATTCAAATAATATTCCCTTTTACTGTTTTATTTCCCAAGGTGGATGACCTCACATTTTCCGATATTGTATTCCATCTGCCAAACCTTAGCCCATTCGCTTAACCTATCTAAATCTCTTTTCAGCCTCTCTGTGTCCTCTACACAACCCGCTTTCCCACTAATCTTTGTGTCATCTGCAAATTTTGTTACACTACAGTCTGTCCCCTCTTCCAGGTCATCTATGTATATTGTGGTCCCAGCACCGATCTCTGTGGCACACCACTAGCCACCGATTTCCAACCCGAAAAGGACCCATTTATCCCGACTCTCTGCTTTCTGTTAGCCAGCCAATTCTCGATCCATGCTAATACATTTCCTCTGACTCCGCGTACCTTTATCTTCTGCAGTAACCTTTTGTGTGGCACCTTATCGAATTGGAAATCTAAATACACCACATCCATCGGTACACCTCTATCCACCATGCTCGTTATATCCTCAAAGAATTCCAGTAAATTAGTTAAACATGATTTCCCCTTCATTAATCCATGTTGCATCTGCTTGATTGCACTATTCCTATCTAGATGTCCCGCTATTTCTTCCTTAATGATAGCTTCAAACATTTTCCCCACTACAGATGTTAAACTAGCACTACAGATGTTAAACTGTGGAAGCTGGGTCATTGAATAAATTTAAGACAAAGATAGACAGTTTCTTAACTGATAAGGGACTAAGGGGTTATGGGGAGCAGGCAGGGAAGTGAACCTGCGAGAGACCATCAGCGGCAGGTCGGGGCCGTAAAAGGAGTGGCGAGCAGCAGCCATGGACAGCGTGGAGGCGTACCACGCCAGCGAGCAGCGCGAGCTGGTGCAGGAGGGCAACAGCAGCGAAGAGTGATGAGATCAAAGTCCAGGTCAGTGATTGGAGTGTGAGCAGATACAGCAGGAGCGGCGAGGTCGGGGCAAAGGAGCGGCGAGAGACTGTAGAGGGATGTGATCGGGGTCCAGGGGAGGCGTGTGTTCGGAGCCCAGAAGAGGCAAAGGTCCAGGGGCAGCACGGGCCAGCCCACACTGCAATATGTGTGCGCACTAGGTCCGTGCAGCAGAGCTGGTCTCCAGTCGTCTTGGGTAATCCTTGCCACTGGACCAAGACCTAGCTCTGTCAAGCCCGTGTGGTGACTGGTGTGCAACGGCCACCACACGTTTAAAAAAATCCACGCACAGGCATCTTCCACCCTTCAAGATGAAGTTCGGGTCCTTCATTGAAACACCTGTGAACTCATCCTTTTTTGGTGTGGAAGCAAGTCATCCTCGTTTCGAGGGACTACCTATGACGATGATGGACCTGAGTCCATGATCGGATCAGCCATGATCATATTAAATGATGGAGCAGGCTCAAGGGGCCGTATGGCCTACTGTTGCTCCTATTTCTCATGTTCTTATGTCCTTTACCGCAATTGTCCTCATATTGGTGAAACTGGATTCTGGAGCTTGAAACCTATACACAATCTAATCACAGCATGTTTGAGCACAAGATTTTAGAATCATGGGGGTTTTGTGCTGGAGATTGATGCTTAGCAAAGCTGACACCTTCCAATTGAATATGAATCAAGTGGTTCTCAGTTGCAACTATTTGCTTAAATTTATTGCATTTATATACGACAGATAGTTGGGAAGCAACGTTTCATATTGCAGAGTAATTAATTTTCATTTGCTTGCTTTGCCTAAGTTTCTGTGCATAATGAAGAGTAATAGTTCCTTACTTAACACTTAATGACAATATCAAATGTCACTCACAATGGTTATGTAGGTCATGTGCGTGTCAGAAAGTGCTCAGCAATGAAATGTTGGAATGCCAGCATTTTGGGTTCCATTTTGCCCAAGCCCATTTTCTGCATATTGCCAGAGTTACACCTGTTTTTCTAGGCCAGAAATGCAGCAGAAATATTTTGCCAAAGTTTCTCCGATGTATAATTCAAATTTGGCGCCGCGCAGCGTACCCAGTCACCTTGGAGGGTGGAGCCTGCTGTCTGCACCGAAAAATCGATGCCGCATGCGCGGAAAAAAAAGTGACGTTTATGACGTTATTTCAATGGACGCGCATGCACAGTACAGCTCCAGGTTGGCAATTGGCCATTTTTAAAGAGCCAGTTGTGTGTGTGACAATGTTGAGTGCTGTGTGAGAGCATTGGAAAAATCAGAGCTGCAGCTACACAAGATGCAACGCCCAACTCATTGCAGTCTTGTGACTTCTCCCCTTCTCCCCCCTCTCCCAAACTCTCCCAAACTCATTGCAGTCTTGTGCCTAGTGCAGCAGCCTTCCGATCAGCACCGCCCTCCCTGGGCTCAGTGCAGAAGCCTTTTGATCACCACCTCCCCCTCCCACCGCCCCCCCACCCCACCCCCGGGCTTGTTTTCTAGCTGAGTCCCGAGCCCCTGTCTGGGTTGAACTTTATTATGGATATTTCAAGTGTTCTCGACTCCCTCCAAAAACTTCGATGAAAAACAATGGCGTCTTTCAGCACCGATTTCTCAATGTGTGCTGCATTCTGTTAACTCACCAGAAGGTTTTTCGGGAGTGGCCGGATACGCCGACCGAGGATTTAAATTTTTTTAAGCAAACTGCGAAAAATGATGAAAACTGCCGCAGACATGATGTCAAAAAATCCTAACCTAGAAAAATCGTAACTAAAGCAGTTAGGCCGGCGCAGATTCCAGGGGGAAACTTTGAATTAAATATTTACGCCAGAAAAAAATGGTGTGCGCCAAAAAACGGTGTAAATGACCTGGGAAGGTGTTGGCAGTTTGAATCATCAGGGTGGGGCTTTGTGTGTGTGAAAATCCTAACCTTAACTGAAGTTCAATCCAGTCTAAAACACCAGTTACGAATGCATAAGTAAGCATGAAACAGCACAAAGTGATTTGGGACACCAAGCACACTTCCACAGACTATTAATAAATTACCCTGGGCCCATCTTGGGTTCTACATCTTGGAAAAGCTAATAGCTGTAAAAGTACATGGAAATTGATAACTCACTCAGGGAGGAGAAAATGCTGACTGATCATTCCGGTTTTGCAGCAGTGCATATCTCATCAGCAAATCATAGTGACACTGACCTAGCACTGGTAAAGACTGCACGCCAGAATATACAGCTTCCTCTCTGAAACATGCTATCGGGAAGCAGCAGGGTGTCTAAATACTGAGAAAAGAACTCAATAATTATATCAGTTGACTGTACTTGGCTCCCATTCAGACAGTCACAGTTTAAATTCCAATCTTCAGTATCATTTGAACTTGGTAATACTTGGTTAGATAAACAAAACGAATGAGGAAATATCTTTGCTTTCCTTTTTTAATTCTTGTTAGTTAAGATGCTTTCCTTTGAAATGTGGTACAATTTTGCTGATTCATAATTTGTTCCATAGGATCTTAAAGGATATATATATATTATTTAAAAAACTGTGATACCACAATTGCATTTTTTATATATCTGACGTGTTGCAGAACAGTAAAAGATCATTGCCAGTCTTCCAAATCCTTTTGTGGGCTGCAATTTATTCATCCCAAATGTGAAAACAGGGTGGGGCACCCTTAAAAGGGTTCCAGTTAAATCTCTTGTGGGAAATGACTCAATATCATAATGGAGACCACGAATGTAAGAATGTTTTTGTTAATTTTTATGGAATACAGTGAACAGTTCTGGTCTCCATAATATAAAAAAGATATAGAGAAGGTGCACTAAGATTTACTAGAATGATACCATAATTGAGAGGTTATACCTATCAGGATTGAACAGGCTAGAGCTCTTTTCTTTAGAAAAGAGGAGATTGAAGGATGACCTGATAGAGATCTTTAAGATTATGAAAGGGTTTGATAGGGCAGATGTAGTGAACATGTATCCACTTGCAGGGGAAAATAGAACTAGGGGCCATAAATATATTTATTTCTTAAATATAAGACAGTCACTAATAAATACTATAGAGAATTTAGGATGAACTTCATTACTACGAGAGTGGTGAGAATGTGGACCTTGCTACCACAGGGAGTGGTTGAGGTGACTAGCATGGATGCATTTAAGGGGAAGCTATGTAAGCACATGAGGAAGAAAGGAATAGAAGGATAAGTTGATGGGGTTAGATGAGGAAGGGTGGAAAAAGGCTCATGAGGAACATAAACATTGACGTAGCCTGTTTCTGTGCTGTGAATATACGTAATATTTTATCCTCTATGCTGTTGGTTGTCAATGGAATTAGTGATGAAATTGTGAAGTTTTAACCCAATCAAGTTAAATATATAACTCTGCAACATGTTCTTTCTTCACTGGACTATAAATCTTTATTCTGGATGCAGGGACCCTCGTGGTATAATCTCTTGTTCAGGATCTTGAAAGCAGGCAAAATTAAATCAATCCAGTATGTGCGTGAGGCATGCAATCCAAACTTGCACAGATTGAAAAGTACATTGTGGACCTAGAAATAAGTTCACAACCAAAATTGTGAAATTGGTTCTGGAACCTCATTATAATGATTCAGGCATGCAGCCAGTGCTATTCATTGGCTGTACGCCTCGTTAGGTGGTGGTGGGGGGGTGGGATTCAGCTTCACTGACGTCACTTAAAGGCAGCTCAGGCAGTGGACAGGGGGAAGAGATCTGGTCCCCCTCCAGGGGGCAGAAATCCCTCCAAGCCACACCTCTGCGACCAGTGCAAAGAGGTGGCTGAGTAGGTCAATGCCAGGAGGTTAGCTGCCAGGAGGTTAGCTCCCAGGACATGGCTGCAATGCCGGAAGAAGTTCAATGACCTCACAAGAACTATCAAGGTAAGAACACTGCTCTCTTACTCTGTGCTCCAGCCATACTATTGAAAATATTCCCCTCCCCCACTTCCCTTTACTTTCCGACAATCACTGCACCACAATTCATCCACCTCCTTCTCCTCATACTCACATGCACACTACTATTGTAACCCTCACTTCCTCCACGCCTCATACCTTACATACTGCATACCAACTATTTTCCATGACAGGCACTCACACACTCACCGCTATTGCAACCCTCACTTCACCACGCCTCATACCTTACATACTGCATGCAAACTATTTTTCCATGACAGGCACATTCTCTAAATGCCCCACATGAATGCCATTAACGCACACCCTTCTTTCTTGCAGAAAATGTTCGCGTACAACCTGCACGAGGAGGCTGTCACCGGAGGAGGCCGAGCCCACCTGCATTTGCTGTCCATCACAGGCAGGAGGAGAGTACTGGCTGTGGTGCAGGGTTTCTGCACACCCGTTCCCTCGTTTTACCTTCTTACATCTGTCTCAGCCTGCACACTCTGCATGACAAACTGCCCCTGCTTTAACTAGCCATGTCTTTCTCTGCTCTCCCTTTACACTAAAAGCTAACGCTTGTCCCTCCATTTCAATTCAGCTGCCGATAATGTGCAGATACTTCTGCCTTTTCAGGAAGAGGAGACCAGCTTTCCAGAAGAGACACCGTCACTTGATCTGACCCCAGCCAGCACCAGCTCAGAGACCATGTGCACATTAGAGGCTAGTCTAGAGAAGGGGTGTTCACATGGTGAATCACCAACCAAAAGTGTGTAGAAACTAATGTCGGGAGATTGGATGACACAGGTGTACATAAGAACATAAGAAATAGGAGCAGGAATAGGCCATTTGGCCCCTCGAGCCTGCTCCGCTATTTAATAAGAACATAGCTAAATTCAGCACAGGGTTTTTTCTGGCGGTCTCCATCTCCGCCCTGTCACTGCCGAGCGGCCGTGAGTGCGTCATCAGTGCGCGCACAGCCGGGACCCCCCACCTCCGTCAAAATTCAGTACAAAAAATCTTATGTCTGCCGAGCGGTGCTCCCGACAGCTTTTTCTGTCGGTGCACCTTGTCAGCCCTGGCGGCGTGGCAGCCATTAAAGGCAAGGGCCCAATGCCGCGGCCACCATTTTATTATTTTTGCCGGCTGACTTCCATGTCGGCCAGACTATTATGCCCCCTGGTTCGGCCAGGCCACCAACAGGCAGCCTGGCATACTCCTCTTGACTGCCATGTCGCTGGCCCGGCTGACATCCTCCCTGATGGCCCAGTGGCCGATCCTAAATAATCGCCGATTCTCTCCCCTTTAAAAGGAGGGGAGATATGTGGTGACAGAGATGTGCAATGACATTACCACCACCCCGCTGCTGAGTGACAGCGGCCGAGAACCCGTCCCTCCTCCATTTCCACTCCTCATCAGCACTTACCGCCACATTTCTGCTCCCTTTATGACCGACTTCCTGGCCGCTTAAAAAAAACGACGAAGAGCTGAATTTCGCGAAAGAGGCGACCTCATCCGAAACGGCGGTAAAAACTCTTTGAAAAAGGGAAGTGCGGCAGGTTTCCAGTGGGGCCTTGGGCTTTGCCCTCACTTCACTACAAATATAAACACCAACACCAAGTCCATGACAAAAAAACACATTTATGCAACATCTCAATTCCATCTGTGTCTAATAGTTAACAGAAATAATTAAGAATAACCCTTGTTTCAAATCCCTCCATGGCCTCGCTCCTCCCTATCTCTGTAATCTCCTCCAGCCTCACAACCCCCCGAGATGTCTGCGCTCCTCCAATTCTGCCCTCTTGAGCAACCCTGATTATAATCGCTCAACCATTGGTGGCGGTGCCTTGTGTTGCCTAGGCCCCAAGTTCTGGAACTCCCTGCCTAAACCTCTCCACCTGCCTAAACCTCTCCACCTCCCTACCTCTCTTTCTTCCTTCAAGACACTCCTTAAAACCTACCTCTTTGACCAAGCTTTTGGTCACCTGCGCTAATTTCTACTTTTGCAGCTCAGTGTCAAATTTTTTACCTCATGTTACTCTTGTGAAGCACCTTGGGACATTTCATTACGTTAAAGGCGTTATGTAAATACAAGTTGTTGTTGTTATTACTGTGCAACCCCTTAATGCCAATGCATTTCGAGGCCGTGGACTTTAAGTAGAGTTATTGAAGGAGCCACACTGCTAGAGAATTAAGGCTTTATTTCCCATTTACATTTATTTATCCAATTTTCTCACCTTCTTCGCTGAAGCTTCAAAACCTCAGGGATAGGAAGGTGGGAAAAAAAATTCAGCCAAGGGCTCGCTTACCTGTTAGCGATCCAATGTCTTCTACAAGAGGACAGGTTTATGTATCGACATCAGGTGAGGACAGGATCCGACTCAGCTGTGATCCCCAATAGTCAAGTGTGATGTTGACATTCACTGTCTAGGCTCATTCATGAAGATTTGCCATATCTAGTGAGGTATTGGAGGGCAGCAAGTGCCTGTGGCTCTGTATAACCAACAGCTTCGGGAGATAGGGGAGGCGGAGTAAACACTGGTTACTTCTAAAGGTAGCTTTACTTTACCAGATCCTGCATCTGCACGGCAGTCTCCATGGACATGCTGGGCTGTGACTTGCGACCTATAAAAAAGATCCAACAGCAATGCCAACTGTTATGTCTGTAATGTACTTATGAATGACTCTACAAGGCAATGTGTTGTAATCAAACTGGAGTGACCTTGGTCCTTTATTCGTAACTCCAGAGTGAGGCACAAACATGGTGGGCAGCCTTTTATACTGGGCCCTGCACATCTATGCAGCTGACCCTCAGGTCTCCCACCACAGTGCCCTCTGGTGGATAGCCTCTGCCACAGAGGCAGGAAACCCTGGTCTCCACCAGTTGCACCCTCTAGTGGTGCCAGCATAGTATATAAAGAGTGTAAACCTTATTGATAGTACATCAGGTAACAAGTCTCCATCTTATGCAACTGTACAGTGATGACACAGGGAGTATATCTATAGTCTGCAGCTCTAGCACCAACAGTAAAATGATTCAAAACTTTGAGTTTGTAACTTAAAGCTACAGGAAAAGAAGAAAAGAAGAAAATACCTCTATTTCTATAGCTCCTTTCACGACCTTGGGACCTCCCAAAGTGCTTTATAGCCAATGAAATACTTTTGAAGTGTTGTGGAATACGGCATTGAGTTTCCACTAGTTTTTCGTCTGAAATCAGCCAAACCAGCACAAAAGATCACGGAATTTTAAACGTCAAGCGTAAATCAAGTTTCCGTGATCTTTTGCGCTGGTTTAAAAAGCATCTCGCTGGAACCAGGCCCTGCCCACAAAACTGGTCACGCCCCCAGATCGAATTCATCACCATGGCAAGTTTCCGTCAATTGCGCCCATTTGCAGCCATTCAAGGAAGCTCTTCAAATTAAGCTCATATTTTTAGCTGCACAGGCACTACTAGGCACCTTTTAAAAAATTTTAAATTACAAAATACTTAATTTACTAAGAAACGGCATTGTGTACACCAATGAAAGTAGTAAATGGTTCAGTATAGTTTAAAATATAGTATAGTTTGGGCAGAAACCTGAAAATGAGTGCAAGATGGATTTCCGGCCATTTTGCCGATTGTGCCCAAAGTGGAAACTCTACCCCTCCCAGTTTAATATAAATGAAAATGGAATGTCTAAAATGAGTAGAGCCAGATAAAATAACATTTTAAATATGAGTGCAATATTTGAAGGATCTTCTACATTTATGAACTGCGATGGAGTAATATTTTTGTCAGCATACAGTGTTGACAAAAAATAGAAAACCAAATATGTTCACAAGCAAGATGTTCTGAAGATCCAGTGCCATAACTATTGGAGTGCAGATGCACAGGACAGGCTCCCCTCTTAACCAAACGGCAGCTTTGTAAAGCCACACTTCTGTGAGTCTACACTGCCATTGGCTTCCTACACCTCCTCTTGTTTATATTTAGGAATGGAGCTGATGGTTGAAGAGTTGCCCATCTGCAGGTGGCTGCACTGCTGTCATGTAAAAGCTCCTTTGAAATTTCTGTCCCAGTGTTTAGAGTTCAGATTTTCTATTGTTGGTCAAACACAGTACTGCAGCCTCTTTCCCAGCCATCATCATCATAGGCGGTCCCTCGAAGCGAGGATGACTTGCTTCCATGCCAAAAAGGGATGAGTGCACGGGTGTTTCAATGAAGGACCTAATATTCCAGGTTCCGAACCACATCTTGAAGGGTGGAAGATGCCTGTGCATGGATTTTTTTAACGTGTGGTGACCGTTGCACACCATCCACCACACGGGCTTGACAGAGCTAGGTCTTGGTCCAGTGGCAAGGATTACCCAAGACTGGAGACCAGCTCTGCTGCACGGACCGACCGCGTGCACATATCGCAGTGTGAGCTGGCCTGTGCTGTCCTTGGGCCCTCGCCTCTTCTGGGCCCCGAACTCATGCCTCTCCTGCGCCCCGGTCACTTCCCTCTATGAACTCTCGCCACTCCTTCGCCCCGATCTCGCCGCTCCTTCGCCCCAACCTCACCACTCCTGCTGTACCTGCCCGCACTGCAATCAGCGACCTGGATTTGGGTGACGTCAAATCCAGTCACCCTCTTCACAGCCATCGTCCTCCTGCAGCTGCACGTGCTGCTCCCTGCAGTGGCATGTCGCTGCACATTGCTCCCTCTAATGGCCCCGGCCTGCTGATGGTCTTGCAGGTCGGGCCCATTAGAGGGAGCAATGTGCGGCGGCCCGGTCTGGAAATCGGCACGGTCCCGGCCTGCAAGACCATCTTTCCCATTAGAGATGTGTGGAAGCCAAGAGTTTGACCCAGTTTTAGTGTTATAAATTGAGACATTTTTCTGTCACTTTTATAGTTTCATTGCGTTGTCAAATTCTCAAGCTGTAAAGGCATATTTGTCCTGAATGGGATCTGCATGTGCCAGGAACAAGACAATTGGCTTCTCAGAAAAGTAACCTGTAGAAAAGAGTTTACAAAGCAAAAATTAAAAACTACGATCAAGCTATTTTAGATTGCTGATGCAATTTACGAGATCAACTTGGATCACTGGGTGTATTTCTGCTGAGGAAATATAAAGCTGAAAATGTATTTTTATTCCTCTGTGAGCTGTTTTAATGTAGTCATTAACCTGCTTGTTGTTATATGCAGGTCAAGCAGGTCTCCAGTCGTCTTGGTTAACCCTTGCCACTGGATAAAGGCCTAGCTCTGACAAGCCCGTGTGGTGGCTGATGTGCAACGGTCACCACACGTTAAAAAAATCCACGCACAAGCATCTTCCACCCCTTCAACTGGAGTTCAGGACTGGAATATCAGGTCCTTCATTGAAACATCTGTGAACTCATGTGGAAGCAAGTCATCCTCGTTCGAGGGACCGCCTATGATCATGATGATGATTATGTTTTATTTTAAAAGGGTCAACACCTCTTAAAGCCATAGACAACGGAATGGCATGTGAAAAGGTTAAACCCTCATTCACTAAAATCACAAAACAATTTTGAAGATATTGTTTGTCTGCTACAAAAATAGTTTGATCATTACTGAACACAATGGCCTACAAATTTGATTTTGAGCACCTATGTTTTGGGCAAGAAACAGGTGTTGAAGGGGTCCAATATGGCGAGTGAGTGCTCAGTCTGCGCTGGAAGTGCGCCACACACCATATTGGTTAGGGTGCCCTGTATTCATTCAGGGTGCTGCCTCAAATGAGCGTTATGCCCATTGCCTATGCAGATCAACAGCCTGCAGCCTGTTTCAGCTCCATTGCCAAATCGGGTTGCGACTGTTGCATTCAATTTTCTCAGGCACACAGCAGCCAAACCAATGATCTTTAAAGGGACTGCCAGAGACTGCCAGCAAAAAGGCAAGTCCAAAATGTTATACTTACCTGAATGTGGAGCCAGCATGTCGAGCACTCCTCTTGGCTTCACATTAAAACTGCGAGCCACTGCAGTCTATCGCTCACCCTGCCTCCTGATTGCCTCAACCATCCCCCCTGTCCCCACCCACCCCACCCACCCGCTCGTCGGACTTAACTGCTGCTCTTGGCTGATCTCGCTTCCCCAAGTGATAGGCAAGCTGCATCTTGGCCCGCAGCTCGCTGGTAATATACAATTTAGGCTGGTAGACCAATATCCCATGATGTTGCCAATGGGCTCTTTAGGCGCATGTGGCTGCCACTGCACCCGGATCGTGCCCCTATTTGGGCACAACCCAATTTCTAGGCCAATGACTCTCCTCATGCAGATCGCTCTTTCCCCCGCCCCCCCCTCTCTCCCAATATTCTACCCTACCCTCCTTTCCTGAAGCCAGTGACTCAGGCTTAGATACAGTTCCAAAGGGACATGTTACTATGCTAAAGGCGCTCTATAAATGCAGGTTGTTGTTGTTGTGGAAGCATTATGACATCTCACCTAAGTGGTCCCGGCACAGACCAGGGATCCATGTAACTTAGCAGCAGGCTAGGCCGAGAATTCACCCACTGAGCATCAAGGGTGCATCGTAAGTACATTTCCACGCAGAATATCATTGTTGGAAATAGAAAGTGACACAAATCCATTCAAAAAAAAATTCCATTTATGAATTTTAAGAAACAAATGGAGGTCAGCAACACTTAAAGGGCTATGTTACTAGAATTGTCTAGTACATGGAAGATTATATGCTAATATACACATCTGGGCGACACAGTCATTATTCTCCTTGTTAAAGTGTTATTAACTGCATTGCAACCAAACAGTCAGACATAAGGATGCAATAATTGGAAATGTTAGAATCGTAGCATCTCAATTTCCACAGTTAACGCTAAAGTTAATGATTCATGTCCTTATCAAAAATGGTTTGACTTCCAGCTCTGTCAGAGCATGAAATGCAATATTTCAAAAGTAAGCATGTTCTTTTTTAATAAATTCAGATTCTACCAAATGATTACCACATGAATAGGATAAGACACTTAAATATTTTACTGAAGGAGGAAGTTCAAATTTATTGCTCCTTTTCTATAATGATCTAATACGGCAGTGTCATCGTGGCTCAGTGGGTGGGTAGCACTCTTGCCTCTGAGTCAGATGGTTCAAATCCCACTCCAGGGACTTGAGCACATAAATCTAGGCTGACACTCCAGTGCAGTGCTGAGGGAGTGCTGCACTGTCAGAGGTGCCGTCTTTCGGATGAGATGTTAAACCGAAGCCCCGTCTGCTCTCTCAAGTGGGCATAAAAGATTCCATGGCACTATTTTGAAGAAGAGCAGGGGAGTTACCCCCAGTGTCCTGGCCAATATTTATCCTTCAATCAACATAACAACAAAAAAGATTATCTGGTCATTATCACATTGCTGTTTGTGGGAGCTTGCTGTGTAGAAATTGGCTGCCGTATTTCCCACATCACAACCATGACTATTTATAAGTACTGCAAGGTCACTGTTTCTGACCAAGTATTAAGAGATTTCCTGCCAGGACCTGTAACGTTGGTCTTCAAGCCGTCAGATGAATGAAGATTTGAATCCTTTCACTGACTGGTGGGCATACGTATTCCCAAGCATGCGTTTATTCAGAAGCTGGCACAGCTGTGTGGTGAACCGCTGGCTTTAATGAGTGCCAACGTCAGCTCTCAGACCAGCACACTGACCACAGAGGAATTTTGGAACCTTTGGCCTTTGTTGAGTCTTGTTGTCGATGGTGGGCCTATTGGTAACATGATGAACCTTGCTTGTCGGTTGGGATCAAGGGTGGTTAACTTAGCCACACCTGGAAAATACAGCATCATCGGGCCTGGTTGTACATTTGCTGCCACAGTGGAAATTCTCCAGAATGAGCATGGCTTGTCCTTACAGTGCTGGACCTGGCAGAAACGTTATCAGAAGTGGTTTCTTTGCTACACACAAAACAAAACGCACAATACATCGGACTCGCTCTTGCATCTGTCTACATTTGTTCTCCTAGAAAAGTTTGAGCCCCCAAAAAAACTCGTCTGTCCCTCATCTGGCATTGGCAGTGCTGTGCACACACTACCTAACCCTCGTACCCGCTGATTGACTTCCCATTCTGTCATTCTTCCACGGCACAGTGTCGGGAATCGAAGGCCTGTTCCATGAACAATACCAGTGCGAGCTGCGAAGGTGGGCCGTTGCCACGTTCTCTGCGTGTGGCAGCCCTGGTACCACGTGTAATCTTTTGCCAGATGAAGTTGGTCAAGAGCGAGCTATGTTTTGGAAGTTGTACTTTTGTTCTGTCAATTCCTCCAGCTAACTTCCTGGGACCCGCACCTTCCTTTCAGGAGATACGATAGTCATTGTCTGTGCGTTGAGTTTCTATATAACTGCCGGTGTGGAGGCCAGTGCTGGGGAGGTTCTAACACGTACTCTCCTTTCATACTGTTTCAATATTAATTGTAAATCGAGGAAATATTAACCACAAGTTCAGCTTGGAAAAAAAACTACACTTCAAAGTACTTCATTGGCTGTAAAGTGCTTTGAGACGTCCAGTGGTCGTGAAAGGCGCTATATAAATCCAATACTTTCTTTCTTTTGCTGTATTTATATATGAATGTTTGCAGGTTGATAGCTTTGAATCTTCACCACCTGGGTTGTAATCTGGCAAAGTGGATCATCCACCCTTTATAGAATTAGTTCATTTTTCTTCCATTTAAATAAATAGAATGAAATAACAGCACTACTGCTCCTCCTGGCCCCACAAGAAAATCCCCCCAAAATTTGATAGGGCTCTTCTGAATCGCTCCCACACTGAGATGTCCTGTGGGAGCTCACTTGCTGTTTCATATTCAGGACTCGTGGTAAATATTGGTCAGGTCCTGATGACATTGTGCATATGTGAATAAGAACCTTGTCAGCTCTGGGCAGGTTAAAATACAAACCTGTCAGCTCCCGGTGGCTCCAGATAGGTAAGTAACTTGGGTGATATTCTCTTCTCTTAGGCAGTCCCTCGTATCGAGGATGACTTGCTTCCACACCAAAAAGGGATGAGTTCACAGATGTTTCAACGAAGGACATGATATTCCAGGTCCCGAACTGCATGCCAAGGAGTGGAAGATGCCTGTGCATGGATTTTTTTAACGTGGGGTGGCCGTTGCACACCAGCCATCACACGGGCTTGACAGAGCTAGGTCTTGGTCCAGTGGCAAGGATTAAGCAAGACGACTGGAGACCAGCTCTGCTTCACGGACCTAGTGTGCATACATATAGCAGTGTGGGCTGGCCCGTGCTGCCCCAGAGTACTCTGCTGGGCCCTGAACTCACGCCTCTCCGGGGCCTCAATCACATCGCTCTGCAATCTCTCGCCGCTCCTTTGCCCCGACCTCGCCGCTCCTGCTGTACCTGCCCACGCTCCAATCACCGACCTGGATTATGGTGACGTCCAATCCCGTTGCCCTCTTCACTGCCGTTGCCCTCCTGCACCAGCCCGCGCTGCTCCCTAAAGTGGTATGCTGCCACGTTGCTCTCAGGCCCGCTTAAAACGGGTGATATTAACTGCCTGGCAGGTAGAATTAAAATTGTCCCCCATATATAGTCAATGGGAACTTATACCATGCAAACCTGTGTCGTAAACAAACATATAACTAATAAATCCAATAGGAAATCCAATAGAGAATTCAGGAGAAACTTATTTACCCAATGAGTGGTAAGAATGTAGAACTCACTGCCACAGGGAGCAGTTGAGGCAAATAGCTTAGCTGTATTTCAGGGGAAGCTAAATAATCACGTGAGGGAGCAAGGAATAGATGGATATAATGATAGGGTTAGATGAAGTGGAGTGAGAGGAGGATCATGTGCAGCATAAACACTGGCATAGACCTATTTGGCTGAATGGTCTGCTTCTGTGCTGTAGACTCGATGTTGCTCAATGTGAAGGCCTTAACGAGGTTGCAGAAAAGATTTACAAGAATGGTTCCAGGGATGAGGTACTTCAGATAGACTGGAGAAGCTGGGGTTGTTCTCCTTAGAGAAGATTGAGAGGAGATTTGATAGAGGTGTTCAAAATCAGGAGGGGTCTAGACAGATTAGATAGAAAGAAATAGTTCTCCTTGATAGAAGGGTCGAGAACCAGAGGACACAGATTTAAGGTGATTGGCACAAGTACCAAAGACGACAGGAGGAAACTTTTTTATTCAGCGAGTGGTTAGGATCTGGAATGCACTGTCTGAAAGGGTGGTGGAGTCAGATTCAATCACGGCTTTCAAAAGGGAATTGGATAAGTACCTGAAGGAAAAAATTGTGCAGGGCTGTGGGAAAAGGGCGGAGGAGTGGGACTAGCTGAAGTGCTCTTGCAAAGAGCCGGCATGGGCTTGATGGGCTGAATGGCCTCCTTCTGTGCTGTTACCATTCTATGACCCATTCTATGATTCTATGTATGACAAGCATTTCGCTGGCCACAAGATGTACGGTTGTATTGTTCACTGAGTAAATTCGATATCTATGGATACCTGACATGGATTCTTGTCTTTTCATGAGAAACCTTCGCCAGATTCTTATGGGAAAAGAGTTAAAATGATGTCTCTTCTTCAGATGATATGATCAGAATTTTATAAATGGATCTTATTATCTGTCAAGATTAACACATTTTAAATATTACCCAATCTGGATGACATAAGATGTATGATGTGTAATGTGGCTGTCTGTCAACACCTTTTCCTGGAACTATGATAAAAATTCATGTGGCATAAAAATAAATAAAGTTACAATAACCTTCTGTATGGAAAATTGTGAGACAATGCTCATACAAACCACACTTTATGAGACTCACACATTCTTACACAACCCAATGTCTAGGTTTTATTTCCTGAGGAGAGGACCTTCCTGCTTTTACTGAAAGCCCAATTATTGTGATGCAACTTTAACCCACCCACAGCCTTATTAGATAATGTCTCCTGCAAACCATATACACAGGCTCTGCCTACATTTCCCTGCAATGGTCAAAGCTGACTAATTAACAGTTTATCTTGTTGACATGAAACCACTACCACATGTTAGGAGAAAATGAATGCTGGCCACGGACAGGAGGAGCAGTTGTGAGTGATTTGGTGCTGATTGCAGTGGGTTGTAACCAATCTTTCCCCTCATTTTTTTGGGGGGTGCGTGGCCCATTCACAGTTTCACGCATCACGAAACTTAACATTGAAAAAGTTGGTCCCAAGCTGTGCGGGACTGGCAAATAACCAACTTATAGGGAGTGTTGGTTGTAACTCTTAATAAGCCCTGCTTTTTACTAGTAGATTTGTCAGTCTACATGGTGGATTCCATTGATTACTGTCACTATTTTGTGTCATATTATATTATTATTAGAAATTCAAAATACCAAGCTATTTCCATTGAAATCTTCATTTTCTATATCACAAGATAATTCATTTTTAAAGAAAAACTTGCATTTATATAGAGCCTTTAATGTAATGCTCACTGGTTTCTACAGGGAAGAAACCATGCACGCATGAAAAGTTGAATTGGTCACACACCCAGTTAAAAGGACCGGGCACTTAAAATTTTTTTAGAGGCATATTGCTGATCAGGGTGAAATTCTAACCCTAAATGTGGTCAGGACTGCAGAGACTACCTGAGTTCAATGTGATCCTATGCGTGAGATTGGGGACCGTGACTGATTTATCTGCACTGAGACCACATGTATTGAGACCAATTGTAGCGCCCCAACTACTGCCCCAGCTCACCCAGCCCAAATAAGGGATCAATTAGGCGATCTTCCCAGGCTGTACGCATCAGTACCACATTGGATATAGCGCTTATCCTCTGAGCCTTGTTATTTCTCAACTTGCTTATTTTTAATGATGTCTGTTCTAGCATGCGGATGAGTACAACTAACAAACAAGAAATGAAGAAAATCTGAATGGAAAAATGAGGCAAAACTAAAATGAACTAATGCTTTTTCTTTTATTTTGCTCACTTGAAATTGCATTATCCGTTGTGCTCATGTACGAATAGATGAATTCCTACCCAGACAACTTTAAATGTTTGACGCAGACTAACATAAAAAATGATGATATTAAAAAGCCGAATCAATTGTATTGCAATAAATATTTAAAACTATTGCTTTTGTTTGCAAATAAAATAATGGGAATTTATATTGTTTTACATTTCTGATGAAATTGTTTGCCTGAACAGGGTTATCAGCTATATCTCACTATTCTGACTTCTTTCTCATTGTTTGACAATCTTTAATATCCTTATGTATCATCTACTCTTGACCACAAAACATAATGCAAGTAAAACACGATTGCATATTATCCACATTTAAAAAATATAATATTTAGGACCTCAGATGACAAGGTATTGTAAGATCCTGTCTCAGCGATTGACGATACGTACTCCGATGACAATCTCACCAGCGAATCTCTTCAAAAATAATTTATTCTGTAGCACCACTGACTCAATCTGTCGCTAAATTTACTATTTTTAAATTGGTTGCTGTGTAAGCAGCCAAGACCTCACATTGTGACTGTTTGTAAATAACAATTCCTTAATTGCAAATAAGAAATTCCTGTAGACATATGGGACATAATTTTAAACTTGGCAAGGGGTACGTACATCACTGCATTGAGGTTGTGCTTGAGGTCATAATTGATCATTTATTCCACTTTATAATGCAGGGAATATTATAATAGAGCTTGCGTGTCAAAGCTGCATCTTATTGTAGCATCTTGCAACAGTCCATGTCACAGAGGATTCTATTTTGTTATGTTTTGGAAAGAACAGTAAGGCATTGTTTAAAATCTATTATTCCAAAGAGTGATGCTGCATTAATAAGTGTTTGATGTTATTGGTGTTGGTGCACATTCGCTTGTTTACTGCTCACTGACGCAGATCCGTGAATGTGTCACAACCGATGCCAATACCAGCAATCAGAAAATGGACGTTGGCTTTATATTTATACCAAAAATAATGCCAATTATAGGATGCAGTGATAATAAAATCAGGACAATACCTAAATCAAAAGCAAAATACCACGAATGCTAAAAATCTGAAATTAAAATAGAAAAATGCTGGAAACACACAACAGGTCAGGCAGCATCTGTGGAGACATGCCTAATTCCCAATTGACTCAGTGGGTAATGCCATCGTCATACAGCCCAGGAAGATCCCTGATCTCTGCTGTGTCAGCAAATCACATGCAGCAAAGTGATTGGCGGGCTGAAGCTTGCTGACTAGGTAAACAGGCTCTGATGCCCCCTTGGGTGGGGCATCAAAGGAGGCCAACATCTGTGGAACCCCATCCCAGCATGAGCCAGTGCCTTCAGGAATAGAGGGGAGAAAATTGGAGATGAAAATAAATGGGGCCAAAGACTGTAAATGAGCAGAGATAGACAAGAAGACAGAACCAAGAGTGGCCTTGAGTTTGCAGTCGGAGACTTCCCGCGGGGAAATGCCTCCGATCCGCAAATAAAATGTCCACTTACCTGGTGGTCCAGGAAGTACGGAGATTCATGGTCCTGGGCCTCTCTGAGTATGCACGGGTAGAGGCCCAATTATCTCAGGGACGCAGGCAGTTCCAATGTATGGAAACCCCATAAGTATGAATAGAAATACCCCCAAAAATACGTCTAGACATCAAATAATTTTTTTCAAAACCATCATATATTTAAAATGAATTAAAATGGCATTGAAATTAAATATTTAAAACAAAAATGCAATCATTTTAAAAATAAATTTACATGTTTTAAAGGAGCTAAAAGCAAACTTACCTTATTTCACATATTTTTAAATGTATAAAATATTGATAACATTTTATTTTTCACTTTTTAAAAACTCTTACGCTGGTAAAAGCATTTTACCAGGCATAAGAATTTCACGGACATTCGCTGGGCAGAAGTTGGGCAAATAACTGCCCGCAGATGTCATTTTCCACGGATACGGATGTTCTTGACAGATCGCAAGTTCCGGGTTTTTGCGCAAGCGCAGCGCATACCTGAACCTGAACTTGCGCGGCTTTTACGAGTGCGTGCGCATCTCGTATGTGACTATAGGGGCCGCAAATTATGGCCCATTGTGATTTTTGTTCCAGAAGTTTAACGCCATTGGTAAATAAACAGATAGAGACCGAATAGATGTTTTTAAAATATTTTTGATAATATAGTGACCTAGATTACTGCTGGATACTTACGGGTACAGGTAGCATTAAAGTTACCCCCTCATTGTCTGAACAATAACAACTTGCATTTATATAGCACCTGTAACATCGAAAGGAGCTTCAGAGGAACGTAAGCAGACAAAAATTGACATCCAGCCAAAGAAAGAGATATTGGAAGGCTGACTAAAAGCTTGCTTGAAGAAGTAAGATTTCAGGAGGGTTTTACAGGAAGAGACATAGGAGGTGAGGTGAAATGGGTTCGGAAGGAAATTCCAGAGCTTAGTGCTGAAGGCACGGCAGCCAATGGTGGGGCAAAAGGAGAGGGGGATCCACAAGAGGTCAGATTTGGAGGAACGCAGAATTCTTGGAAGGTTATAGGGCTGGCGGATGTTGCAGAGATAGGGAGGGACTTGAACATGAGGATGAAAAATTTAAAATCAAAGGTGTCTGTGTGGCAGGAGCCAATATAGGTCAGTGAGCACAAGGATGGTGGGAGAGTGGGACTTGGTGTGAGTTATGATAAAGGCAACAGTTTTGGATGAGCTCAGGTTTATGGAGGGTGGAAGATGAGAAACTGACCAGGAGAGCATTGGAATAGTCGAGTCTGCGTCATTGCGCCAACCCTCTTCTCGATCTTCCTCGCTGCAATGCTCCTCCTCGCACTTAACAATCCCCGCTGGAGTGGAACTAAACAACAGAAACAGTGGGAATCTGTTCAACCTTCGTTGTCTCCAGGCCAGATCCAAGACCGTCCCATTTTCTGTCGTCGAGCTACAGTGCGCAGACGCCACTTGTGTCTGCGCGCATTCAGAAACTGAACTTCAAGTCATAGTCAACATCTTCACTGAGGCATACAAAAGCATGGGCCTTACACTAAACATCCATAAGATAAAGGTCCTCCACCAACCTGACCCCGCCACACAGCACTGCCCCCCAGTCATCAAGTTCTTCGGCGCAGCCCTGGACAACATGGACCACTTTCCATACCTCGGGAGCCTATTGTCAGCAAGGGCAGATATCGATGACGAGGTTCAACAACGCCTCCAGTGCACCAGCGCAGCCTTCGGCCACCTGAGGAAGAGAGTGTTCGAAGTTCAGGCCCTCAACTCTAGCATCAAGCTCATGGTCTACACGGCTGTAGTGATACCCATCCTCCTATATGGTTCAGAGACATGGACCATATACAATAGACACCTCAAATCGCTGGAGAAATACCACCAACGATGTCTCCGCAAGATCCTACAAATCCCCTGATAGTATCCTCAATCAGGCCAACATCCCCAGCATCGAAGCACTGACCACACTCGACCAGCTCCATTGGGCGGGCCACATTGTTCGCATGCCTGACACAAGACTTCCAAAGCAAGTGCTCTACTTGGAACTCCTACACGGCAAGCGAGCCCCGGGTGGGCAGAGGAATCATTTCAAGGACACCCTCAAAGCCTCCTTGATAAAATGCAACATCCCCACCGACACCTGGGAGTCCCTGGCCAAAGCCTGCCCTAAGTGGAGGAAGTCGCTGAGCATCTTGAGTCTCGTCACCGAGAGCATGCAGAAAGCAAGCGCAGGCAGCGGAAGAAGTGTGCAGCAAACCCAGACTCCCCACCCTCCCTTTTCTTCAACCACTGTCTGTCCTACCTGTGACAGAGACTGCCATTCCCGTATTGGACTGTACAGTCACCTTTTCGAGGGACTGCCTATGATGATGGTGATGTAGAACTGGGTTCATGTGGTACCTGACCTCATGTCTTCGGATAATGGCACTGAGGACAGCATGTAAATGAGAAATAGGAGGATCCCAAAATAAGACACTTTGGGGATTCCAGAGGCAAAAGTGCGGGGCGGGAAGAGAAGCCATTGCAGGAGATGGTCTAGTTATGACTGGATAGGTAAGAGTAGAACCAGGCAAGGACAGTTCCACTCAGCTAGACAATATAGGTGAGGTGTTGGAGGAGGATGGTGTGCTCAACCATGTCAAAGGCTGCAGAGAGGTCAAGAATGATGAGGAGCATCATGGTCACAGTCACAGAAGTTGTAATTTGTGGCTTTGATTAGTCACGGCTCATGTCTGGTCACTTGGACAAGGCAGAGGAGGGCTGCCTGCATCCAGGGAACTGTGCCCTGGTGTGACTCAACATTTTCAAAAGAGGAGAGGAGAAAAATTTGCAGAGAAATGGTGGCAATCCTCCTTTAAAATTAAGCCATACCATCATAAATTGAAAATTCTAATCTGTTATGTTGTATATTTACTGAAAGTACATGGATCTACACTGCAAAGCAGAAAGTCTATGTGATTTCAGATAACACATCAAAAGAGAACTGTCTTTGTTTAATTGATGAAGCTATGACACACAGAGATTAAGTCATCATCATCATCATAGGCAGTCCCTCGAAATTGCGGAAGACTTGCTTCCACTCTAAAAGTTAGTTCACAGGTAACTGTACAGTCTAATACAGGAATTACCGTCTCTGTCACAGGTGGGACAGACAGTGGTTGAAGGAAAGGGTGAGTGGGTAGTCTGGTTTGCCGTACGCTCCTTTCACTGTCAGCGCTTGTTTTCTGCATGCTCTCGGCAACGAGACTCGAGGTGCTCAGTGCCCCCCCGGATGCTCTTCCGCCACTTAGGGCGTTCTTTGGCCAGCGATTCCCAGGTGCCGGTGGGGATGTTGCACTTTATCAAGGAAGCTTTGATGGTGTCCTTGAAACGTTTCCTCTACCCACCTGGGGCTCGCTTGCCGTGTAGGAGTTCCGAGTAGAGCGCTTGCTTTGGGAGTCTCGTGTCGGGCATGCGGACAATGTGGCCCGCCCAACGGAGTTGGTCGAGTGTGGTCAGTGCTTCGATGCTGGGGATGTTGGCCTGAGCGAGAACACCGACGTTGATGCATCTATCCTCCCACTGTATTTGTAGGATTTTGCAGAGGCAGCGCTGGTGATACTTCTCCAGCGCTTTGAGGTGTCAATGTATATGGTCCATGTCTCTGAACTATATAGGAGGGTGGGTATCACCACTGCCCTGTAGATCATAAGCTTGGCGTCAGATTTGAGGACCTGGTCTTCAAACACTCTCTTCCTCAGGTGACCTAGGCTGCGCTGGTGCACTGGAGGCGGTGTTGGACCTCATCATCAATGTCTGCCCTTGTAGGCTCCTGAGATATGGAAAATGGTCCACATTGTCCAAGGCTGAGCCGTGGATTTTGATGACCGGGGCGGGTGGGGGGGCAGTGCTGTGTGGTAGGGGCAGGTTGGTAGAGAACCTTTGTCTTACGGATGTTTAGTGTAAAGCACATGCTTTCGTACATCTCGGTGAAGATGTTGACGATAGTTTGGAGTTCAACCTCTGAATGTGCGCAGACGCAAGCGTCGTTTGCATACTGTAGTTCGCTGACAGAAGATGGGATGACCTTGGATCTAGCCTGGAGGCAGCGGAGGTTGTAGTCAAGTATTGTTAACTGATAATCGTGGCACAGAACTTGATAGGTAATAGAATTAGAATGTAAGAAAAATCAAAGACAAAAGAAAGCCATTCTGCCTACTGAAGCTCATTTGTCCAATTAAAATTGTACATGCTCCCTCAATGACTCAGTGACAGATGAACCATAATAGGTGTGAGAATCAATCCCCAAGCTGTGCAAACTTATCTCTGCCGGGGTGGAGTAAAGGTGCTCCAATTGGCCTCAGTGCCCTGGGTTAGGGAAGGTTCATGGCTCCTACTCCTGATTGCGATCCGGCAGCAATGTCCACTGCCAAGCCTCGTGCGTAAATAGCGGGTGAGCTGTTGTTCCCTTGTTTTACTCCAGCAAGGAGTTCATACCTCCAGGAGAGGAGAGGAGCTGAGAGGAGCGAGGAAAATATCTTTTAAAAAAGCGTGCTGTTAGTTTAGTATTCAATTTACATGGACTGCATTCTTTGTCTGTTGCTGGAATTATCTGTAATCCCATTAACAAGTTAAACTTCACTGAAGACTTTGTTGATCGCCTAAAGGTCTCTCAGAAGCTCTGACCTCACATCTTGTAAGCATGGTAACAGGCTAATCATCAAGTCTCTGCAATATCTGTTGTAATGATGTCATATTCTACAAGGATAAGTAATCTTTTTTATTTCTAAGGCTGTTCTAAGTTTTCCCATCACCTTATCTTAAGGTTGTGTTACATTTACACAAGGCCTCTTCTGTATGATCTACAAGTAGATTTTTGTCTTTTTTTAATCAGGCCTCATGTTTTTCACACAGCAGCTCACTTGTTTTACAACCTTTACTTTGCAGCTGTACATATGGAATTCTTGGAAGCAGCTGTTTCCAATCCAAACACACAATGGAAATGATATGACTTAACCAGTATGCTTATAATCGAACTAAAACAAATCTGCATCTTATCAGACTTGATTTGCTCCAGGGACTGGGTGGCGCACAAAGTTAGAAGTTTGCCCTTTAACCTCTAAATGTGCTTCTCCACTTGTACTTGTTTAGTTTGGATGACAAGGGCCCATGAACTAACTCCCCACATTTCCACTGTTGAGTCTGGCTCTCGTATTCTAGTGGCTGAATCATAGACCCATGGAAAACCTGTTCTACAATTCTGCTGCCAGGATAGGACGTTTGGATTTAACAGTGTATACCTTCCTTCTTAGGCTGTCCCCCGGAGTCGAGGATGACTTGCTTCCACACTAAAATGAGTTCTAAGGTGACGATTGAGTGGTATGCGGGATTTACAGACTCTATCTATATGTGCATATGTGGGAAACTGGAACACAAGCATCAGTCTCACTCAGTCTGAACTAAACAACCTACAGTTTTAAAGTGGCTCACAACTTAAGCTTGAACGAAAATTAGGTGGCTGGTAGGAATATTTCTGTCCTTCACATTTGTAAATCATACTGGGTGAAATGAAAATTGTCCTTCTTCATCTAGGTTGCATTGAATATCAGTCCAACAGCAAGATTGCTTTTAATGGTGTCAGCAACAACAATTTGCATTTATATAGCGCCTTTAACGCAGTAAAATTTCCTAAGACACTTCACATTATCAAAGAAAATTTGACACTAAGCCACATAAGGAGATATTAGGACACATGACCAAACGCTTGGTCAAAGAGGTAGGTTTTAAGGAGCATCTTAAAGGAGGAGAGTGAGTTTGAAAGCTTTAGGGAAGGATTTCCAGAGCTTCGGGTCCAGGCAGCTGAAGGCACTGCCGCCAATGGTAGGGCGATTAAAATCAGGAATGCTCAAGAGGCTAGCATTGGAAGACTGCAGAGCTCCCAGAGGGTTGTAGGGCTAGAGGAGATAGGGACAAAGAGAGGGGGTGGGGGGGGGGGGACGAGGCCATGGAGTGATTTGAAAACAAGGAAGATAATTTTTAAATTGAGGCATTGCCAGACTGGGAGCCAATGTAGTTCAACGAGCACTGGAGCGATGGGTGAATGGGACTTGGTGCAATTAGGATACGGGCAGCAGGGTTTTAGATGAGCTCAACTATCATAATTAAAACTACTTTTGGGATTGATGATGTTACAGTGGGAAAATGCATTGCCGACTGTGGTGCTAAGCCATACAGATCATAAAGTTTGTAATCTTTATCACTGGCCTCTGCTGGCTAAACTAATCTCAGCTGGGGTGACAATGGTGTCGCTGCAATTTATCTCACCATCTAAAAAACATCAGCTCAGGTTCTGATCTCTATCCAGGGGTTCCTGCTGGAAAATGTGAATAATCAGTGAGGACAGGTTATGTTCAGTTGTGATGGCCCCTCTCCCTTCCCATGTTAGAATTGTCAGTCGTGGCTATGTCCACGCCTGGGTGACCTTAGAGGGGAAGCACACAGTGTCCACTGATACGCTTGAGGCCTTCCGTGAAAGGTGGGCACCGGAGAGACAGCAGTTCATTGTTAACATGGGTGACAATATTATGATTTCATTTTGTAAGTTTCTTTTCTTTTTTATTCATAATGTGATGTTTATTGTTTGTGCCACTTTGAAAGGTGGGCACCTTTATTCGATTCATTTTCTTTTGATTGATGACACTGGGGATGTCATCCTTAAGAACTTAAGAAATAGGAGCAAGAGTAGGCCACCAGGCTCCGCGAGCATGCTCCGCCATTCAATAAGATCATGGCTGATCATCAAACTCAACTCCACTTTCACTCCCAATTCCCATATCCTTTGATTCCCTTGGTCTCTAAAAATCTATCGATCTCAATCTTGAATATACTCAGCGACTGAGCAGCCTCAGCCCTCTGGAGTAGTTAGCCTATAGGAAAAGTAGAATTGTCAGTAACCACAGAAACAGACTCAGCATGAGTCACTGTGTTCAGGTGAGGGTTAAGGTGGCAAGGGGCAGGGGGTGGGGAAGAAAACTGAAGAAATATGGAATTCTTTTCCAACGACAATCCCACCTCTAAACTGGATGATTTGACCTGAGAGATAAAGCAAAAACGTTAAGGAAGAAAAAAGTTTGAAGAGTTATTTTGTAAGGACAAAAGTACCAGAAATATTAGAATGGGTTTTATTTTTTTGAAAGAAGTAAAAGCAAGTTAAAATAATAAACATAAAATGGAGAAAAGAAAATAGAAGGAAAAAAGAAAGATATAGTTAAGGAAAAGTAAAATGGTTAAACTATTTCATTTTTATATATTTTTGTGACATAGGTTAAAGATTATAGTAATAAAATTGCTGCTTTCGTCTGAGGAATTTTATCATTGTAATATTGGGAGATATTATCATTGTAATTCAGGCCCATTAAGTTTTCTTCAGTGTGTGAATGGAAACCTGTAAAACTAAAATGGCTTGTCTGTGGAGACTGGAGGTTTCCAGTACAGTCTAAGGTTTTTTTTGCATCCTTAACACCCATTTAACGCCCATTTTACCGCTGAAATGACGTATAATGCCCATATATCGCCCATTTTGGCACAAAATGGAAACTGGCGTCCATTTTTCGGAAACTTATCACCCAGCGTCACTTTCCGCACGGATTTAATGCCGGGATTCATTATTTACGCCCGCACACTTTTTTTTGTCGCAAAGAGCATACTTACTGAAACTAGCGTTCATGGAGATCGCCCAGCGTCAATTTCACCACCTCGCACACATATCGGCCACAATTTCGCTTGCCCAAAAAATAGGCCAGAAAAAGTGGAACTGTGCTGAACTAAAGCCAGCGGTGTGGCTGCCATTTTTAAAATCGCAGGTCGCTTCATTCAAAAGGCTGCTGTGCTTCAACCTCGGCGGAGTTCGGATGTACTCTGCAGATCATTGGAGTTGATGTGAACATCTGTAAAAACATCTTGACCATACTGTGAACGATTGGAATTGAATAGGTGTCTTCGTCGGGGCATTCCTTGTTTGTAACCAATCAGTGGAAAACAGAGTTACTGCAATGGGGCGTGTCCTTTCTCACCCTCTCTTGGTGACCAATTACGTGCAGCTGACTCGACATCGCCGAAGGAACACTCCACTGCATAATATGCCCAATGTAAGATGTGACAGACTGATGAGGAGGACCAGACGTTACACCCCCTGCAAGTACAAGGAGAAGCATTCTTACCTCGACTTGCCCGACACCATCTGCCTTCGGAGACTGCACTTCCACAAAGAGGTTATCACTAATCTTTGCCACCTGATAAGGGCAGATCTGCAGCCTGCCAGCGCCATCAGTATTGCAATATCCGTCGAGGTCAAAGTCACCACAGCGCTGCCGTTCTACGCCTTGGGTTCTTTTCAGGCCACAGCTGGAGACATTTGTGGACTTTCCCAGCATGCCACACATCGCTGCATTCGACAGGTCACTGAAGCACTGTACGCACGCAGGAGGGACTTGATCAGCTTCCGCATGACCAGGGAGGCACAGAGTGAGAGGACTCTAGGATTCTTCAAAATTGCAAACTTCCCCACGGTGCAGAGAGCAATAGACTATACACACATCATGATGCGGGCACCTTTTCAGGATGCAGAGGTTTTCAAGAAGCGCAAGCGATTCCACTCCCTGAATATCCAACTGGTTGTCGACCACCAGCAAATTATACTGTCAATGAATGCTCAATTTCCGGGCAGCATCCATGATGCTCACATTGTGCGTGAGAGTACTGTATATGACTTGTTTAACAATGAGCCACCAGGTCAATGCTGGATGCTTGGTGACAAAGGATATGGCCTCGCCACTTGGCTGATGACCCCACTGCGTGACACCCACACCGAAGCCAAGAGGCGATACAATGAGAGCAACAGAGCAACTCACAATATTGTGGAGAAAAGCATTGGAGTGCTGAAGCAGCGCTTTAGATGGCTGGACCACTCAGGAGGCGAGCTCCAATACCACCCAGAGCAGGTAGCTCAATTCGTGGTGGTCTGCTCTATGCTGCACAACTTGGCTATCAGGAGGGAACAAGAATTGCCTGATGAGTCTGACAGTTCACCTCACCAGGGAGGGGAAGAGGAGGACAAGGAGGCGGATGCTGCCATCGACCCAGACAATTAGGCTGACGCTGATCCCATGCCCCCGCCCCCCTTATAACTGCATGAAAGGGCCCATGGTGGTATGATAGCGGCAAGAACCTTATGTCAGGAGCTCATCAATGATCATTTTGCTTGAAAGAATGTCGGTGTTATTTACAAGGCTGACACACTGCTGGGTGTGCAGGTCATACATCAATGGTGAGCATCACCTTGGTGACAGTTAAATTTTAAATTGATTGAAGTTAAGTGTGATTATACCCTTTGATGTTAAAGGAATCACCAGCGTGTAACTGTGCAGCTATCTGAACCAATGCACTACAAGGTTTTGTTAAATAAAAAACATTTAAACCGAACATTAGTCTGAAATCATCAGTATTTCTGTACAAACCAATCTTCCGCCCACCCGCTCCCCCCACACCCCCACCCCCCGCTTCTCCTCCCCACCTCTACCCCTTCTCCTTCCCCTCCTGACTCCAAGCCGCCTGGCCGAGGAGGTCCTCAGGGAGGGTGGGGGGGTGATGACCGAAGCATTGATTGGACAGATACGGGACAGGATGGTCCCAAGGTGGGAACATGCTCCGAGTCAGAAGCAAGATGTTGCTGCTGGCTCTCATGTGTGGTTGGCAATGGGGGTGCAACACCTTGGGGTGTAGTGCCATGCTCCGGGACCACTGGGAGCCCTCTGCCACCAGTGTTCCTGGCTACCAGCTCCAGGGCCTCCTCCATCCCTTCCATGTTATATCTTATTTGTTGGACAAAAACTCGGTGCCAACTATGTTCTTGGTACTTAGTACGCTTTTTGCTACTGGTGAATCTCCCTCGTGCCTCCCACAACAGCCAGCCAAGCACACACCACAGCCACACATGCCTTCAGTCCCTCTGAGCTCCCTCTCTCTCTCTCTCTCTCCTCTTCTGCGCATGTCATGATGACCCTTGACCTCCTAAATCGCGAGAATCGAGCGTTGCCATATCATTGCTAAGGATGGCCACACTTTACGGCAGAAGGTCAAAAAAATGTAACGCTACCGCCCATTTCTTATCGCTCGGTAACGCCCATTTTCAAAAATGGAACTAGGTGTTTTGAGAATGAGCAAGAAGCCGGCGATCTGAAAACGCTTTTTTAACGCCCATGCCGGAAATACCGACCATTTTTGGGTGATAAGCACAAAAGTGGAGGTTTTAGCCGTAAGACCTAGGGACCGAAATTGCTCCTCTCCTTCAGGCCTGTTACCACCGCAAATCGGCGGCCTCACTGCGGAGTGGAGTGGAATGGCCGTTGCTAGCCCAATTGCCCTCCTGTGTTTTCCCGGCGGTGCCCCAATTCCCCCCCTACCACTCTACTGCTGCCGAGCCGTGGTAAGCATGTCATCACCGTACACATTGCCGATCTATACCCCTGATGGCGACATTCTCCGAAAATCTTTGGCCTGCCCAGGGTTGCCAAAACCTGTTTTTTCTTGATGGTGCAGTGAGGCTGTGGCCTTCTGCAATGGCGGTGCGGCTTCCGTAAAAGGGGAGGATGCACTGCCACTGTCGCCATGTTTATTTTTTGTCAGCCAACTGCCCATGTCGGCCTGACAATTATGCCCATGTCGGCCTGGATTCGGCCGGGCTGCCAACAGGCAGTTTGGCAGCCCCCTTTTGGGTGCCAGGCCATTGGCCTAGCTGAAACCCTCCCTGGTGGCCCAGTGGGCTGAAGTTTCAAAATCACTGAGGCTCTCCCCTTTAAGTGAACGGGAGAGCCGTGGTGACGCGGCGCTGTGATGACATCATCGCAGCGGTCACGCCGCACCGCCCCCATCTTCCAACCCTCAGATGTTGCCACTGCCCCGTGTTCGCCCATCAAGTGTTGTTACCGCCCCCATTAAGAGCGACTTCCGGAGCCAAGAAAAAAAAACAACAAAGAGCCGAATGTCGCTCAAGAGGCGACCTGAACCACAGGTGTTGTAAAAACCATCAAAACGGGGTGGGAGAGCACTGTTTCAGGCGGGGGGCAATTTCTACCCTTTACTAGTTTGTCTCTACTGAAGTAAACAATACAACCATAACACATAGATCACTATGTAAATGATTTTATTTTCTTTATTTTAGTTGAAATTATTCAAACATCAATGGATTTTGGGCCAAAGTAGTAGATTTAGTTCGGAGTGATATTTCCTAATGTTTCTCCCCCAAGGGCAGGGAGAGGTCTGGAAGCAAACACGAGTAATTGGGCACTAATACAAAAAGCAAAATACTGCGGATGCTGGAATCTGAAATAAAAACAGAAAATGCTGGATATCTCAGCGGGTAAGGCAGCATCTGTGGAGAGACAAACAGAGTTAATGTTTCAGGTCGATGACCCTTCTGGAATTCAACTTAAATCAAAGCAACACAAACTGAATTTCAACATTTGTGTACTGAAATCTATACCTCCTATCAACAAGAGCAGGCATCGACGACGAGATCCAACACTGTCTCCAGTGCACCAGTGCAGCCTTTGGTCGCCTGAGGAAAAGAGTGTTTGAAGACCAGGTCCTCAAAACTGCCACCAAGCTCATGGTCTACAGGGCTGTACTAATACCTGCCCTCCTGTATGGCTCAGAGACATGGACCATGTACAGTAGACATCTCCAGTTGCTGGAGAAATATCACCAACGATGTTTTCGCAAGATCCTACAAATCCCCTGGGAGGACAGGCGCACCAACATCAGCGTCCTCATTCAGGCTAACATCCCTAGCATTGGAGCACTGACCACAGTCGATCAGCTCCGCTAGGCAGGCCACATAGTCTGCATGCCAGACATGAGACTCCCAAAGCAAGTCCTCTACTTGGAGCTCCTTCATGGCAAATGAGCCAAAGGTGGGCAGCAGAAATGCCACAAGGACACCCTCAAAGCCTCCCTGATAAAGTGCAACATCCCCACTGACACCTTGGAGTCCCTGGCCCAAGACCGCCCTAAGTGGAGGAAGTACATCCGAGAGGGTGCTGAGCACCTTGAGTCTCAATGCCGAGAGCGTGTAGAAATCAAGCGCAGACAGCGGAAAGAGCATGCGGCAAATCTGTCCCACCTCCCTTACCCTCAACGACTATCTGTCCCACCTGTGACAGAGTTTGTGGCTCTCGTATTGGACTGTTCAGCCACCAAGGAATGAAAGCAAGTATGGAAGCAACTCTTCCTTGATTCCGAGGGACTGCCTTTGATGATACAAAAGAGACGGGTAGTGCAGTTAAGCACTATTGCTTTGGAGGTAATTCAAATGGTTAAATCTGAATACTTAGCTTTGCAGAGTCAAATTAATTGAGAAATATGTTTACATTAGAATTTATATTTAGATCTTTCAGATTCTTCTAAAGCTGAAGTTTGGAATCTTTTCCTTTGATAGGAATACCTGATTCCTTGGATTGCTCCCAGTAAAAGTGATTAATGCTGTCCAATCAGTTCCTTCAAGGCAAACTGGATAAGAATTTAATAAGAATGAGATTGAAAGTCATAGCTGTAAGTTAAGGGAGAGATGTTCAGATATTTTCTGGAATGCCATGCTCTGCATGTTGCTAGGACACTGAAAATGACAGCTATGGAAAGAAAATGGCTGAATTGAATATTGGAGGTTTAAGTGTAACATAGAAACATAGAAAATAGGTGCAGGAGCAGGCCATTCAGCCCTTCTAGCCTGCACCGCCATTCAATGAGTTCATGGCTGAACATGAAACTTCAGTACCCCCTTCCTGCTTTCTCGCCATAACCCTTGATCCCCCGAGTAGTAAGGACTTCATCTAACTCCCTTTTGAATATATTTAGTGAATTGGCCTCAACTACTTTCTGTGGTAGAGAATTCCACAGGTTCACCACTCTCTGGGTGAAGAAGTTTCTCCTCATCTCGGTCCTAAATGGCTTACCCCTTATCCTCAGACTGTGACCCCTGGTTCTGGACTTCCCCAACATTGGGAACATTCTTCCTGCATCTAACCTGTCTAAACCCGTCAGAATTTTAAACGTTTCTATGAGGTCCCCTCTCATTCTTCTGAACTCCAGTGAATACAAGCCCAGTTGATCCAGTCTTTCTTGATAGGTCAGTCCCGCCATCCCGGGAATCAGTCTGGTGAATCTTCGCTGCACTCCCTCAATAGCAAGAATGTCCTTCCTCAAGTTAGGAGACCAAAACTGTACACAATACTCCAGGTGTGGCCTCACCAAGGCCCTGTACAAATGTAGCAACACCTCCCTGCCCCTGTATTCAAATCCCCTCGCTATGAAGGCCAACATGCCATTTGCTTTCTTAACCGCCTGCTGTACCTGCATGCTAACCTTCAATGACTGATGTACCATGACACCCAGGTCTCGTTGCACCTTCCCTTTTCCTAATCTGTCACCATTCAGATAATAGTCTGTCTCTCTGTTTTTACCACCAAAGTGGATAACCTCACATTTATCCACATTATACTTTAACTGCCATGCATTTGCCCACTCACCTAACCTATCCAAGTCACTCTGCAGCCTAATAGCATCCTCCTCGCAGCTCACACTGCCACCCAACTTAGTGTCATCCGCAAATTTGGAGATACTGCATTTAATCCCCTCGTCTAAATCATTAATGTACAATGTAAACAGCTGGGGCCCCAGCACAGAACCTTGCGGCACCCCACTAGTCACTGCCTGCCATTCTGAAAAGTACCCGTTTACTCCTACTCTTTGCTTCCTGTCTGACAACCAGTTCTCAATCCACGTCAGCGCACTACCCCCAATCCCATGTGCTTTAACTTTGCACATTAATCTCTTGTGTGGGACCTTGTCGAAAGCCTTCTGAAAGTCCAAATATACCACATCAACTGGTTCTCCTTTGTCCACTTTACTGGAAACATCCTCAAAAAATTCCAGAAGATTTGTCAAGCATGATTTCCCTTTCACAAATCCATGCTGACTTGGACCTATCATGTCACCATTTTCCAGATGCACTGCTATGACATCCTTAATAATTGATTCCATCATTTTACCCACTACTGAGGTCAGGCTGACCGGTCTATAATTCCCTGTTTTCTCTCTCCCTCCTTTTTTAAAAAGTGGGGTTACATTGGCTACCCTCCACTCCATAGGAACTGATCCAGAGTCAATGGAATGTTGGAAAATGACTGTCAATGCATCCGCTATTTCCAAGGCCACCTCCTTAAGTACTCTGGGATGCAGTCCATCAGGCCCTGGGGATTTATCGGCCTTCAGTCCCATCAATTTCCCCAACACAATTTCCCGACTAATAAAGATTTCCCTCAGTTCCCCCTCCTTACTAGACCCTCTGACCCCTTTTATATCCGGAAGGTTGTTTGTATCCTCCTTAGTGAATACCGAACCAAAGTACTTGTTCAATTGGTCTGCCATTTCTTTGTTCCCCGTTATGACTTCCCCTGATTCTGACTGCAGGGGACCTACGTTTGTCTTTACTAACCTTTTTCTCTTTACATACCTATAGAAACTTTTGCAATCCACCTTAATGTTCCCTGCAAGCTTCTTCTCGTACTCCATTTTCCCTGCCCTAATCAAACCCTTTGTCCTCCTCTGCTGAGTTCTAAATTTCTCCCAGTCCCCAGGTTCGCTGCTATTTCTGGCCAATTTGTATGCCACTTCCTTGGCTTTAATACTATCCCTGATTTCCCTTGATAGCCACGGTTGAGCCACCTTCCCTTTTTTATTTTTACGCCAGACAGGAATGTACAATTGTTGTAATTCATCCATGCGGTCTCTAACTGTCTGCCATTGCCCATCCACAGTCAACCCCCTAAGTATCATTCGCCAATCTATCCTAGCCAATTCACGCCTCATACCTTCAAAGTTACCCTTCTTTAAGTTCTGGACCATGGTCTCTGAATTTACTGTTTCATTCTCCATCCTAATGCAGAATTCCACCATATTATGGTCACTCTTCCCCAAGGGGCCTCGCACAATGAGATTGCTAATTAATCCTCTCTCATTACACAACACCCAGTCTAAGATGGCCTCCCCCCTAGTTGGTTCCTCAACATATTGGTCTAGAAAACCATCCCTTATGCACTCCAGGAAATCCTCCTCCACTGTATTGCTTCCAGTTTGGCTAGCCCAATCTATGTGCATATTAAAGTCACCCATTATAACTGCTACACCTTTATTGCATGCACCCCTAATTTCCTGTTTGATGCCCTCCCCAACATCCCTATTACTGTTTGGAGGTCTGTACACAACTCCTACTAACGTTTTTTACCCTTTGGTGTTCTGCAGCTCTACCCATATAGATTCCACATCATCCAAGCTAATGTCTTTCCTAACTATTGCATTAATCTCCTCTTTAACCAACAATGCTACCCCACCTCCTTTTCCTTTTATTCTATCCTTCCTGAATATTGAATACCCCTGAATGTTGAGTTCCCAGCCCTGATCATCCTGGAGCCACGTCTCCGTAATCCCAATCACATCATATTTATTAACATCTATTTGCACAATTAATTCATCCACCTTATTGCGGATACTCCTTGCATTAAGACACAGTATTGTGTCATTTTGCTTAATTCTTCGTGAAAGCCAGAAAAATATTAGTGAAACCTTCCCTCAGAAGATTATAAAAGTGGGGTTGAATCCACCATAGGGCAAATTGTATGTAGTTTGCGGAAGGAGTGGGTTTCATTGACCATGTGGCCTTTCCTCAATCAGAACTTCTAATGTTCTTATTGATCATCATCATAGGCAGTCCCTCGAAATCGAGGAAGACTTGCTTCCACTCTAACAGTGAGTTCTCAGGTTACTGTACAGTCCAATGTAGGAATTACAGGCCCCAATTTTCCCCAAGCAAAAATAATGGCATACACTGACCTGAACTCACGTTTCTTTGTGGACCGTCTGTGCTGGAAAAAAATATCCCAAGTTTCCGTCAAACATAATCTTCATGTCGCACCGGCGCTACCCGAGTCAATCTCGGGGGGAGGTGCTTAAAGTGTGCGCCTAAAACACACAGCTCATGTACTCAAAAACAGTCTCTATCACAGGTGGGGCAGACAGTGGTTGAAGGAAAGGATGGGTGGGGAGTCTGGTTTGCCTCACGCTCCTTCCACTGCTTGCACTTCATTTCAGCATGCTCTCAATGCTCAAAGCACTCCCGGATGCTGTTCCTCCACTTAGGGCGGTCTTGGGCCAGGGATTCCCAGGTGCCGGTGCAGATGTTACACTTTATTAATGAGGCTTTGAGGGTGTTCTTGAAACATTTCCTCTGCCCTGGGGCTTGCTTGTCATGTAGGAGTTCCAAGTAGAGCACTTGCTTAGGGAGTCTCGTGTCGGGCATGCGGACGATATGGCCCGCCCAGTGGAGCTGGTTGAGTGTGGTCAATGCTTCGATGCTGGGGATGTTGACCTGGGCGAGGACATCGATGTTGGTGCGCCTATCCTCCCTGTGGATTTGCAGGATCTTGAAGAGGAAGCACTGGTGGTACTTCTCTGGCGCTTTGAGATGTCTGCTGTATATGGTCCATGTCTCTGAGCCATATAGGAGGGCAGGTATCACTACTGCCCTGTAGACCATAAGCTTGGTGCCAGATTTGAGGTCCTGGTCTTCAAACACTCTCTTTCTTAGGCGGCCGAAGGCTGTGCTGACACACTGGAGCCAGTGTTGGACCTCGTCATCGATGTCTGTCCTTGCTGATGGTAGGCTCCCGATGTACGGAAAATGGTTCACGTTGTCAAAGGCCGAGCCATGGATTTTGATGATCGGGGGGGCAGTGCTGTGTGACAGGATCAGGTTGGTGGAGGACCTTTGTCTTATGGATGTTTAGCATAAGGCCCATGTTTTCGAATGCCTTGGCGAAGGTGTTAACGATGGCTTGGAGTTCGGCCTCTGAGTGCACGTAGAGGCAAGCATTGTCCGCCTAATGTAGTTCAATGACAGAGGATGGGACGACCTTAGATCTAGCCTGGAGACGACGTTGGTTGAACAGGTTACCATTGGTTCTATAGCTTAGTTCAACTCCAACGGGGAGCTTGTTGATAGTGAGATAGAGCATTACGTAAGGAAGATCGAGAAGAATGTTGGTGCGATGACGCAGCCCTGCTTGACCCCGGTTCGGATGTGGATTGGGTCTGTGGTGGATCCATTGGTCATGATCATGGCTTGCATGTCGTCATGGAGCAGGCGGATGATGGTGACAACCTTTGGGGCTAACCGAAACAGAGGAGGACACTCCATAGTCCCTCACGGTTGACAGTGTCAAACGCCTTTGTGAGTTCAAAGAAGGCCATGTACAAGGGTTGGTACTATTCCCTGCATTTATCTTGTAATTGTCGCGCCGTGAGGATCATGTCCATTGTACCCCTTACTGGATGTAATCTGCATTGTGACTCTGGGAGGACCTCTTCAGCCACAGGGAGAAGGCGGTTGAGGAGGATTCTTGCGATGACTTTCTCAGTAGCCAACAACAGGGAGATTCCTCTGTAGTTACCGCAGTCGGACTTGTCCCCTTTTTTGAAGATGGTCACTATTAGGCCTTTTGAGATCTACTGGCATTCAATCCTCCTTCCAGATAAGAGAGATGAGGTCATGCATTCGTGCCAATAGTACCTCTCCGCATACTTTATTGCCTCAGCGGGGATTCCATCTGCTCCTGATGCCTTGTTGTTTTTGAGCTGATCAATGGCCTTTTCTACCTTGTGCCGGGCTGGGGTTTTGCTGAGATGATGGTGGGTAGCATGATGATGGAGTCGAGGACACTCGTGTCGAAGGCAGAGTCTCGGTTAAGGAGATTTTCAAAGTGCTCCTTCCAGCGGGCCCTGACCGCATCGGTGTCCTTAATGAGTGCTTCTCCGCTCTTGGCCAGCAGTGAGGTGGGGCTTTGGGTGCTTGGGCCGCAGGTGGTTTTCATTGCGCTGAAGAATCCTTGCACATCATGGTAGTCGGCCAGTTGTTGGAAGTCCTGTGCTTTCTCCACCCACCATCTATTCTTTATGTTATGTCTTGAATAAAGAATCTGAGCAGGTACTGTAAGCTCAAAGTGAAGTGTGACCGTAGTCCTTTATTACAGGTCTCCAGAGTGCCTCTCCAGCCTGTGAGGCCTCCTTATGTACAGGTGCTCCCAAGGGATTGTGGGATCCCTTGGAACTCCAGAGGGTGAGCCTTCTGGTGGGTAAACAAGGTATTTGCAGGTTTACATATATAACAACACTCCCCTCTCCCCTCTCCCCCGACAAAGTCAATAGTGTAACTATTTACAATGTGAGTTGATCTGGGGCCTTCTTTTCCCTGGTTGATCGTCTCGGTGCAAATGCTGGTTTTGGTGAGTCGTTGGTTGGGCCCTCGCTGGGCTGCTGTGCAGCTGGCCTTGTCAGGCTGCTGGGTGTAGTGGGTCTTGCTGGGCTGCCGCAGGCGATGGGTTCTGCTTCGTGGTCAACCGCTGGGTTGGTTGCCACTTGAGTGTGTGTTGGGGGGTAGAAAAAGGTAGAGTCTATTGTGGGTTCTTTTGGCTAGCCCATGAATCTGAGTTTGGTTTGGTCCAAGTGTTTTCTGCAGGTGAGTCCATTTGAAAGTTTGACCAGAAACACCCTGCTCCCCTCTTTGGCCACGACGGTGCCGGAAAGCCACTTGGGACCTTGTCCATAGTTCAACACAAATACAAGATCATTAATCTCGATTTCGCGTGACACATTTGGCGACCATGATATGTATTCTGTTGAAGCCACCTGCTCTCTACCTGTTAGTGTAGATCAAGGTGGACTAACGAGAGCCTTGTCTTAAGTGCCCTTTTCATGAGCAGTTCAGCGGAGGGAACCCCAGTGAGCGAGTGGGGTCTTATGTGGTAACTAAGCAGGACTCAAGATAGGCGAGTCTGCAGTGAGCCTTCAGTTACCCTCTTCAAGCTCTGCTTGATTGTTTGCACTGCTTGCTGCCTGACCATTGGAGGCTGGTTTAAATGGGGCAGATGTGACATGTTTGATCCCATTGCGGGTCATGAGCTCTTTGAATTTGGCATTGGTGAAGAACGGCCCATTGTCACTCACAAGGACATCAGGCAGGCCGTGCGTGGCAAACATGGCCCACAGGCTTTCAATGGGAGCAGCGGACGTGCTTGCCAACATTATCTCACATTTAATCCATTTGGAGTCTGCATCTACAATCACAAGGAACATTTTTCCCAAGAATGTGCCTGCATGGTCGACATGAACCCTGGACCATGGTTTGGAGGGCCAGCACCATAAACTTAGTGGCGCCTCCCTGGGTGCATTGCTCAACTATGAACATGTATTACATTTGTGCAAGCAGGACTCTAAGTCTGCATCGATGCTGGGCCACCACACGTGGGATCTGGCTATCGCTTTCATCATTACAATACCTGGGTGGGTACTGTGGAGATCACTAATGAAAGTGTCTCTGCCCTTTTTTGGCACCACTGCCCGATTACCCCATAGGAGGCAGTCTGCCTGTATGGACATTTCATCTCTGCGCCGCTGGTACAGCTTTATTTATTCCTGCATCTCTGACGGGACACTAGACTAACTCCCGTGGAGCACACAGTTTTTTACTAAAGACAGTAAGGGGCCCTGGCTCGTCCAGGTTCTAATCTGTCGGGCGGTAACAGGTGATTGCTCACTCTCGAATGCTTGCATTACCATAACTAAATCTGCGGGCTGTGCCATCTCCATGCCTGTGGTGTGCAATGGCAGCCTATTGAAAGCATCGGCAGTTTTCTGTGCCTGGCCTGTGACGGATGGCGTAGTTGTATGTGGACAACGTGAGCACCCATTTCTGGATGCGGGCCGATGCATTCGTATTTATCCCCTTACTTTCAGAAAAGAGGGATATCAGTGACTTATGGTCGGTTGCCAATTCAAATTTGAGCCCAAACAGATATTGATGCATTTTCTTTACACCAAAACACACGCTAACGCTTCTTTTTCGATCATGCTGTAGGCCCTCTCAGCCTTAGACAGACTTCTGGATGCATAAGCAACTGGTTGCAATTTCCCAGATTCATTAGCTTGTTGCAATACACACCCGACACCGTATGACGATGCATCACATGCTAGTACCAAATGCTTACATGGATCATACAACACAAGCAATTTGTTTGAGCATAACAGTTTCCTAGCTTTCTCAAAGGCATTTTCTTGGCTTTTACCCCATACCCATTCATCTGCTTTACGCAGTAAAGAGTGCAGTGGTTCTAACAGTGTGCTAAGATCTGGTAAGAAGTTACCAAAGTAGTTCAGGAGTCCTAGAAACGACCGCAGCTCCATCACATTCTGTGGTCTCGGTGCGTTCTCGATTGCCTCCATCTTCGAATCGGTGGGCCTGATGCTGTCCGCTGCGATTCTTCTCCCCAGGAACTCCACTTCAGGCGCCAGGAAAACGCACTTTGAGAGTTTTAACCTGAGCCCCACATGATTAAGCCGACTAAGAACCTCCTCCAGGTTCTGCAGGTGCTCGACAGTGTCCCAACCTATAATCAAGATGTCGTCCTGGAAGAACACGGTGTGCGGGACCGACTTCAGCAAGCTTTCCATGTTCCTCTGGAATATCGCCGCGGCTGATCGAATCCCAAATGGGCATCTGTTGTAAATGAAGAGATCTTTGTGTGTGTTAATGCAGTTGCGGGCCTTCGATGATTCTTCCAGCCCCTGCATCATGTAGGCCGAGGTCAACTTGAGCTTCGTGAACGTTTTTCCTCCCACCAGCGTCGTAAATAAGTTGTCTGCCTTTGGTAGCGGGTATTGATCCTGCAGGGAGAAAAGATTGATAGTTACTTTGTAATCACCACAGATTCTGATGGTGCCATCTTCCTTGAGGACTAGAACAATCAGACTGGCCCACTTGCTGAATTCGATCGGCGAAATGATGCCCTCTCGTTGCAGCCTGTCCAGCTCGATCTCCACCCTCTCTCTCATCATGTACGGTACTGCTCTCGCCTCGTGATGGATGGGTCGTGCCCCCAGAATCAAGTGGCTCTGCACTTTTGCTCCTTGGAACTTCCCGATGCCCGGTTCGAACAGTGAGGGGAACTTGTTTAGGACCTGGGCACATGAAATGTCATCGACGGATGAGAGCGCTCGGACGTCGTCCCAGTTCTAGCGTACCTTTCCCAGCCAGCTCCTGCCGAACAGCGTGGGGCCATCGCCTGGTACCACCCAAAGTGGTAAATTGTGCACCGCTCTACCGTAGGAGACCTTTACGGTAGCACTGCCGATTATGGGAATCAATTCCTTTGTGTACGTTCTCAGTTTAGTACGAATGGGAGTCAGGACTGGCCTTGAGGCCTTGCTGCACCACAATTTATCAAAAGTCTTTTTGCTCATTATGGACTGGCTCACGCCCGTGTTCAACTCCATTGACACCGGGAGTCCATTTAATTCAACCTTCAGCATTATCGGGGGACACTTTGTGGTAAATGTGTGCACACATATACCTCTGCCTTCTCAGTCTGAGGCTCTGATTCCTCGTGATCCACCGTGGATCTGTCCTCCTCTGCAACATGGTAGTTTGTAGGATTAGCAGGGTTTGCAGCTCGCCTGCACATACGTTGGAGGTGTTCCATTATTCCACAGCCCTTGCAAACGTATCCTTTGAAGCAGCATGAATGGAAACGATGATCACCTCCGTAGCGCCAACAAGGTGTTAATGGCCTTGCATTCACCACCCTTGATGGTGGACTCTGAGACATCTGCGGACGTGCAGCTGCAGGCATATGAGTCCTGCCCTGTATGTTACGATTCGAAAATAACATCACTTTGTTCACAGTACTTGCAGCAGCACTCGTGTGCTGAGAGATTTGTTTGGTACTGTCACTGGTGGCAATGAACGCCTGGGCTATCGCTATGGCTTTACTCAAGGTTGGGGTCTCTACAATCAAAAGTTTGCGAAGTATTACTTCATGGCCAATGCTAAATACAAAGAAGCCTGAGCATGTGCTTCAAGTGTCCTTCAAATTTTCAATGTCCTGCAAGGCGCCTTAGCTCAGCGACGTAGCTCGTCACTTCCGGGCCTGCAGACCTCTTGTACGTGTAGAACCGGCACCTCGCCATCAGAACACTTTCCTTTGGGTTTAGATGCTCCCGGACCAGTGTGCACAAATCATCGTACGACTTCCTTGTGGGTTTCACTGGATCAAGCAGATTTTTCATGAGGCCATACATTCGTGCCCCGCAAACGGTGAGGAGGATCGCACTTCGTTTGGCAGCGTTCGCTTCTCCTTCCAACTCGTTGGCCACGAATTGGTCGAGTCACTCCATGAAGGTTTCCCAATCATCTCCCTCTGAACATTTCTCCAGGATGCCCACAGTTCTCTGCATCGTTGCGGTGGGGTTCGTCATCTGTATCTCATCGCCAGTTGTTATGTCTTGAATAAAGAATCTGACCAGATATTGTAAGCTCAAAGTAATGTGTGACCGTAATCCTTTATTACAGGTCTCCAGACTGCCTCTCCAGCCTGTGAGGCCTCCTTATGTACAGGTGCTCCCAAGGGATTGTGGGATCCCTTGGGACTCCAGGGGATGAGCCCTCCGGTGGTTAAACAAGGTATTGACAAGTTTGCATATATAACACTTTAGGTCATGGTTTTTTTTGTAGGACCTCGGCCTTCAGCTGCCTGTAGAGCTGCTTTGCTGCTCCTGAGTTGGGTTGCTGTTTTAGTTTAGAAATGCCTTGCGCTTGCGACTTATTAACTCCTGGATCGCCTGGTCATTCTTGTCAAACCAGTCTTCCTGGTTGAGTGATCGAGCGTTCTTCGCAGGCGCTGGTTATGGAGGCCTTGAGGGAAGACCAGGCGCTGTGGGTACTGTGTCTCAGGATCATCGAGGGTCGCTAGTTTGGCAGTGAGGCGCTGGCTGTATAGGGCTTTCTAAATGGATCTTTGAGTGCCCCGGCGTGATTTTTCTGCAGCATTGTTTCTGTTGCTGTTGCTGCTTTGGGGCTATATTGATGTTAATGACAGAGTGGATTAGGCAATAGTCCATCCAGCAGTCATGGTGCGGGTGATGCGCACGTCCTTGCGGTCCCTCGCTTGGATGAAGACGTAGTCGACCAAATGCCAATGCTTGGAGCGAGGATGTTGCCATGATACCTTGTACTTGTCCCTCTGATGGAACAAGGTGTTGGTGATGAAAAGGTCATGTTCTAGGCATTGTCAGGTGCAGGGTACTTATTCATATATTGGTATTCACATCAAGGGCAATTCTGAATGATCTTGAACTAGTGCTTCTTGTGATGCTGAGAAACTTCAGTAGCAAAATAAAACTTTGTCACGATTGAGTTATTTACAGTTGTTCACAGCTTAATGTGGATTACAAAAGATTCTAGAATCTGAGACATCTTTCAAATCCCTTCTTTTTCTTAAAAGTTAAAATTACTGGCAAATTATTGAAAATTCAACAGTCTTTGGTTTCCTCAATGGTATTATGGTAAAGGCATTATCCAGCGGCGCACTAAATGATATAGGCCAAAAATTCATGGATTTAATCCCCAATCTGTATCAAGTTACTTGATCTCTGCTGAGACAGCTGTTTCTGAATACTGAATTTGACCTGATAATTGCAGGTCTAAAGAGTGAAGAATCATCTAGGGTTCGCATTCCTGCTATCCACTGTTGGAAAGTTTGAGGGTGTGGGTGTGGATGTTAAATAAGAACAGATTTGGGCTCAGCTGTTATATCCTCCAAAATGAAGTATTCTGCGGACATCCATTGTACTGAAGAGTGACTGTTTCTTTCTTAGGCAGCCCCTCGGAGTCGAGGATGACTTGCTTCCACACTAAAAATTAGTTCTCAAGTGACAGAAGACTCCAATGCAGGACCCACAGTCTCTGTCACTGGTGGGCAGACAGTGGTTGAATGAACGGGTGGGTGGGCAGTCTGGTTTGCCGCACGCTTCTTCCTCTATCTACACTTGACTTCAGCTTGCTCTCAGCCAAACTCGAGGTGCTCAGCGCCTTCCCCGATTCTCTTCCTCCACTTTGGGCGGTCTTGGGCCAGGAATTCCCAGGTGCCGGCGGGGATGTTGTACTTTATCAAGGAGGCTTTGAGGGTGCCCTTGAAATATTTCCTCTGCCCACCTGGGGCTCGCTTGCCGCGTCGAAGCTCCAAGTCGAGTGCTTGCTTTGGGTGTCTCGTGTCAGGCCTAATGGACTGCACCCCAGTAAGAATCCTTATGGTAGATTTTCAGGCCTCTGCCTGGTGGAACCAGGGCAGCAGTGCCTCAAAAATGGTGGGGAATGACTTACCACTCCGTTCCCACATTAAAGGACCGTACCTTTAGCTTTGAGCCATTAGGGCAAAGTACAATTAATTTAATGAATGTTACTTTAATTAAAATTGCTCTGGTTTAAATAATGAGTTGCTGTTAAGTGAAATCTTTACTGAGCTCAACAATATGATGGACCTTGAATAGCATGAGCTTGACATTAGGGATGGGCCTTGAGTAACATCAGAGGAGATAAAGCACCAACCTAGAATTTTTTCAGTAATCTCCCCAGTTCAACTGTTTATTTAGCTCCCAGTAAAATATGTTCTCAAAACCTGTTCCCACAATTAAGTCATGTGCTCATAGTATTAGATATAAATAAGCAAAAGAATGTTGATAAAAAGCAAATAAAACTGAAGATGCTGGAAACACAGATGCTGCCTGACCGACAAAAGAATGTTAATGTTAATCAGAACTGAGTACAATGAGCTTGGTCACGGTCTATCTTTTCCTCCTGGACAGTGGTCCATCACACAAATCTGCTGAATAAGACGGTAAATATTTGATGCTGGCACTGGGTGCCCAGAATGGAAAGCTATCAATTCCCCAGGACTAGCACCCCTCATCTTGGTGAGCACAAAATTCAAAAATTAACCCGTCACTTGAAAAAAGTAAATCCTTTGTCATTTAAATTACCCTCCAGCCTCCCCTCCCCAACATGAGGACAATGGGGTCGAATTCCACCGCAGGCAGACTTCCGGCAATCGGCCGACAGAAGGTGCCAGTGGGCCACCGGGCAGTGCCTGTGGGTCAATGGGCAGTGCCTGCGGGTCGGCGGGCAGTGCCTGCGGGAGGCTCGGTCCATCTTGTGTAACCACTGGGATCAGACACCGTGGATTATTTTCGGCCTCAGATGCAGACCAGGCAGGTGGCGGTTTAATCCTCTGTCTATCCTAAGAAAGTTCTTCTCTTCAGTGGCTCTATAATTGGCCTCAGCACCCCACACTGGAGAAAGGGGGCCAGTTATCCCACTTCTGATTGCTATCCAGTAATCTTTTGAGAGAGAGAGAGAGAGTGTGTGTGTGCGTCAGTGCGAGTATGTATCCGTCAGGTAAGGATTGACTGTAGTGTCCTTCACAGTTTGATAGTCTGCCAACATTCAATGTCAAGGTTTACATATAAATAACAGCCACTTGTGTAAGGTATTGGAAGATGACCACACCTGTAGAAAATGTCTCAGTGAAGGAGGGTAGAAAAACATTCTTTGTAACTTTTATTTTGTTAAGTACCGATAGATATGAATGTTTGAACTGAAATTTAGATTTGTTGAATTTTCCTTTTTTATTAATCTGTGTACACATTCCTTTTCTGATTCGCAGGTTTGAATAAAATTTAATAAAACAGCATTTTTGGCCTCACTACAATAATACAGTAAGCAAGACCGACAGACAAAGAGTGCATTCCCCAAACACAATTATATTCTGGGAACTCTGCCTCCATCTATTTATAAGAAAAAAAAATATTCTCCATAAATGGTGTTAAACTTCGAGGATTAATTGTACAAACAGCTGGGAAAGCTCAGTGTGCCAGGAAGACTCCTAATGGGAAATTTCACAGTGCTATCATCTTATTATCAGTGGGATGTCCGCGCTAAGGCAAATTAAGTGACTTAGAAGGCGTCTGCTTTTGTCCAAGAATGTGGGAATGCAAGCAATTGCCTTGGAAATCGTTTAACAAAGCCCAGGGTTACACTGGAAATCTAATGTGAATGATATTTCCACTTGCTGTCATTGATAAATATATGGACAAACCAAGCACAATTTGCTTTCTCGCCAATTGTACACTTCCCCCTCCCCTCCTTGCTACAGTGTAGCTCCATGTGGCCAGTTGCATTCAAGTGACCATTGTTTGTGACCCTTGACAGTGAGAGCTAACATGCTGTTCAAGCACAGACAGCACCACAGCCGAGCTCAATCCTGTCCTCACCTGGCCTACAGGTTACTGCAAAGCAATCAGGAGCAGCATCCCCGCTGACTTGTCCCTGCTGAGCCCAGGAGCGCCGCGGTCAGTTGTAACACATTTATCATCACCCCAACTGACGGCAGCTAAGTTAGCTTGGGCCAAGGCTCACGTATGGGATCCCCCTGGTCTGCACTGCTCAGCTACTTAGTGTCTTAATCAGCTGAGCCACTGATTTTTGTTCTGATATGGTGGACGCATGCTGAACTGGGTGATGCCAGAAGCACCACCACTGGCATTTGATTTGTGTAAAGATACATATAAGCATCAGATAACATTACATAGGATATACAGCACAGAAACAGGCCTTTCAGCCCAACCAGTCCATGCCGGCGTTTTTGCTCCACTCGAGCCTCCATCTGTCTTTCCTCATCTAAATCTATCATCATTACCTTTTCCTTTATATGCTTATCTAGCCTCCCCTTAAATGCATCGATACTATTCGCCTCAAATCCCTGTGGTAGCGAGTTGCACATTCTCACCACTCTCTGCGTAAAGAAGTTTCTTTTGAATTCCTTAATTGCTTTCTTGAAGAAGTTTCTTCTGAATTCCCCATTTGCTTTCTTGGATAACATGGTTTAGTATACTGAACAGAGTTTATTTAACAATAATTGGTAATAATACAAATCAGTAACTTCATCAGCACTTCACCTTCTGTCTGTCTTTCTCTTCCCATAAAACCTATTGGGCTGGATTTCGGGGCGGTAATGGCGGCGGGGCGGTAAAGCTTGCGCCCGGGAACAGTTTGCGCCTCAGTTATCAAAATTCAGCAGCTGGGCCCTGAGTGTAGGGCGCAGCGCTAAGGGAGGTGTTACACACCTGTCTTCGGGCACTAGGCTAGCTGAGCAAACGAAAATCCCGAGCTAAACAGCCAGCCTCGGAGCGCTGTAAGAGATGCCTGGGATGGGGGGGGTGGGGGGCGCGCGGGGGAAACCTGAAAAAAAAAAACACCCAAAACCTTCCTAATAAATAACTCACGTCACCACAACATAAATTGCAAAAAAACCCCAGAAAAAACAAACTATCACACTTACCTGAGGTCGACATTACTTAACTCACTGGGGCCGCTGTAGCTCGGACTGCCCGCTTTCACAGGCGGTCCCAGCAGGGCGCCCTAAGGACTACTGCAGGTCGGGCGGCAGCCAAAAATCGAGCCAGTGTCGTAACCAGGGACATTGCACACGGCTCGCCTCTTCCGGGCGGTAATGCTCTACGCCATGCTGAAACTGGCACCGAAAATCCCAGCGGGGCGCTGGAAGCTGGCCGTCCACCCGGAAGTGCTTACCACCGTCATTGCCATCCCTCTGGGGCGCTACCAAGGGCAGCAGAAGACCAAAGATCCAGCCCATTGTTTTGTTCATTATATACCCAATTTCCCCTTCCTCTTTCCCAGAGGGGAGAGGTGCCACAATTCGACCAACTCACAGCTTACTCCCTCAGGATTAATAGTGATCTTGACAAGAACCAAGGTTGATGGGATACCAACTTTGCGGGTGGATTTGTTGCGAGCTTGAAAGTGGCATGAAACCTATAGGTGCTGTGTTGAGTTTGAGAGCAGCTTTCACCTCTAGAGGGAATTATATTGGCAGCTGAAGGCATAAAAGCAGACAGCAGTAAACAGCGAGGAGCAGATGCTCACTGCTTATAGATAAATATGTTTGGTAGCTGTAAACATTTCATTCAAGCCTGCCACACTGTTTATTAAAAATAAATATTTCTTCTAAAGCAATTGATTGAGTTCTTATACACATACAGAATTTTCCTGGTATCACAATTGCCTGAAACATTGTTTATTGCATAGAATTGCAACAGATACAGATACACATGCGGACTCTAAACACTTTAGCTCCATGCTTTTTCTCATTGTCCGCCATACATGAGGAAGCAAGCAAACAAACATTACTAAATCAGAGAAAGATACAAGACTACAGAGAGAGAAAGAGAGAGAGAAAGCAGGGCAATGGGATTAGTTCCGATTACACAAGTAAAGAGATGGCACAGACAGAATGAGCCAGATGGCCTGCTTCTGTGCTGTAAATTTTGATGGTTCTAAAGAGACTCTGGACAACTCCCTGATGGTTCAGCAGGTTTATCCAGTCAATCATTGTGCCACACAGGCTAGGAGGGTGCTATGCTTGATCCCTGTGTTCAGTTAGCTCAGATGTCTGGGCCCTGTGGTTGGCCCCAGAACCCCAAGTTCAAGGAAGGGAAAAAAAAAAATCACTCAGGGTTTCCACTCCTGATCATTCTCCAGTGACCATCCTTGAAAGTATACATGTGGGGGACTTGCTTGAGATGTTCTTCCATGGTCAGACAGCATGCTGACACTCATTGCCAAGGCTCACGTATGAATAACAAGCACTTAGATAAGATACTGAATGAGCAACTATATCCAAGCAAGAGGTCACCACTTTCAGGGGGGTAAAATCTGATGAAAAAAATAAAGAAAAATAATAATAAGAGGGTCTCTTTCTTCACAAAAAAGCTTTCGGCATTTGTTTGCAATTGCAGAACATCATAATATAAGCCGCATTGAAGTTCATCACTGCATCACGTGAACATGACATCATAACATAAGATGTGCATTGCCAAAAATAGATTTGTTATACTCTTTGTAGTGAAGATAGTGTCACTTTAAATAGCTTCATTGCTAAGTTAAAACCATTCTAGGAATAGGTAGCATTCAGGCATCAACTCATTAGCCTTATCAAAGAATGGTACAGTGCAGAGGAGGCCATTTGGCCCATTGTGCCTTGTTCACATAATAAAAGAAACAAGAGTCGAAATTTGGTACCGCCATTTTTGAGACGGTGTCACTTCCTGAGTGCTGATCTTAGCGCCGGACGTTTGGCGCACCCTCAAAGTCCTAAATTCAGATTTTACGCCCAAAGGTGAGAGAGCAGCGCTAAAAAGTGGCGTTGCATACTCATCCTCGGACGGGAGCTCAGGAGGCCGACTGAATTTCCCGTCGGGAGGAAAAAAGAGAAGAAAAAAAATAACTAAAACTTCTGATCCACAAACACACTTCCCCACTCTTAAAACTAATGAAAACATGCAGAAATAAATAAAGAGGAAAACTTACCTTCCTCCCGAGGTGATTTCGCCCAAGATTCCTCTGTTAGAACAACTTTTTTCTGGCTGTGCAGCCGCCTGTTTGTACGGCAGCCGTACGAAGCAAATGTCGCGACAGAGGCGTTGATGAGGTGTTGTACTCTGGATGACATCACTACGCGGGTGGCGTTAGCCGGCAGAGCGTTGCCTCTTGGCACCTCAGCCAAAGAGCCGATTAATTTAGGGCGAGGCATCGATGCCGCTTACCGACGACAGTAGGCATTTGCCGCCGTTAGCCGCCTCCCTTGTGTGGTAACGGGCGGCATACAAAACCGAATTTCGACCCCACAGTTCCTTGGACAAAGCTTCTAAAAGCAGTGTATTGCCCACAGTCCAAACAGGATCCAACTGCTAGTATAGAAACACTTTTATTTCTAGCTAATACTGTGGTGAGATGGAAATGATACTCAATTTACATTCAAGGCAGACCTGATAATATTTGTCGATACATTGCCAACTTAGTAGCCAGCGCCAATGTTGTAGCATTTACTGTCGTTATTTACTTGCCAAAAGCAAGATAACACATGAAATGCAGTAAGTGCTTTAAAACACGACAGCCACTTTTTTTGCCGGGTGTTAATACTTACTGACATCAGTCAATTGGTTTCCTAGGTTACCAATAAACAGTTTTGTCTGTGAAATAAAAGACCAATTTGTGGAGGAACGATAAGGTGACAAATGATTTGTTGCATGAGTTCAGGACTTGACCTGATTCTTTTGAAAGCAAATGCCATGATTTTGTTCTGTGCATTTAAATTACAGGCATCTCTTAAAAATAACCATTGTGCGGTTGTAAGTATTTCTGTCACTTTTTAGTCTAGAGAAATATGTCGAACCTAAAAGAATGACATTTTTTCTTTAAAAACTAATTAAGGTCTTCAAAGAGATATTGTCATCAAATTGCAAGGCAGAAATTATTGCACAAAAATGAGGTGAGAGACATTGAAAAATAATGGTGCCAGTTTGACTTTATGGATTTTAACAATTATAGGGCTCTTATCTCTAGAAAAGAGAAAAGCGAGGGATGACCTGATAGAGGTCTTTAAGGTTATGAGAGGGTTTAATAGGGTAGTTGTAGAGAAGATCTTTTCAATTGCAGGGGAAACCAGAACTATAAGAGAGTCACTAATAAATCCAATAGGGAATTTATGAGAAACTTCTTTACCCAAAGAGTGGTGAGAATGTGGAACTTACTAACACAAGAAGTAGTTGAGGCGAATAGCATAGAAACATTTAAGGGAAAGCTAGATAAACACATGAGGGAGAAAGGAATAGAAGGATATGTTAATGATGTTAAATGAAGAAGAGTGGGAGGAGGCTTGTGTGGAGCATAAACACGGGCAGAGATCTATTGGGCTGATCGATGTGTTTCAGTGATGTAAATACTATGGAGGAGAAATTGCATAGCGCCCCACCACGAGGTGGGAGTTCCTGCGGCAGGCGCGACAGTCGTGCCCCGCGACCTATATTCAGGTTACCACCCCCGAGAGCAAGTGGAGCACAAAATATCGCTCTCCACTTACGCAGTGAGGTGGGAGCGGACTGCAAGTGGGTGGCAGGGATCAGTCAAGGGCACAGCGCTAAGCGGTTGGACTCGTAGTGCTACCGTGTAGACAGGGCCCTCCCTTCATTAAAGGGGAGGGGTAAGCTGCCGACTCCGCGAGAGAGAAACGGGTCCCTGCCTGGACCACCAGGGAGCAGGGTGCCGTGGCATCAGCCCAGCACGCAAGCGGAGTACCGGGCTGCAAGATCGCGGCATGGACCCCGTGACCCAACATGAAGCGGACCGCAACCATTAAGTCGGCCATTTATTTTTCAAATTGCCACCTCCCCTTTAAATTTTGCCCCACGAGCTACCTACAGCCCGTTACGCGCCCCGCCTACACCCCGCTACGCGCCTCGCCGACAGCCCACCTAGCACCCCCCTGAAGCTATCGTTGGTATCGCCGCGCACAGCTTCAGGGGGCGCGACCGAATATTCACTCTGGGGCGAAAACAGGTCGCTGAGCACGGTAATGACGTCATCTCTGATGGTACAGTGGAGTGGGGCTCTACTGGTTACCACCACTGCTAAATTCCCATGGAGGCATTAGCGGTGCCGAGCCTGGGCAAAAAGTCATTTGCGTCCCGAATTTTTCCCCTGATGTGAAATGAAATATGGACATTTTTAGACAGATATAAAGATGGAATGTTTAAAAAAAATGAGGATTATCCTAAGCTTCTGATGCTTGAGCTGATTAAGGTATGAGTATCTAAACCATTAAAACTGGCAAAGCCTGAGGTTCACTCTCCAACCTGCGTTGAATAAGCTCAGCTGAGATGTTACCTGGGCAGCTACAATTGGCCTCAGTGCTCTGGGGCTGGGAGTGGACTTGGGTTCCCATTCCTCATCGATGCTGGAAGTTCATGTGCAAGGATGTTGGGCAAGGAACACGGCGCCTTCAATTGGATAGTCTGCTTTGACAGAAATCTGGTGGCAGATTGGTATGGTTGGCTTTGTGCCCTGATACGGACCCCAGCAAATTATTCCGGAGTCATCCTAATTGGCATCATCCTGGTGAGATTCAGCCTGCGATAGGGAACCTGCCACAGAGTGGTGTTCGTGAGGGAAAAAGCTGCCGCAAGCTTTGAGCACCTGGCGGTTTGGCTGCCTTCCATGGCAACTGAATAGGAGGCTGAGCTTTGATTACATGTTTTAATTTCCTAGGGTCAGAGAGTGCAACCCTCGTACTCAGCATTGCTCTGGTGGTAATGATGGCAAGTTACATCGCTCTGTCATTACCATCCATATTGAATACTCCTGTTTATAATTTGGCGGAAGTATTCAATGACCATCCTCGGCTCCATTGAAAATCCCAGCAGTACTAATGCCGGACAGAGAGGCAGTAGAATAGTTCCCTGACCAATTTTCCACCCCTGCCCACCCCAGATCCATTTGAAATTAGGTGGAAAAGAAGTGATAATTGCCACTGCACTGTTTAGATTCAATATGGCCATTTGGGCTAGGTACCGGAGGGCAACCAGCTCCTCTAAAACTCTGTCCCAGCAAAGAAAGTGAGGACAGAGGAAAATGGTTTGTGATCCACCTTGGCCCGTGGTCGACATGACCTCTGCCTAACAGTTAAAATCAGGGCTATCATTTCTGTAAAACTTGTTCGGATTCATTGGCCCCGCGATTCGTTATCTCCAGGAGGTTTCTGGAAGACAGTGGGGTGGGGTGGGGGTGGGGGGAGGGGGTAGTGATGGCGGGGGGGAGGGGGTGGTGATGGCGGGGGGTGGGGTGGGGGGGAGGGGGTAGTGATGGCAGGGGGGAGGGGGAGGTGGTGGTGATGGCGGGGGGGGGGAGGGGTAGGTGGTGGTGATGGCGGGATGGGGGGTGTAGGAGCAGGAAAATCCAGAAATACATGTTTCCTGAAGATCCTGCCAAATTTAACAGCAGGAACTGATTTAAATTTTGATCTTTGTGTCCCGGCCGCAGCCATCCAGATTGAGGGGCTGTCGGGCGGAAACATCTATGGCACCAGGCTGCAGCCTGGGAGCAGAGAGGAAGGAGGGAGGGAGAGACATCGGGGGTGAGGGGTGTGCATCGGCGGGTGGAGACATCAGAGGGGGTCCGGAGACGATGGCGGGGGGGGGGATTCCGGAGACACAGAAGGTTGAGGAGATATCATGGTGGGGGGGGGGTGCGGTCTGATCGTGCGCGGGGAGTGGGTGGATGGTCGGCCAATCGCGGGGGTCTAATTATGGGGAGGTGAAAAGGTTTGCTTAGTGGACCGGGGTGAAGCACTCCAGCTGCTCCTGGCTCACAAGCAGTCCTGGAAAGGCACTTACCTGTTGTAAAACGGGGAAGGTGGCTCAACCGTGGCTAACAAGGGAAATTAAGGATAGTGTTAAAGCCAAGGAAGAGGCATATAATTTGGCTAGAAAAAGCAACAAACCTGAAGACTGGGAGAAATTTAGAATTCAACAGAGGAAGACTAAGGGTTTAATTAGGAGGGGGAAAATAGAGTACAAGAGGAAGCTTGCAGGGAACATAAAAACTGACTGCAAAAGCTTCTATAAATATGTGAAGAGAAAAAGATTAGTGAAGACAAACGTAGGTCCCTTGCAGTTGGATTCAGGTTAATTTATAATGGGGAATAAAGAAATGGCAGACCAATTGAACAAATACTTTGGTTCTGTCTTCACAAAGGAAGACACAAATAACCTTCGAATTGTACTAGGGGACAAAAGGTCTAGTGAGAAGGAGGTACTGAAGGATATCCTTATTAGGCGGGAAATTGTGTTAGGGAAATTGATGGGATTGAAGGCCAGTAAATTCCTGGGGCCCGATAGTCTGCATCCCAGAGTACTTAAGGAAGTGGCCCTAGAAATAGCGGATGCATTGGTGATAATTTTCCAACAGTCTATTGACTCTGGATCAGTTCCTATGGACTGGAGGGTAGCTAATGTAACACCACTTTTTAAAAAAAGGAAGGAGCGAGAAAACGGGTAATTATAGACCGGTTAGCCTGATATCGGTGGTGGGGAAAATGTTGGAATCAATCATTAAGGATAAAATAGTAGCGCATTTGGAAAGCAGTGACAGGATCAGACCAAGTCAGCATGGATTTATGAAAGGGAAATCATGCTTGACGAATCTTCTGGAATTTTTTGAGGATGTAACTAGCAGAGTGGACAAGGGCGAACCAGTGGATGTGGTGTATTTGGACTTTCGAAAGGCTTTTGACAAGGTCCCGCACAAGAGATTAGTGTGTAAAATCAAAGCGCATGGTATTGGGGGTAATGTACTGACGTGGCTAGAGAACTGGTTGGCAGACAGGAAGCAGAGTCGGGATAAACAGGTCCTTTTCAGAATGGTAGACAGTGACTAGTGGAGTGCCGCAGGGCTCAGTGTTGGTACCCCAGCTCTTTACAATATACATTAACGATTTAGATGAAGGAATTGTGTGAATATCTCCAATTTTGCGGATGACACTAAACTGGGTGGCGGTGTGAGCTGTGAGGAGGATGCTAAGAGGCTGCAGGGTGACTAGGTGAGTGGGCAAATGTATGGCAGATGCAGTATAATGTGGATAAATGTGAGGTTATCCATTTTGGGGGCAAAAACACGAAGGCAGAATACTATCTGGATGGCGGCAGATTAGGAAAAGGGGAGGTGCAACGAGACCTGGGTGTCATGGTTCATCAGTCACTGAAAGTGGGCATGCAGATACAGTAGGCGGTGAAGAAGGCAAATGGTATGTTGGCTTTCATAGCTAGGGGATTTGAGTATCGGAGCAGGGAGGTCTTACTGCAGTTGTACAGGGCCTTAGTGAGGCCTCACCTGAAATATTGTGTACAGTTTTGGTCTCCTAATCTGAAGAAGGATGTTCTTGCTATTGAGGGAGTACGGCGAAGGTTCACCAAACTGATTCCAGGGATGGCTGGACTGTCATATGAGGAGAGACTGGATCAACTGGGCCTTTATTCACTGGAGTTTAGAAGGATGAGAGGGGATCTCATAGAAACGTATAAGATTCTGATGGGACTGGACAGGTTAGCTGCGGGTAGAATGTTCCCCATGTTGGGGAAGTCCAGAACCAAGGGACAAAGTCTTAGGATAAGGGGTAGACCATTTAGGACCGAGATGAAGAGAAACTTTTCACTCAGAGTTGTTAACCTGTGGAATTCCCTGCCGCAGAGAGTTGTTGATGCCAATTCATTGGATATATTCAAGAGGGAGTTAGATATGACCCTTACGGCTAAGGGAATTAAGGGGTATGGAGAGAAAGCAAGAAAGGGGTACTGAGGGAATGATCAGCCATGAACTTATTGAATGGCGGTGCAGGCTCGAAGGGCCGAATGGCCTACTCCTGCACCTATTTTCTATGTTTCTATCCAGCTGTTCGCGCCTCCCTTCAGCTGACGGACATCCCAAGGCCTGTGAAACACGGACTGCAGGCGTTAAATCTGAAACGCAGCTAAAATTTGCCGGCAACAGATTAGTCGCCCATCCCCAACCTGCCTCCGTTAAAACTGAGATGGAAACGTGTTGTGATCGGGTTTCCCATTGTTGAAAGTTTAACACCCTCCTTACGCCAGACCTGCGGGGTTAAAATGACCCCCATTAATTCTGTCCCAAAGATAGAAATAACTACATGACAGCGGTCAATGGACCTCAAATTGTGCTTAATTGTATAAAGTTTTGAGACATTTCAATGGGAAATGGCTTTTGAACTCCAAGTATTATTTATTAATTTAATTCTCATCTGATGCAGTCATTATGGCTGTTCAACTTTTGCTCTCTAATCTCCTTCCTTTCCTTCTTTCAGGTTTGAAGGGAACTCAATTGAAAATAACATGAAAGGATTTTCCTTTCACTGGCAACTTCAAAATGTGATGTGCTAAATGAATGGTAGCCTACAATCCCTGTGGATGATGCAATCATGAAAATTGTCTATCAGAATTGAGAGCATCATTTTCTGATCGACTCATTTCAAGGTGACATCTCCCACGCTTAGCGAAAGGAGAAACAGAGCAGGATATTAACTAGTTGTGAAATCATGGGCCCAAGTTTCGAGCTGTGCCTAGAACGGCGCAGTCCCGACCTGGACGCCCGTTTTTCGCGCCACAAAGTGCGCCTAAAAAAAACTTCCAGATTCTCCAGCTCCCTGCAGGTCGTTTGCAGCTCGGCGCAGTGCAGCAGGAGCTGTAGGGCACGGAGCCAGGTCCATACACTGAAAACAGTGCCGGGACCTCTACACATGCGCGCTACAGTGGGCGCGCATGTGCAGTAGCTCCAGGCGCCCAAAAGTGTGTGGGAGGGGCCCGAAGCACGCAGACCCTAGCCCTGGCCGATAAGGCTCACTGGGGCTGCGTGAATAAGGCTCCTCCCACGCCCAGCTCCTGCTTCCTCCCGACCCGACTCGACTCCCGCTTCCCCCCCGCCCCCGCCCCCGGACCGGACCCGACAACGACTCGACTCCCGCTTCCCGCCTCCGGACCGGACCAGACATCGACCCGACTCCCGCTTCCCCCCCCCCCCCCCCCACCTCCGGACTGGACCCGACCCGACCCCCCAGACTGGACCTGACCCGACTCCCGCTTCCCCCGCGCCCCGCCTCCGGACCGGACCCGACCCCGACACCGACCCCCCGGACTGGACCCAACTCCCGCTTCCGCCCCCGGACCGGACCCGCCCTGACCTCCCTCCCCCCCGACCTGACCGATTTCCCCCCGACCTCCCCCTGACCCGACCCGACCCAACGCAAATTGGCTGTTGCGTTTGCTTCATTACAACAGTAACTACACTTTTTAAAACAGTACTTCATTGGCTGTAAAGCACTTTGGGACGTCCGGTGGACATGAAAGGGGCCAAATAAATGTAAGCCTTTTGTTTTTCTTTATGGCTACTGTTCAACAGATGCGGGCAACCAGTCAGTATTGTTGCCAACTTGTGCACATTATCAGTCCCAGTATAATAGCAGCAAATTTCTAATAGTTGTTGACATCTTTCCAGGGTATAAAAACATCAGAACTATGATTTTTGTGCATCATTTATATCCTAATCTTTAACATTAAAGGAACAATATTGATTCAGGAAATGTTTAGTAATATTGGCAGTAAAATCAGTCTTATGTATTAACTCCTTGTCCATCCTGCTACCTCCCACTTTAATAGTACTAGTTCTAAATGGCAGTAAAGTGCTTTAGAACGTCCTGAGATCATGAAAGGTGCTATATAAATTCCTTCCTTCGTCCCCTTCCTTCCTTCCTCCCCTTCCCCCTCCCATTGGATATTGGAAACAGTCTGCATTCTGCCAGATATTATAGCTGCGAATTTAACTCAGGGCAGGAATCGTGCAGGCGGGGTGTGGGGTGGATTGCAAGGCCCCATGATGTTGTTGGTGGGCGGCCCAGACCATTGTAACTTCCAGGCCTCAGTAACATTTGAAGAATTGGCTGTCGCCAGCCCACCCCTTCCCCAATCACCTGCAGAATCGGACAGCCCAGCCACGTGACCCGCACAATCTCCGGCACGTTCCCTGGCTCTACTTCAAGCGGGGATTCATCTCCTGTTTGAATTTTTAAATGAACGACTGTGGAAAACTTGTTGGCTGCAGAGAGGAGCCCAAAGGCTACTCTCACTTTTCTGATGCACCTGGCTCTGGGTTGAAGTCTCACTTCAGGAACTTGAGCACATAAATCTAGGCTGACACTCCAGTGCTGAGAGAGTGCTGCACTGTCAGAGGTGCCGTCTTTCGGATGAGACGTTAAAGCCCCATCTGCCCTCACGTGGACGTAAAAGATCCCATGGCAATATTTCGAAGAAGAGCAGGGGAATTATCCCCGGTGTTGTGGCCAATATTTATCCCTCAATCAATATAACAAAAACACAGTATCTGGTCATTACCACATTGCTATTTGTGGGAGTTTGCTGTGCGCAAATTGGCTGCTGCGTTTCCTACACTTCTTAGGCGGTGCCTCGTATCGAGGCTGACTTGCTTCCACGCCAAAAAAGGGATGAGTTCACAGGTGTTTCAATGAAAGACCTAATATTCCAGGTCTCGAACTACATGTTGAAAGATGGAAGATGCCTGTTGATGGATTTTTTTAACGTGTGGTGGCCATTGCACACCAGCCACCACATGGGCTTGACAGAGAGCTAGGTCTTGGTCCAGTGGCAAGGATTAACCAAGATGACTGGAGACCAGCTCTGCTTCACGGATCTAGTACGCACACATATTGCAGCGTGGGCAGGCTCGTGCTGCCCCCTCGGCCCATGCTTCTTCTGGGCCCTGATGACATCGCTCTGCAATCTCTAGCCACTCCTTCGCCCCGACCTCGCTGCTCCTGCTGTACCTGCCCATGCTCCAATCATCGACCTGAGTTATGGTGATGTTCAATCCAGTCGCCCACTTCAATGCCATCGCCCTCTGGGACCGGCTCGCGCTGTACCTTAGTGGTATGCCGCCACACTGCCCAGGGGCCGCCTCTCGCCGCTCCTTTTATGGCCCAATCTGCCGCAGATGGTTCATCGCAGGTCGGGGCCTCGCTGTGTGCTGGGCCGCCGCACCTCTGCTGCTTTTATGGCCACGGCCTGCTGCTGATGGTCTCTCGCAGGTCGGGGCCACACGCTTGCTTGTGCACAAATTGGCTGCCGTGTTTCCTACATTACAACAGTGACTACACTCCAAAAGTATTTCATTGGCTGTAAGATGCTTTGAGACATCTGGTGGTCATGAAAGGCGCTATATAAATGCAAGTCTTTCTTTCTTTTACAATCTGCTCTCCCACAGATCAGTAGAAGTGATGATCCCTGGCTTCATAGAAATGGCATGAGTATGATGGAAGCAGTATGCGCTGGCCTTTCTCAGGATGTCAGCATGTCTACACATTGGCCACCCACTCGCCACAAACATTACCCGCTGTAGTGCCCACAAGTCAGCTGGGAGATTGTCCTAGCAGCAGCCGAGTTGCAGCAGCCTGTGGCTGGGCCCTCACATGCCCGAGCACCTTAAAGTCACTGGCCACGAGCATCTTAACGGTCCTCCCATGAGGAACAGCGGCTCTGCTCAAGCCACCAGGGGGACACCTCGTAGGAGTAGTAGAGTTAGGAAACCTTCTTTAAAGAAAAGCGTTAAGGGTCGATCACTGAGGTGAGAAATGAATGGAAAGCTTTAAATCAATCACCTTTTTCACATTTGGCACTTTGGCCTGTAGTATGGTTTCATAGCAGCTTCTGAGTCTGAATTGCTAGTATGTCATTGATGTAGGAGTTGAGGAATCTCTCGTTCTGGTGCCCCGATGGCCACGTGTACACAGTTTACACTCGAGGAAAGCCAGCCACTGCTGCAAAGCCACAAGCTGAGGTCAGTGGAGTCAATAATGCAGTGCTCGGCCCTGGCCAAGAGGGCGTTTGGTCACCAACTTAGTGCACCTATGAACTGCTGACCAGCTAGTGTCTCCTATAGTAGACTGAAAGGATCCAGTGCTGTAAATGTTCAGGGCTGGGGTGGGGTCCGGGAATGGTGCAGAAAGGGGAGCCCCCAGGTGCAATTTTAACCCCCAATCTGCTCCATTGCTGCTGGGCAGTCTGGGTTAAAATCGGCCCTCGACTCTTCGGTGTTTTTTAATGGCAGAATTTCATTAATAAACATGTCAGAAAGGATTTGATTGTATTCAATGTCCCAAAGCTAAGGAGAAGAAAGAGAAACAGCCTGCTCTAGATCACTAGTGTGTCACCCTCTGGAAAGAAGACGGGTGTGAGAGAGTGTCAGGTGAGGATGAATGGGATTTTGACTGTGCTACCTCTTATGGTAAGCAGCCTGCTGATACTGAGTGTCCATCTGAAACACAAAGTATTCATGTACTGGAGGGCTTCTGGCAATACTACAGTAGGGGAAAGAAGAAATGCATAGATCAGAGAATCTTACAGCACAAATGGAGACCATTTGGGGCCATCTTTGAAAGAGCTCTCCAATTCATCCCACTGCCTTGCAAATTCTTCCTTTAACTGTTGATTTTTTTTCTTATAAAGACATTTGTGAAAAAGTAACAGAGGAGTAAACACGCGTGGTGGACAGAAATGGAAATTAAACCGAGGTTTAAAAAAAAGCAATAGAAAATGAAAGGGTAAATGAGGAAGGAAGTTTGGGGTAGTTGCATGATATTACCCCCCATGTGAGGAGTTTTGGCTGCCTGGAGCACACACGGAGTTCAGGTGAGGCCCCCCCCACTGCAGACTGCTGATATGTGCTCCCACCGGCAAGCTCTATGCTGGCACTGCAAATTTGTCTTCCCTATTATGTTTCTTAAATAAGACCCATGGGAATGAATTGCAAAGTCACATCACATGCACAACTCATACAGTTGTCTTGCTGATGCACTGATATTCTGCATCTGTGCCCCTAAGTCTAAAGTTCCAGAGGCCTCTTACAACAACATAAATAGATTTTTTTTTAGAAAACAAAACTACAGAGAATTGGCACGGGGCCAAACGGCAATTGCTTTGGAAGTTGACATTCGTCTTCTACTGCTTCAAATTCTTTTTAAATTGGTAAGATTAGGAGAACTCACGGATCTCCGTTGCTAATTATGACCTTTCTTGATGCCTTGTTTCTCTTTGAGGAAATAAGATGATTCACTTGAAGAGGCTGGTGTGACTGTCCCATGCAGTTTTCTTAGAAAAATATTTGTCTGGTTTACTTCCTAGAATAACGGCACTGATGCTGGGATCCGTTACTTACAGCACTTTTGCAGGGCTAGAGATCTGCAAATGAATTAAAATTTGAAAGCAGCATTTTATTGAACCTCTGCTATACACCAGTTTGGATTTCTTCTTCACTAAATGTAATCGTTTGAAAATGCGATACTATCGTACAAATGCTTTTTGTATCAATTCCTCTGCACGCTATTTTAACTGAGGCGGAGGCCATTTTGCTTTAGTGGTCTGACATTCTGTTGAAATAATGGACAAAGGAATTTGATACAAATGCATTAAGCATTCATATGATAGCTTAGAAATTACCTTGAGCAAAACTAATATTACCAGCATGTTGTCTGCAGTCAGCTACCCTGATGTTGAGTGTGCAAAGGCACCACTTGCTGTTCCAGTAAACCACACAGCCCCGAAGGCCACCAATTTCTATTCCTAGTCTGTGTTGAATATAGCAATCTGAGTTGAAGCACTGCAATTGTCCTCAGTATTCTTGGAGTAGAGAGTGGGAAGACAGCAGCCAGAGGTCCCACTTCCGATCACTGTCCAGTCGCTCCTGCTCGAAAGAGTGCCTGTGTGGACATTAGATTCTTGGCAATCTTTGGTGCAGTGTCCTCTACAGTAAAACGGAGTACGGTAGCACAGTGATTATGTTGCTGGAATAGTAATCCAGAGGCCTGGACTAATAATCTAGAGAAGCGAGTGCATATCCCACCACCAGCTGGGGAATTTAAATTCAGTTAGTTAAATAAATCTGGAATTTACAAAAAGCGCGAGTCTCAGTAATGGTGACCATGAAACTACCAGATTGTCTTAAAAACCCATCTGGTTCACTAATGTCCTTTAGGGAAGGAAATCTGCCGTCCTTATCCTGATGCCAGACCCACAGCAATATGGTTGACTCTTAACTGCCCTCTGAAATGGCCTGGCAGGCCACTCAGTTGTAACAAACTGCTACGACAAAGTCAGCACTGTGGGAATACATTCACAAGGACTGCAGCGGTTCAAGATGGTGGCTTAACAGCATCTTCTCAAGGGCAATTAGGGATGGGCAATAAATGCTGGCCTTGCCAGCGTGCCCACATCCCATGAACAAATAAATTATACAAAAAGCCTCACTGGGCTCACACTTGAAGAGCGGCCAGTTGGTTAATGCAGTCGAACAGCTGCAGGCACCAGTGAAACTGGACTCCAGCAAGAGCCAGCACCTTCAGGAGAGGAATGCTAAACATGTGAAAATGAAAGCTCCTGCAAAGATGTATTGGTAATTCACTGAATATGCCTGATCTCATGTTACAAGGTTTCCAAACCAGCCATGACGTTATTTTTGCAGGAATATTGAAACAGTGAAATTAAACGGATAAAAATTCTGCAGGGTCTCTGGATAATTTGGTGAGCGGATGCACCAAGTGATGGAGTACTCTGCCATACAGCTGGAGGGAAGACCTCCACTAATTGCTGTTTCTAGCAAAATCGTAAACATTTTCTTCTGGAAAACATTTACAATTTCCCTAGAAATAGTGAACACGGAATCTTTCCACCTTGTTTATGGTTCTACCAACAACAGACCAACCAGACAAAATCTCCCTGCTCCAATGTTCAGACTTGGATATTTCCAGCAAGTATCATTTAACACTGATCAGGAGCATCATGTCTTGCTAAGCCTTTTCCTTTTCTTAGTCTGAGATCACTGATGACACCAATTGTAGTCACCCCGGTTGATGCCTGAAAAGTCGCAGACCAGGAATCAAAATTAAAATCTTCCTTTTCTCTTTGATCCAATGTAGGTTATTTTTGGCCCGAGGGAGGAAAAGAACATTACGTAAAACTGCCTCCTGTGGGTCGGGAAGACACCATACAGAACTTTCTCTTCATGGGGGATATTTATCCCCCCTCTGGAAATTAAATAAACTTGGGAATATGAGAGGTGCAGCTTGTGACATTGCAAATTGTTTATCATGCCTGAGGCCCCAAAGGTGTTTTTTTATTCCTTTATATGATTTTATGTTAATTTTGGAATATTAATCCAACTCTACAGATAACAGTCCCATAGTGTCAACAGAACTGGAACCTTGGTGATCAATAGATTGTTAGAAACATAGAAACCTAGAAATTAGATGCAGGAGCAGGCAATTCAGCACTTCGAGTCTGCACCGCCATTCAATAAGATCATGGCTGATCATTCAACCTCAGTACTCCTTTCCTGCTTTCTCTCCATACCCCTTGATCCTTTTGGCCGTAAGGGCCATATTTAACTCCCTTTTGAATATATCTAACGAACTGGCCTCAACAACTTTCTGTGGTAGAGAATTCCACAGGTTAACCACTCTCTGAGTGAAGAAGCTTCTCCTCATCCTCGGTCCTAAATGGCTTACCCCTTATTCTTAGACTGTGACCCCTGGTTCTGTAACTCCTCAGCAATGGGAACTCCTTCTTCCTGCCTCTACCCTGTCCAATCCCGTCAGAATTTTGAATGTTTCTATGAGATCCCCTCTCATTCTTCTAAGCTCCAGTGGATACAAGCCCAGTTGATCCACTCATATGTCAGTCCTGCCATCCCGGGAATCAATCTGGTGAACCTTCACTGTACTCCCTCAATAGCAAGAATGTCCTTCCTCAGATTAGGGGACCAAAACTGAACACAATATTCCAGGTGTGGCCTCACCAAGGCTCTGTACAACTGCAGTAAGACCTCCCTGCTCCTATATGCAAATCCTCTAGCTATGAAGGCCAACATGCCATTTGCCTTCTTCACCACCTGCTGTACCTGCATGCCAAACTTCAATGACTGATTTACCATGACACCCAGGTCTTATTGCACCACCCCTTTTCCTAATTTGTCACCATTCAGATAATATTCTGTCTTCCTGTTTTTGCCACCAAAGTGGATAACCTCACATTTATCCACATTACACTGCATCCATAATCACTGTGGATCCCGATCACTGTCCAGTCGCTCCTGCTCGAAAGAGTGCCTGTGTGGACATTAGATTCTTGCCAATCTTTGGTGCAGTGTCCTCTACAGTAAAACGGAGTACGGTAGCACAGTGAGTGCATTTGCCCACTCACTAACCTGTCCAAGTCACCCTGCAGTCTCTTAGCATCATCGTGGCTGATCATTCAACCCCAGTACCCATTTCCTGCTTTCTCTCCATACCCCTCGATCCCTTTGGCCATAAGGACCATATCTAACGAACTGGCCTCAACAACTTTCTGCGGGACAGAATTCCACAGGTTAACCACTCTGAGTGAGAAGTTTCTCCTCATCTCGGTCCTAAATAGCTTACCCCTTATTCTTAGACTGTGAACCCAGGTTCTGGAACTCCCCAGCAACGACTCACAACTCACACCGCCACCCAGCTTAGTATCATCTGCAAACTTGGAGCTATTACATTCAATTCCTTCATCTAAATCATTGATGTATATTGTAAATAGCTAGGTCCTAGCACTGAGCCCTGCGGCACCCCACTGGTCACTGTCTGCCATTCTGAAAAGGACCCATTTATTCCGACTCTCTGCTTCCTGTTTGTCAACCAGTTCTCGATCCACATCAATACATTACGCCCAATACCATGTGCTTTAATTTTGCACACTAATCTCTTGCGTGGGACCTTATCAAAACCCTTTTGAAAGTCCAAATACATCACATCCACTGGTTCTCCCTTGTCCACTCGACTATTACATCCTCAAAAAATTCTAGAAGATTTGTCAAGCATGATTTCCCTTTCATAAATCCACGCTGACTTGGACCTATCTTGTCACCGCTTTCTAAATGCACTGCTATTTCATCTTTAATAATTGATTCCAACATTTTCCCCACCACTGATGTCAGGCTAACCAGTCTATAATTCCCTGTTTTCACTCCCTCCTTTTTTAAAAAGTGGTGTTACATTAGCTACCCTCCCATCCATAGGAACTGATCCAGAGTCAATAGAATGTTGGAAAATGATCACCAATGCATCCACTATTTCTCGGGCCACTTCCTTAAGTACTCTGGGATGCAGCCTATCAGGCTCTGGGGATTTATCGGCCTTCAATCCCATCAATTTCCCTAACACAATTTCCTGACTAATAAGGATTTCCTTCAGTTCCTCTTTTCGCTACACCCTCGAACCCCGAGTATTTTCGGAAGGTTATTTGTGTCTTCCTTAGTGAAGACAGATCCAAAGTATTTATTCAATTGGTCTGCCATTACTTTGTTCCCCATTATAAATTCACCTGATTCTGTCTGCAAAGGACCTACGTCGGTCTTCACTAATCATTTTCTCTTCACATATCTATAGAAGCTTTTGCAGTCAGTTTTTATGTTTCCTGCAAGCTTCCTCAAACTTTATTTTCACCCTCCTAATTAGACCCTTTGTCCTCCTCTGCTGAATTCTAAATTTCTCCCAGTCCTCAGCTTTGCTGCTTTTTCTGGCCAATTTATATGCATCTTCCTTGGATTTAACACTATTCCTAATTTCCCTTCTTAGCCATAGTTGAGCTACCTTCCCCTTTTTATTTTTACTCCAGACAGGGATGTACAATTGTTGAAGTTCATCCATGTAATCTATAAATATCTGCCATTGCCTATCCACTGTCAGCCCTTTAAGTATAATTTGCCAGTCTATCCTAGCCAATTCACGTCTCATACCATCGAAGTTACCTTTCCTTAAGTTCAGGACCCTAGTCTCTGAATTAACACTGTCACTCTCCATCTTAATAAAGAATTCTATCATATTATGGTCACTCTTCTCCAGGGGGCTTCGCACAACAAGATTGCTAATTAGACCTCTCTCATTACACAACACCCAGTCTAGGATGGCCAGCTCTCTGGTTGGTTCATCGACATATTGGTCTAGAAAGCCATCCCTAATACACTCCAGGAAATCCTCCTCCACCGCATTGCTACCAACTTGGTTAACCCAATCTATATGTAGATTAAAGTCGCTCATGATAACTGCTATACCTTTTTTCCACGCATCTCTAATTTCTTGTTTGATGCCATCCCCAACCTCACTACTACTGTTTGGTGGTCTGTACACAACTCCCACTAGCATTTTCTGCCCTTTGGTATTCCGCAGCTCTACCCATACAGATTCCACATCATCCAAGCTAATGTCCTTTCTTACTATTGCGTTAATTTCCTCTTTAACCAGCAATGCTACCCCACCTCCTTTTCCTTTCTGTTTATCCTTCCTGAATGTTGAATACTCCTGGATGTTGAGTTCCCAGACTTGGTCACCCTGGAGCCATGTCTCCATAATCCCAATTATATCATAATCGTTAATAGCTGCCTGCGCAGTTAATTCATCCACCTTATTATGAATACTCCTCACATTGAAGCACAGAGCCTTCAGGCTTGTCTTTATAACACTCTTTGTCCCTTTAGAATTTTGCTGTAATATGGCCCTTTTTGAATTTTGCCTTGGGTTTCTCTGCTCTCCACTTTTACTATTCTCCTTTCTATCTTTTGCTTCTGCCCCCATTTTATTTCCCTGTCTCCCTGCATAGGTTCCCATCCCCCTGCCATATTAGTTTAACCCCTCCCCAACAGCACTAGCAAACACTCCCCCTAGGACATTGGTTCCGGTCCTGCCCAGGTGCAGACCGTCCAGTTTGTACTGGTCCCATCTCCCCCAGAACCAGTTCCAATGTCCCAGAAATTTGAATCCCTCCCTCTTGCACCACCCTCAAGCCACGTATTCATCTTAGCTATCCTGCTATTTCTACTCTGATGAGCATGTGGCACTGGTAGCAATCCTGAGATTACTACCTTTGAGATCCTACTTTTTAATTTAACTCCTAGCTCCCTAAATTCAGCTTGTAGGACCACATCCCACTTTTTACCTATATTGTTGGTACCTATATGCACCATGACAACTAGATGTTCACCATCCGCCCTCCCCCCACCCCCACCCCCGCCCTCTAGAATGCCCTGCAGCCGCTCCGAGACATCCTTGACCCTTGCACCAGGGAGGCAACATACCATCCTGGTGTCTCGGTTGCGACTGCAGAAACACCTATCTATCCCCCTCACAATAGAATCCCCTATCACTATAGCTCTTCCACTCTTTTTCCTGCCCTCCTATGCAGCAGAGCCACCCATGGTGCCATGAATTTGGCTGCTGCTGCCTTCTCCTGGTGAGCCATCTCTCCCAACAATATCCAAAGCGGTATATCAGTTTTGGAAGGAGATGACCGCAGGGGACTCCTGCACTACCTTCCTACTCCTGTTCTGCATGATGGTCACCCATCCCCTATCTGTCTTTGTAACCTTTACCTGCGGTGTGACCAACTCACTGAATGTGCTATCCACGATATCATCAGCATCGCGCATGCTCCAGAGTGAATCCATCCGCAGCTCCAGTGCTATCATGTGGTCTAACAGGAGCTGCAGCTGGATATACCTCCTGCACACATAGTCGTCAGGGACACTGGAAGCATCCCTGATTTCCCACATGGCACAGGAAGAGCATGACATGGGTCTGGGATCACCTGCCATGACTTAACCCTTAAAATAACCTAATGTGGCAACAATGCCAAAGGTTTCTTACTGACAAGATAAGGAAAAAAGAAAAACTACTCATCAAGCAACCAGCCAATCACTTACCCTCTTGGCTGTGATGTCACACTTTGTTTTCTTTTCCTCCCAGGTCAGGGAGTCAGCACTGGTGGGAAAAATAAGACAAAGCAGCAACACCTCCCGCTCCCGCTCCCGCTCCCGCTCCCGCTCCCGCTCCCGCTCCCGCTCCCGCTTGCCCAACTCTCCCACTTACCAAACTCTTACCTTTGCACTCTGAGCTCCTGCTGCACTCCCTGCTGGACCAAGCCCTCTCTTTTTATACTGTTTCTAGCTGACTCACCACTGGCCTGTTTAGGGAACCAGTTTTTACTAGCTGGCCAATTAACTAAGCCAGCTTGCTTATTTTTCTCTGCTTAAACCTACAAGAATCCTATCTGTTTAATATTTCAGTTTTACTTAAACTTGTAATCTTATTTTACCTTTAGAAGTTACTAGAAATTGTCACGAGAAATTTACACCAACCTTGAAATGGTTTAAAAGGGATTAATCCTTAAAGTTCGCCTACTTACCAAACTCTTACCTTTGCACTCCGACCTGCCGCTGCACTCCAATCATCTACTAAAATTATAACCTTCATTCCCTTTTATATGGCTTATAGGTTGTATCAGCTGTGGCTTGGTGGGTAGCACTCTTGCTCCTGAGTTAGAAGGTGTTCGGTTCAAATCCCACTCCAGGGACTTGAGCGCTAAAATCTAGGCTGACACTTCAGTGCAGTGGTGAGGAAGTGCTACACTGTCGAAGGTGCTGTCTTTCGGATGAGATGTCTCTTAGTTGGATGTAAAAGATCACATGGCAATATTTCAAAGAAGAGCAGGGGAGTTATCCCTGGTGTCCTGCCCAATATTTATCCCTCAATCAACCAAACAAAAACAGATTATCTGGTTTTTATCACATTGCTGTTTGTGGGAGCTTGCTGTGTGCAAATTGGCTGCCGTGTTACCTACACTTTGAGACGTCCAGTGGCCATAAAGAACATAAAAAATAGGAGCAGGCCACCTGGCTCCTCGAGTCTGCTCCACCATTCAATAAGAACATGGCTGATCTGATCATGGACTCAGCTCCACTTCCCTGCCTGCTCCCCATAACCCTTCACTCCCTTATCGCTCAAAAATCTGTCTATCTCTGCCTTAAATATATTCAATGACCCAGCCTCCTTAGCTCTCTGGGGCAGAGAATTCCATTCATTTACAACCCTCTGAAAGAAGAAATTTATCCTCGTCTCAATTTTAAATGGGCGGCCCCTTATTCTGAGACTATGTCCCCTAGTTTTAGTTTCCCTATGAGTGGAAATATCCTCTCTGCATCCACCCTGTCGAGCCCCCTCAGTATCTTATATGTTTCGATAAGATCACCTCTCATTCTTCTGAATTCTAATGAGTATAGGCCCAACCTACTCAACCTATCCTCATAAGTCAACCCCTTCATCTCTAGAATCAACCTAGTGAACCTTCTCTGAACAGCCTTCAATGCAAGTATATCCCTCCTTAAATATGGAGACCAAAACTGTACGCAATATTCCAGGTGTGGCCTCATCAATACCCTGTACAGTTGTAGCAGGATTTCTCTGCTTCTATACTCTTGCAATAAAGGCCAACATTCCATTTGCCTTCCTGATTACTTGCTGTACCTGCTGTCATGTATTTAACTGTCATTGTAACCCATGTATAAACTGACCTAAGTTGTACACCATGAGAACATTGACCACTAGGTGGTGAACTTGTGGGAGACACTCCTAACCTGGACTCTCAGGTATAAAAGGGGAAGCTCCACCCACCTTCATCACTTCAGTGCTGGCTAATAAAGGTTACTGGTCACAGAATGATCTTCTCTCAAGTATGGGCCTCGTGTGCATTTACACTGTATAGTAAGGACATATTATTGGCGACAAGAAACTGGGATTTAAACCACGCGAGCATGGCCACTAGCAGCACAGACGAGAGGTACTGTGTTGGTGATGATTGTGACGATTTTATTGAGAGACGACAGCAAAGTTTCGTCACTAAGGAATGGCTGGGACAGGATTCGGCCGACAAACGCAGGGCTCATCTCCTGACGGTTTGTGGATCCAGGACATACTCCCTGATGAAGGACCTTCTAGCGCCAGAAAAGCCGGCGGAGAAGACTTTTGAAGAGCTAAGTAAGTTGATCGGGGAACACTTTAAACCAGTGAGCAGCATGCACATGGCGAGACACCGTTTTACACGCACCGGCGGCGAGAAGGGCAAAGCGTTCCAGACTTGGTGGCAGACCTCCGGCGACTGGCGAGCCTATGTAAGTTCCCAGATACATGCAGAGCGAAGATGCTGCGAGACTTTTTTATTGAGGGCATCGGGCACGCTGGGGTTTTCAGGAAACTGATTGAGACCAAAGACTTGACCCTGGAAACGGCGGCTTTGATGGCGCAGACATTTATCTCAGGGGCTCATGTTGGAGGTGCGGAGGCAAACACACAGCCAGAGTTTGCAGGTATCAGCAATATACCGGCAGAAATTGCAACATCAGCGGTCACTTAGCGCATATGTGCAGGAAACCTGCAGCCAGGTTGATGTACGAGGAGGACGGGGACGATGTAAGCCCTACGTCGCCAAATGGACACTGGGGGAAATCGCTGGAAGCTGAATTTCAGCGAGTTCATGTGGAGCACATATACAGTTCATACACCAGGACGCCACCGATAATGATGAACGTGCTCCTCAATGGAGCTAGACACAGGGGCTAGCCAGTCCCTGATGAGTATCAAACAGTTCGACAAGTTGTGGGCGTCCAAGGCCAGGAGGCCAAAATTATTGCCGATTGACGCACAGCTACGGACATATACAAAGGAGGTCATTCCGGTACTAGGCATTGCCATGGTAGTCGTGACCCACAAAGATTCGGAGAACAGGTTGCCACTCTGGATTGTCCCGGGGGACGGTCCTGCACTACTGGGGAGGAGTTGGCTTGCTGTCATGAACTGGAAATGGGGCGATGTCAATGCAATTTTTTCTGTGGAGCGAATATCATGCTCACAGGTCCTGGACAAATTTGACTCACTATTTCAACCCGGCATTGGCACTTTCATGGGGACCAAGGTAGTGATTCACATAAACCCGGACGCCAGGCCAGTACACCACAAGGCCAGAGCGGTGCCGTACGTGATGCGGGAAAAGATAGAAGGTGAATTGGACCGCCTGCTGAGGGAAGGCATCATCTCGCCAGTCGACTTCAGTGATTGGGCGAGTCCGATTGTAGTGGACACCTACTCCAAATGGATCACGTGTGACATTCTCAATTCAAGCACATCCTCTGCCACGGTAGAAAATCAACAGGCAATGTTCCCTGCCCATGGTCTACCAGACGTCTTGGTCAGCACTAATGGCCCATGCTTTACAAGCATTGAATTCTAGGACTTCATGGCAGGAAATGGTATCAACCATGTCAGAACAGCACCGTTCAAGCCGGCCTCAAATGGCCAGGTGGAACGAGCAGTGCAGATAATCAAACAGGGGATGCTCAGAATCCAAGGGGGTTCCCTACAAAGCCGCTTATCATGCCTCCTGTTGGCCAATAGATCCCGACCACACTCGCTCACAGTGGTCCCACCCGCAGAGCTGCTAATAAAAAGGATGCTCAAAACCAGGTTATACCTTATACACCCCACCATGAAAGAAATTGTTGAGAGCAGGCGCCAGTCACAATGTGACTACCATGATGGGAATGCGAAGGCGCGATGTATTGATGTCAATGACCCTGTCTTTTTCCTCAACTACGCTGCAGGGCCTAAATGGCTCGCAGGCACTGTGATTGCCAAAGAGGGGAATAGGATTCTGGTAGTTAAACTTACCAATGGACAAATCTGCCGCAAACACGTGGATCAAACAAAAAGGAGGTTCAGCAACCCCATAGAAGAAGCAGAGGAAGAACACGATGTAGAGATCACTCCTGCACAGGTGACCGAACACCGGAACCAAGTGGAGGAGAGCCCAGTCACTGTGAGCAGTCCGGACAGGCCTGAGGCACCACAAACAACAGACACTCAGGCCAGCGCCCAACAACCGGAGCCCCAACTCAGGCGCTCTACAAGGGAGCGAAAACCACCAGAGACTCTTAACCTGTGATCCCAATAAGACTTTGGGGGGGAGGTGATGTCATGTATTTAACTGTCATTGTAACCCATGTATAAACTGACCTAAGTTGTACACCGTGAGAACATTGACCACTTGGTGGTGAACTTGTGGGAGACACTCCTAACCTGGACTTTCATGTATAAAAGGGAAAGCTCCACCCACCTTTATCACTTTAATGCTGGCTAATAAGGGTTACTGGTCACAGAGTGACCTTCTCTCAAGTATGGGCCTCGTGTGCATTTACACTGTATAGTAAGGACATATTATCTGCATACTAACTTTCTGTGTTTCATGCACAAGAACCTCCAGGTCCCTCTGCACTGCAGCACTTTGTAATATTTCTCCATTTAAATTATAATTTGCTTTTCTATTTTTGCTGCCAAAGTGGATAACCTCACATTTTCCCATATTAAACTCCATCTGCCAAATTTTTTGCCTACCATCTGAGCCTGTCTGAGCCTGTTTTGTGTCCTCCTCACAATTTGCTTTCCCACCCATCTTTGTATCATTAGCAAACTTGGCTACATTACACTCAGTCCCTTCATCCAAGTTATTAATATAGATTACCTTGAAGACCGATACAAAATTTTGTTCAACGTCTCTGCCATTTCCCTGTTTTCCATTATTCTTTCCCCAGTCTCATTCTCTAGGGGACCAACATTTACTTTAGCTACTCTTTTCCTTTTTGTGTACCTGGTAGCTAGTGGCACTGTGGTCGAGGCCTCTTCTTCCTCCTCTGGTTCCTGTTCCTCCTCCTATTGCACTTGCTGCTGCCCTGGTTGTGGTAAGGGCTGGTTCCTCATGATGGGAACTGCAAAATATAATCACAAATCTGGATAGCCACTCAGGGTTGTACTGCAATGCTCCTCTGGAACGGCCCAGGCAGCGGAGGCAGTGCTTGAGTACGCTGACTGTCTGCTCGATAAGTTTCAGGTGCCAGCATAGCTGCCACTGTAGGTCAGCTCTGTGCCTGTGACAAGATTCCTGACAGGAGTCACGATGTAAATCTGAAGGGGATAGCACTTGTCCCCCTGTAGTCAGCCTGTAACCTGTTTGGAACAAACTTAGCACAGAGGGCTGCCGCAGGATAATTGAGGGAGTAGAATCCTTTTCTGTTGACAAAGATGCTAGGCTGATGATGGAGAGCACACAACAACAACAACAACAACTTTTATTTATATAGCGCCTTTAACATAATGAAACATCCCAAGGTACTTCACAACAGTGTTATAAGACGAAACAGATAAATTTGACACCAAGCCACAGAAGAAGATATTGCGGCAGATGACCAAAAGCTTGGTTAATGAGATAGATTTTAAGGAACATCTTAAAGGAGGAAAGAGAGGTAGAGAGGCAGAGAGGTTTAGGGAAGGAGTTCCGGAGCTTAGGGAATGTGAGTGCAGTCTGTGGCAACTTGCATCCTGGGGAAGCCTGCAATGTGGAAAAAGCCGAGTATTTTCTCGTGATGTTTCGCTCTATCTATGGGGAAAGAGATGTTGGTGTTCCTCCAAGTGTAGTGAGCCTCAGTGACCTCCCTGATACAGCACCGGAATGTGTCAGCTGTGGCACAGTGGGTAGCACACTTGCCCCTGAGTCAGAAGGTTGTGAGTTCAAGTCATTCTCCAGGAACTTGAGCAGATAAGATCTAAGCTAGCACTCCAGTGCAGTGCTGAGGGAGTGCTGCACTGTCGGTGGTGCTGTCTTTCGGATGAGACGTTACACCGAGGCCCCATCTGCTGTCTCAGGTGGATGTAAAAGGCCATGGTGGGTGACTTCGAGAAGGTCTGGGGCCTTGAGGGTCTGGCTACAGATTGCAGCATCTCGACGTGGGCCTGGACAATCTGGCTCAGCTAGCTGTATCGTACTAATAAGGGCACTGGCAGAGTGGCTAGTAGGAGAACAGGCATGCTGTGATCCTGAGAGAGACCAGCAGGTTCCTCTCCCATGGAGTGAAGGACACTCTCCTGGAATACAGCTTTGCGTGAGAAAAGAATACAGGACTGATTTGATACTTTGAAGGTTCCTGTCAACACTAGACCCCAGAACCAAGATGGCAGCCATCTGAACTTCCATGCCAGCTGTGTGAACTGCCGTGGAAGCAGTTAGAGTGGTCATCAGAGACTCCATCATGGTGGGAGTCATTGTCATGTTCACGGAGTTGACCACTTGGTCCACGTTGAACACAATAGTCTCCATACTCTGCACGAAGTTCTGACACAAGTTGAAGCTGGATTCCTCCATGCTTGCAGCCATTGTGTTAAGCTCAGTGGCAGGGTACCTACTGCACATAGCATTTCACGTTTTATATGCCCATCAGCCTTCTTCCGTTTCCCACATAATAACAGTGACTACACTCCAAAAGTACTTCATTCGCTGTAAAGTGCTTTGAGACATCCGGTGGTTGTGAAAGGCGCTATATAAATGTCAGTCTTTCTTTCTTTTTTGGACTGTACACTGTGAGATATCATTGATGTCACCTGCTGCAGCCCGGAAGGAGAAGTGGCATAATTGTTAAGGGCCAGGGCGATTGTGGCAGCCACAGAGAGTGCTGTCCATGCCCTGGTTCGCGGCTCGAGTTGTGACTACAGGAAGTGACGTAGCTCAATGATAGCCTCCTTGCTGAAGCGAAGGCGCCTCAGATATTGCTCCTCCGAGAAGTACAGGTAGGAGAAATAGTCCCTGAAGAACCGCTGTGGATATGGCCTCCTGATCAGTGCTATTCTCCTCTTCCCTCTTTCACAGAAGCTCCTCATCCTCCTCCAGACCCAAAGACAGCCCTACCAGACCACCCATGACTGTAGTACTGCCAATTTGTGCACAGCATGGTCCTATAAACTGTAATGAGATAAATACCAGATAACCTGTTTTCGTGGTGTTTGTTAAAGAATAAATATTGGTTGGGAAACTAGGGAGAACTCCCTTGCTCTTCTACAAATCTTTTACATCCACCTGAGAGGGCAGACGGGGCCTCAGTTTAACATCTCCTCCAAAGGAGGATACTTCCGACAGTGTAGCTGCCTTCAGTACTGCACTGTAATATCAGCCTAGATTATGTGCTCCAGCATTTTCTGTTAGACTGGAATGAGGGTCATCGACCTGAAACGTTAACTCTGTTTCTCTCACCACAGATACTGCCTGACCTGCTGAATATTTCCAGGAGGAGCAGCGCATCTCAGATAGCAACTTCCGAATTTTGGCGTTTAACTGCGGCATGTGCACTCACCGGAAGGTGCTGCCCGATTTGCGCATAAGTAATAGTGAGCGCTGCTAACCTCATCATTATTTTCACAGTAAAATCCGACCCATTAAAGTTACTGTTGCAGCAATTTGGAACCAAACCTCAAGTTCTGTTTCTGCTATCTTTGCAGCATTTGTTTGACTTAAATACCAAAAGCTCGAACTTTATACTATAGAACCCCATTTTCAACACATCGACCTGGAGCTGAGTGCGTAAGTCATCCTTGACTCCGAGGGACTGCCTCAGCAGAAGAACAATCCAATACCCTTCAGAGGCAGAACTCAGCAACAAAATGATCATGTTTTAGTCAGCTTTATATTTTGTTCGAGTCTGGGGAGAGAGCCTCACAAATTCAGACTTTATGAAATGGAAATCCATTTAGGATAAATATATCTTGGTGTATTTTTTTTTAAGCAGGTGAAAATAAAAGTAAAGGTTTTATTCAGGGACATTCAGAGAGCCTCACACGGAGCGAAGATCCTCGGTACTTATTTAATATTTGTATATTTTTCCAGAAGGGAATATCCTTTAATGGAAACAGTTGGCTAAGTGGAATTGTTTGTGCAGGGTAGGATATTTCCATTTGGACATACGTGTGCATGGGTTGATAATAAAATACACATCGGAAGCTCTGAGAAAAGTGGTAATTCCCACATTTTATAGGGTACTTCATATTCCGATTGATGTCAGTGTTCTTTATCTTGCTGGCATTTATATTAGCAGTTCTACGACTGGAATTTGTTATCTGCCTGTCTGCCTGCTGAGGGTCAGGACTGCAGTTCACACTGACTTAGCCTCGTTCTTCCAAAACCGCAAAGTCTTAAAAACTACAGTTGCATGTTGTTAGTGGAGTGTGTTTGTTCCTGATGAATATTATTAGTCACCTTACAGTGAAAACATTTGCAAGACTATATTGGGAACGATTACAATGTATTTCTATGTAATGGGATTTCACTTCAAAGTTTTTGGGCCTGAAATTGAAGAACTTACCGCCCACTGCTGCCCACTGCCGCTGACATTCCTCTGCAACATCCGCCCACTGCCACTTTCGACGTGGCTTGGAGCAGGCTGGAGGAGAGAGCCACGGGGAAGTGCCTGCCGACATCAGCGGACGGCCGAGTTGCACAACTGAGCTCCCGCCCGCCGAGCTGCGATATTGATGCGGGCGGGAGTCGACGGCAGTCAGCGGCAGAACGGGGGTGGACCGCTGGCTGGAGGCTGGCCCGACGGTAGGTAAGAAGATGGTGAAAAAAAGGTTAGTACACTTTTTGTAATTTTTTCCTTTACAGGTATTTACCTGGATGGGGTCCCCTGAAGGCCTTCAGATGTTTAAAAAATGTTTTTTTTTATGCTTTCGCTTTTCAGGTCTTCGACCCTCCCTGGGCCCGACTCCATCTTCGGCGACACTTAGGTGGCAAGCAACTTTGCCGCCGAGAATGAGAGCTCCCGCCGGTGCCGCCCAGATTGGTGGAGTAAGTCGCTCATTTGCCGCCCGCCGACCTTCGAGGGAGCTCCCGATGAAAATCCTGCCGATAGTACCGTCAGGTATCTCAGCGGCCATCGGCGGTCCTTTGGGCGGCACTTGGGCGGGCGGGGGCCTTCATTAATTTTGGGTCCATTTAATGTTTTTTTTTCTGTGCAATAAAAAGTGTTTACACAGTCCTGCTTTAAAGGTATATGGTTGGCGTGACAATATGTCCCACAAGAAAGTTTAATACAATTATCAACACCTGAATAGAACAATCAGAAATGGAATGCTGTTGCATTATGGCTACAATTCAAAATTATTCATATTCATCATAGTTGGAATGAAGACAATGTTAAAGATTTTAAAACTGTGTTGAGAAAGTTTACATTGTGCTATAGTTTATCTGCAGCAATGCGAACCATTCTAGAATATCAGTATGGAGCTGTTTAAACCGATATATCGCGTTCTTAGCTATTCTAATGAACTTGCGCAGAACACCCCGGGACACGGCAGCTACACACCGTTCAATTTGAAAGTATGAGTCATCTAACATAAGAATTAGGAACAGGAGTAGGCCATCTAGCCCCTCGAGCCTGCTCCGTCATTCAATAAGATCATGGCTGATCTGGCCGTGGACTCAGTTCCACTTACCCGCCCTCTCCCCGTAACCCTTAATTCCCTTATTGGTTAAAAATCTATCTATCTGTGACTTGAATACATTCAATGAGCTAGCCTCAACTACTTCCTTGGGCAGAGAATTCCACAGATTCACAACCCTCTGGGAGAAGAAATTCCTTCTCAACTGGGTTTTAAATTGGCTCCCCCATATTTTGAGGCTGTGCCCCCTAGTTCTAGTCTCCCCGACCAGTGGAAACAACCTCTCTGCCTCTATCCTGTCTATCCCCTTCATTATTTTAAATGTTTCTATAAGATCACCCCTCATCCTTCTGAACTCCAACGAGTAAAGACCCAGTCAACTCAATCCATCATCATAAGGTAACCCCCTCATCTCCGGAATCAGCCTAGTGAATCGTCTCTGTACCTCCTCCAAAGCCAGTATATCCTTCCTTAAGTAAGGTGACCAAAACTGCACGCAGTACTCCAGGTGCGGCCTTACCAATACCCTATACAGTTGCAGCAGGACCTCCCTGCTTTTGTACTCCATCCCACTCGCAATGAAGGCCAACATTCCATTCGCCTTCCTGATTACCTGCTGCACCTGCAAACTAACTTTTTGGGATTCATGCACAAGGACCCCCAGGTCCCTCTGCACCACAGCATGTTGTAATTTCTCCCCATTCAAATAATATTCCCTTTTATTGTTTGTTTTCCCAAGGTGGATGATCTCACACTTTCCGACATTGTATTCCATCTGCCAAACCTTCGCCCATTCGCTTAACCTATCCAAATCTCTTTGCAGCCTCTCTGTGTCCTCTACACAACCCGCTTTCCCACTAATCTTTGTGTCATCTGCAAATTTTGATACACTACACTCTGTCCCCTCTTCCAGGTCATCTATGTATATTGTAAACAGTTGTGGTCCCAGCACCAATCCCTGTGGCACACCACTAACCACCGATTTCCAACCCGAAAAGGACCCGTTTATCCCGACTCTCTGCTTTCTGTTCGCCAGCCAATTCTCTATCCATGCTAATACATTTCCTCTGACTCCGCGTACCTCTATCTTCTGCAGTAACCTTTTGTGTGGCACCTTATCGAATGCCTTTTGGAAATCTAAATATACCACATCCATCGGTACACCTCTATCCACCATGCTCGTTATATCCTCAAAGAATTCTAGTAAATTAGTTAAACATGATTTCCCCTTCATGAATCCATGCTGCGTCTGCTTGATTGCACTATTCCTATCTAGATGTCCCGCTATTTCTTCCTTAATGATAGTTTCAAGCATTTTCCCCACTACAGATGTTAAACTAACCGGCCTATAGTTACCTGCCTTTTGTCTGCCCCCTTTTTTAAACAGAGGCGTTACATTAGCTGCTTTCCAATCCGCTGGTACCTCCCCAGAGTCCAGAGAATTTTTGTAGATTATAACGAATGCATCGGCTATAACTTCCGCCATCTCTTTTAATACCCTGGGATGCATTTCATCAGGACCAGGGGACTTGTCGACCTTGAGTCCCATTAGCCTGTCCAGCACTACCCCCCTAGTGATAGTGATTGTCTCAAGGTCCTCCCTTCCCACATTCCCGTGATCAGCAATTTTTGGCCTGGTTTTTGTGTCTTCCACTGTGAAGACCGAAGCAAAATAATTGTTTACGGTCTCAGCCATTTCCACATTTCCCATTATTAAATCCCCCTTCTCATCTTCTAAGGGACCAACATTTACTTTCGTCACTCTTCTCCGTTTTATATATTGGTAAAAGCTTTTACTATCTGTTTTTATGTTTTGCGCAAGTTTACCTTCGAAATCTATCTTTCCTTTCTTTATTGCTTTTTTAGTCATTCTTTGCTGTTGTTTAAAATTTTCCCAATCCTCTAGTTTCCCACTAACCTTGGCCGCCTTATACGCATTGGTCTTTGATTTGATACTCTCCTTTATTTCCTTGGTTATCCACGGCTGGTTATCCCTTCTCTTACCGCCCTTCTTTTTCACTGGAATATATTTTTGTTGCGCACTATGAAAGAGCTCCTTAAAAGTCCTCCACTGTTCCTCAATTGTGCCACCGTTTAGTCTGTGTTTCCAGTCTACTTTAGCCAACTCTGCCCTTATCCCACTGTAGTCCCCTTTGTTTAAGCATAGTACGCTCGTTTCTGACACAACTTCCTCACCCTCAATCTGTATTACAAATTCAACCATACTGCGATCACTCATTCCGAGAGGATCTTTTACTAGGAGATCGTTTATTTTTCCTGTCTCATTACACAGGACCAGATCTAAGATAGCTTGCTCCCTTGTAGGTTCTGTTACATACTGTTCTAAGAAACAATCCCGTATGCATTCTATGAATTCCTCCTCCAGGCTATCCCGTGCGATTTGAATTGACCAATCGATATGTAGGTTAAAATCCCCCATGACTACTGCCGTTCCTTTTTCACATGCCTCCATTATTCCCTTGATTATTGCCCACCCCACCGTGAAGTTATTATTTGGGGGCCTATAAACTACACCCACCAGTGACTTTTTCCCCTTACTATCTCTAATCTCCACCCACAATGATTCAACATTTTGTTCATTAGAGCCAATGTCGTCTCTCACAACTGCCCTGATATCATCCTTTATAACAGAGCTACCCCACCTCCTTTCCCTTCTTGTCTATCTTTCCGAATCGTCAGATACCCCTGTATGTTTAGTTCCCAGTCTTGGCCACCCTGCAACCATGTTTCTGTAATGGCCACCAAATCATACCCATTTGTAATGATTTATGCCATCAACTCATTTACTTTATTTCGAATGCTGCATGCATTTAGGTAGAGTGTTTTAATCCTAGTTTTTAAACCATGATTTTTAGTTTTGACCCCTCCTACAGCCCCTTTATATTCAGTGGCCCTTTTTGTTTTTTGCCTTGGGTTTCTCTGCCCTCCACTTTGACTCATCTCCTTTCTGTCTTTTGCTTTTGTCTCATTTTGTTTCTCTCTGTCTCCCTGCATTGGTTCCCATCCCCCTGCCATATTAGTTTAACTCCTCCCCAACAGCACTAGCAAACACTCCCCCTAGGACATTGGTTCCGGTCCTGCCCAGGTGCAGATCTCAAGCTACATATATGCATACAAAAGCTCTGAACATATAGCAGAGGAGTGAGGATTCAAATTAATTTCTTCTTCAGCCCTGGAGCACTTATAATCTATCATTGTGGAAGCATTAACTTGTCATGGAACCAATTGCATACCGACTACTAAAATGTCATTGAGTTAAATATACCGCTGAACAAGCTGCAAAAATGAATGTGCATTAACTAAACTGCCATCAATAACAAGGAAGAAAAGATCAAGCGTCTGTAGATGTGCACCATCTTTATTTTATCAATTCTCCAAATTTGATGTTACTTTTTAGATCCTTTATACCGCACAGTTTCCAAGTGGGAATGTGGGCAGATGGACATTTTATAAACCACAGCATTCTGCTGCTTTTCAGTCGAAAACTTGGTGCAGAAGGTTGCTATGTGCTAAGATTTTCTTATCTGCCTTCATGTCTGTATGAGACCAGCGTTCAACATCTCCCCGACATGGTCCACCAGATTCACCACAGTCACTGTATGGGGAGCCAGACCAATTACTATCAATTACAAAGCACAGCTGCATCAGATGTTAAATTGGTCCAAATTGATCCCTATTTGAATCTATCTGCATTGGTCCAATTTGAACCCATCCATAGCATTTCAAAGTGTTTACTTTCTGTAGAGATGTCACAACAACATATTTAATGCATATCAACTAGATAAAGTAAAAGCTTGCCAGGAAAAGCTGATGAGATATGTTTACATAGTTCAATAGGGGCACATCAACGTGAGACACACATTGACACATTCCCTGTTGAAAATAGGCTGTTTTTAAATAGCAAAGATTTTACTAAGGGGAACTGTGATCAGTGGTGGATTGGTGCAGCTGTATACACAAGGCACATATAGATGGGCAGTTACCAACTAGAAGTATACATCATGATCTAACCCAGGAACAAATCTAGCCAGTTTTCAGAGAAAAGTTACATAGTGCAGCTATGCAACAAAAGCTGGACATAGAAAGAAAAGAAAGGTTTGCAAATATATAGTGCCTTTCATGACCACCGGACGTCTCAAAAGTGCTTTACTGCGAATGAAGTACTTTGGGAGTGTAGTCACTGTTGTAATGTGGGAAACGCAGCAGTCAATTTGCACACAGCAAGCTCCCACAAACAGAAATGTGATAATTACCAGATAATTTTTTTGTTGTTATGCTGATTGAGGGATAAATATTGGCCAGGACACCGGGGATAACTCCCCTACTCTTCTTCAAAATAGTGCCACTTGAGAGAGCAGACACGACCGCGGTTTAAAGTCTCATCCGAGAGATGGCACCTCCGACAGTGCAGTGCTCCCTCAGCACTGTGATGCCATCTGAACCAGAATGTTCTTCAGAAAGGCAAATGGTTGGTGTTTTAAAAGTAGAATAAAATGTCAAAGGCTGTATTTTTCCATCAGCATAAGGTTCAAGTAATCTGACAAAACGTTTTATTTGTGGATAAACTATTCAAACTTATAATTTTCTAAAATAGTTTCCCTTTAATTACAGTAAGTATTGAAGCGACACCAAAACCTACTATTTTGTTGCTGTATTCTTTTTATATAGTCAGATTTATTTCTAAGATCAACTTCATTCCAGAAATGTTTAGTCCGTTCTTGACGACAAAACAATTTGAACAGCATTCTGCTTTTCTGACGTCAACAGAATGCATGAAACTCCATTTGTTAAAGCGACGTCAGGCAAACAACTTTGAGCACAGTTCTGTTTACATTCATGTTTGTCTGAGATATGGTTACTTGGCTATTGAAGTGGTTTGAAATTCATGGAATGCAAGCTAAAAATAACTCAAGTGGGTAGTGTTAGTCAATTGTCATGGGGCATGTACATTCCCTATGCAAGCATAGTCTAGGCTTGAATGCTTTTCAACTCTGGGCTGTCATTATATAGCCTTAATAGATCTGTTCCATGAAGAACATCAGTTTAAAGAGTGAAGGCCCTTTTTGGTTACAGTGGCAGTCAGCATTACTTACAGTTTAAGATCATAAACACAACACTGTTTCTTGGTACACTCACTAATATTAAAAAGAATAAAGGGTATACTTCATATGAAATTATTCTATAACGTAAATGGCAGAGGTTCAAGTTATAACTCGGAACATAGAGAATATGGAGAATAAGACCTTGAATATAGCCAGCAGGGAAAAGAGTTTCATTATTTGCAAATCACACAGTCATGAGTGAGTTGTGCACCCACATGTGCAATCAATTCTCTATCCTACTGTTTACCATCCAGCATTTAGATTATGCACCGGTGTGGCATAAGTTATGATAATGTAAGAAAGTTAAACTATTTATTTTTAATATTAATCCATATTTTAGTACAGAATCTAGAAGCATTAAATGCGCTCCAAGTTCTTTAATCAAAGGGCTGACCCATCCTTCATGAGATGTAGCATATTACTACAAGAGGTTGAAGTTCGAAATTCTGGATATGGTTTTCCTTTCTTTCCAAACTGTTAATTTTAAAATAAGGTTACACTTTCAGTACTTGTGAGTCTTGGAGAGATTTGGGCTGGCAGAGGCAAATTATTAAAATATATTTAGAGCATGAACTGACATGGTTCTGGCAATTCAACTGAGTGAAAAGTCTTTCTGATACCCCACTTACAACAACAACCATCCCAAAGCATTTTCACGGAATTATAATCAGGCAAAAATGGACGCTGAGCCAAAAACTGTGATATTAGGATTGCTGACCAAATGCTTGGTCAAAAAAGGGAGGCTTTAAGGAGGGTCTTAAGGAGCAGAGGAAGGTGGAGACACAGAGAAAGAATGAAAGACTTGCATTTATATAGCGCTTTCACGACCACCGGACATCTCAAAGGGCTTTACAGCCAATGAAGTACTGGAGAGATTAAGGCAAAGAATTCCAGGGTGTAGGCCTTAGGCTGAGGGCACACCTGCCAATAGTGAAGTAAAGGGATGAAGAGGATGCACAAGTTAGCACCTTCAAAATGTAAACAGAGTGACAGCAGTGCAATCGAGGTATGAGGGCGCCCATTTTGCTTGATGCCTCCAACAGCGAGGTGCCTTCAGAGGCACCAAGACTGGGTCTGCCAGTTTAGCTCCAGCTGTGGTCGGCCTGAATTTTCAGTCTGAAATATGTATTCAATACTATTAGTGTGCGCAGACCTTCTAATAGCCTCGGGGAATGTCTAGCCATTCTGGAAAAGTCACAAATTCAACTTTGCACAAACTAAGCGCAGGCAAATTTCACGCCTATGCAGTTACTTGTTATTGATATACAGTAACTCGTAAAATGGAGCAGATTCAGTAGCGAGGGACATACTATAATGGAAGGAGCACTGTAAATAACTCAGGTACAAGTTCTTACACTTTAAGCTGCTCACATGATATAACTGTATGGGACATTGCTGGTGCAGAATTCTGGTGATGTTTGCCGATATAATTGCAATCCAAAAAGTAATTAATTATCTGAAGTGACTCGAGATTTAAACAACATGATAAGTTCTAGTGCAGGAGATGCAACACTTGCCCGTTTACCTCCTCCCTTCCCACTGTCCAGGGCCCCAAACACTCCTTCCAGATGAAACAGCGGTTTACTTGTACTTCTTGCAATTTAGTTTACTGTACTCTCTGCTCACGATGTAGTCTCCTCTACATTGGGGAGACCAAACGCAAATTGGGTGACCACTTTGCAGAACACCTCCGTTCAGTCCGTAAGCGTAACCCGAGTATCCGGTCGCCTGTCACTTTAATTCTCCGCTCCACTCCCACTCTGGCCTCTCCAGCCTCAGCCTCTTACACTGTTCCAATGAAGCTCAATGTAAGCTCGAGGAACAGCACCTCATCCTTCCATTAGGCACCTTACAGCCTACCGGACTCAACATTGAGTTCAACATTTTCAGATCATAACCTCTACCCCTATTTTTTCAGATGGCAGCTGTTGATAATTCTGCTATTCTCATTTACACCTCTTCTAGACCCATCTTTTGTTTCTTTACTTGTCCCATTACCATCTCCTTTTGCTTTGTACCTTCTATCATTTAATCTCTCCTGCCTTCCACCCTATCATAGACCTTCCCTTTTGTTCTTTCCTCCCCCTTTCCCTGCCCCTGCACTTGCTTAAAATCTGTTACATCTCTAACTTTTTCCAGTTCTGATGAAAGGTCATCGACCTGAAACGTTAAGTCTGTTTTTCTCTCTCCACAGATGCTGCCTGACCTGTTGAGTGTTCCCAGCATTTTCTGTTTTTATTTCAGATTTCCGGCATCCGCAGTATTTTGCTTTTGTGATAAGTTCTATATAACTTCAAATAACTTATTTTTCAAAAATGTATTTAACATTTTATGCCTGCACATTAGTGATATAAATTGGTTTTATCATGCTGATGGCTGACAATTTAAGTGTTACAAATTATTTGAAACGTATGCCTAATTTTACCATTATAAGGATAGAGTGGGTTTATAATTCTTTTTGACTTAACAGTAAAAGGCAACCTGAAAATCTATAATTTGTTAGCTATTATTGCTCAATTATTTAATTAATTTATAGTTATCCACTTTTTGAATTACTAATTAACAGTTGAGTAGAAAGCCATACACCAAACACAAATTAAACCAATGATTTAGCGATCAACGTAAATTTCCATGTGCAGTTATAATGAGAAGTAGCTTTCCAATATCAATTAACTAACAAAGACATGATTCTTATCCTGATTTCTCCAATTGGAATATTGAATAGACCGAAGCCATTGTATTCGGTCCACAAACTCCGTTCCCTAGCCACTGACTCCATCCCTCTCCCCAATTTCTGTCTGAGGCTGAACCACACTGTTCGCAATCTTGGTGTCATATTTGGCCCTGAAATGAACTTTCGACTACATATCCGCAGCATAACTGAGTCTGCTTATTTCCACCTTCGTAACATTGCCTGTCTCTGTTCTTACCTCAGCTCATCCGCTGCTGAAACCCTCATCCATGCCTTTGCTACGTCTAGACTTAACTATTCCAATGCACTCCTGGCTGGCCTCCCACATTCTACCCTATGTAAAGTTGTGTTGATCCAAAACTCGGCTGCCCGTGTTCTTACTCGTACCAAGTCCCGCTCACTCATCACGCCTGTGCTCGCTGACCTACATTGACTCCCTGTTAAGCAACTCCTCGATTTCAAAATTCTCATCCTCGTTTTCAAATACCTCCATCCCCTCGCCCCTCCCTATTTCTGCAATCTCCTCCAGCCCCACAAATCCCCGAGATGTCTGCTCTTCTCTAATTCTGCCCTCCTGAGCATCCCTAATCGCTCAACCATTGGTGGCCGTGCCTTCTGTTGCCTTGACCCTAAGCTCTGAAATTCCCTGCCTAAACTCTCCACCTCTCTACCTCTTCTTCCTCCTTCAAGATGCTCCTTAAACCTACCTCTTTGACTAAGCATTTAGTCACCTGCCTTAATTTCTCCTTATGTGGCGCAGTGTAAAAATGTTTATCTCATAATACTTCTATGAACAGCAGAATATTTTACTGTATGCTTAAGACCTATTTACAGGTAATGCAGATTGTCATGGTTTCCTGCAGTGTGATGGAACAGCCTAGTTGGCACCTTTTCCCATACCTTTTTGAACTGTGTGAGAGGCAGGAAATCCAATTTCCAAACAGATGTGAGAACAATTTGTTCGATTTTTCTTGAGTCATTACTTTCTGCAAAGAATTAATTAAGTATTTTTTGTCATAAGTACGAATCTAAAGGCATTAGGAGAAGAGCTCTCCATCTCCCATTATCTACAGTTAGTAGATTCTTGTGATTGATTGGGTTTAGTTGTGAGGTTTTCCACAACCTGCTGGCATGCACTGTCTGGATTAGTGCAGGCAGTATTGTGACTTATTCACTTTGCAGCTCTTATATTTCATTTTCTGCCTGAAGCTAAGAATGTAGAATGAAATAAGCATCCATTTTATGTTTATGGTGCATCATCATATCAGTTTCCAGGTCTGCACAGCAATAAATTAATAATGTAGATTTTGTTGTTTTTCTGTTGTTACTATTGGAAATTGCCAACATCATTCCAAGCATTCCATTTCCACATAAGCTGCATGCTGGGACAACTCAGTTATGGCCTTTTAAATCGGTCATTTCAAAAATTTGGGGAACTGTGTAATTTACCAAATAATTGTTTACTCCTTATAAGAACATAAGAACATAAGAAATAGGAACAGGAGTAGGCCATACGGCCCCTCGAGCCTTCTCCGCCATTCAATAAGATCATGGCTGATCTGATCATGGACTCAGCTCCACTTCCCTGCTCGCTCCCCATAAACCCTTATCCCCTTATTGATTAAGAAATCGTCTATTTCTGTCTTAAATTTATTCAATGTCCCAGCTTCCACAGCTCTCTGAGGCAGCGAATTCCACAGATTCACAACCCTCTGACAGAAGAAATTTCTCCTCATCTCTGCTTTAAATGGGCGGCCCCTTATTCTAAGATCGTGCCCTCTAGTTCGAGTCTCCCCCATCAGTGGAAACATCCTCTCTGCATCCACCCTGTCAAGCTCCCTCATAACCTTATATGTTTCGATAAGATCACCTCTCATTCTTCTGAATTCCAATGAGTAGAGCCCAACCGACTCAACCTTTCCTCATAAGTCAACCCCCTCATCCCCGGAATCAACCTAGTGAACCTTCTCTGAACTGCCTCCAAAGCAAATATATCCTTTCGTAAATATGGAAACCAAAACTGCACGCAGTATTCCAGGTGTGGCCTCACCAATACCTTATATAGCTGTAGTAAGACTTCCCTGCTTTTATACTCCATCCCCTTTGCAATAAAGGCCAAGATACCTTCCTGATCAATTGCATACTATCCTTTTGTGTTTAATGCACAAGTACCCCCAGGTCCCGCTGTGCTGTGGCACTTTGCAATCTTTCTCCATTTAAATAATAACTTGCTCTTTGATTTTTTCCTGCCAAAGTGCATGACCTCACATTTTCCAACATTATACTCCAACATTGGTGTTCAAAATCATGAGGGGCCTGGACAGAGTAGATAGAGAGAAACTGTTCTCATTGGCAGAAGGGTCGAGATCAGAAGACACAGATTTAAGGTGATTGGCAAAAGAACCAAAGGCGACATAAGAAAAAACATTTTTACACAGCGAGTGGTTAGGATCTAGAATGCACAGCCTGAAAGGGTGGTGGAGGCAGATTCAATCATGGCTTTCAAAAAGGAGTTGGGTAATTACCTGAAGGAAAAAAAATTGCAGGGCTATGGGGAAAAAGCGGGGGAGTGCGACTAGCTCTTGCAGTGAGCCGGCCTTCTTCCATGTTATAACCATTCCATAGTCAGCAGTGATGTAATGACGTAGGAAATTCTGGAATGGGACAATCATTGCTATGTCTTCAGTGGTGAGCTGAACCAATTAAGGACATTATCAATCTCCAGGCTAATTTGCATCGTATGTAGTCATGCACAGCAGCAAGCCCAATTATATGTGGTATATTTTTCTTTTTCTCAAAATGGACATGCTTCGATTCAAGTTGCTGCATGTTTCAATTTTAAATATTTTAAATATCACAGACTCTTACTGCTTCATACCAAGGCTCAATTGCACTCACAGGAAGGGAAGGAATGAGAAAGTTAAACTCACATCAACATTGTTTACAAAAGGGATGGAAATCATTCTAAACTTTTGAGTAACTTAGCAGAATTCCTAGAACTGCATTCTGAAGCTTAATTAAAGCCAGAAACAATACAGTACTCGACATGAACCTAAAAAGGGTCACAATCTTGAATGTTTACAGGAGGCATTTGGATGGTTGCTATGGTTTCAGACAGCTCATCTTATCGTGTTCTTGTAATTTTTGCCCTGAAGACATTCCACACGAATTTACATCTATTACATTTTAAACATTACTATTTTTATAGCATTCCATTGTATGCACAATTAGTTTAAACTGAATTAATAGAGGAATTATTTACGAATGTAAAACTAGTCATAATTTCTGAAATGCCTTTAAAAGAAAGAAAGACTTGCATTTATATAGCACCTTTCACGATCACTGGACATCTCAGAATGCTTCACAGCCAATGAAGTACTTTTGGAGTGCAGTCACTGTTGTAATGTAGGAAATGCAGCAGCCAATTTGCACACAGCAAGCTCCCACAAACAACAATGTGATAATGATCAGATAATCTGTTTTTGTTATGTTGATTGTGGGATAAATATTGGCCAGGATACTGGGGATAGCTCCCCTGCTCTTCTTTGAAACAGTGCCATGGAATCTTTTATGTCAACCTGAGAGGGGCTCAGTTTAACATCGCATCTAACAGTGCTGCACTCCCTCAGAGTGCCAGCCTAGATTTATGTGTTCATGCTCCTGGAGTGGGACTTGAACCCACAAACTTTCTGACTTAAAGATGAGTGTGCTACCCACTGAGCCACTGTGGTTTATAGGTTCCTTACCTTAGGTTACATAAAACTATGGGATTAAATTTTCAACTTGCCACCTTGGCATAAAACTGGCATTGCAGATCTGACATCCATTGCAGAAAGTGCCTGAATTTTATTTCCACTGATGATCATTGCAGCTGATCTGCAATCGCAGTTTTAAACGTGGGCGGAAAGTTGAAAATCGACTCCTGTGATATGTACCAGGAGCTGACACTAACCTTGTACTTTAATTTAGCTTTTTAAAAAATATTTAGGGGCAGATTTTTGCCTTCGTTGCCTGGGCAGATTGGATGACTTGCCTTTCATTGATTTCAATGGACTGAAAATCGGGTGGGATCTATAAAGGGTGGATAATCCACTCTGCCATATTACCTTCATTGCTCTGAACCAAGTGCCATGGGCTGCATGTAACCATCGGTACTGCCCTTAACCAACTGAGAGGAGATATTTGAGAGTTTCTTGGTCACACATGTTGTTATGTCTGTAATGGACTTATGAATGATTCCATGAGGCAATGTGTTGTACTCAAACTGTAGTGACCTTGGTCCTTTACTCATAACTCCAGAGTGAGGCAGCCGCATGGTGGCTCCACTTTTATACAGCCCCTGCCACCTGGTCTCCACCAGTTGCACCCTCTAGTCGTGCCAGCATGTATATACACAGAACAAACCTTATTGATAGTACATCAGGTAAACAAGCCTCCATCTTATGCAACTATACAGTGTCTACACAGAGAGTATATCTATAGTCTGCATATATAACAGCACCCTCCCCCAAGTCCTTTGTGCCAATTACCTTTGCACTATGTGCTCTGGCTTAGCTCTCCCCAGACTTAAGTGCCAATAACCCTGGCATCTTGGCTGTGCTTTGGCTTGGCTCTCTCCCTGTAAACCCCCAAGTCCTTTTGCCACAATGTTGGGTAGTGGTTACGTTTGGATGGTTCGATGATGCACTGGAGGTTCCAGTGGGTTCTGGGTGTGATCCATGTGCGTGTCCATGGCTACATACATCCATTTCCTCCGTCCCCTACCCCTCCCCACAGTGAGATCATGCAGCTGGCCCATTACATTAACATACAGGATCAGACACAGTGCAAGTACAAAGAAAGGAAGAAAAAACTTTTTTTTTTTACAGTTTGTATCGTGACACCTTGGTTCAGTGACTTACATTCGTTACGTTTTACAGTCGTGCGCCAGGATTGGGTAGTTTGCATTCATGGTTCAGTCATGGTCAGTATTGAGGTAGCAGTACAGGTATGCGAGGACGCAGGTTCCAGAGCAACCGGACGGGGTCCTAGTCGTCTGATGGCGGGCGCTGCGCCCTCTGTTAGCGGGGCGGGCTAGGTTCGCTCACCTTGCCAGGACTCAGGGCCTTTGCTGTTGGTGGGCAGAGCCACAGATGTGTGTGGCCTCCCTGTCCTCCTTTGAAGGCTGCAGAATCTTCTGGCTGCTCTCTAACGGTGTTGGGAACCTGGCTGTTCCAGGTCCCGTTTGGGGAACTCATTGGTTCTGCCCTTTCGCTCCCAGATATGGCCGAGGTAATGACTGGGTCTGGGGGCTGCACCGTCTCCACCCGGGTGGTGGGTAACGACGGCCGACTGCGTGTATTGGCGCCGTTTTCGTTTCCAGGTCTGTGGCGAATAGTGCCATCGGGTGCCTGCAGCGTGGGATAGACCTGAGACAGGGATTCAGAATCAGCGCCTTTACCCTCCCGAATTTGCTCACTTGCTACTTTTGGGGACACTCTATTCCTGACATCTCGCAACAACATTTTGTTCTTTACATTCTTAATCGGTTCGTTACATTGATTGCCATGAATACAATGTCTCTTTAAGTGCAGTTGGTTGCAGGTCTCCTTTAAGAGAACCCTGCCACGCCACGCTGCACCTCACTGCAGCAGGGACGTCATCTTGCCTCTGTCCTTGAGGTCAACTGCCTTGATCCTTCTCTCCCGCGATTCTGCCACAAAAGCTGGAAGAGTGCCTGTGAATTCAATCTTCCTCCCCAGGAGTCCTGCCACTGGAGCCGGGAAGGTACTATTAGGTCGTTCCAGTCGGATCATTGCCACGCAGTCATGATGGACGGTCTGTGCCTCAGGTGCTGCGCTGGTCTGTTCTCTGGTGCCTGGCCCAAGCGAAGGTGAGGTTTTGCTCTGCCTCTGAGCACGGGGGACATCAATTGCTGGAATGAAGAGGTCTTCCCATTTCCACTGGATCTTCCCCATCGACCTTCTTCCGAGTGGCGTTGGACCATCACCTGCAACAATCCACAGAGGTAACTTGTGCACCATGCCATTGTGGATTACACTTACTTCTGCACTACCAAGGATTGGGATCAGCTCCTTGGTGTAGGTGTGCAACTTTTCCTGTACTGGAACAAGCTCGGGTCATTTTTTTTGTTCCCTAGCTTCTCATGGCATCCTGGCTGGCTGGCTCACTCCCATGTCCACTTCCATGAAGACTGGAATGATGTTTATCTCGACTTCTATCTTCACTGGAGGACAATCGGTGGTGCAGGTATACACTCCATGCACTTCTTCTTGGGGCTGAGCTGCCTCTCTGGCCAAATCAACATTCTCCCCCCTAGATTCAAAGTCATCTACCGACTCCTCTGCTAGACGGTGAGTCGTATTTCTTTTACACATACGATGGAGGTGACCCTTCAGGCTTACAGTGTTACAGGCTTTGCATATGTACTCAGCAAACCGTCACTGGTGAGCCCTATGGTTTCCTCCGCAACGCCTGCATGGTGCTACTCGATTAGCACCCCTTGGCGGACTCTGAGTTCTGGAACCCTGAGGTCTGTACTCTCTGCCCTGGGCAGAGCAACGTTCTACAGTCTTGCTTGTGAAAGGCGCCATTCTGTGTACAGTACTTGCCGGGTTTGAGTCCACAGGATGAATAATTTGCTTGGTGCTGCAGGTCGAGGTCATAAATGCCTGACTGATGCTGATGGCCTTCTGTGGTGTCGGCAGATAATCGCTTGTGAAGGAGGCCCTTGTGGCCAATTCCTATAATGAAGATGTCTCGCAACGCTTCGTTGAGGTGCGTGCCAAAATCACAAGGTGTCGCAAGTCTCCTGAGGTCGGCAGCATATTTTATAATCTCCTGGCCCTCAGGTCTGCGGTGAGTGTAGAATCTGTGTCTGGCCGTGAGGATGCACTCTTTTGGTTTTAGTTGATCGCAAATTAGTTCAGTCAGCTCATCGTATGTCTTATCCTTGGCCTTCGTGGGTGCCAGCAAGTCCCCAACGAGGCATTAGACCTCGGGCCTACAACTGGTCAGCAGTATAGCCTTGCGCTTCTCCTCCGATGTGTCCGTCTCCTCTGCCAGCTCGTTTGCCACGAAATATAGCTTGAGCCTTTCCGTGAAGGCATCCCGATCATCACTTTCTGCGAAGTCTTTTAGTGTGCCAAAGGTAGTCATAATCGTATGAAAGTCTGTACTCTCGTTGCCAGTTGTTATGTCTGTAATGCACTTATGAATGACTCTATGAGGCAATGTGTTGTACTCAAACTGTAGTGACCTTGGTCCTTTACTCGTAACTCCAGCGTGAGGCAGCCACGTAGTGGGCAGCCTTTTATACGGCCCCTGCCACCAGGGCAGGAAACCCCGGTCTCGACCAGTTGCACCCTCTAGTGGTGCCAGCTTGTATATACATAGTGCAAACCTTATTGATCGTACATCAGGTAAACAAGTCTCCATCTTATGCAACCACACAGTGACTACACAGAGAGTATATCTATAGTCTGCATATATAACACATGTCATATGATTCATTTCACCTCCTGTGTTCCCCTCCATGGCTTAAGGGTGCTGAGGTAACATTGTATTATCACTACCTCAGCTATGATCAGTTAACTCAATGGAGATCAGGGATTGAACTTGGGAATCCCTAGTCTGTGTATCTTTGCACCAGATGGTGCTTTTAATGACTAAGTATGTTTTTGTAGCTTAGCAACAGCTAAAAATAATTTGTAATGATAAAATGAAGAAGTTATGATGTTGCTCGGGATGAGCAATGTTTTTTGAAACAGTTCTTGGTTGTTGTGTACAATGACCAAAATAATTATTATCCTAACATATCTTGAGCTTATGAATTTAGTTAAAACTGAAAGATTAATTTGTCCCTAATGTCACGATGAGGACTGATGAATCGGGTTAAATGCTAGTTTAAAATAAAATAGATAAGGACATCACTGGAACCCAAACAAAAGCAAAATAGTGCAGATGCTGGAAATCTGAAAAAGAAACAGAAAATGCTGGAAATACTCAGCAGGTCAGGCAACAACTGTGGAGAGAGAAACAGAGTTAAGGTTTCAGGTCGATGACCTTCTCTCTGGAATCCAGCTCCCCTTCAGTTCATAGTAATGGCCAATCCTTTTGTGTTCTTGTGATTGGGGTGTTTATTTACAATGGGATTAATACATTTTATATCATCATCATCATAGGCCGTGCCTCGTATCGAGGATGACTTGCTTCCACGCCAAAAATGGATGAGTTCACAGGTGTTTCAATGAAGGACCTAATATTCCAGATCGAGAACTACATCCTGAAGGATGGAAGATGCCTGTGCTTGGATTTTTTTAGACGTGTGGTGGCCATTGCACACCAGCCACCACACGGGCTTGACAGAGCTAGGTCTTGGTCCAGTGGTAAGGATTAACCAAGACGACTGGAGACCAGCTCTGCTGCACAGACCTAGTGCGCACACATATTGCCGTGTTGGCTGGCCCATGCTACCCCTGGGCCCTCGTCTCTTCTGGGCCCTGAACTCACACCTCTCCTGGACCCCGATCACGTCGCTCCACTTCAGGGTACAGCTGGAGAGCGAAGACTGTGAAGAGGACGACTGGATTGGACATCACCAAGCTCCAGGTCGCTGATTGGAGCGTGGGCAGGTATAGCAGAAGTGGTGAGGTTGGGGCGCAGGAGCAGCAAGTGATCGTGGAACGACATTTTATACAGTACGGAGGTATCACTCAGATTCTTAGCTCCAACAGTTACAGTGAAAGAACAGACCACCTCCAGACAAATACTTCTGAAACCAAGTACTTGCAGCACTGTAACTTTGAAACAGAATTGATTAGCTGATGATGTGCAACCATTGGTTGGCTTGCTTCAGCTACAGCTAGTGATATGGACCATGTTTAACCTAGAAACAATAAAGTTGGTAACTTTAACCTTCTGAATAATTTACTCAAGTTGATCTCTTTCTGTTCATTCTCACAAGTTGACTTTTGCAAGATATGTTTTGGTAATGTAACAACAACAACTTGCATTCACATAGCACCTTTAACGTAGTAAAATCTCCCAAGTCTCTCGCTTCACAGCAAAATTTGATACCAAGCCACGTAAAGAAATAGCAGGACAGGTGCCCAAAGGCTTGGTCAAAAAGCTAGGTTTTAAGGTGCGACTTAAAGGAGGAGAGAGAGGTAGAGAGCCAGAGAGGGAATTAGAGAGCTTAGGGCCTAGTCACGGCCGTCAATAGTGGAGCGAAGGAAACCTAGGATGTGCAAGAGGCTGAAATTGGAGGAGCGCAGAGATCTTAGAGGGTTGTAGGGCTGGAGGAGGTTACAAAGATAAGGAGGGCTGAAGCTGTGGAAGGATGAACATTTTCAAATCGATTAAAACTCATTAAGAGAATTAATGCTGAGACCGAGGGTTAGATTTTAACTTCCACCTTGGAATCAGGGCGGTGGAGGTTAAATAGAGAAGTTAGACTTATCACCTCGTTGCCACTCTATTGGCATATTTCTCAACCCTCCACTGGGCTGCCAAGGTACCTGCCTGAATTAGACGGAAACTCATCAGTCTATACAAACTGAACTCCTCTGACATACGTAGAACTCAAATCCAATATTAGCTACCTATTGTGTCCGCCTTGGAAATTCTGCACAGTACAAACTGGTGGAACAGCAGAAGAGGCCCTTTCAGGTTAAGTGCTAAAGTGATTTGAGTGGGGCCAGGAGAAACAGGATTTCTCGTCCAGGTTCCACAAGAATGAAATGAGCCGATGTCACCCCCAGGTTCCCCACCACTCCCATTACCTCTGCGATTGCAATCCTTCCTGGACCTACCTTGTTCCCAGTGAGATCAGCTTGTGGGCCACTAGGCGTGCAGAGTTAAAATTATCCGCAGTGTTTTTTTTCCTGGCGTCAATCTCCCCACTGCCTACAGGGATGTGCTTGATGCGGTGTGCCTGTGCTAGCTGGTACAGAGAGGATTGCAGCAGTTTGGAGGCCGATTAATTGAAAGTAGGGGAAGTGGAATTAGTGCATTGCAAATTTGCCCACCAATTTATAATGGTAGAAATCTGCATCAAAGCAAAATCTACACCTGAGATCGATTGCTGACCCCAGTGCCAGTTGGATACCACTCCTTTGATCATTTATGATGGAAAATTGAGGTCTCATTTCAGGAAAAGCCAGGGGTAAAATGTGCATCCCTTACTTGTGTAGACCAGGATGTCCCTGGTACTTATTAAATGATCTCAGCAAGAACAGCAGTAGGGAACAATAATTGGCCACAACACCTCATGTTTAAGAGAGGGAAGATTAGCTAGATTTATGATCCTGATTGCTACCCAGCAATCTCTACTACTAGTGTGCCTGTGTGGACATCAGGAGGAGGCAGGGTTGGGCTGAAGTGTAATGCTCCCTACTGTTGGATAGCCTATTGGCGTGCATTGTTGAGACTCTCACAGTATGAATGGCAAGTTACTGGGGGATGATAGTTCAAATTGCAGTTGATGCCTTCAGGGAAGAAGGAAGGGAGAACACTGGAGAAGAATAAAGATTCAGCATCTATTCATCCCTCATTTGTTTTACAAACAAAACTTTATGAAGAGAGAAAAACTTACATCTTTCTCAACCTCAGGACATCCCAAAGCATTTTACAGCCAATTAAGTACTTTAAAAAAAAGTGTAGTCTCTGTTGTAACGTAGGAAATGCAGCAGCCAATTTGTGCACAGCAAGCTCCCACAAACCACAATGTGATAATGACCAGATAATCTGGTTTATTTTAGTGATGTTGATTGAGGGATAAATATTGACCAGGACCTGGGGATAACACCCCTGCTCTTCTCCGAAATAATGCCATGGGATATTTCATGTCCACCTGGGAGAACTTGGTTTAACGTCGTCCAAAAGACAGCACCGCCGACAGTGCAGTGCTCCCTCAGTACTGCGCTGGAGTGTCAGCCTTGATTTTTGTGCTCGTGTCTCTGGAGTGCGACTTGAACCCACAATCTTCTGACTCGGAGATGAGAGTGCTAACAACATTGACATTCATATATATATTTTTTAAACTCCTTATTTTCTGCAATACGGTGAAAATTCGGGAAATAATTTTCTGTTGCTATTTGTCATGTTGTATGGAATTCATTGATAACTTGATGCACCAATTGACTGTCATAACCTAAAAATCAGGGAAGATTTCTAGGTGCAGGGAAGGGAAGGTATTCAGTTCAGTGAGCGGGTTGGGGGTTGGGGGAGGTTGCAGAGAGAGGGAGGTGGTAGTTTAAATGGAATACATGCGTCCTGGAAGATATTGGTAATTATGAGCCCTAAGAGGAAGCAAGGATAGTGAATATATAAATAACTATATTTATATTATACGCATATAATACATGAGTTAATTTCCTGAGAGTCATTTGCATTGAACTGAAATAACCCTATTACTAATACTATTAGTACGGATGTAGATATTCCTGTGGGAAAATAAAATATTGTATCCTCATTCTCTTTTTTGTAAACTGGGATTTCCATTTTGGACAAGAGTACATTCATCTTTAAGTCCTATGAAAAACTATTTTATGATCATAGCAGGAAGACTGACAAAGGCCTCAGCAGCACAGCAGTCATCTATCATTCCTTCTGGATTATTTACATTGTGTTCCTGTTACTTTAGTCAGGACTTTTGAAATATTTATTTTAAATTAATCGAGAAGTATGTTCAATTGTTTAACAAGAGGCTGCACTATAATAAGTGATAGGGAGGGCAAATTTGTTTCTTTATAAAAAGCAAAGATGAGCAGGGAATGTTCAATTTGCATTCATGAATATTTATCTTCTCTCAACCTCCCTCAGAGTTGGAGAGTAACTGAGTTTTACAGTCACTGGATGGAACGTACAGTCGCAACAGAATAAAATGGTGGCCGGAATTTTCTCAAGATAGGCAGGTTAAGGGCGGGGGGCTTCCGAGGCAGGCAGGAAACCTGGGGAAGGCCGGGTTTTCCTCAGGCCCTGCCAACTTTAACGGCATGGGCCAAGCCAGGGATTGTGAGGGGGTTTGGGGATTGCGGGGGGTGGTCGGCCAGAGCATCGGCGATGGGGGGGGGTGGAGGGGCGGTGCAGGCGGGAGAGAGGGTCGAGGCCGGCCACCGGAGGATTGTGGCTGGCCTTAGCTTCATCGGTGGGTTGGGAAGGGAGGCCTCATGGTGGGGATTGGAGGTCTGGGGGTGTTATCGGAGGCCTCATGAGGAGATCCCCGATCGCAGGGGGTGAGTTAGGATCCAGGAGGTCGGTAATAAGCCACTTACTCCGGGATGCAGCAGGCCTCGCCTCGGTTTAACTGCCTGCTCTCACGAATTGTGTGAAACCTGTCCAAATGCAGCTACATTCAACTTGGAGGTGAAAAAAGAGGCTGCCAACCTCAGTACAATATTTAAATGAAGGTACCGCCTCCTGTCAGCGAGTTGGCTGTCCGCTCCGTCCCTCCGTTAAAACTGGAAGTGGGCAGTTTGGAGACAGGATCAGGTCGGGAATCTCATTTTTTACAATTTAACTGCCTCACGCTATAAGCCCACTCATTTTTTTAGGGGAAAATTCTGGCCGTTGACTTTGGCTCAGGCCTCAGCCTGGCACAGACTGACGGGTGGTGCACATTTTGGGCACAAGTCAAATTTCCCCCACACTTTGGCTGGAATTTTAATCTGGAGGCGGGTGGGGAATGGGCAAGCTAGAAAGCGGTCAGGATACCCAGAAAATCGGGTTTCCCGCACGCCCTGCCAAAATTAAGGCAGGGCTTGATTAGCAGTTCAATGCTCTGTTTCCTACCTGCAACCAGTCAGACGGAGAGGCTGTGGGCATGTATGCCTGTGGCACTAGGCCACAGAGAGGAGGGAGGGAGGGAGGGAATTGGCGAGGGATGTTTGGAGGCCGGAGGGTCAGACGGTCAGGGTCGGAAGGTCGGGGTCGGGGCCGGAGGGTCGGGGTCGGGGTTGGAAGGTCGGGATCGGGGGGGGTCGGAGGATCGGGGTCGGAAAGTCGGAGGGCCGGGGTCAGAGGGTCGGAGAGTCGGGATCGGGGGGTCGGAGGATCGGGGTCGGAGGATCGGAGGGCCGGGGTCGGAGGGTCAGGGCCTGCCACAGCATCAAAGGGGCAGGGGGGAGGGGTTCACAGCCTGCCGGAGCAGAATTGGTGAGGGGGAGAGAGAAAGGATGGGGGCCACCCGGATGACCATCGTGGGAGATGGGGAAAGGATCTGGGCTGGGTGGAGGAGCATTGGGGGGGTTGGGGGAATGTGATCAGAGGCCTTGTGGGGGGATCAGTTGCCTTGGGGATGGGGAGAAGAAGCTTGATAGCGGAGCTTCAAGGCCACGTGGTGGGGAATTGGAGGCCTGGCCTGGGGCGGGGGGGGGGGGGTGGTATCGGAGGCCTCGGGGGGGGGGGTATCCGAAGCCTCGGGGAGGGGGGGGTTATCGGGTAGAGGGGCGTGGGTGTCTGATCACTTTGAATGGTTGAGGTAGGGACACTGGATCCAAGAGGTAATTGTAAAGGCATTTTCCTCGTGATCCAGCAGTCTTTGCCGTACTTTAGCTGTCGGGTTCCTTGGGGCCTGAGAAACCGGGCCAGCCAGCGTTAAATTTGAAATTGTGGTTAAATCTGAGGCACACAGCCTCATTATAATACTTAAATCAGCGACCTGCTTCCTGGGAGCGGTTGATTGCCCGCCCCTGCCCACCCCTGTCTCCCCCGCCCCCACCCCGTCCCATCTCCGTTAAAACCAGGTGGGTGGTTTGGGGGCGGGTTGGGGTCAGGATTCTTTAACGCTGTATCTTCCCACCCGACCCCTACCCACCTGCCTTGGGGAGTTAAAATCCCCCCCTCCCCCCCCCTTTGTCTAAGTGAATGTTTTCAAGCTAGGACTTTGACATTTGATAGATATTTGAGGCTGCTTGTGGGCTCACTTGTGGGAAATATATTTTCAATTAATTGTTCAAAAGTCTTTCTGGCATGGTTGATTTTTTATATTAAACGTATTCCCTCCTGATACTGATGGATATAGATAAGGAACGGAGCTTTCTAGTTTTAAACTCTGGGGCCAACCAGAATGCACAAAATAATCTTTTCTGATGCTGTACATTCCTTAGTTCCTGAGATATTGTTCTTTAAGGATTAAGAGCAGTCATACCTGATAAGGGAAGACCGTGTCTCGTGGAAAAACTGAAACTGTTTTCTGTCTTTGTTCACTGTATTCATTCTTGGTAATGGAAGATTTTCAGTTGTAGACTTCCATCTAAGACAAGGAACGTTTCTTTGTAAAGAGTACGCATTCTACCGTGTTTACATCTTTAATTGGCCAGTCATGTTCTGCATTGCATCAAAGACTGCCAGAGTAATTCTGACTTCCTACCAAACGATAATTTAACGGTATAAAGTTCGAAGTATGCTGGATTCATTTCAATTTTGGTTCAGAGTGTTCACTTAGCAAGAGTTTACCTAAAGGGGACTTGATTGTACTGAGCACTGAGGCAGTGTAATTTCCATGCTATCTCTAGAACATCTAGTTTGCGATTGAATTTTTTTACTCTGAGGCAACAACAATTTAAAATGATCCCTTAAACTGCAAGTGAAAATATTTGTTGTGTTGTTGGTAACCTGTTGATGCTTCTGTTTATTCAGCAGGGCCAGCATTGAGAAAATGTTGTCTAAATGCATTTTGTGGTGACCTGTGTGAAATTCAGATTATATACAAAATACAGTCCTCTTCTACAAAAGCTTCCCCCCCTGATGAGTTGTAGCAGAGACCTGATACAATATCGCGCTTTCTCTATGTTAACCCAAGAATAGATACAAATAAATAAAACATATTCTACTGTACTGTGAGGCAAAGAAATGCAGAGAATGTATCTCCCACCAGAGGGTGGAGAATAGGGATGCCAATTCTGATTGGAGGTATTCCTGGAGATTTCATCACATGACCTATTGCCTCCAACTGCCTCGCCCATAAAGCAGTCTTTTCTCCCCCATACTCCAATATTTTTAGAACTCAAATGAAAGTGTGCAAATAAATTGAAAAAAAACCTAATTTCTTTCATGCAAAAAGATTGGTCTCCAATGTTGCCCTCAGCAGTGTCCAGGAGATTAATCTTTAATTCCTGGAGACTCCAGAACAATCCTGGACAGTTGGCAACCCTACTGGAGAAAGATATGGAAAATCCTACCTTGACTAAAAGGAATGTGTGACTGCATTTCCAACAATAATAGGATTAACATGTGCCATTATCTTTTCCTGTTTATTGTTTCCCACCAATGTCCTTTGTGAACTTTATTTCAATGTAGGAAATAAGATGGCCTGGATTTTAACCGCAGTGGGTTTCTGGCGGGAGATAGTGTCGACAAGTTAAGTTGCCTCCTGCCCGTGCCAGAGTGAAATCCGGATAATTTTAAATCCAGTAAGCCAAGTTATCATCCTTAAATAGCAGAGCATTTTCTCCATACTCGTTAGAAAGAGAAATTGTAAAACAATTCAGTCTGGCTTTAATTAAAATGTTGTGATTAATTCATAGTGCCACAGATTGTAATAGTGTGACTGCTTGACGTCAAGACATTAAACATTGTTAATTTTCATGGCTCACAATCATCAAAGATAAAAGTTATTTATTATTTTTGTTTGCAATGAGTTTTCAAGACCATTATCTCATTTTTTAAAACAAAATTATTTGGGTAGACTAACTAAATGACATAAGCAGCACTAGAGTTATTTCTTATTTAGTCTATCACTGAAGCATATTTAAAGTGCTTTAAATAAACTACATTTCCATAAATGGACAATGAATATCATTCAATCATAATCATAGTTGTGTGTTTTGCTGATAGTGTAACCACAGTATAGAGATGTTTATTGCAGTTCATCATTGTGGAACAGAGGGGGACATTTACCCATCTACGTATAAAGACCATACTCATTGATTGCAAAAAAGGAACAGGGACCCAATGTTTCTACCAATGTAGAAATATTTTGCTATCTCCAGTACCTGATTTAGCATTGAACCAGTGCCTGATTACTTACATTTACATAAACATCTTTCATAATGTTGTCTGCTGCTTCTGACAGCAGTCTTTTAAATGGGGCGATTTCACAAGCACAAAACCAATGGTTTCCATTTCCCCCACACACCGCCGCCCTCACCTGCTCCCGCCCCCCACCCTCCTCCCCCGCAATCTCACTCTCTCATGAAGAGGTTTTGTACCTTTTACAGACCTTGTTTAAGGCTTGTGTACTAATCTGAGAAATTTCAAGTAACAATAAAAAGAAATGCAAAAATCTTTGCCTGGGCATTTTATCCTTTGCTTTTATTAACTTTAAACATCTCTCACTGGCATACAAATAAAAGATGAAACAAATCTGAGAATGTTGCATGCAGGAGAGTGAGCCAAGCAGCAGGAGAATGAGAGTGGTCAAGATTGGGACTATCGTGTTTTTAAGCATGCAACATTTGCCAGTGGAGGCCGCACTACTAATCTGTTTAATATAGCTCACGTTTGGCTTGAATCTCAAATAAAAGCTCGTTCATCAGCACTGACTCCCCTCAGCTTGTTGAGCAGAAAACTACATCCAACATATAAATACAATTTCATTTCCATAAATATTTTTCAATTGACTCATACAAAACAAGGGACAATTGTCAGGACATGGGGTTACACGCTTTCTCGAGCTCTTACATTGTTGGAGATACTGGCAGGTCATCAATACTGTTATTAGTTTATGTCCTGCAACACCATTGCTATTACCACTGCTCTTCTGAAGTCGGATAACACAGCTCCTTAAAAAGGGGGAGTTAGTTTCTGTAGTGAATTGACGCTTTATTAAGATAGCTCAGATAAGTGTCATATTGCACACTGCATAGACATTTCACTTTCAGTAACACACGTTCAATCTGCAAATCGGCGATGTGTTTTATCATTGGATCAAAGCCACTACATAGTATTAGCACACTGACATTATCTACCGATGTGCAAAATCATTATCTTTTCTTTGGCCGGAATTTTCCAGGGCCCACGCGGCCACGATCAGAGGCGGGTCGGATGGGAAAGTTGACATTTCTTGGAGCAGGTCGGGAACCCGCCGTCATCTCGTCCCCCACATGTCAGCATGGCAGCGACCCAACCGGCAGAGGTGGGTGACCCAATTTAAATCATTAACAGATACTTCTCAGACCCTTATGAGTTATTTTAACCATCCCTTTGCAATTTCACCGGATGCCCATGGGACCCAAAATGAGGCGGGAACTGAGTGGCCATTGCTCCAGCTGATTAGTTGACAGCATCAAATGTACTATAAAAACTGACAGCTGATCACTTGCCTCAGAAAGAAGCTGTTGCTGCCTGTATTCCCAGCACAGATTGAGTTTTCTGCAGGCTGCAAGTGTTACCAGCAAAGTCTCCATTCAGTGTCACCTCATTGGAAGAACCTCTCCCACAATTGACAGAATGTTTCTGTCATCTCTACTTGATCTGTCCTGTATTCCATCAACATGGGTCCTGTTTATACTGTCTCACCTTGGTCCTTAGAATCTGATCACGATGAGCCCCAATACCAGCAGCACCAGGCACATCATCATCATCAACACAGGCAGTCCCTCGGAATCGAGGAAGACTTGCTTCCACTCCCAAAGTGAGTTCTTTGATAGCGGAACAGCCTGACACGAGAGCCACAGACCTTGTCACAGGTGGAACAGACATTCGTCGAGGGACGAATTCATCAGCAGCACCAACAACAACACCAACCTTCTCTGCAATCACCTGATGCTGCACAGGACACAGGGCATCAGCACCTGACCACATTCTGCCCAGGAGGCCAGGGATGGCCTCATCAGGGCCAGATTTATTTCACTTTATGCTGTACACCCATATGGCTGCACATGATGCACCACCCCACACCAAAACCATAAAGCACCCCGACAATTTGCAAGCCATTCCTTTCATACTCACCACCATTGCTGGAGGTTCTGTTATGTCTCACCATTCACTGCAACTCACGATGCCACTTCCACAGGTACACACAAAGGGCTGGATTTCCGGCTTTTTTTGGCGAATACGGTAGCGATACATGAAACTTACTGTTTTCGCTGCGCTACCATTTTTAGGCTGAACTTTTAGGTCGTACGTCGAGGGGGAGTTGCATGAGAACTCGCGATGCAAAAACGCGAGTTTTGGCAAACTTAGTCAGGGGCCAGGAGTGCTGCGAGAGAGGCCTTGGGAGGGGAAATAAATTCCAAAAAACATTTTCAAGACACTTATCTATCGAATTGCTGGAAAAAAAGGGCCCGAATTTGGTGAAGGCCCTATGCGCCCAAGTGCCGCCCAAAGGACCGCCGGTGGCTGCTGAGGTACCTGACGGTACTTTGGGTGGGGTTTTCACCAACAAAGTCCTTCAAACGTCGGCGGGCAGCAAATGAGAGACTTGGGCCACAAAACTGGGCGGCAGCCGGCGGGAGCTCCCAATCTCGGCGGCAAAGGTGCTTGCCACCCAAGTGCCGCTGAGGTTGGAATCGGGCCCACGGAGGGTCGAAGACCTGCAAAGAAAAAGCATTAAAAAAACATCGGAATACCTTCGGTGGACTCCATACAGGTAAGTCCCTGTAAAGAAAAAAAGAAAAAAATGTTTACTTACCTTTTTTTTCAGCTCTTCATACCTGCCATCGGGGACAGACCATCCTCCTCGCAGCGGTCCACCCCCGTTCTGGCGCCGACTCCCGCCCGCATCTCGGCAGGCGGGAGTCCACTTACGCCACTCGTGATGTCAGCGGGTAGTTCCCGGTGGCTCTCCCCTCCCGCCCGCTCCAGACCAGATCGAAACTGGCACTGGGCGCAACCCGGGGAGGAATGTCGGAGGCCATGGGCAGTGAGTGCATCAATTTCGGGCCCAAAAACTTTAACTTACCTTTTTTGTAGGTCTTCATACTTACCGCGGCTGGCAGGGCTGCACCCTACACTGATAGGTTTGACCTGTCGCTGTTCTGGGCGCAGCGTACGGGCCGGGAGAGAGCCGAAAGTCTGACGGTAACACAATCCGCGGTGTTGCACGTTGGCGTTCCTCTCCCCTTGTGAATCTCCTTGCATGTCATCTTTCTCTTCTGTGTGCTTCTACCGGCGCTACTGCTGTGGCTTCAGCAGAGTTAGAGGCAGCCTGCTGCCCTGCTGCTAAGGAGCCGGAGAGCACCTTGATGCATCAAGTCTACATTGACATCCCTCCTAGGGAGGAGATCTATGAGCCTCTGCCATCTATTCTTCATAGACACCATGTGCTCCTTTGAGGGGCGCATTAGTTACTCCATGTAGGTGGCCATCCTATCCATGGAAGAGCCTACATTCGCCATCGCCTGTGACATGGTGGTGCTCATGTTGGAGACGGACCCCTCCATTCTTTGAACATTTGCAGACATCGCGCCCGCTAAACCTGTCAGAGCCTCCTGCACTTCTTCCTGCACCTCCAGGATCATCCTCTTTCTGGATGGCCCCCGAGGCTCAATGTCTGCATGCATCTGAGCAGAGCTGGGAGCATCCTTTGCCCTCTGGCGAGGACTCCCCACTGCTGTTCTTGTCTCCACCATCTGCTTTTACTCACTTGTGAGTTGTGAGACACCAGGTGACAACACTACTCTATCTCTCGTGGGACCCACCAAGGTGTGCATATCTGTGCCAGTGCTGGGCGCGCTTATGTCTGGTGCGCCCTCAGAGGCTGGAGGCTCGTCTGAAGAGTTGTCTTCCTCTTTCTCCTGAACAGTGAGTAGCTGGGGGGGGGTGTGGGGGGGGATGGACCCTTGATGGACCTGTGGGAGAGTAAAGAGATGTGTTAGATGTGTCATATGAAGAATGGGTTCAGATACCATTGTACTCATGATGACCATTCAATGGGTGCTGACATCAGTCCCCATTTGAGCGACTAATGTATGCCAGGTAGCTGTACGATATATAATTCTATCACCAGGTTGCTGAGATATCCTCCTCTTGCCGCCTCCCAGCTCCAGCTGCTTGGCGACTCCAGATATTTCTAAAGCAGCTTCCTCTGCTGTTGTAAGGTTTGCAAATCAAATAGGGAATTCAGAAGAAACTTCTTAACCCAGAGAGTGTCACGAATGTGGATCTCGCTACCACAGGGAATGGTTGAAGTGAATAGTATAGATGCATTTAAGGAGTGGTTAGATAGCATATGAGGGACAAGGGTTATGCTGATAGAGTTAGATGAGGAAAGCTGGGAGGAGGCTCGAGTGGAGCATAAAAGCCAGCATGGACTGGTTGGGCCAAATGGCCTGTTTCTGTGCTGTATATCCTACGTAATCCAATATAAACGATGGAGGACCACCACTTTCCAGCAAGGAGGGAAAGAAGAGAAGGTTGAGTGAGAGTGATGGAATGAGTGTAAGGGATGGATGAGTTTAAATATTTAGAGGGAGACTTTGCTGGAGTGGGGTGCCAAAGACATGTGGCCTCAACGTGTGTTGTTGGTTGGAATGATTGCACAAGGATGAGGGTGAATGTGAGGGGTGGTTAGTCAGATGGGGATCTGATAATGTAGATAGAGAGAGAGAGATGGGCGGAGGTGCAAGTTATGATGGTGTGAGTAAGAATGTGCAGGAGTAGGGTTGGGAAGGCAGTGTGATGGGGATGTGTTCAGAGGCACAGCATGATGAAGCTGAGTGCGACTTTGTACTAACGTTTCCTGTTCTAATGAGATAATTGAAACATTTGCGACACTGCCCTGAGGTCCTCTGACCACATCCCTACTGTTGGCCTCCTCTGCAATCTCCAAACAGACTGTTTCAGTCTCCTGGGGAGATCTCTTCCACCCATCGTCAGGGACAAGGACCTCCCTGCATGCTCTGATTTCCTCCACAAACGTATGGAGGGAGTCATCGGAGAATCTGGGTGTGGCCCTCTGTCTCTGTGCAGTCATTTCAAAAGTGTTTGCAACACTCTAATGCTGCACTGCACTGACTGCACTATTTAAAATTAACCTTCAAATGCAACGTGACCATGGCCCTGTTGTGTATCTGTAAAGCATGCACTCCCATGTTCTGCCACCAGGGAGTGCATCCCCTGAAGTCCCAAGGGATGCAACCCTTGGGAGCACTGTATACAAGCTGGCCCCTAAGGCCTGTTCCTCACTCTGGAGTGTCTTAATAAAGACTGAGGTCACTGTTACTTTAACCTCCCTGTGTGCAGTCTCACCTGTGTCAGGAATACAACAATTGGCGACAAGTATACAAATTCAATGCAAAGATGCAGCAAACTTTGGGCATCCTGGAGAAGTTCTCGGTGGGTGAGGACTGGGAAGCCTATGTTGAACGGCTAGACCAGTACTTTGTAGCCAACGAGCTGGACGGAGAAGGAAGTGCTGCAAAAAGGAGAGCGGTCCTCCTCATGGTCTGCGGGGCACTGACCTACAGCCCCACGAAGAATCTTCTCGCTCCGGTGAAAACCACAGATAAGTCGTACGAGGAGCTGTGTACACTGGTTCGGGAGCATCTTAATCCGAGGGAGAGCATGCTGATGGCGAGGTATCGGTTCTACACGTGCCAGCGATCTGAAGGTCAGGAAGTGGCGAGCTACGTCGCCGAGCTAAGGTGACTTGCAGGACAATGTGAGTTTGATGGCTACCTGGAGCAAATACTCAGAGACTTTTTTGTACTGGGCATTGGCCACGAGACCATCCTACGAAAACTTTTGACTGTAGGGACACCGACCCTCAGTAAGGCCATTGCGATAGCACAGGCATTTA